>NC_067286.1:52623502-53230168 GCF_020740795.1 Apus apus | reverse complement strand
GTGCAGAATATCTACTCAAAAGGCAGTTTTATAGCCCTCAATCCAAATTGCTTGCATTTGCAATATCCAGGTAATTTCACTCTTTGTGCATACGATATTATTTGTTAGCACTCATTGGACAGAAGGAATGTGGGCACATTGCTTATAAATGTGCCCACATTTGGCCCAATGGCTTGAGCTTTATCCTGAAGTGCAGTTTAGGTCAGCAGCAAGGAGTTTAATACTCTAAGTTTCAATAGCCGAAGGACCTACTCTTCCTGCCCAAGCCAACTGTGAACAGTATCCCTAAAAACATAACAGGAATTAAATACAGACCTATAACTCTTTGTAGAGAAAATTAGGCTTTGCTTTCTCATTACACATCTGATTGCAAAACCCTTCTGTTCCTCATTTGTCTTCTAAGTGTTTTATTTTCCTTAGTGATGGGGATACTGAGAGCAGATTATTATGAGAACAAAAGAAGGATATGTGTGTGCATGTACACAGCATATACACACGAACCCACAGATGTGAGCAAGGTAACACCTGCCTTTCAGAGGGCAGAATCCACGCTAGGCAGTGGGGAAATGATCTGATGGCGTGGAAACTGCTCATTCACACAGCTTTCAGCATTCTACACGAACAGTGGAAAACAATATATGAAGCCATTGGAAATATGCAAGAAGGATAGTTTTATAACTCAGTCAAAACCAAAGAGGCATCTTCTCATTTAAGGTGGTTTGTCAAGGAACACAAGCAGGCACTGAGTGGCAGCAGAAGTCAGGCTGGCTGTGACAGGTCTACTGACACATTTTGATATTAAAGAAGTGTTTAATGCAAGAAACCCAAGGAACCAGCCTAGTGCAGGCAGTATCACATGCTGTGCAAGAATTCTGTCAGAGGACTCGATAAGCGGAAATCCTGCTGCCTCTAGACATGCTGGGATGACTCAGATGTGGAATGAAACGTGCCACTGCAGCACTGAAGCTCTAATTTCTCCTGGTAATGGAACCACGCGGGTCACTCATATCCTCTAATCCTGTTGTGATGAAGAAGCACCTCCTGCTTCAGCAATACCCTCTGGTGCACGTTCCTGGGCTCTGTGTCACATGCCACTAGGGCAGCCCTGCAGATGATGTAAATCAGCAGAGCTCAACCGTAGCTGTGCATGTGATATCCAGGATACCCACAAAGGCAGCACACTGCTAAATGCTTTTTCTGCCCTTCTTATACACATTTTATACACAGGCAGCATGTAAACGTCACAGTTTTACAGCAAGCTGATAACTCCCTCGCTTCTTTTGCTTCATGACTTGCTACCATAGAAATTCTAACGCAAGAGCCCTCAAGAGACCATATGGGTAGTAAAAATTCCTTATGTCTTGCACGTGCAGAAAGAACATATTTCTTATTAGCTCAGCGGATCATGCAGAAATGATTTTTAAAAATCACTACTATTTTCTCTGCAGTAGCAGCAATAGAGCAGTAAGTAACAACCCTCGAATGGGTTCTGTCTATTTTACAGCACATGGATCTTTTCCCCTTTTTGGTCACAAGAGAAATAATAAAAGCATTAAAATGTACATTTCTTTTCAGAAAGTGTTGTATTGATTTTAAGTAACATCTGAATGCTTTGTGTTGTAAATTACACATAACCATATAATTTGTCTTTAGCAAGAAACAGACCAAAAGACTTGCTCAGTGAATTGTACAAATGAGCCTTTCCTCATCAGTGATCCAAGGCATAATAAAATACCCTGCTTTTTTAGTTCCCTCTGAGAGGTGAAAAAGCTAGCTTACAGAAGCAAGTACATTCCACTGAAAGAAAAGGTGATTAATCATAGCTTGAGCCGGTACTGAAAAGGAAAAATCCATTTTGGATTAATGCCTTTGTCCCAGAATCATTCAGTCCCATCTCTAGTTTGGAGAGAATAAGGTTTTTGTGAATAACAACCACAAAAATGTTACTTTTATGGAACAAAGCTAGCAGCAGCCAATGCTGCCATTACTCCACCACTACTGAAGGACAAGGAGCTAATAAACAGGTTGTTTAAATGTTTTCTACTAGCTGAAAATGTAAGTCATAGGCAACAAAAAGCAAGCTATAACTTGAAAAATTCGTCTCCAAAGTAATCAGGTCTTGCAGAAAAGGAGAACTGATGCTGCTCTAGGAACGGAGAGGTTGCAAATTTAGTATTTCTGAAACCTTTCTGACTGAAGAATGAGGTACATAATATTGCCAGCTCTCACAAGCCCTCATATATGCTTTTCACAGAACATGTATCTGGGGACCAAACAATCTTTCAGGAAGGACAAAAGAGGAAGGAAAAAAGCAGAAATTACACAAGAGTACACAGACAACCCAGCAAGCTCTCTTCTGGAGGGACAGACACTGTGGAAGTGCAGACTATGCATAGTGTAGGGCCCCTGGAGAATCCTGACCCAAATTGGCAGCTCTTGGGTAGTTATGTCCCTTACATAACTGCCCCAGTACTACCAGGCAGCTGGTAACCACACTGCTACTGGTTTCCAATCAAATCCTATGTCTTCATGAAATATGCAAGGAACGACATTTTCTTCTAAGGGAATATGCACATTTTCAGTTTACTTAGAGAAGTATGGCATTTAAAGAAGGCCAAGGAGATCACGCTCCTCCATCCACTGATTTGTTGCCTTTTCTTTCACATTCTCTCTGCAGAGTTGAGAAGAAATGCATGTGATCATTTCCCTCCCCAAAGCTGAGGAGGGCTTTGACCACAGAACTGCCACCGTGGGGTATCATCAAGCATCTCTCCTGGCAGCACCAAGTGCCACAGTGGTCTCGGGACATGGCAAAGCTGGGCTGATTGGCTTCAGAGTGGCTTATAGCCTCAGACAAAACCAGCTGTAGGTGCAATAAATGGAAACTCGAGGCAAGTTCTGAACAGGTTCAGATTGCTTCCCTTTCTGTCAGCTGTTCTGCCTTGCAGAAATGGCTGTAATGGGGTAACGGTACTGTAGACCATTACATTCTCTCATAGCCTGATTCTGGTAGAAGTTCATGACAAAAAACCTTTTACAATGAGTCCCAAGTGGGTTATGTGCCCGTCTTCCACTTGTGTCCCCATGGGCTCAGTATCTGATGTGCTTCAGCACCTTTGGCATTCCCACTGTCTGTACATGATTCTAGACCTTTGCAAATCCAGTTCTAAACTCTTATTAACTGAAATAATAGGATTAAACCCTCAGTTTTAAAAGAATGACATTTGCAGACACTTAGTGTTATTTTTGCCAGAGTCAAAAAGTCTCATATTCTGTATATCAGTTATGATTAATGAGTCAACCTGACATAGATCAAAAGACTAGAACAGATGTGTTCTTACAAAGTGATGCAGCAACATAACAGTGACAGGCAGAAAGGCACAACAGCATCAACAGTCCAGGGCTCATGTACAAACTGTAGGTGTTATACACAATTTTTATTTTTGCAGGTTGTTCTAAGATCTGCTGGAAATAACTATAAATTTAGAGCTATATTTATTTGATGTTTAATTCTTGAGTAATAGTATCTGTTGCTGTAGGAGTACCTCTGTTTAAACAGGTTTTTACCCTTGGCTCTTCCCTGGCCTCCAGCCTTGGCTGCAGCGTTTTCAGTGGGGTCTGACAAGTGTCAGGGGTCAGCAGGAAGGAGTAAAGTTCAGCAGCAAAGGGATTTTCCTTTGTCACAAACCCTGAACATGTCACATCTGGGAAGTGATGGTCTTAGCACCTCCCACAGCCCCAGTGGCCAAGCAAGGGGGAGGTCAGGTAAGGAGGTCTTGAGCTAACGACAGCTAATATATGTCAAAATTAACAGCCTGAATTACACACAGAGATAACTGGGAGGTTGCTGGAGATCATACAGCATCGCTGTTTCCAGATGCCCTTGGGGTATGCTGCAGTAACCCAAGCTGGACCAAAAAGAGCCTGTTTCACTGTACCAACATCTGGGTTAGGAGCAGAAGGAAAACCCCTCTGAGCAAGCATCAAGAGTGAAAAAAGCACTGTTGCTCCTGGTGCTTTGGATATTCATCAGCTGTGGAGGATCTGGTGCCATTTCTAAGTGCTGACCCTGTTTTCTGCAACCCAGGCAATGGTCCATGAAATAGCCAGCATTTATCCCTTGACTGAGAAGAGCTTCTAAGGAGTTGTCAGTTCTTTACTACTCCTACCTACTCTTGTTTGAGGAGCAGACAATGTGGCCTTGGAGGATCACTCCAAGCTCAAGGCAGGCCTTGAGGTACTTCAAGACGGGTTGTCTCTGGACTAGAAGAGATGGCTGACCTGTTGGGATAATCCAAATCTTGTAGCCACTCCAAGCTTTCATGCATGAAGCTCTGCCACGGTACAACTACTTCTGTCAGCAGATTCTCAGCCAGGTTGTGGAGATGTCCAACAATGCACAGCCTGCAATCATTGCAATCATATGGATATTTTCTGTATCTGACATGGCAGAGCTAAAGAGATGGATCTGGTTCGAGTATTAATGCTTTTTTTTCCCTGTTCTTTGTGCAATGTGTACAGTGTTTTGATCTAAATACAGGTTTCACCTTGGAGTCTTTGCCTCAAATCTCGTTCAGTAAGACCTAAGAGCTGTTGCCATACAAATAGCTGCCATGTGAGCTGTATCCAATGGGATCTTGATTAGCCTCTCTTCTAGCTTGCTGCAGATGGGAAGCTGGCTTGTCTACAGCATGGTCCTCACAAGACAGTGCCCACAGTCAGCCTTCTCCCCCTCCACGCCTCTTCATCCCAGTGTGTAGCTTTGCCAGCTTCTCTGGAAGCTCTGAGAGAAAATTTCTTGAATATCTCAACTAAAGAGCCTGTCTATGAAGCAAAATGTTGTCTGCATCTATACTTCATGTTGTATGACTCCATCTCCTGGCAACCCAGGGTAAATAAATCCAGTGGCTATTTGGGAATCTCTGGATCACTCTTGGGCTTTTCCTGCTACACTGAGCATATGTGTCCCCTGGCTGCGCTGGTGATGTCTGGGATGTAAATGGGAGCTCACCACAGGGCTTGGATGCCTTCAGTATGAAACCCTCCCATGGTCAGGCCAGTATGACACAGCCAAAACTCTCCCTATTGCAACTGCTCTGCACAGATTAGAGGTGCTTGCCCCATACTGCATGGATCCCACCTTTGATGTTTTAAGGAATGTTGAGTCCAGACAGTGGTCAAGGGGTAGCCTAGACATTGAAAATTTGTATTCAATTCCCTTATAATGAGACCGCCATGTATTAAAGGCACTTGTGACATGCAAGGCAGAAGCTTGGGGTACGTAATTTAATTTCAGTGTTTAGTTTCTTCTCGCCCCTGTTTCTAACAGTCAAAACAGAAGACAGTCATCCCCTTCCTCACAGCACTCTAATATTGTACCAGCCTTAAAAACACCCAGCAGCTCCACTTACATCTTCTTAAATAAAATTTCATTCATATTGGACAAGAATATCTTGTAAGACTTTAAAATACAAGTCATAGAAACAAATATTGATAATAATGAAAACAGAGGGGCTATAGAGAAGTTGGAATTTATGCAACAGTTCACTACAATGATGGGAAAGGCTCCTAGAAATGGAAAAATTCCTCCTTCATAGTAATGACTCTTGCCCTTTAAAACACAGCCAGATGAGACTCTTTCTACCCACAGGGCTCTCCTGCAGTGACAGCTACATTAACCTTTCCTGACAAGCACTTCTCTTTCCTTGTAAAATCAGCTTAGTGAGTGCAAAATTCTTCCAGACTTTAAAATGGTTACTATCAAATGGAGATACGCTCCATGCAAAACAAAACAGCCTCATGCCTTACAATTACTCGAGTGTTGTTAGTGCTGCTCTGAGATCCCTGGATGGGCTGATACAGGACAATGTCTGGGCATCTGTCTGCTTTGGCTAATACTGTAGAATAGATGTGAATGTAGGAAAGGACACTGGGGTTTTTTGCTGCTTTTCTCTCCCTGGGCATTTTTCCGTGCTTATCACCACATTGTGCAATGAGCAACACAGCAGAGGAGCAGTAATATATGCTTGGATTGTTTGTCTGCTGCTATTAGTGCACTGCTTCTAAATTGCAGATAAAGCCAGCACGCTCCCTCTTGCTTGCAGACACACATGCACATGAACACACACTCCCTTCCTGTCATCCTATATTCCCCTATTAATTTCACATCCTTCTTGCTTATACGTCTGAGCTGTACTTTATACATGAGAAACTCCTCCAAACTCCTCCTGGGCTTGGGCAAAATGAGGCTCTTCCAGTCTCCTGCCCTGTCACAGCACCAGGCCTTTGAAACTGGGTCACACGAGCTCTGCCACCTCAGCAGAGTCAAGCTTTTAGATCACCTAGGGCCATTTCAAAGACTTGGTAGTCCCATGGATTTAATTTAAACCATGTGGTGGATACAGTTTTGATGCAGTCAGTAATTCCATAATATTTCTAGGGCATTTATAATCACTGACCAGAAATCCCCAGGACTAGGGCCTTGGAATAAAATGCAAGCCAGGCTCCCATTTTGCTCTATTCCTGCTGAAATTGTGTCTTTTCCAGGAGACTAGATCTCAAGTAGGTGCAGGAATCCAGTATATCACTGAAAAGATTAAAAAAAAAATAGGATAGGATATGATAGAATAGAACAGAATAGAATAAAAAATGCATTTAAATGCTTGAAATTACCTTTTTGAATAATTGGCTAATTTTGCAGTGTAAATACCATACATTATTATACCATCTTTCCTTGAAGGCTCCACTGCCAATCCATGACATTTATTGCAAGACTCCTACTGAGCTCAAAGATGCAAGCCTGGCTTTCAAACCTGCTTTTTCACTGTATTTGGTGAGACTGGAAATTACCAAATAAAATAAATTATTATTAAAACATTAAAGTAAAATTGTAACTTGTGTGTGAGAAAGGAGCAACCTTCTGCTACAAACGTGATGGGAAATTGCTTGGCTGCAAGCACAGATGTAAATCAACTGAAGTTACTTTTCTAATAGCTTCCAAATTAAACTGTTATTGTTTGATTTATTCTAAGATGCTGGACTTGTCTTTGAGGAGATGCAAAGTTAACTGGCAAATTAGGCAAAGAATGCTGGATTTCTAAGCAGCTCATTGTGTGCACTCAATATTAACAGGTGAAATTTTGGAGCTGACCTGGGATTCTACATGACAAAATTCAGCCTAATAGCACAGATCATTAGGAAAGAGGTCCATGAGTCTTACTGCAACTAACCCAAGTGCCCTGTGAAGTATATTTATGAAAATTTGTTTCATGGTGCTTAGAGGAAAAATGATTTTCTGTCTCCTGTGCAGCCACATGAAGGACTGCCAACATCATGTTTAACAGAGGTATAATTCCATTATTTTGACACAAAACAAGAAAAAAAACCCAACATAAATAGAACTGTGAGAATTCAGACATCATCTTCAGGCATATAAGTCCATGGTAGCACAGACCTCAACTTCATCAGGGCCAGGATTTCAGCCCAGATATTTTGTCCTCTGAGCTTGCAAGTGAGGAAGTTTAAAATAACTTACTAAGAAAAGACCATGGATAATGCCACCAGGGTGCATCACTCAAATGGAGTTTAAAGCTGTACATTACAGAAGACTCCTAAGCCAAAGCTCCTATCTCCGAAGACAGAACAAGCATTTAGATGGTGAGTTCCTTGGAACTGAAAGCTTTTTTGGGTGCTTTTTCAGCACCCTGCACAGCTGGCCCCAGTTCCCAGGGATGGATCCCAGGTGCTACTGCAATACCTCCAAATATGAAACCTACCAGTTGTGTACAGGAATTATGTTACAGAAGAGAAGGTTAAAGAAAGTATAAATTAGGGTTTAGGAAGAGTTCTTACAAAGTGTGTGATGTGAAGAACAGCATTAAGTGAAATGAATGGTAGGGCTGATGTACCCCTAGAAAGCATTACAGGATCACTGGCTGTTCACTCAGGTGGGGGGCCCATGGGCTCTGGAGAAAATGCTGTAGGTGCTATGGGCTGGTGGTGCAAACATGTCCAGAGCTGCCTCCCCAGCCTGACCAGCAGCTCTGCTGATTAAGCTATCAGAGATGGGCTTCAGAAATAATCTTGCCTGTCACTGGGTCAGCAGACACTGGAAGGAGTGGGAAATAACCCTTCCCAGAGGGTTCAAGGCTGAGTTTGCAGAAAGCACTGAGGAAGATAATGGCTTTTAAAAAATAATCAGCAGAAATAGAGAAAAAAGCATTAAGTCAACAAACAGGGTTGAGATTAAAGTCCTGAGTGACTGTATGGAACACCACTCCTCAGTGGTGAGAGGCCTCTCTGGCTGCCACCAGCCTGTGGGTGATGAAGGGGCTGAGGGCTCCATCTGCAGCCCCAGGCTCCCCCATGCACTGGTTCTACCAGCTGCGTTGCAGTTCATAGAATCAGTCCCTTATTCATCCCTCTAGCTCTCTGTTGGACTTCTCAAGTAAATCCATGTTCCTCTTGAACTGGGGAGCCCAGAACTGGACACTCCAGATGTGGTCTTACTAGCGCAGAGTAGAGAGGGAGGAGAACCTCCCTTGACCTGCTGACCACACTGTTCTTAATGCATCCCAAAATATTATTGGCTCTCTTGGCCACAAGGGCAGTTGGCCCCTTGTACTTTGCTGGGACAGTGGTGCCAGAGACTTTGGGTGTCTCGGTACAAGCCAGCTCAGGTCTGGCTAGATTTGGTAGCTCCAGCTTGCCATTAGCCAGGCCAGAGCCAGGCTTGCTGCTGAGATCTGTGCTGTGCCTAGAAGCACTGTGTCATCCATTTTTTTCCCTTTTCTGTGATATCCCAGCTCCACACAAGCCCAAATTCTGAAGATCTGGCTGCAGAGGACATGGAGCAAAGCACCAATATGCTGCTGGTGCCAGCAGACAGCCCCCAACCTCTCCTTCATGAACTTGCAGACCAAAGGTGCTGGGAGGTGCGGACACCCCAGGGAATGTCATTGGCAAGATTATACACCTCTGATTTGGGACACTGAGATGCTTCTTTTATTAACAGACTATTTATGGATGGGAACCCAAATTATTCCAGCTAATGGGGCTAATGGGACTTTAAACCTGTGCAAGTAGTTTTCTGGGGTTTGTTGTTTTTGTTTATTCCTGGTATCTTTTGCAATTTAGCAAGCTAGTATTAACCACATGACTAGCAGTGGTCACTACAGGCACTGAGGCTTCTTGCTAAACAGTATGCCACTGTACTAGGAAAAGAGATCATTTAAAAGGAATATACCACTTATGTCCCTGCTGGTTACCTGTCTGCTCCCCTCAGCCTTAAGATGAGTATCAGTGGTTCTGCTGCCAGAGGTTCCCCAGCCTCTTGGCCCCTCTGTGCCATCTCGCTCAGACTCCAACACCTTCTGGCTGGAGCCTGGTTTTATTTTATACCTCGTTAAATTTTTGAGCCAATTTTTTGTTCAGCACCAACAAATAGACCTGATAATTGGCTCAGACAGCAATTACTTTGGAGATTTTTTTATTTGATTTTGGTTGGTTTGCACTTAAATTGCTATGAATAATAAAACACCAGTTCAATTTCTCAGCTTTAACAGATGCATCTGGCTGCTGCATTTACTTCACACTTTCAGCTACAAATAAAACTAATCAAAGCTTGTAAAGAAACCATGGTGTCAGAACAGTTCAGGAAAGGGTCACTAATAATCTAAAACTGTGGCCAGAATGTCTGGATTTTAGTCTGATGGAGCCATGGGAGCAGGAGGCTATTTTTTTTCTACACTTAAATTTACACATAGAAATGTTCCCAGTTTAATTTCTGCAACTCTTGTGACTTAGACTATCCGCAGTTTCTGGAAACAAACTAACAAATCCTCAAATGGGTATTTGGGAAGCAGGGTGATTATTATTCCAATCTGATCCAAGATCTAAAAGAATTTCTAATTTATTGTATCAAGGTTTTCTGATGAGTAGTCATGAGGGAGATTTCAAAGGTCAGGATAAATGAAATGCAGATTTAAATTCAAATTAATCAGAGGCAGACTCTAGACTGACTTACACTTACATGGGTAAACATTCACCGTGGGCCATGTATATCACTTCAAAACATGGAATTATAACCTTGAACTGAATTTTAGAGCAGTGCACAAGATGTTAACCACAGAAAAAAAGCTGTGATTGGAGGTGAAAACCAACAGTGGCTACTGGGAAGCAATTGGGCAGGGAAAACAGCTGGACATGAACTCTGAGAGGACCTGGCCAATTCATATCACATACTGGGACAATCTGAAAGCTGCTCTAATTGATTCCATCATTTACCTCAAGACAGTTTTCCTTGGTCTGATCCCTGATGTGGTCCTTTCTGGGATTTTCCCCTCTTGCAGTGTGGGGAGTGATCCCTAAGGAACTGTTGCCCCAGCTTTAAGGCTCTCTGTGCTGTGGCACAGAGACCTTAGTTCTGCCCGGGTCTGAGGCTTAAGGATTTTACACATGAGCTGCAGGAAGTTTGGTAAATTTTGGTCAAAAGTTTCTCAGGCATATAGAAGTTCTGGTAGATGCGTTTGCTTTATTTAATCCATATGTTTGTCCATTAAATAATTCAGAAGATGTTATATTAAACAGGCTTCAGAGAAAACTGATGGAAGTGCATTTGCTGAAACAAGAGGTTGTATACTGAGACATTCCATAAAAGCTGGACTTTTAAAGTCAGAATGGATTAAGGGCATGAATTCATGTGTCCCATGAGAGCTTATTACTTATAAACTGGAAGGACATTGAGAGACCTTCAGAAAGAAGCAGCTCTCTCACTTGAGTTTCATTTTAATACCATTGCAGTTGTAAATAAATAGGTATTATAGTTTCTTTGTGTAACTGAGTAAGAATTTTATCTGATCACCCAATTAGCACTATGGGGTTTTTGTAAAGAATGAGGAATTTACCAGGGATTATTTTACACTCTACTAAGGAAAAAAAAAAAAAGTAAAAAAAAAAAAAAAGTAGCTATAAAATAGTGCTTTTATTTCAAGACAACAACAAAAAAAGAATTTAAATCACACCAAATAAATCACTGAAATAAAAAGCCAAATCTATTTTTCCCTATCTGTGCTGTTCTTGTAACGTCATTAGCTTGGACACTGATAACAACCTTATCAGGTTCATGGCTGACTTAATGTTCTCATGTGGTAATAATTGTATTATGATCAGTCTAACTACAGTGTGCCCAAGGCTGCAGGAAAATGGTAATTTGCCTTGAAGTAATACCTTCAGTAGTGTGTAAAAGAAAGAAACCCAAACTGGAACCTTTTCCCTTAGTTCCCAGTTACAGGTGAAGGTTTTGCTCCCTGATCCTGGCTGTGGATGCAGCCGGGGCAGTGAGGATGAGGGTGAGGGGGATGAGGCACAGGGGCTTCATGGTGCCAGCACCCTATTGTTCTGGTTTGGTGGGTTTTTTGCTAGCGGGAAAAGGAGTAACTCCCAGGTAAGAAGCTGAGAATCTTCCCCTGCTCCAAAACCAGCCAAGAAGCCATTAGAGGGACAATAGATGCGATTCAGTGATTAACATCTGAAAGAACTGATATAACACCTGAGCAGAGAAACACTGAGAGAGAAGAGCTGTGCTGGAGGAGGAGAGCGGGGCTGGTAGTTGGTGAGGAAGAAGGGGAAGAAGGTGCCCAAGCAGAAGTTTCCCTGCAACCCATGGCGAGGTATCAGGTTGTCCTCCTGCATTCGTGGAGGAACATGGTGGAACATTCCCTGAAGGCGCCAGGAGGGGTGAACTTGGCCAGTGGACTTGGATTTTGTAGCCAGAGGATTTGCTGCCAGTGGACTCTGATTGTGCAGCTTTGGAAGACCCCGGCGCCAGGGGAGTTTGTTCCCGAAGCAGCCGTGACTCTGTGGGAAGCCCAGGCTGGAGCAGCTCCGGACCTCGTGGGAAGGACTCGTGAAGGAGAGGTTCGTGGAGGACTCTCCCATGGGAGGGACCCCATGGGGAAGCAGGGAAGGGCAGTAAAGAATCCTTCTTCCTGAGGAGGATGGCACGGCAAGAACCACCAGCCTGTGAACTGACTCTAAACCCCATCCCCTGTCCCCCTGTGCCGCTGGGGCGAAAGGAGGGAGAGAAACTGGGAACAAAGTGATTTGGGCCTGGGAAGAAGGGAGGGGTGGGAGTAACATATGCGAGCCCTGCTCTGTGTGTTGTCTGTGTCCTGTGTGTGTTTGATTAGTGTGAAATTAATTTATTTTTTTTTTCCCCAAGTTGAGTCTGTTTTGCCCGGGACTTTAATCGCTGAAGAACTCTCCTTGTTCTTTGTCTCAGCCCATGAGCTTTGTCCTCATCCCAGTGTGTATGGTGGCGGGGGGGACACGGGACGACACAGCTGAGTGAGGGGCCGTGGGGCTCTTCCTTTGTTGTCATGTTGCGCCCAAACCACGCCATTATTGTTGAGCCAGGCACGAGAGAGACAAGGAACCACAACACCTATCCTGGGCTGTCCTTCAGAATTATTCTTTTCAGAGCCTATTTTGCAAAGTGAGCTTCAGTGTAACTCCCTCCTGATGCCTCAGGTAACACAAACCCTCTCCTCTCACAGAGTCACGGAATCATAGAATCATTTAGGTTGGAAAAGACCTTTAAGATCATCAAGTCCAGCCATAAAGATCTTTGAGTCCATCCTGCTGTTTCCCTTTCCCCTTTATTTTCACAGAGATTTCAGCTTTCCTTTGGCCATCCAGGTTATGGGGGAAGTCTGCTACCTTCCTTACCAGTGATTAAGCACAGTCAGTGACTTAAAAACAAAGAGTCCTGCTCTTAGCTCTGACTAACAGGACAAATAAAAGAGCTGTATAAATTATGTATAAAAGGTCACTTTTTATCTTTCTGTAGCAGAAATAATGTGTCCCCTTGTTTTCTATTAAAGTTTATTTTTAAAGTGCTTTTGAGCTGTTCAGCTTTATTCCTGAGCTGGACATGAGCTACCTCTGATACAAGTGTGTGTAAAACGTGATGGTTGCCCCTATATTATGAATTGCTTTTGCTCAGCTCAGGGGCAACAGGCTTTTATATATCACCCATTGAGCATGCCTGCTGCCTGTGAGACACTTTCCTGCAGTTCTTCAGCTAGGTTTGATCACTTGTACATGGCAGATGAAAGACAATTACTCATCTGAGGCCTGGATCTCATTTATGAGTTCTGCTAATGAAGTAACATGTGGACAGGCAAGAATAACTTTCATTAGTTGTTCAGTTTTCTTTAATGTTATTTTTTTGTTCCCTGTATTAACTGCTATATTTTAGGTTCATAGCCAAAGTTATACAAGACTATAAGACAGGGTCTGAGAGGAGAAAATATCAAGCTCTCTTAGGAACCAGATTGCCCTCTCATCATAATTTTAGTATTAAAAAATGACATAATTAGTTAAAAAAGATCTCTCATTTATCCATTGTAAAGTCAGTTCACCTTTTCTCAGCTATGCATGTAAAATTCATTTAAGACTGATCATGCTGTAAGTGAAAGCAAGTCCTATTCTTTCTCAGCCAAGGGAATATTTGTTGTGTGCTTAAGCCTGAATTGCATTTCTTACTGTATCAAGCCTTTTGCATTTCAAATGCTAATATACAAAAGTTGCAGCTCTGAAATTTTTAAACCTCTGATGTTTTGTTGTATTAAAAAAAAAACAGAACAAAACAACAACAAAAAAGCCCCACACAACCACAAAACCCCTATTAGCCTAATATTTAAAACTCTCTAATTATGTGATCAAAAAAGGCTCCTTTATTTCTCTTTGGCTGTTGTAGATAGAGATCTGCCATCTCTTGCCTTATTCAGGACACTCTTGGTGGGAAGGAACAATTTCCCTAAAATTAAAGCAGTAGACTAAGAGTCTTTTAACACTGTCACAGTAAGGAGCAGGAGCAATAAATAATACGGGTGTGTGAAGCTGTTGAAAAGTGTAGGCTTGGTACCTCCAAAGGCTTAACCCTTCTGTTTATCCCAGGGATAGCGAAGTCAAGGCGTAGTTCAGCATAAAACATTTTCCTTCATCAGCAACACCTCCACTCCTGGCTTGGACCATACTTGCAAGCCCATCTTGATGACTAAGTATTTTATCTCTTCCACATCTACTAAGTCACTGTCAGGGATGAGGCTGATAATTGGGTTCTCCTTGTGGTGTTGAGATGTGAACACCTGTTAATGAGAACATTGACCAAAGACACCGACCCAATTGACACCAGCTATTTAGCAGCTGTCGGGCAGTAACAATTCCCAGTCACAGGCTTTCTCCTGGGTTTGAACTGGTAACCTGGAGACAAAGGGCTCCTATCTCATTATTGCCTGTCCCTCAAGCCACCCTGTTCCTTCACAGCAGATGTCTCTTGCATTAGAGTGAAAAAGCAGTAACTGTGTGTCTAAACACCTGCACTGGAAGACATTTGTAGAGACACAATGGTCCAGCACCTAAACCACCATCCTGCACCCAGAAAGTGCTGGGGCAGGCTGACAGGGATGTGCTGCAGGCTTTATTCCCTGTGCTGGCTCCTGCGCTCCCCCTTCCCATTGCATCCCAGTGCCCAGTTTACTTTCAAATGGGAAAGGACCTTCACATCTTCATTACGTTCTTATTAAGACCACTATGTGTGGCCTTTCAAAATAGCTGGGGGACAGAGGTAAGAGTACCAAATTACAGAGAGCTATAAAATCCACTCAAGTTAGCTGAGCTGCTCGCACTTCTCCCAGGAGAGGATTTGGCTTGTCCAGTGAAATTAAAATGGCTAGGCTTACCTGTCTTAACAGATCTGATAAGAACAAGGACTGCAAAATAATCTCCTTCTAAGGAGATACATGAAAATATCCACCGCCAAATGCACTTTGGTTTTGGCTTCAATTCATCAGAAGTTTGATCCAGCTACTATTCAGCAGGAAGCACTACCCAGGCTGTATTTACAAGCCCCAAAACAGCCTGCTCTTGGGATAGAAATGGCAATAACCAATTACTTGAAGAAACTTAATGTAAAAATACCCTGTGTAGCTTCCTCTCTCCCTTCCCACATCTTTCAGCCTGATGATGCTGAGCTCTGCCTAGGGAAACAAACAGCTCCTGCCTTGATAGGGATGCTGCTTCCAGCTGTGTTGTGCTCAGTGGTGGGCAGGGTACCTTCCCAGGCCACTAGCTTTTCCAGTCTGTCAGACCAGGTAATTGAAGTGAAGGAAAAAAGTGTGACTGTGTGTGGGAAGGGGGAAGGGGCAGCAGCAGTGACCTGTGGCTCCCACAGCCCACCTTGCCTTTGTCCTGCCCCCGCCTTGGTTGGAGCCAAGGAAATAGCACTGATGTCAGTGATGATGTTTAAGTGAGAGAAGGAGCTGTCTCTGAACATTTCTTCATATTATTTTTATTATTTTATTATTATTATCTCATTGTCATTATTATTTTTTATTATTATTACTACAGTTGCACCTGTGGTCCCCAATTGCAGACTCCAGCCCATTCAGAGTAAGAGTTCTGAAGGCAGAAAGGCTTCTTCCCCTGAGCAGCAAGTCTCTCAAGGACACCAGACTTGTATCTAGGAACTATTTGCTCTTGATGATCTGTGCAAGAGCAGTAACAGCAATCCTTCTGTACAGGATTGTGCAAGACATTGATGTGTTCAGTGACTGATGGGGTAGGAAAGGGATGTGCAGCTCTTGTGCTGTCACAGGTACTGCAGACAGTTCTGGGAGCAGCTGGCAGCAGACAGGCTCGAAGTGATGAGCAAATGGCAAGGGCTTGAAGGAGTTGTCCCATGTGATGGGACTCCTTGTGATGGAGTTAGACCTAACCTAGACCCAGACCCTGAACTGCCTGCAGGGAAAAGTTCCCCTCTTTTCTTTTTTTTTCTTTTTTTTTTTTTCATCTCTCTTTTCATTACTTACATACGGTTTGCAGCGAAATGTGCCTCCCAGCTCAGGCAGAATGAAAACCCTCTTTCCCTCAGCCTCTCTCCTTCAACTTCCTCTGCAGGTCTCTCAACTGCGAACAAAGTAGAAGTACAGCCATAACTGCTGTTTTTCTCAATACAGAGAAATACGTTGCTTGAGACTGTTTCTCTAATCAAATATGCGAAGCCAGGCTTGTTAAAATAGGTACCATTAAGATAAAGCTTTGGAAGCTTTATGGCAGACTGGATCCAGTCTTTCACTGGTGGCAGTGTGTGGTATTCCCTTTTGGCATTACAGCATTGGCACCACCCTACTGTATTTTCTAGCCTTGAGCCATGGATTTAAGGCCAGCCCAGCTCAGGAGCAGACCAGTTAAATCAGTCAGCAGAGAGCAGAAGTCTACAGGGCCCAGAGAGAAGCACCAGGAGGGTTGTTCAAGCCACTGCACATTTTAACAGGCAGGTGACCACACCAGAGCAACATTACTCATATAGCTGGTCCTCATGGGTAATGCTGTTGGTGATCCCAGCAATAAGGTCAACCTAAATCACATGGGGTTAAACCAGAGGGAGCACATGGGCGTAATAAATTTGCTTTGATTCTGTCTGTTCAGCTGGAACTTTGCTTTCCGGAGTTGTCAATTCTGGAAACTTTCTGAGCGTTACATTTACTTCTAATGAAGGCAAAGCAGGGAGTATGGCAAATAAGCTCAAATGTGCAAGCAGGACTGATCAGTTAAGCCTGGTACATCCTGCATGCTATCAAGATCAATGCACATCATAGTTTAAAGTAGTATCTGCAGAGCAGAATACGAGTTGTACCCAAAATGTGAATCCTCAAGTTTCCCTGCTCTGGAAACAAAGGGAAGAGACTAAAATTAACATCCTAAGGATGGGGATCTTTCCTGCTCTGGCTGCCCACCACCAGATTGGTTCCTGGGTCTCACAGATTATCCCTGCACTGTTAAAAACGTTAAGAGCCCTAAGGCAATTAATTCCTCACTTTCAGAGTTTTACTTCTGTGGCAACAAGGCTTGCCAGGGACAATAGTGTGGGTAGGCAAGAGCGGCAGGGTTTGGAGCAGAGGTAAACAAGCCCTCTGTGAAGCATGAGCTGTGATACAAAAGCACTGCAAATTGCTGGCTGGAGTGAAAAGCCCCAGCCAGACCCATGAGGTAACCCACCGAGCTAAGGGGAAGGCAGCACCAAGCAGCATCACACCAGTGACAGGGCTGCAGGAGAACTAATGACTGGCAGTGCCAGCTGAGGAAGGCACCAAGCCTCACCTTGGCAATCTGATTACTCCACTGCCACCTGGGCTTCCCCTGAGCTCCAGTGGGAGAGCGTGGTGCCCTGCCTCTGCTTTGTATTCAGATCGAGTCCCCAGTGGTAACCATGTCCCTGTCTAGACAGGGGCAGAATGCAGAAAGGTAGCAGAGTCACCTGCCACCAGGACCTGCTGCGGCCACCCAGGCCAGGGAGGGGATTTCCACTGAGCCAGCTGGCGTACTGACTAAGACAAGTGCCTGGTAGGAGGTCTAAAATGAATTCAGGTTTGCAGATGAACATCATACAGCCCCCAGTACTGACCTGTGCAGCCAGTGAGGGGTCAATGTTTGCAAGGCACCCCATCCCGTCCCCAGCACCCAGCCACACCTATCAGACACAGTGAGGGTCACAGGTCCAAGCTAAGGGGCAGGAAGTGAAGAGTAGAAAACTAATCTGCAAACTCCAGGGGATTTCTTATTTTCACTTGCACAAGAAGAGACAAGCTGGAAGTGCTACATTTATATCTGAATTGCAAGCATGATTTCCCGGAGGGCTTTTACTCATTCAGTTTGGTGTGAGGATGAGGGCCCTCTGCAAAAAAATGAGTCTGGCTTCAATCCAAAACATCCTCAGAATACAAGGATCTCTGAGGCACCAGCATCATACACAGCTTATCTCCAGACTTTGCTTTAGACTTAATTGTTTTGAAAGGCAGTGGTTATCAGGAACAGAAAGGGAGCCATAGCCTGAAGACCTGTGGCAGCAACCCAGGGTCTTCTGCAAGGTTTCTGCTTTAGAATGATCTCAGGGAAAGGACACATTGTCCCTAATTTTATTTTGTTTTGTTTCAAATAGCACACAAGGCAAAGAGAAAGGGTTATGTGCCTGATGCCAAGTAAATCCCCATGTTTGGTGTATCAGCACACATCTTGCAACACTCTTGTATTTCTTCCTTGGAAAGACCAGTGAGGGGTTTTGTGTAAGGAAGAAATTAGAGGAGCTTGTATTTTTGCATAGGATACACTAAAACTGGATGTTGTCGCTTATGCCGCTGTTCCTTTAACTTGCGCTGCTTGACACTATGAATTATTCAGGTATCTCTATGATATACAGAAGTGGTGTCAGCATTTTAGGGCATGACTCTCCTTTCTCGTCTACTATAAAATCCCAGTGGCTTCAGTGAGCTATAAAAGGCAAAATTGAGTCCTCAGCAGCATTGTTGTCTTTCAAGCAGAAAATACACTTTACCACTGACTGAAGGGTACCAACAGGCCTAGCTTATTGTATAAAATGGGGTATTTGTATGTCCCTGGTTTATCAATACAGCTAAGAGGTCATTTATTCATTTCGAAATGGGAAATAAGAGCATAAAGAAGATGGGATAGTGTTGCATAGTCTGTTTTCTCTAGTGCAAAACCGCTCAGGTTTCATCGACCTGATGCTGCTAATACCAATGGCCTCATCTGCTTGAATAGCAAGGTGTCTGTACCGAAGTCACCAGTGCCAAGCCCAAGCACAGAGCTGTGCCAGGGAAAAGGAGGATGTACATGGAGCAGAGTGACAGGGTGGGAGCCCAGAAGAGCTAGGGGCACTGCTGCATCCTCCAGGGCATGGGCTGCTTGGGAGCAACCTGCCAAGCTTGGAGGCTGATCAGTCTACAGCCACTCACCCAAAAACTGAATGCTCCTTGGGAACAGGGCTGATATTTTTCCATCCTTGTATTATTTTTTTATTCTGTTTTTTAAACTAATGATGACAAAGATAATTTAGTTGAAACTGGTCTAAATTCATTGTCACACATTGCACTGCACTCAGACACACCTACAATATCTGCAAAGGGTTGTTAGAGTCACGAGGAAAGCACAAATACAGGCAGTGAGAGAAAAAAAACCACATGTAATATAAATATAGTCTTGGTGAAGCCAGTGTTTAAACCACCAGTGGCTTAAATGATGCCTAAATCCCAGGAGTTTCCTGGGCTTTGTGCAATGAGTGCATCCAGGGTGCATCCAGTAGGTGCTGTGCATCCAGGAAAGGCATGACTAAAACTTGGGAGTGGTATTTTTGTCTTGCAAAACAACCTCCTGCAAGTATCTGCAGGCTGCAGGGACCAAGTCACAGGCCCCAGATACAGCAAGACCCCTCCTGTGAGCTCTGCATGTAACTCAGGGCTGAATTTGGATGTAACCTGATGTCAAAGTAACTGAGGGGTGCAGTTCAGTGGTGCCAAGACGGATGTAAAACCTTATCTTCCGTTTCTCCCACCTATTTGTTGCATCATCTGTGTTTACAAAGGAGTATTTACAAAATGCAAAGTTGTATCAAGCTATCTCTGGCCTTCTTCCCATGTTAGATAGGATGGTAAATATTTTTGGAAGGGATGTGAACCCTAATGCTTCTGGGAAGAAGCCAAGCAGTACCAGATGGCAGAGAGGAGGAAACTCACCCTATGGGCAGGTTTTTCACAGTATTCTCATAAGCATCTGGTATTTGCCACTGGCAGAGACAATAGAGGGGCTAGTTCTCTGATCCAGTCTGCCTGCCTCCCTGTTTCTGCTACTGGCTGATTTCTTACCTATTCAGGAGAAGTGTTGTCAAATTTTTATTTCTTGACACACACTTGGATTCAAGGTCTCAGCAGTACTTCTGTTTTGGTTGATGATAGCAGTGGAGGTGACTGAGCTCACTGGCACATGGCCTCAGTTCACAGGCATGTGGCAATCCTGGTGATTCAAACGTTTGAAGAGGAGTTTGGGGATTTTTCTTCGCACTTGAAAAAAATAGCTCTGATACTTTACGCAGCCTTCTGACTGCACAATGAAGTTGGATCCCCAACACACATTTAACTAGGAGTGACATTTTTGCTATAGTTATTATGTATGAGTTTGGGAAGTGTCAATCACCTGCAGCTCCCAGCTAGGAGCAGCATATGCCTATTGCTTCTTAGGATTCAGCTCCCAGTCCTTTACCAAAATGCAGATTAGGAATGATGGGAAAAAAAACCAAAACCACCTCCATTGCAGTGCAAGAAATGGTTTGATACTCCAACAAACATGAGATTTTGGTGAACACTTTGGGTGAGTGGATTTTTATGGGCTTCTACTTTACTCAAACATACCATGTATGTTTATTCTGTAGCTGCCAATAAGTCAAAAGATCTGACTTGGTATTGCTCTGACAGCCCTGTAAGAGTGCCTGCATGGAGCAGTTCTAAACCAACATGTGCATGAGGACCTCTTGGGTGAATGCAGGACACTGAGATGGGACTGGCAAATAGCTATAGTTCAAGGCACACCTTGAGCACAGACACCTACCATTCCTTGCTT
This sequence comes from Apus apus, assembly GCF_020740795.1. Lineage (NCBI taxonomy): Eukaryota > Metazoa > Chordata > Aves > Apodiformes > Apodidae > Apus > Apus apus. Next base: position 53,209,696 of record NC_067286.1, on the reverse strand, counting down.
CAGGGACCAGCTTCTATCTTCCCTCGTCTCCAGTTTGGATGCTATTCTTTCTAACAGTGTTTTGAGGCTACTGCTTATGCCTTTTGGAGGACCTGTTTTTCTGGTGTGGCAGAGCATTTGCTGGTAACAACCCTAATTTTATTCTGAATATCCTGAAGGCTTTTAAACAAGTTGGTGCATTTTTTTATTTTACTACCAGTAAAATTTTTCTACCAGTTTCAGGGCACAAAATAAAAAGGCTTTGTGGACATATGATGAAACCTTCCACTAATACATACTACTTTCATAAGAAGAGTAAATGAACTGGATGGCCCAGTTACATTGCCAGAAGCCAGCATTACGGAGTGCTGCATAATCTTCTATGAGACTGCTTTTCCCTCATAGCTCACCCAAGTGGGCAAGTGGAGGGAGGAAGACTTTTCAGGGCAAGGTTCAGCTGATCTGGAAAAGGAAGGAAGAATGATGCAAGATGGTTCTTCAGGTAGCTGCTACTTGCAAAAAAGTTCTAGCTGAAAATACTGCTTAATGAGGCAGTGAGGTACCTATCTTGATAGCACAGATTAGGAGCGTTGCACATTTTTGTTATCACACAGCTTTGTCACACAAAACAGAGCTCCCACTGTTGCAATCTGGACGGTGTATTTCAAAACATGACTCAAGAATTAGTGCTTGGTGCTGATTTATGAGAAAATACCAATGGCACAGAGGATTTATAATGCATGTAAATGATTCAGGGAGTACATGTTTTACAAGATGGGTCCTCAGCATGTGTAAACTAGAGCATGGCCTGGATGCACACACAGATGTGTGCTTCCCAGGCTGCCTTGGAAAAGCAAGGTCCTGGGAGAGTCCCACTTGGATTCCTCCTGCCCCTGTGCCCACTCCCGCACCTGATGCGTGGGCTGTGGGAGAACCACCCCTCTTTTGGGGGGCGGGAAGCAGTAGCACAGACGTGAGCTATAGAGTGTCTTCTGTAATACTAACATAGCCCTGTAGAGGGAATGCTTTGGTAAGACTTAAATGAGGCTCTATCACTCAGCTATTATCAGGGACCAAATTCATTCTTTGTGTCACCTGCTGAGTTCAGGAGTTAACATCAAGAGCAATTTTACCCAGTAGGTTGTTTTCTGTCTAAAACTCTTATAATGCAATAATTCACTTTAAAATTTCATCCGTATCTGAAGAGAGTGGAAGTGTCCATTTGATTCTATGCAGGGGATTGGCTTTGATTCTGTCTTAGATGGCCATCAAAAGCATACGATGACATGCATATTAAAAGTGCTTTTCACTGGCAGCTTGTAGAAGGCCCCATGGCCAAACATAACAGAAAGAATCCATAGCATGTTGTTTACCAGCTTCTCTTACACTTAATCTTAAATTAGCACACGGAAATCTTAAAGCATTCTGAACAACACTAGGAAACAGGATTTCTTCACTAAACCTAAAAACCACAAACTCACCAAAAATGCTCCAGTGTTATGCATTATTTGTGTTGATTAAAAATCTGCTTGCAACACAAGGTTTGCTATTGATCATAAAACTGTACACTGATCTAGTCTTTTCCCTTCAAGTTATCAAACCACTTTAAAAATCTCATCTCAGCCCTCAGATCCACCTGCCCATAGATCACCTGGGCCAGACACTTTCTGATACCACCAAGCCTCACCTCTCTACTCTAGCACTGCTGTCTTGCTTTTCCAAGCTAAAGGGATTTTCCCCTCCTGCAATGCAATGTCCGCCTCGAGGGGAAGATGAGGGAGCAGAACAGGCAACAATGCATGGTGTTCACCCAATTCAGTCTTGCTTATGCAAACCTGCTGACCCCATCTCTCTCGTTCTTTTTTGCTAATGGTGTTTGTCAGGACCAGATGCTATCTGGGCACCCAGAAACTTCAGTGCCACCTCCAGAGCATACAGGACTCCAGATGCCAAAGCACAGCAGGTCACCATGCTTCAATGGCCACCTGAGCACCAGAATGACAGCAAACTCCTTGTGGATGGTGGTAGGGTGGATCTGTACCATTAACTTTCCCAAAAGTACAGACATACCCAGAGTACTGAAAGCAAGTCTTAAATAATCACACTGACTTCCCTTATGGATATTATTAATCTCCTCGCCTCCTCTGAGGAGCCCCACTGTCTGCTGGGCTCAGTTTCTGCAGAAACATCAGTAAAGCTCAAACTTTACAAGGTTTTACCTAGAGAAAACAGCCTTGCTTGGAAAGATGAAGCAAACATCAGTGAGGCCCAGCGACACACTGACTGGACTGGGCACTGCCACTGTGGAGCTGCACCTGTGTCTCTGGTGTAGCAGCTGGAGACTTCTCCCTTGTTGACTTCAGTTAGCAAGGAACAATTGTTCTGCAGGCTCCTCCTGCTCTTCTTCCTTGAGTCACCGGCGGCTGTGGATCTGCTAGTCAGATCAGTACTTGGGAGGGTCTGGGAGAAGTACTTTCTGCTTCCTGTGGGGAAGGATGTGAGTAAAGCCTTGTAAATAAAAGGCTTGGCTTGGAAAATGCCTGGGTGTCTTCATGATGCAGCCATGAGCAGTGGCAGCATGTCCCATTACAGAGCAGGCTATCTTCTGGTGGCCTGGATCAGGGTGGTGAGCAGCAGGAGATGGGGCACAGCCTGATTGCGCACTGCACTGGCCATGGCGCATCTGGGGCCTGTCAGAGGGGTTCCAGACCCCAGAAGCAGTGACCTCTTGGCACAGACACCTGCTGTTTTGCAGGCCCAAAGGGCTGTCCCAGAAAGGACTGACTGGCTGTGGCTGGGACTGCACATTCTGCCACCAAGGTGGGCTCCTAGGTCAGAGAACAGCCTTGGCAGCTGCTCCACCTGCTCTGAGGGATCCTCCCAGCAGGGAGCAAACGAGCCTCAGCGCTGGCTTGCACAGCACCATTCTCTCCTCTCTAGGGCACTGCCCTGGTTTGGGTGAGAATTGTCGTTTTCACATCTTCATCTCTGTGCAACGTGTTACCATCACCTGCAGATCCCATATGAACACAATGTCCATGTTCTGTCTTAAGATCCTCCTACCTTTTTGATAATAAAGGGATAAAAGTCACTTCAGGAGAGAAGGGCCGGCAGCAGCCGTGGAAGGCATGAACTCCACCAAGAGCAGGGAAGTCCTGCTGTTCTGCTTCACTAAAGAACAGGCAGTTGCTTTAGTTTGCCAAGGGTATACCTGGGCTCAGAAACCAAGGAGCAACAGACTCATGCAGAAAAACATCCAAGAAATTGTAGCTTAACTGACTGAGACTTCGGAAGATAACAGCAAAAGGATTCTTCATCCTTCTTCATTCTGATGTTCCCTCCATGAACAGGCCATCTGCTCTGCATCCCACACTCTGGCACCAGATTTGACGTTTCTTTATAGCAGGAGGATGTCTTGACCAGCTTTTCAGCATGGTCAGGAAGCTGAGGTTGCACTGGGTTAACCCTGGTGTCAAACAATTTACCCGGACTCCTCAGGAACACAAAGCTAGTGATTCCCTGGAGCTTTTTAAGGATAGCCATGCAGGAAATAGCTGGCAGCACTGCTCTGGCCTGGAGTATCTTTCCTTTTTGCAGTGCAACACTAGCCAAAAACAGTCTACTGAGAGGTAGTGTAGCCCAAGAAAAAGTGCATTAGACTAAAAGTCAGGGGATATTATGCAAGGATATAGGAAATGTGCCTAAATGTTTATTAGGAAATCCACTTTCTGAACTTTCTGAACCCTTTACTGGGTTCTGTCCAATGTGTGCAGTGATGCCAGCACTCCTGCTCCTGACAGAAAGGACCACCAGGACGGGGGCAGATTTCATAGAGGAATAAGCGGTATCCTCAGGGCACAGGGCTGAGGTCTGAAGGATATGCCGGCCCGAGGAGCAGGGAGGGAGGCGCCAGGGATGCTCCTTCAACCTGCAGGTTCTGGCGGCGAGGCAGGAGGGACCTGGGGACAAAGGCGGCCGCGCCAGGCGGTGGGCAGCCCGGCAGAGCGGAGCGGGGCCGGGCTCTGGTGACAAAGCCTGTGGCGGGAGAGGGGCGGCAGCGGAGATGTGCGGGAAACCTCGCGCCGCTCCCGGACCGCGGCTCCGTCTCTCCCTGCGCCTGACGGAGCGGGGCCGGGGCCGCTCCGGCGCCGCTTCCCCGGGCTTTTCGGCGGGCGCGTCTTCCTGCCTGTCCAACCCCACCCTTCCCCGTGCTGGTGCTCCCTCCAGTAGTTTTTTTTCTTAAGAAATAAAATAAAAAAAGGAAAAAAAAAACACCACCACAAAAAAAAGAAAATAGTAAAATCAACCCAAACCCAAAAGCGCAGCAAGGGGGAGCCCCGGGGGGGCAGCGCTGAGCCAGCAGCGGCGGGCACGGCACGGCGGGGCGGGCGGAGGGAGGGAGCGGCCCCGTCCCTTTGTACCTGCCGTTTGAAGGCGCCAGGCGGCCCCGCATTGGCTGCGGCGGCCGCGGCTCCGGTAACCCGAGCCGGCACCGGGGCCCGGCCAGCGCCCAGCCCGGCAGCCAGCGGGGCGGCGGGGGAGGGCGGCGCCTGGGCCGGATCGGAACAGCCCGGCTCCCCGCCACCGGCAGCCGGCTCTCCTTATCCGCGCTAGGCTCGGCAGGAGCAGGGCCGCGCCTCCCTGCCCGGCAGGAGGTGGGACCAGCCCCGGCGCTGCCGCCCGCCTCCTATCTCTCTCCCTCCCTCTCTCTCTCCCTCCCGAGGGCTGAGCCGTTCCGGGAAGGCGCCGGCTCCCCCACCGCTCCTCGGCAGCGCCGCACCGGTATCGGCCGCCACCGCGCCGGGCTCGGCCCCACGTCGCCGAGGGGCTGCGGGCGAGCTGTGGCGGAGCGGAGCGGGGCAGCGGCGGCGGGTGCGGGGTCTCCCGCGGCAAGGAGCGGCGGGAGCACAAGTGGACGGAGCGCCCGGGAACGGGGGGGGCGGCCGCCGCGTAGTTGTTTTGCCCGGGGTAAGTTGGCCGATCCCTTGGGGAGGCTTCGCTTGGAGGGGGGCAGCGCTTGGCTCCTGGCCGCCCCCAGCCCCCTTGGGGGGGACTCCTTTTTTCTCCCCTCCACCTCCCCCTTTTTTTCCTCTCCCTTCTGTGGTTTTTTTTTTTTTTAATTATTATTATTATTTTTTAATAATTTTATTATGGGGTTTGTGGGGGAGCAGATTTTCCAGTCCGGCGTTGCTGTTCTTCCTTGTCCAACGCTCTGTGGAGAACTATAATATTTCTTCCCCGAGATGCTGCAGTGAATCTTAGTCCCGGGCGAACAAAATAATCCGAATAACCCCAACCATTTGTTACTGTGTGCGAGCAAACGCTTCCTAGGCAGAGATGATGGCAAAAAATTCCTTAGAAGGGTCTAAAGAAGACCTGAGCAAAATTTCGGAAGAGGAGATGCTGAGATGGAGCAAGGAAGACCTAGTGAAAAGACTGAGGAAAGTGGAGAATGAAAAGATGAACTTAATGGTGGAACACGGCAACTTAATGAAGGACGTGAACCGGCGGCTGCAGCTCCACCTGCACGAGATCCGCGGGCTGAAGGAGGTGAACCAGAAGTTGCAGGACGACAACCAGGAGCTGAGGGAGCTCTGCTGCTTCTTGGACGACGACCGGCAGAAAGGCAAGAAGCTGTCGAGGGAATGGCAGCGCTTCGGGAGACACACGGCCAGCGTGATGTGGAAGGAGGTGGGCATGTATCAGCAGAAGCTGAAGGACCTGGAGGCGAGGCAGGAGACGCTCCTGCGGGAGAACGTGGAGTTGAAGGAGATGGTGCTCATGCTGGACGAGGAGCGGAGCGGGGCCGGCTCGCGGAGCTCCATCGACAGCCAGGCCAGCCTGACCAACCTCAACGGCGGCTCGGCCACCAGGGACGTGGGAGACGGGAGCAGCACCTCCAGCACGGGCAGCGCGGGCAGCCCCGACCACCACCACCACCATCTTCACCACCCCAAGGCCGGCGACAGCAAGGCCGGGGCCATGCGAAGGTCTATGGATGACCTGTCCGCGCCCCTTCACCACCGGAGCATCCCCAACGGCCTCAACGGTGAGCCCCCCCTCGCCCCCCGCCCCAAAAGCCCGCTGGCAGCAGGTGCCGCCGGCCTGGCCCTGTCCCACCTCCCCTAGGCAGTGGGGTGGGCAATGTCAGGGGAAGGGAGTCCTTGCCATCTCCGCCTCTGACCATCCTTGGTGACCTCTTTAAAGTGCAGCCCTGGGGGTTGGGGAGGAGCACCCGTGTGCTGGGGGCTGGTGGTGGTACTTCTTCCCTGTGTTGTCGGTGTCTGGGGCTGAGGGTTGGAGCCTATTTTATCTGCAGGCTTGGTGTTTTGCTGCTGTGTTTTGGTTGGTTGTTTTGGTTGTGCTTTGGTTTTGTTATGTTTTTATTTTTTGGTTTTCAAAAACTAGCTGGCATTTTCAGGGTTAAGTAAACACTGGTTTTCCATCTCTTCCTCCTCTCTCCACCTTTGAATACTTTGGTTTACGTTTGTCTTGCTTGTTTGCTACTTTGATAAAACTGATTAACAGCCTGGATGAGATTTTGGAAGCACCTGGTGGAAGTGCAGGTTTGCCCCACAAAGCATCACCTGGTAGCTCCATGGGCTCTCGGGGCAGACTGGCTCTGGCATGCTCAGCAGTTTTGGAGAGGTGCAGCTCGGCTTTCCTCCCATTGCCCTCCTCCACTTCAGGAACAGGAGGTTTGTTTGTAAAGGACAGATTGCTCTCAAAGGGACGCTGTACTCAGAGTTTTGTTCAGCCTAGTCATTAAAGTTAGAAACAAGCTCCACTGGGAAGTCGTGCCAATACTCCCCTGACAGTTTGTATTCAAAGTTTCTGCTGTTGTCTAATAGTGATCAGGCATTAAGATGACAATATTGGAATATCTTTAAATGCAGATTTCTTTTTTTTTCTATTTTGAAACCAACAAGACCAAATACTTGACTTGTAGAAGGAATAGTTTGGCCAAGAGGGTTCAATAGGAATCAAACCAGGCACCAATCTAATTAGTTGTTGTACATATAACTCCTGTTAATGTTCTTAATCCTCTTTTCCAACCAGAGAGGACTATTTCCTGGTTGGGATACTCTTTCCCCTCTTCTGAGCACAGAGAAGGGTCTGGAGCCCCAGAGTTTGGCTTCAACTTGGTGTCAGCAGTGGTTGCATTTACCCGATATATCTGGGAGCTGAAGGCATGTTTTTTGATGGTCCTGGTGGAGCCAGGGAGTGCTGATTCTTTTTTGGTGATGCCCCAAGAGATCTGAGAGCACACAGCACCAATCAAACCGGTTCCCAAGTTCATGAATTTGCCATGTGCAGTCCTGTTTCACAGCTGTGATTCTCCACTCGCAGCTGGAGATGTTGCAGCCACCTCACCCAGTAGACAGGGATTGCTGGTTTCAAGGGTGATCCAGTCACCAGATGTTTCAGGGTACAGCAAGCATCTTTAAATGTTGGTTGGTTTTCCTCTCTTTCTCCTCATGCTGTGTACATCAGAAGTATCTGGTTTGTAAATCTGCAGATAGCTTCTGCTCCTGATGTGACTTGACTTTATTTTCATAGAGCATTGATTGCTCTGCACAGAGGCCCAGAGAGCACTTGGCAGGGATTGAATGTGTTGTTACTGTTTTGGGATAGAAGGGCTTTGCAGTTCTAGTTTGTGAACCTCAGGCCACATCCCCTTTAGGTATTGACAGCTGACTAGGACAAAGCAAGTTGAATTTGTTCCCCTTAACCTAGGGCTCTTGCACATATGGGACATCATGGTGATCTTAGAGCTGTCCCTTAAGCCCACCTTGAGGCAGGATGGGATGCTTCACTTAGAATTCAGGTTATCTCCATCTGCATGAAGAGGGAAATGTCTAGTTGCAGAGCCCAGACCTCATTGCCATCGTCAAATGCAGTGTCGGGACTGTGCTGGCACCCTCATCAAGAAGGGAGTGGACTGAGAGCTGAGTCTCATGTCCTGCCCTAAGTGTAGGGAGGGGTGATAGAGCATCTCTACATTAATGCATTCCCATACATGCCTCTACATATTTTCTTGTTCTCCTGTGTAGAAAAGAGGCGTATGGGCTCAAGTATTTCAGATGTGACCTTGGGTTTTAGTGACTTCTGGCTTTGGGGTGCTTATGGAATATGGTCTCTGTGGGAAGCACTGAAGCTTGCTCCTTGAGAACCTTCACAGCTTCATTTCTGAGGTTGGGACAGATATCATCAGCACTTTTAAAGCTAATAATCCTTGTAAAGATGCAAACAAGCCTGATCTCTTCACGTAGGTAGTGCAGCCATAAAGTGACTCGAGTAGTTGTCATTCTCAGATAGCATCGGTATTCAGAAAGGCTATTTCCCTGACTGTGCCTTTGGAAATGCCTTTCAATACATATGCAAATGCAAAGCTTATCAGGCCCCTTTTTTTGACTGACAGCAAGAAGTCTGGGAGGAGGGCTTGCCTGGGACCAAGCAGCGATTCTGCTAAGGCTGTGACAATGTGGAAGAGCAGGGTGGGTGAATGTGAAACACAAACGCAGGAGTCAAGTGGGTAGTGGAGCTGTCATGGAGCAGCCTTGGCAGCGAGCATCCCTCTGTGTCTCCTGGGGCCGCCTCTGCCTTCCCTGCATGCACCTTAGTATCAGCCTTTTAATATTCTCTTCCTGATGATTTTTCTTTCCACTGCGATGAAACGGAAGGGAAGAAGAGGAGAAAGTGTAGCTTTTCATTTTTAGGTTGCAAACTTCAGTGTGGTTTGTTGTTGTCTCAGTCTTTGAAACACTGGATAACTAACCTGTGGATAAAGCGGAAACTGCTTTATCAGCTCTGCTACATGAGTAGCCCTTGTGTACTTTCTAACTGAGGGTAGATGTGGATCTGAAACAGATGCAAGGCAGAAGTTAATATCTGTCATAAGAAAGAGCAGAAGCCTTGGATCACTGGTGGGGCAAGGCATTGTGAGCTGTTTGCTAGTGCACTTTTGCATATGGAAAAGCTGGAAAGTCCTGAAATGTGCTGCTCTGGTAGTGCTGTTGTGCTATCAGTGGGGCTGTGTGTAGTGCTCTGCTTTTCTGGGTATTAAGCAGGACTCTCACTTGTCTAGTGATTTTCTAAAGGAGGCAAGAGTATAGTGGCTGTTAAACACTCCTAGGGAGGTCGCTTTTTAATGAAATCTTAGCTCGCAAAGATGGATTAGATGTTTCTCATTTTCTCTTCAGTAATCCTTTGGAAGTGAGTTGGTGAACCAGGGCTTGATTTATTTGCCCCAGTGACCCACCCCAATGTGAGGTGATGAACTGTAGTTTTGTAATGGGAATTCAGTATAAATGGTACAAGTTTAAAAAAACCCCAACAAACCCAAAAAACAACCAAACCTGTGATCCACCTTCCCTTCACTTTTCTGAAGTCTGTTTATTTTTATAAACTGGCTTTTTGGAAGCTGATAGCTGGTACGTGATGATTAATTTTCTACTCCCGGAAGATAAGGTAGTAAGTATAAGTGATAGCATGAAAATGGCTAATATTAGATGGCACATGTAATCTTATGCAGCTCTGGATATTCTACTGAGACCCAAGAGGAAGTCTGCTCAGTCTGAAAGTAAATGGTGTTTCCATTCTCCGTGTGTGAGCTGGGACCTGGGCTGCAGGACAGGGACATCTCCAAGCTACCAGATGGGATCTGCCCAGTTGCATCCACGTTGAGTGATGTACCACAGTTCCCTTAAATCTACCCACAGATCCAGGACAGAAATTGAGGCACAGTTGCTGTATTGTGCTTGTGAGTGCTTTAGCTTTCCTTTGTATGCATAGTTGGAGTCTCTGTGTGCATACATAGCCTTCCTGTCTGTCCAGCTTTAGGCAGCCCTGTTGGAGCAGTGGCCATTGCTACTGCCTGATTCTTGGCATAATAAAGTTCCCAAAAATAAGAAAAAAAAAAAGACAGCCTCATTGGGTGATATTAGCATGACCTGGGGAAGGAAAAAGCCTTCAGGTGCCACAGAGTATGTTCCTGGACTGTGAGGTATGTGGGAACATTGGGAGGAGTGACTGGGAGCTCCCTGAGGCCAGGGCAATGGCTTCCACTGGTTTTAGCCTTATCTAGATCTGACTGGGATAACTGTTTATCCATTTACAAGCCTGGAGGCATACACACTTCTAGCTAGTGATGAGCCTGGGATGAAATCTTGTGCATGCAGGTAAAGCTTTCAGGCTTTAATTGTACCCCCTCCCCAACTGAATATTGTTGTTAAAACTTCTTCAGGTTCCACTGAAGGTGTTTGCTCGCAGTTCCCAAAATGAGCATTGACTTTATTCCAGTTGGGTAAAACATTAATGAATTTGTTAATGTGAAGACTTGGTTTTTGTTTTTAATTTATTAAAATCATCAACACTTATTAAAAGGTTAGAGAGGCCCAGAAGAAAGCTGTGGATATGGCAGGTAGCCTGTAATAGCAGAGACATTAATCTATGGCCTCTTGCTGTTGTCTCTTCCAACAGAAGAAGAATGGTCTCTCTGGGTGAGGGGTTGGGAAGATCTCTGCTTCTATTGATTCCCACTTGTAAATGTCCACATATTTACCCAGAGGGTACGATATATTACAGTTAAAATGGTGGCAAAGAGAAATGGCTGTTCCCTGTGGGTTGGTATTGATTGGATGTGCAGCTACCCTGTACTTATTTTTCCTCTTCTTCACACAGCCTTTAGGCCAAAGTCCTTTGTTTTTATTAGTGTATTTATAATCAATATACATATTATTTACTATGATGTATTAATGAGGCCTTGGAGATCAGAAGATGCAGGGGCAGAAGCAAAGGGTGAGGTTCATCTCATGTAATTTGAGACATCTCCAATATAGACTTTTAACATCTGTGTCTGCTTGGGCTTTCTTTACTGGCCATGTGGAGAAAGGCACCTTGGTGTCATGATTAATGTCAACTATATCTACTTTAGAGGAAGAAGAGTTGTATACTAATTGTGCTCTTTCTCTCTGCTAGTGGGAAGGCAGCCTTGACAGCCAGTTCACGTGCAAGCATCTGAGGTCAGGTGAGATCAGTCCAGTTTGAGGTGTTGTGGTGACCATTCTCCCCTCCTCTAGTGCAGCTGTGCTAGCTGTGGTGAAAGAGAAGAAATCATCTTTCTCAGTAGCAGTCAGATGTCACCTTCTTGCACCCACACTCCACGAGTACAGCAACTGGGTCAGAGAAAGCCCTGTTGTCTGTGACGGAAACTTCTCAGAGCTTAGTGGCCCCTGCCATGTTTAAGTAGGGATTTGGCTATTTGAGCAATTAATATCTTCTGTGAAGAACACTTTTCATCTTATGAGCATTGCTTTGACTTATTTTTTGATACTGCAGTATTTGACATGTTGGTATTTCTGGTGCTGTAGGTTGCTACGTGCAGGTTCCTTGTGCTTAAGCCAGGAAACCTGCCCTGGCCTGGAAGACCCAGACCTCAGTAGAAACACCTGTTTCTGTCTCTTCTTTAAGTTCAGTGAATTCTGCTAGTAGGATTATCAATGCTGAGGTCTCAGACACTAAGGGTGCAGCTTGAGCTTCTTGTGGCCAGCAGTTTTTGACCACTTATCCTTAGAAATTCCGCAGAGTGCTCCACTTGAGGCACTTTGTCATTGCCTGCTCCTGCCTCCTTGCTGGGGTGCTGCCTGTGTACCAGCCGGCTTGGCTCCCAGACTTCAGGGTAGCTGGTGTTCCTGAAAACAAGGCTCAAGATACTTAAAGTAGGTATTTAAACTGGGCCATATATGGAAATACATTCTCCATAATAGTACATTCTAATTTTGTTTTCCTCTTTCAGTTTTCTGGAGATACCTTGTTCTGAGCTGTCCTGTTGAAGGAAAAAACTTGTATTGATTAAAAGGCAATTTGCTATGGGCCTTTGATGGAATTATCCACTTACACTTGTCAAAAGCAATCAAAATAAGGGGAATAAACTGTTTTGGTTACATGTAAATGACTTGGTCCTCTGCAGGCATTTCATCAAATAAAGCTGAGGATTGAATTAAATGGTGATCTAATTAAATGGCAGGCATGGGAACCCAAAAGGCAGTCTTTGCAGGTGTTACACTTGGTATGTGTGCAGAGATGTCACAGTTTGACTTGGGATTGACAACTAAACCAGTGACAGTAATGGTCTTGATCTCCTCCCCATCCCACCCAGGTGGGGAAAGGAGAGAGACAGTAAGAAGAGAGACTATCTGGATTAAAAACCAAACTATACAGCTCTAATGAAATACTAATGATAAAAGAACATATGTACAAATATATCCAAGTATATGCAGGAATATGCAAAATCCTTATTACCTCCCCCCATCCCCAGCAACTCCCTTGCTGCTTTAAAGAGTTCACTGAAGGGAAAAAAAAATCAGTAAAAAGAAAATTGGCTTCGTCCTGGCTCAAGCCAGGACAGGAGATAGGGAACATGAATACCAACACTGACAGAAGTGTTGCCTTTGAAAGCTTGAGGTTTAATGCTGACCACATCCATGCATCCTGGGTAATACTGGAGGCCCACCCTGGCAGGGGGGCTTTGGGCATTTTATCTGCCCCAGCTTGGCAGTGGCCTTGCTTGCATCTCACACAAAAGATTTCCATGGCAGGGTTTGCTGATGTTGTCCTCTTAGACTGGCCTTGTGGCATCCTTCTGTATCTGGGCTGCCCTTTTGAGATGTTCTGGGAGCAGAAGGATGGGTGATGGCCGATCTCACTGGTAGGTGAGGTGCTTAAACTGGCAAAAAATGTCTGGTATACATCCGAAGGTGTGGAGTGAGGCAAATGAAAAAATTTATAAGCCTATTTAGCTTGAAATGCTTGGCCCCAGGAAGGCTGAAGTCCTTTCCATGCTCACAATCAGGCCTTAAGGCACCCTCTGCAAAACACATGACGTTGCTCGGGTGGAAGAGGGAAGGTTTGGGGGCTGCACAGCCAGTTTTCCTGCAAATTAGCAGCGACTGGCTGGGTTTGCTTCTGCATTCTGTATTTTTAACCTGACTTTTTGTCTGCCAGCCAGAATTCATCCTGCCCTGTCTCCAAATGTCATCATCCCCTCGTGGTTAACTTGCTGCAATTCATGAAACACTTGGCTGCCATAAATAGTTACGTGCAGAGGTTCCTCCGCACGCAGAGCGGGCAGAAATTTGCAGGCAATGCTGCGAGGCACTCGCACACTAACATGTCCACCAAGAGAAAGTTGACCCACTTCTGCAAATAGATAACTCCTGGCAGAAAAAGTAACACTGTCTCAGAGAATCTGTCTTTCCTTTGCTTATTCAATTGTGAAGCAAAAAGCAAGCCAGCTCTATCTTCTGAATTAACAGCAAGGTGAGCACAGTACTCCCTGTTGAAATGAGAGCCCTTGATCTGAGGAGAGCTGAATATGGCCACAATTCATTTGTGATTTGACTTTTTTTAATATAATGAATGCTTTTGTTAGTGATTGAGGTGTGTGGAGTTCAGGACTCAGCTGCTCTTAGGCATTAAGAAACATTTATCACCATGGCAATTGAAGGCTGCTGTACAGGTTATTTTGAACACTTTATAGTGACTCATGTCTGGGCCGAGACCATTTATGTCAGATTACTTTGGTTCCTGTACATACAGGTATATGTATACTCTTCCTTCCCTTAAATTGCTTCTTGCCTTGCTCTTTGCCCCTCTCAGGAAGCTCATTGCTTGTACTGACTTCTTACATCTCTGAGCAATGGTGGTGCCAAACATTCACCTTGCTCAGGGACTCTCCTGCAAAGGGTCTTTGGGAAAGATTGTCCTTGTGAAGTAGGCTACAGGTTATTTATCAGTTAGATTTGAGATTGGGGCACTCTAAAGCACTGTGTTAAGTGCTGTCAGTAATGTGGCCATGTCACCTGGCTTAGCAAGTGGCTATAGACCCTTCATTTCCAGTGATCTTGTGGTGAGATCGAAGTACTCCTAAATCTGATGTGAATTAGCTCATTGTCTGCATGAGCTTCTCCTACAGATATGCAGGATGGGATATCTCCTGTTGGTCTGGTGTGGCTGTGGTGGGTGAGGGCTGTGCTGTGTAGCAGAGTGAGCCAGTGCTGGGCTTATGGCATGGAGGCTTTGTCCAGCTGTAAACAGCAGTTGCAGGGATGACACGCTAGCTGTCTTGTGCAGTTGTGTCAGCCCCGGCTTGCTGGCAGAATTAGTTCCATCAAAGCTGGAGTGGTGCTCTGAAAAGCCCTTCAGATGTTGCTCCACCCCCCAGCTCCCTGCAGTGATGCTCCAGACTGTATGCTGCTGCCTCTCCCCCCATTTAATCCCCAAACTCCCCTGCTGCTGGGGTTTTATTTGTGTGCAGGCAGCTCAGTGGCATTTGCTTGTTTGTGGGAGATGGGAGAAGTAGTGACTGGAGCAACTGGATGTAACAGGACTCAGGCTAGGATGCAAAAGGAGGTATTTTGCTGCTGGTTCAAACCATCTCCAGGGCAGTAGGATGCTCCAGGGATGCTTGTGTCTTTGGGGTTTCGCAGCCCTGTCTGTCCTGCCTCTGCCTTCCATGGACAGTGAAGCAAGGCCAGGTGGTGCTGCAAGCCCTGCTTGAGGGAGAGATGTGCAGTGGGTGCTGCTCTGCCCTCACTGCAGAAGACCCACGGAGGGGAAAGGAGTAGGCAAAAGGGCCACTCAAATTGTAGCAGTAAAACCAAACCATTATTTCAGAAAAGAAGAAAAACTAAGCCTTACAGCATTTCCAGTCCCCAAAGCTTAATATTTCTATGGAAACCAATGCAGCACGAGGCTTGCTGTCAGTCTCTGATCTAGTGGGGTTGACTAGATTTAAAAAATGTTAGTCCTTCCCCACATCTTCCATCCTGGGTCATCTGAAGAAAAGTTGCTGTGTATCACAGATGCAAGGTTAAAACCTGCATTCCTGGTTTCCAACTCTCCATTAAGTGCTAAGCAGTCCTTGGAGAGTTGGTGTCCATTATTCATGTTCAGTTTTTTACTTGCTGAGGTACATTTTATTCATTTGATGACATTTATTGATAATGTCTTGGCCTATAAATGCCACTCCTGTGACACTGTGCTCCTTGGGGGATGGCTGAGACTTTGTATCAGGCTGTGGACTGTTCAGTGGTGTCTTACATCTCTGTGCCCAGTGAAGTGATTGTGAGGACACTGTTTGATTTGAATGGAGTTAAGATTTGGACTCTGGAATTTTCTTCAGTCTTTTATTATTACTTTTTTTTAAGTGGGATTTACTTGAAAAAACTCCAGGACAGCCTACGTAAAAGTTCACTGATTTATGCCAGAGTATCATGGTCAGATGCTAACAGAATATCAGTAGTAAAAAATAACTGATTTTGGTTGATGCTGAATCTTTTTCAGCTCCTGACAGAGGTGTTAAGAAAAAAATCTTATTTTTATGTACAATTTTAAAGCACTTTTATGATGCACAGTATTCTTTTGTCTTCCTGGTTTCTTTTTCTTATCTCCCTGACTGGGATTTGCAGTCTCATGCTTACATATTTTCCAGCAGTTGAATATAACTTTGATCTGTGCTTTGGATCTGCGGAGCTTTTAATCCCTTTCCACTGAGTTAAAAGCCTGTTGGCTGTTGAGTGTGATTTGTAGCTATAGGTTATATGATCTTCACCAGTGGCTCATGCATTGCACAAAGATGGCATATTGTGAAAAACTCTGATAAAATGTACCCTTGTTCATTTTCCTGATTGCAACTCAGACCTAGCATGGGAGAAAGTTGATTCTTCCCTCCTGTGCAGACTGCTGATGTACCCATTCCTTGCTGTTACATACACCTATGTACTTGCTTGCTTTGTTTGAAGCATTCACTCATTTCTTGATGATATTTATTTTTAAGGCTGCAAACCAGTTGAATATCTCAGCCAGTGTGGCAGCCTTTCTGCATTCCAGTTCTGCTAATATTTGTGGTGTTTTCCTTTTTCATCCTCTTCACTGCTTCTTACACCTTTTAAAAAGATGGTGATTGGTTTTTAAAGCCTGCATGTTTATTCGTCTTTGATGTCCTGAAACACCACAATATATGCCTTGTTTGTGGAGATCTTCTTTTCTGGAATGCCTGCAGGTTCTCCCTCAGGAAAAATGATGACTTCTGCAGCTCTCAGTCCTCCAGGCCATGTGGATGTAGCTGCACATGTGTGACTGTATTCAACCGTCTTCTGAAAGTTGTCCTTTTTGAGTAGCTGTTTGCTTTCTGGATTCTGAACAGTTTATTTGGAAGTCTCCCATGCTTGTCTTCTGATCTCTTGTAACAAAATACAGTTCTCTTTTTACGAGGTCAGTTAGAACTATTATTTTAGCTGTAAGCTTTAAAATAACAGAAGGATGGATGGTTTTGCAATTTACAGCACTGAACTAGATCTCAGATTTGGTGTGCTTTCTCATTGTAACGTGACTTTATGATGTAGTCTTATGTAAATTACATGATCTGTGGTTCTCCTTTTATACAACCAGGATAATGTATTTTGTTTGTCTTCTCTAAGTTTCTTGTTTTTCATTGGGTCATTTATAACATGCTCATACATTGCTCAACAGAATTAGACCCGTACCTCAAACAGGGCCTCTAACCATTGCTATGGTACCTGTGATAACAAACAACACAGGTTTTGGGTTATAAAGAGCTAGCAAGGAAGGACTAGCCTTTATAGTAACTCCATACATTTCTAATTCTCAGTTTCGGAGTTGCTGTTTCAACTTTACTGAGATAAAAGCACTTTATGTGTTGGGGTGCTTCTTTCTGTACTGTATATACTCTTGGGACTGCAGGGTGATGACGTATAGACAGTCTCCAACTACCTGTCAAAAATATAACCTTGTCAAATAATAATTCTTCTCTCAAAGAAAACAAGGAGCAAAATAAGATAAAGAGCAGTGTTTGCCTTTCCACAGAGAGACAAGTGCAGAAAGCTGCTGCTGCTGTCACAGCAACAGGTTACCTCGGTATCTTTCAGAGAATGGGGACAGTATTTGTTGTTATTCCGGCTCAACCTGTCTGTGTTGCCCAGTTAAGTATCATATTAGATGCATGTATTTCAAATGCTATTTATGGGGCAGCCTAGTGCAGTTTTGGCTAGGGTGAAGAACCACAACTATGAGGTGGATGAGTCCTTGTTGTCACATTGTTCTTGGTGTCACAGCAAAGCAGCAGTACTGTAATTGCTGAAGACACCTTTGCCCTTTCCAATTAAATACTTACCCAATCCCTTGATTACTGTGTTTCTGATGCTCAGAATTTGGTAACTCCTAACAAGCCCTGACTGAAAAGTCATCAAAGCCACTCTTGGGTGTGAACCCGGTGTTTCTTAACCACCTTGGACTTTTATTTCCATTTGCATAGTGGAATTTGTAGGGAGGATCTATTTCTCAGTGTATCACCAAATCATTAGGAGGGTGATAAGACTGCAGTAACTCTTCCTAGGCAATTATGTATGAAAGATTGTCAGTATGAGTAGTATGGGAAGTTAAAAGCCTTAATTTTCATTTGGAATTGAAACTGTAATGACTTTCCACTCCCACAGCTCATAAAGACTTTGTTTCAGCCTCAAGTTGACCAAGAAAAAGGCATGGGGCTCTTTTATTGCAGACTCTGTTGTGGAGGATTTTTATGAAAAAGCAGATTTATGAGTCACTGTTCTTTCTACAAAAGATAATTACTGGAGTACAGACCTCAGAAAAGTGACATTTTATGACTTCGCCTCTAGCCACACAGTGTGAGCTTTTGCTCTTTTCAATTAGTTAAGTTAAACAGCATCTCAGTTTGAAAGGACTAATTATATTCATGTTTGTTGTTTGCCTTATACACTAAAGGTTTTCTATATGTAAAGCTAAGCAGCAGGGAGGGGGAGAGAAAGGGTTACCCCAAGTGAATGTTATTAAATTATTTAAAATTATGGGTGTAGATCCTGTGGGGTTAAGTGGATTGTTGTATTCAGTCACATCCATCACTTGCAGCATAGTAAGGAAGAGAAACTGGATCATGCAAGTCCTTTAGTTAACCCTAGGAGTGTGAGCGAATTCCCCTGGAAATTTGTTCTTTAAAAACACATTCCTCTAAATAGAAATGTTGTTTAATCTGTGCTTAAATGTAAAGCTATGTGTTTATCCACTTCTGTGAGCTTTTTTGGCTTTTTTTCTATAAGGAAAGGGTGCATTTTGTAGCACAGTAGCATCTGCTGCCTGGCGCAAGAGCTGAGAGCAGGTGTGTATGTAGAGGGGGCACGTGCAGGTCATAGTCCTGCTTTGGCTCTTTTAGCAATAGGTCAAGAGTTTGCACAATGGCAAATGAGCTGGAGCATCTCCATTCTTGGGGATCCACCTGAGATACCTGAAGGGCATCTTCTGTTCAAAAGAGGGGTGCTCAGCATTTTCAGAGTATTAAATATTCTGAATGCGATTTAGACTTTGGTCTTTGAAGGATCAGAGGTGACTAGGTATTTTTCTTGGCTATGGGGCTGTGTACTTGAGAAAGCACTTTGGCAGTGTTGTAAATGCCCTCTGTCTGTGACAGCATAGGTCCAACAAGCTTTCTGATCCCACAGCTGTGGAGAAAAGCAGTCCTGCAAGATGAGGCATGGATCACATAAACAGCAGCTGATGCAGTCGTTGGAGAGGCCTCTTTCCTTTCATCCCATTATAGCATCTTGGCCAGGTTGGACTGTGGAAGTTCCAATGGAAAATCTGCTGTCCCAGCCTTTCGTTCTGCCTTATTTGGGTAAAAATTGGAGGGCTGTCTTTTTTAAAATTTATTTTATTTGGCAGTTTGAAGTGAAGCAAATGCAATATTTCTGCAAAGTCTTGGAACTGGCCCTGTAAAAGGCATGTTATCTAAAGGGTAAAACTCCCTGTGTTTTGTTTAAAGATGGCAATATTTGAATTTGACCTTTTCTTTTTCAATGAGAGATTCCATATCTGGATTTAAACCAAAACCAAATCAAACACAAAGGAGCAGGGTTGTTCTGTCAAAAACAACATCTCTAGATCTGGAGGGAAGGGCTGGGCAGCATGGAGTGTGTCCTGGCATTGAGGGGCCTGTAGGTGCTGATGTCCTGGACCTGCTGTAGGAGGGTAGAGAGCAAGAGGGCAGTTGGGGTGAAAACTTCTCTCAGGCTGTCATGCAGCCCTTGTGCTGAGCTGAGGGTTAAGGTGTCCTCATGTTTGGCGAGGAGTGGGCAGGAGGAGTTGCCTGCCTAGCTCAAGATGGAGTTGGAGACCACTGCAAAGGGGTGTGGCAGCAGCAGCAGCCTGAAGGAGGAGATGGAGTAAATGAGTCCAAAGATGTGGTTTGGGAGCTAGCTGTTATTTTTAACAGCCGATTTCATTGAACTGGAGTGAACTCCCGCCAGCACAGCATTGATGATGGTGCCTGGAGCTATAGAGATTGTATTTTGATCAGCAAGTCAAAAGCAAGTCTACCACTAGTTCTGAATACATTTTCAGAATTGCAAGTGAAGGATATCCCAGAATAATAATGTGCAGAAAAAGTTGCCTGAAGGAGCCAGTTTCCATGATAAATGCTGGAGGAGGTGTAGATCTGAACTCTGCACTCCTTTGCATCTCAGCTTTTTAGAAATGTGCAAACACATCTAGTAGCTGAGTTTTGAACCTGTTGAAATCCTGGGCAGACATAATGCAGGATGGCAGGAAAGCCAGTAATGATGGAGTTTTGATAATACAGATGATTCAGTTGAAGATGTGTGGGATAAATGAGGAAAAAAAGTGCCTGTGTGTCCTGTGCTGTGTATTGTTGATCCAGTTGGTTATTCAGTGATGAAGTCTGATCTGTATGTTTTGAATGACAGATCTGGGTTCTGAAGTGCTTATGATTAGATTAAGACTGTGTAGTAAACCTTAATGGTGCATGAAAAGCTACTGCTGGATTTGCAGTAATATGTATTTTTCTGCCTTAGAATAGCATGAGTAATACTTTATGGTTGTATAACTCCTTCCAGACAAGGCATCTAGGAGTGCTTTGTGAACACTAATGAGTTTGGCCTTATGGCATATTTATAAGCCTGAGAAGTAGCATTATTTGCCTTTTTTATGGTTTGGATGTTGACTAGCCTAAGTATGCAAAAAGCAGGCAACAGAGCTTTCATCTTCCAACCCTCAATTCTGAGCCTATCTGCAGGACTCAGTAGGCTTTCTAAGTGTGTCTGGAGCATGCTCACAAATTTACTGTGGATGCAGTCCAACACAAGGATTGTTTTTTGCAATCCTCTGGGTATCCATTGTAAAGCAAAAAGCATTGTAATTATTTAGCCGTAAATTCTTTCTTGC
This sequence comes from Apus apus, assembly GCF_020740795.1. NCBI lineage: Eukaryota > Metazoa > Chordata > Aves > Apodiformes > Apodidae > Apus > Apus apus. The sequence continues at coordinate 53,189,443 of NC_067286.1, read as the reverse complement.
CTTTTTGTTCTACAGCAACAGAGGTTGAAGCTAATCCTCTACTGGAATGAAATCAGTTTGGGCATTATGAATATCGTTTCCTTGCCCAGAACAAAGAGGCTAAGCTAATGTGAATGAAAACTCCTGTTATCTTTACATGAGAGTTGCAGGTGGGTAAGGAATGTGGGGTCAGCTGGGATTGGGAGCAGATAATTGCCTGTGTCAAAGGGCAGTGAGAATGATGCCTGTGAAAAGCACCCTGCAAAGTAGGTGGGATGATCAGGCATCGCAATGGGCACACAGAGATTTTTTTCTCTAGCAGCTTCTTCAGATGCTCATCTCAGAATGTCTTCACTATTTGTACAGATTTATGTAGTGGGATGTTCTGCAACCTGAGCATTGTGTGGATTGTGGATAATTTATATAAATATTTTACACGTGAATTCAGTGTTTGGTGAAAATTGCAAGAAAGATGGTTCTAGGTGAGAAATCCCTCTTAATTGTAGGATGAGCATATGCAAGCAGGCATTTCACATACTGCTTTTGCATTCCTGAACTGAAAAGCTGCCTCCAGATCTCAGTGAAAAATCAAGGACTGGATAACAGTGAAGAGTTAAACTGTAAAGCTCTAGGTGGAGGTGGGGATCTTCATGATAAGGGTATATACATCTACTAGCAGAGTTTGTTGTTAGGATGAGCAGCGTTTGTGGTCTCAGGTGTTCTCTCCTTGCCCACGGTGGTCAGGCCAGGAGAGTAAGGGGCTCCTGAAGCTGTTTTCGAGTTCCGAGTTGGGAGGGATGGTGAGTGTAGTGGAAGCTTCGTCACGAGGACTGGAAACAGGAGAACATACTTGTATGTTCTCCAGACTTGGGGAGTTTCCTAGGAAGATTTGCATGTGGTTGTTTGTTATTTTGTTGGCAAAATGGAAACTGCTATAATAAGCCAGCTGGCACTTGAAAAAAGCTACAGATTTTCTTTTTTTTTTCTACTTTGTTTACTCTGTCTTTACACATGTAGATGAAACCTATCTCAGATTTTGAGATGTTAACTCAAACGGCACTGAAGAAGGCCATTTTTTGAGAATTGTTACATCCCATTATCTGAGTTATACTAAGGGTAAATACGGCTTGTGGGCTTGTGCTATGCAGGTTATGAACATGTGAACATGAAGAGGGTTGTTTGTTTTCTGTCAAATTAATACCAAGCATATGAATGGCAACTGGGGTCATAAGCGGAAGGAAGGAAAGGTTTTAAGTGGACAATGATGTACATTACCCAAATGATTTTGGGAAGACAATCTCTGGGTTATCACTATTCCATTCTACCATGATGTTCACAGACTCAGAGGTATGAGAGCTATGCTACATCATGGGTTCTGGCACTGAAGTGGTGTTTGGGGTATTACTGCACTTCAGGCATGTGTCTCAATGAATTAAATGCCATTAAAGCCGTTAGCTGGTTCATATGACTGGCCTCTCTTTTTAGTCTGATTCTGGTCTATTAAATGCTGTATTAGCTTGTCACCTTTTTACTTACCTAGCTACTTCTGGAACATAACCTGGCCTTAGCTCTCCTACACAGAGCAAAAGCTTTTCTGAAACACTGTTTGCTCATAGCTACAAATAACAAACTACAGGTGATTAGCAAGAGGTTTTGGCAAGTCATGCTGATACACAGGATATTTCAGTATGTGACGTGGCATTCTTGCAGAGCTAGGAGCTGGAGCATCCTATAGAGAGGCTCTTAGTTGACTGTGCAGTGCTTAATCTTTCTAATACAGCCCATAATGTGTAGTGAAAGATCTAGATAATGCAAGAAAACAGTGATTTAGCAGGGATTAGCCTACATAAAACATTAACATTGAGCAGAAACTAGGCCAGGATACCATTCTTTTGTAAATGGTGATGATGATTTGTGACCTGATCCAAAGTCTTTTGAAGTAAAAGAGCTTTTGTGTAGTTCCCTCAGTGAATGGACTTTGAACCCTGGACTTTAGCTTAGTAGACCCTTTGGACCCTTGGGCTTTGACTTGGTACTACAGTCTATGTCTATCAGTGTTCTTGTTACAAAGAGGAAAGTCTTAGTTTAAAAAAGAAACAAAAAAATCAAGCGCAGCCCTTGCAAGCACTGAAGCAAACCTGTGAAATAAGCAGAGTGCAATTAATATCATATGTGTAAAAAGCTCTCAGGTTGGCTGGTTGTCAGTGCTTCTGTATGAAGAACGGCCTGCCTGCTTTGCTGAATCCCTGCTCTGCTAGCAATGCAGAAGGCATTTTCCTGATGATTTATTATGGTAGGAGCTACAGAGTAATCCTTGGTAAATAGATTTACACATGTGACACTCTACTGAATGGGAGATTTATACCTGGCTATTCTATTGCTGCTTATAACCATATGATGTTTCATTGAATGCAATTATATGTCTGCCTTTCCTCTTTAAAGGCTAGAAAGGTTTCTCAGTATTACTATCTTCTTCTCCTCAGCAGAGCCTCACAAAGAGGCACTTTTTTCCAAGGTGACAGATGGGGTTTGTGGGTTTTGGCTGTTAGCAAGACTCATAGTACTGTTATGCTGAAGATGTTTTAGAAATTGAACTCAACTTTGCCAGCTATCTGAGCTCTCAAAAAGTTTGTCATTGCAGGACTGACCTGGTCTTACAGGCTGTTAGTTGGGAAGATCCTCAAAACTCTTAGAGGATGTGTAGGTCTTTCTTCCTGATGTATTTATTGTAATATATCCTTTATACCAGCTGAAGGTCAGAATAGAGTATTTTCTCTGATATTAGGAGGATGATTTAGATTTTTATTAGCTGGTAGTGTTCACCTAGTTCCTTTGGCATATATTCTACTATTTACTGCCAGTATCTGCTACATTTTTAATCAGAAAACATTCTTATTAAACAAAAATATTTTCTTTCCCCCTTTGGAAATCAATATGATGTACAAGCTTTTTAAAACTGTGGCTTAAAACAAAGGGATCTGCTAGGTATTTTGCTTAGTATAAATATTTTGGAAGACACCTTGGCTGCACTTAGGTCTGTGGCAAAATCTTCCCTTGGCTTTGGAAGGACTAGGATGTCACTTCTTATTTTCTGTTTGCCTTTAACTGTTCCTTCCTGGTCAGTGCATAATACATTTTCAATTATTTCAGTTCAGTGTTGCTTTTAGAAACCATGACCCTTTCTGTCCACGGTCAAGCCCTGTGTTGCTGTGCCCTTGTGCTCTGAAGCCTCATTCATAAACATCTCTCCAAACACGGCTCTTTATCCTGTGTCCAGGGATGCGAGAGAATCCCAAACAATAGAGAGGCTGAGACAATAGTGTCCATTGTGAAAGGGGTGCTGGGGTGGGAGTGTGGAGGGGCCCGGGAGCCTCGGTGGGCTGGGACCATTGTGCCCATAATTGGATTTCTGCTGGATTTCTGCTGCCAGTGGCTAGCCAGTGGGAATGGGACCTGGGGGGCAGGCATGCCCACTGCAATAAACCCAGCAGTGATTGGAGGAGGTGGATGACCTTTAAAGCCTGTGTTGTTGAGTGAGACCTAATACGGTGCAAATGCACCAGGTTGCAACTTTATTAGTGATTAGACACAGAGATAAGCTCAGCACATTGCCTAATCTGCAGAACCTAATTCCAGGCATTGAAGCCAGGATGCTGATGCAGACCAAGCGCCTGGTCAGTCTGAGTGAAACAGAGTGACTGCAGATAATATGAGGGGGAGTTTCTAGATAACTGGGATCTAGGACACCTGATCAGCTTTCACTATGGGCATGCTGGGGCAGGGAAGCAGGAACTGAAAGTATGAAACTGAGGAGAATCATACAATTGTTTTCTTCAAACCCAACTGAACTTTTATAATGGCTGATCAGAAGAATATTCACAGTGAGCAAGGCTTGGTCCTTCCTGGGAAAATTAAGGTGAAGGCTACAGTCTGAATCAACTTATCAAGTGGAGTCTTTAAAGAGGAAACAAACTCTTCAGTATTTCCATTTTTCCATCTGAGGCTGTTCTTGGATGCTCTGGAGCTATTCTGAGTTTTTCTCATGTGTTCTGTACCGGGTTCCCTTTCCTATGTCCCAGGATAAAAGCTTACATGTGTTTGGCCCTTGTCAATTGATCTATGCTGGAGGCTGTGGCTGTATCCTGCTCATATGTCTGCATGAATGGTGGTGGCAAATGTTAGAGATTGCAAGCAAAGATGAATTGCCGTAGGCCAAGGGTTAAGACTTTTCTTGACAGCACAGCAAATATGATGCTGTGGTATGCTCTGTTATTGGATTTCCTCCAAGGATTGCTCTTTGAGGAGCTTTGGCCTCACGGCATGCTGCAGAGACCTGCTGTTTGGTGCCATCCTTTAATCATAATGTGGGATCCTGCAGTTGGATTGTATACAGATCTTGGTCTGTGTTGCAAATGTATGCATTGAAATGTTTGGCAGATCCACTCCACAAATCCAGACAAGCCCATGCAACCCTACCATTTAAATTCATGGGTTGGAAATTTGCCTCCGAGAGCCACCACAAGCTTCCTTATCCTGGACTCTCTTGGGTGGCATCTGTCTTGTCTTGAGACCCACCTAGGCAAGCACACAAATATGATCTAAGGAATGACCTTGCTAATAGCCATACCCTCTTAATGTTGTCAGTTAGAGGAGCTCTTTTTGACCTTTATTTGGACACACTGGTATTAAACTAATCCCACCCGCTCTCTGCAGTGACAGGGTGACCTATTTTTTTATTATTATTTTTTTTAATCTTGTAGAATGGTATCAAAATTACTGCTTCTCACTGCCTTTTCCCCATGCTTCCAGGCAAAACCCAGTTGGGATTCCTTCTTCTCTGTTTTTCTCTTAGCCCTTCGTAACTGTGTTGTGACTTGTGTTTTGGAACACCTGGCTATTTGCTGGTGAAAAGGGGTGAGAAGCTTCATTTACTGCAGCAGAAGTAATATCAGTGGGATAAAATTTACCCTCAAGAAGTGGCAGGCCACAGAGATGTCCTAGGAGAAACCAAAAACTTATCCTTGTGATGTTAAATTCTCCAGTTTGTTAAGAGGATATTTGATCATGTTAAATTCTCCAATGGTCCATTCACAACTGGGGAGTGACCTGGCTGAGGTGTAGGTGACAGGTGTGAGTCCCAGATGAGGGCCCATGTCCCTGGGAGAGCACCTCACTGGGCTAGTGTACCAACTTCCCTGCAGCCTTGCATTGTTTTCCCTTTTATCACTCAGCCAGGGCTTGTTGTCTGTCTGTCCTGCCTCCAGAATTTTTGGAGGGAAGCCACTGACTCCCATTTCTGTTCAAGGAAGCTCTGCATTAACTAGTCCCCTGCTCTGGCTAAAAAGGTGTGAATCTGAAGAGGAAGTTCCTGTTGCTTTGAGCAAATCTGCGACTGGGCCTGAATTGTTGCGGTCAAAATCTGTGGACAGCAAACAATGATACAAACTGCGTGTCTGGTGCCAGATGGCATGTCCAAGGCCATTGAGGTGTCTTCCCTGCAGATGTGAAATGTGTGTTATTACACCAACCTTCTGTTGGTGCCTCTGTGTCGGCATCAGCTCGCGACATTCATGCATCACCTTCCCTTAGGGTAGGATTAAACTTGATGCTTGGAGGAGGTGAAGCAGGAGCTGAAGTGGGGAGAGGTCTTTCAGCCTATACCTTGGTTGCTTGCCCGCAGTGGGTAGTAAATGTGAAGCTTTCCTGGACTGATGCAAATTTTGCCCTTGTGCATCTGCTGGTTTTGTTTTCCACCTGCATCTGATGCAGCTGGAGCATGCTTTGCTCCAGAGCAATGTTACTGCTGAAGTAGATGCCCCTTATGCCGTACACTTCTGCTGTATTTGATTAGAGTAGGATTGGATCTAAAGCCTTAAGGGAAGCCTAAAGCCTTCTGCAGCAGAAGAGGGGAACTCCCTGTTTGCTCTCTTGTCCTGGAAGGTGGTGGTGTGACTTCTTCCCACCCACCTCCTAGGTGGTAAGGACAGCACAAGCAATACATACTTGAATTAACTTGTATTTGCCTTGTGAGAAAGCATATGTGTCTTGGGAGGAGGCTTACTGAGCAGTGTGCTCTTCACTGCCTGCTGGCGTCTCTGTTCTCGGTGCTGGTAGTGCTGCTGTCTCCTGCTGCGCAGCGGTGGGGGCTCCTGGGGCGTTCTGAGGGGCCTGGGGAATACTTTGTTCAGTAATCTCCAGACAGCGTGGCCTTAGTTAAATAAATCCATGGCCATAGGCAGCTTTCTGGGGCTCATTATAATACTAACTCAGTTGAATTCCTAATTAGAGACCAGTGGTTTTGTGTGGATATTGGAAGTCGGTGTAACTTTCTTAGGGCGGAGGAATGATCCACTGAAAGCTGCTTTGGGGACAGAGGCTGAAATGAGATTGGAATCTAAAAAAAGACGCTTGTAAAATAAAACAGCAATTTTAAATGTACTTATAAAGCTGGTGTTTTACTTCAGGTCATTTTGGTTGACATTTTTATGCACCATCAGCAAGAGAATTGTGTAGACACTGCCATCAATGATGAGATATCTCTGCCTTGAGATGCAAGGAAGGATAATTTTCGAGCCCAAGTCCAGTGTTATTTCTTTGGTTTACGTGAGAGGGCTGCTTCAGGTAATTTTAATTAAGATTAAATAAAGACAGCTTTCAAGAGAAAGAGAGAATACCTAAAGCAAGCCTTGATCCCTTGATACCTGTGAAGAAGTCACAGCAATATCTCTCTTTGACCACTCAGAGTAGATGTGTCCAGCACAAGCAGAACTATAATTACAGCCCATGTATTCTAATTTTGTAAATTGGAAAAAGCAATCTGTCCACACTCTGCACTGTGTCCTGGCTTAGGCTGATGATCTATTTATATTGCCTCTTCTGTTTGAAAGGGCTACATTTGAAGGGTTTACTTCAGGAAGTGTTTCTGCATGTGTTTTTGTGTTGGTGGTGCACTCTATCATTGCCCTAATGGACCTCTGGAGGAATGTGATAGAACAGTTAATGCCGGCTATGCTGTTAAATAATAGCTCTTTCAGGAAGGAAGTGAAGAATAATTTATGTGCAGGAAAACAGAGCAGGTATACAGATAACAATAAAAACAGATAAGCTGTGATTTTATTAACAGTTGAGCCAGTTCCTGTAGCAAGAAGTTGCTTGGGCTTGGTGACACCTGCTGGTGCCCTCCTGTGTGCCTCCAGCAGTGACCACTCCATGAGGATGGGTGGCTGGTGCCAGGAGCTTGGGTACATGGAGGATGTGATGGGGAGTGGGTCCAAGCCTGGGGGTTGTTCAGCCAGTTGTTCATCCAGCACCCTGAGTGCAATGTCCTTTCAGATGCACTGCAGAAACCTTGCATTTCTCAGCATTTTGTAACACTGTTGTCCCCTAAGAACAATTTTGGGGTGAGGGGCACTGCTGGAGCTTGTTTATACTGGGAATGGACTATAAACCGTGACCTGCCCTTTGATTGTACGAATACACTCATTCTTGTCTAAATAGATTTGTGCATTAGTGTAATTAATTACATGCTGAACACTCTCAACTTTTGTTTGGATAGCCTTCCTTTTGTATTTCAATGTAAATAAATACTGGTTGAATAGTTCAGACTCCATCTGGGTTATGGGGCTGTGCCGTGGCTGTGCTCCTGTGAGCTCCTCAAATAAACAGAGACCTTCTCACGGGCTACTGGGAAAACTCCTCCACTGCTAATTCTGAAAGTAACCTATAAATCAAAGTGTATCTCTCCTTTTCCTCCCTTTGCCATTCCGCTTTTGAGGGAGGTTTACTTTTGTGGTGCTCAGCCGAAATGTCAGCTTTTGATTACTTCTTGCCTTTAGTCATAGAAGCATATTAGTTAAGTGTAAATACATTCCCATGAGAAGTACTATCCTGTGTTTAAACTGTTAGGAAGTGATCACAGTTTATCTTGTCAGATAAACTTCTTACCCCTTCTGTGGGCTTCACCTGAAACCCCCTCAGCCACTCTTTCCCTGTTTCATGTGTGTGGTGGGATTCCCCCCAAAACCTCTCAGGCAGGGAAGACATGCAAGCAAAGAAAACCCAGCCACATTCTTGTAAAGAAGCAGACCACCTATGTGGTGGGGCACCTGGGCACGTAGGTCAGCAGTATATTTTGAAAAGGTGGATTACCTGTGATGGGGCTGCAGTTTACATTCCTGTACGGGGGGGGAACCAGGTAATGCTACCTCTGCCTACGGCCCTGCTATCTTGTTTCTACTGAAGTTCAGATGGTAATTTTAAACCATGGGAAAACATTTTTTTCTCTTTGAAAAGCATTGTTAGTCACTTGAAGTCTTCTCCCTTCCTCCTTTGCTGAGTGCATCAGCCCTCGATCAGATTGCAGGGAGACCACAGGTCCCCAGGCAGCGTGGGAAGGGGTTGCCCAGTGCAGGGATGGACTTGTGGGGCAGAGGGGTTGGCATTGTTTTTCTTCTGGGTTTGACTCGTGGGCGTGCTGGTCTGCGTTTGTGGGAGCAGGAATACAACAGACACATTTGAATTAATCTCGGATCAAATGAAGCAATATTTTAGAGGAGGATTTTTGCAAATTTACAAATTACAGTTATGTCAAGAAAATACTAATTGCCTGCAATTTTGCTTCTACCCCTTCTCACCTCCCAGACTGTGTTCCCTTACTGAGTAATATTCCACCTCTCTGGAAATGTAGTCAAATATCTGCATGTATTTTAATGTTAGTGTCATTGCATTAAAAATGCTTAATTTCTTATGTACTGCTAGGTGTTATTGGCATGGGGGGGGGGGAAATCTGCACTTTAACAGATCTTTGGCTTAATAAAGAAGTGAAAATGATGCCTGGTATCTTAGGGTTGTTTAGTTTTTTTTCCAAGCTATCCCTGCTCTCCTAGGAGCAATGCAAATTCACTCTAAAGAACTTGCATTTCAATAGCACTATCTTTTTTTTTTTTTTTCTTCTCAAAATAGTGGGATGAGGAAGATCTGATAATGTAGTCCGGGGTGGAAAACCTTGATAACTTGAGCTGTTAATGTAAAATGAAGAACAATACATACTGTGTTGCATTAAAAGATAAGGCTATCAAGGTGTGAAGCTTTTTTTTTTTTTTTTTTTTTTTTTTTGTGGGTATTTCTTTCCTCGGGGCAAAAGCTCTCTCTATGTTTGGTCAGGACAAAGTGGAGAGTAGCCAAATTCACTGCTGGTGGAATTGCACCCATGATGAATACAAGCTACTTTGCCACAGATCCTTTTATAGAAGTTAGAAGTGTGAGGTCCCATCTAGAAGGTGACGAGTGAAGGAAGCAACTCTTGATTTGATGCTTTCTGCTGTTTTTCTGAGGTCCTGTAAACTGTTTCTACCAAACACTGCTACGATCCCAGGGAGGGTAAGGAAATCCCCCCAGCAGCCTGGTGAATGGCAGGCGTTCGGCTTGCCCTTATGCTAAAAACAAACTCAAAAGACCCCCAACCAAACTAGAGCTTCTGCCACTTCAAACAAGAGACAGGGCGCCGGGGAAAGGGTATGCTGAGAATCTGACCCCAGGAGTGCAAAGCCAAAAGGGCAGCAGCAGGAGCAGGGTTATGGCCATCCTGGTGCAATAGCTGCAGAGCTGTTTATTCAGTTGCCATTTAATTAAAAGATGGGGCGGTTGCAGGCACATTGTTACTTATTTATTTGTTTTGGCAGAGGCTCTTTTCTTTAGGAAAGTTTATGTTTCTAAAAGGCACGTGTGTGGCTTGCGTGTTGGAGAAGTGTACTTGGCTTTCTGAAAGAATAACTTGTACTAGTGCTTGCTCTCCAAGGGCCTTGGTCCCATTGTCTTTGGTGGGCTCACTCTGATAAGAATCTCACAGCCACGAAACCAAAAATAATGTTGTTAAACTAGAATGATTTATCATAGAATCTCTTAGGTTGGAAAAGACTCCTAAGATGATTGAATCCAACCATTAACCTGACACTACTACCAAGTCCACTGCTAAACCATGTCCTGAAGCACCACATCTACATGTCTTTTCAGTACCTCCAGGAATGGTGACTCAACCCTGGGCAGCCTGTTCCAGTGCCTGGCAACCCTTTTGGTGAAGAAATTTTTCCTAATATCCGATCTAAACCTACCTGGCACAACTTGAGGCTCTTTCCTCTCATCCTGATTATGACCATCTCCTACTAAGGGAAAACACCCAGAAAATGCTTTTCCCTAGTTAGGGGATGTCAGTTAATTTTGTTTGCTTTCCATGGTACAGACCCTAGGTTGTGATTCACCCTTTGCTGTTTGTGCCCTGGCCTTGTTACTGCTGCTTCTGCTTCAGGCAGGTCAAAGGAACAATCCTGCATGATCCAGTTAGATCTTGGCCTAAATGCACAGGCATTCCCGAAAATGTGATAAGCTGAAAGATTTTTTTCAAAGGGGTAGAGCACCACTGATCCTTTGATACCAAGGGATTTGTAGATATATTTTGCTTTGTGCACCAAGCTCTGCAAGCTTGATGACATTTCCATGAGGTTCTCAGCAAGGATATTGAATTAAAATGCAATGGCATTCTGCTCTATTTAATGATACCCAGGTGAAAAGCACAGGCAGGAAATTACATATAATTTTCGCCTTTGTTTTTTTCTAAGGCAGACAACAATCTTCACATAGACTAGGATGAATGGCACAGAACAGTCTTGCATCGAGTGTGCCTTAATTAATACAAATGTTAACTACTCTGACAAATAAGTTACATTTAAATGTCAAACACTTGTTATTCATTCCCTGTGAGTAATTTTTCTTGCTTGCATATGTGTGAATTAAGCGTATGTTTTGAAGTTGTGAAGTATCCAAGGTCATGACTAAAAATAGTGAGTCTTCACTGTTTGTTTGCTATCTAGAGTTAGAAGACATTTTTGATCTTGGACAGTTTCTTTCTGCACGGCTTTCAAGAATAAAGAAGTGCTCTGAAGTGTTTGCGTGGTGCTACAGGGCCTTCCTGGGTGCCAAAGTTTGTGGACTAGGGCAGAAGTTTTACTTGTCATTACGAATTTCCTTGTTTGTGCAGTCTGTGGTGAAACCATTGCTGCATGGGTGTCCTTCCCAGGTGAAGAGCCATGAATATGCCAATTTAAAAAGGGTGGGAGACAAAGCACGGTCCTCCTGTTTGTTTTCCCTTTGTGTTCACCAGCATATTTATCCTACTGCAAAAGGATCAGCAAAGAAATGGTTACCATCCTTTGCATTTAAATAGCCCTTATATGGAAAAAAGTGGCAGCAGTTTCCTCTCTTTGAGGGCTGTGTGGGCTTGAACTTTTGTTTCCCCTTTGCAGCATCAGTGTCACTCCAGCTGGAGGAGCCTGTCCTGCTGCAGGCTGACACTGGCTTTCTGCTGCTGGGTTGTCGGATCTTGTAAAGGGCAGAGCTGGCTGCCTGGTGGCCCAGGCTGCTCCAGTCCCACGCTGCCAGTGGGGATGCTTGAGGATGTTTGGAAAAGTCCTTAGTGGGGATGCTTGGAAAAGCTCTCACTTAACCTATCCGTGAAGCTATCTGGAATGAGTTTTGTTTTTTCTTTATTCAGGAAATACCTCAGTTACAGCTTTAGCTATTCTAAGAGGTAGTGAGTGTGGTTTTCTTGTAGTGGAGGAGGTGGAAAGGGAAGCTTGTCTATGAAGCCACAAGGCAAATGCCAAGATGGTGCTTTCCAGTTGTGTTTTAAGGCTTTGTGCGGCTGCTGCTGCTGAGTGGTTCATGAAAATGCTCCTGGAGCTATAATTCTCTCAGAGCAGCCATCTCATAGGCTTGCTCATGGGACTGTGCAAGCACCCGCAGGAAAAGCAAGCTCAAGCTGCTACAGAGCCTGTCCCGTGCAGAAAGGTTGATTTGTAGTGCAAGCCAGGGAGCCCAGTCTGCAGTGGCTGGACCTACAAAGCCCTTCATTGTTTCAAGCTGAGCTGAGTTGACTCTTTTCTGAGATGGGTTTCCATGTCCTCTGTGGCCTGGCTGTCGAAGCTGATCTGGGATGGAGGTACAGAGACTGAATAAGTTCTATCAGAGTTGGAAGCTGGAAAGGATGCTCTATATCCAGACATCCTACATGGAAAAAAATATCCAAATTTTGGCCTCTCCTTCAAAGTTTTACATATCCGTTCACACCTCTTGACTCTAGAGGAGCCCTTCCTGATTTTATTCTCTTTGTGGAAGAGACCAGGATGGGGAGAGGAGACGAGGAATGGCAGAATGTGAAGGACTTTGCCTGAGCTTTAAAGTGTGCCCAGCTCATGCACCATTCAACAAACAAAGCTGTGAGCCTGGTCATTGCATTGGAGGAAGGCTGGCAGGAGCAAGGTGCCTGAGGCCCTTGTTTTGGAGCAGAACTGCTCCCCAGAACAGCCTGATTTGGGGGAAGACTGCCACATGGACCTGACTAGCCTCCTGGCCCCCTGCCAGCCCTCTGCCTTCTCTGATGCTTGGTGCTGGGACCTGGGAAGAGGCCCCTGATTATTTTATTGCTGGGTTTAGGGCTGCATCTGGAGCTGTCTTGAGCAATGTGGCTTTGGGGAGAGTTAGCTTGTGATTTGTTTAGACAATTTCTGCTTTGAGCAATAAAGAGCCTTAATTCTGCTGCACTGAGGGTCTTTCAAGGCAGACATTAATGCTGGAAAACCAGATATTTGAGTAAAAGGATCCATCTTGGGCTTCTTAATTCCTTGGTGCTAGGTAGGAAAGACGAATTTCAGCCAGTGTTTCTAATCCCTTTCCATAACATGGCCATGGGTGACAAAAGAAAAAAAAAATGCTCAAGATTTTTCTTCCCTATAATGAAGAAAATGAAGGGTGACCCTCTGGACTGTCTGTAACCTCCAAGCTTGTCAGAGATGATCTGGCAGATTCCCCTGCCAGCCCAGGTTCCTGCTTTGAAATGCCTCTGAATTTAATCTCTGCTAAAGCATCCTGCGTGATAAGGGATGTTTTTATTTTGTCCGTTCCTCCTCATGTTTTCTGGGAGGCTGTAAGTATTTCGTAAAAGCACAAAGCTGCTGTTTTAGGCAGCAGTATGCTCTTTAGCTGCTTGAGTCAGGTGCCCTGTCTGCCTCCAGGTTTTGTGCAGGACCAATCCCACTGGCAGCAGGCAATAACTAGCAATGGTTCCCTGTCATTCAGATGGAGCTGTTTAAATGTCCTTGCTTGGAGGCAGCAAGTCAGGCTTGGGCTTACCCACAGTTGAGTTTCCACCAACTGCATTGAAATTGTTAGAGACATTGTCCTGTTTGCATCATGCAGAGGTAAGTGTATATCAGGGGTGGTCGTCAATCTCTGAATTTCCATCCCATGAGCTGGGATCATGAGCTGATCACCCTGCAGAGCTGCCAAAATGTGCTCGTGACCTGCTCTGGGATGGACAGATGGATGGACTTCAGCACCTGCTGGCCTCTGAAGTTGTGCTTGCAGGGCCAAACTGGGGCTGTTCCTGTGGCCTGAGCCTTCCTCTGGAGCCAAGCCAGTAAAACGGGTTCAAACAGGCTGCTGCGGCTAATCTGCTTAATGTCTCGACATGTCGTGGCAGTTCTGCTGCTGCTGCTGCTGCTGGTGGCAAACAGGGCTGTTATCAGTGGTGCTTTCAAGTGCCTGGTCACCCTGCTGAAATGGATACAACTTAAGTCACAGAGCTGGCCTGGTTAATTAAAAATTGGGTTAATATATTTAATTAACTTGTTTAAAATTAAAACCAAGTCATTATTTCCTTAACAGAGTTTATCCCAAAAAAGCCCCCAGTCTTCAGCCTTTAGCTGTGGCTCATATGATACCTTTGGGTTTCTTCTTGTGGCACGTCCCTGTATCTCATTATAATGGCTCCTCTCTGGAAGGAGAGGAGGGATACAGTGCTGGGAAGAAGGAGAAACACGTGGAGCTAAACCTGCTCTGTTCTCACATGCTTGCCAGGGCTGGGAGGAGGAGGAATGGGAACCTCCCAAGGTGTGTCTGAGTGTGCTGCTGCAGCAGTCCTTAACCAGCTCTGTGGATTTGGTGCCTGCCTCTGATGTTTGTTTGTTGTAACTGTGTAGCTACTCCTGGCTCAGGCATAGCTGTAGCTGCAGAAACATGGTGTGCGTCACTGCGGCTTGTTCTTGGTGGGAAGAGAGTGGTGGTGGTGGTGAATGCATGTGTGCGCTGGTGTGATGGCATCTGAGCAAGGCTGCACTGGCTTTATTACTGTAATATGTTCAGACAAGGTTTTGGGCAGAAAAATGGCATTTTTGGACCTGGCTAGCTTGGTGGAAGAAGTTGTTCTTGGCAGGATAGAACCAGGCCTTGCTGGTTAGTGGCTCCACTCAGCTGCCAGTGGAGCAGGTCCCAGATTAAGCAGAATCAGACATGCTCACGGACTGCCTGGGCAAAGCCTTCAGCTAAATTGACTGGAGCCAGGCAGCCAAAATGGTGGGGCAAGTGTCTGTATTTTGGTGTAAAGGGAAGAATGGTATATTGTGATTTTGCTTGTTTAAATATGTATTTTAAAAGTGAACATAAAGCATAAAACAGCAGCAAAAGCAGGCAGAGAGAAGTGAGCAGTGAAAATGCGTAGGAGAAGGAACGTCGGCAAATGTGTACAGAAGATACAAAAATTTAGACAGGATCAAAGAAAATAAATGCAAGGCAAAGGCACAGTCAGACATAGTTCCCTGTGACCTCAGGGTGTGCATACCCTCTTTTGCAGTAGGCTGTGACAGCCCTGCTGGGAATGCACTGTGGAATCTGGGCACCTTGGAGAGAGCTGATCGTCTCCCTGGTCAGGGTGCAGCCTCCTAACTCCCCTTGCATCAGCAGGGATTTTGTATGAGAACGGACCACTTGCTGAGTATGGAATAAAGAGAGCAGCAATACAGTTGCCATCTCTTCTGTGAAAGAGTAGAGACTTCAGTGGTGATGAGAAGCCTTTTCTGAGGCTTCTTAGTCTTTTCAAAGCCTATGGAACACTTCTTTTTCGTGTTCCACCTATTTGAAAAGGTGTGGGAAGGCAGGGAGTTATCTACAGCACTCATCAATATGTGCTTGAGCTCCTTGTACAACAGCTAGTAAGATTGCTCTCAAAACATAGTCAGTGACGATATGAGGGTGTGTGCTAGCATCAGGCTTATGAATTGCTCTGGGAATTTAATAAAGTTTACATTTTTTTTAGGAAATGGCTCTCCAAGCCTTAATAAACAGTATTTTATTGTCAGAACCAAGGAATGTCCAACTCCTTCATCTGAGGGCAGCATTTCAGCAGATCACATCCTTACTTGTCTGTGACATTCTGCTTTGATGCCTCTGTCCTGCAGCGAGGTGCAAAAACCTCAGGGCCTTAAAGGAGACATCTCTTGTAATAAAACTATATTGCTTTCATACAAATGTGGAACCCAAGGCAAATGTTTCCTTCTTAACAGCCATTCAGTACAATGTTTAATTTGATCTGGGAATTTACTATTTTTTTTCTATTCCCCCGTTTCTGTTTTTTTGTGGTGGTGTGGTTTGTTTGTTTGTTTGGTTTTTTTTGTTTTGTTTTTTTTTGTTTGTTTCTCCCCCTTAAGTAATTAGTTTAATTTTGCCTCAATAGAAACGAACATGCTTCAGTTGTGCAAGGTGAGTTTTTTGCCACTGTGCTCTGGCTGAGTTAAAGGTTTGCTGGGGCCACCTGAGGCTTTGGAAACCACCATGGTTAATGGCAGTCTCACCTGTCTCTGTGGGTGGGAGCTGACCTTGGGCTCACTGCTTTTACAGTGCCTGGGGTAATGGGGCTGTAAACCCTTTAGGAGTCCTTAGGCACTTCCAGAGCAGAAATAACAATTAGGTGTTGTGCACAAATTGAGGAGAACATAGGCAGATCCCTGATGTGTACGTGGGGAAGGTGGGATGGTTAATCGGGGATGCTCTGTCGTGGTGGGTACCTGTGCAGGATCACATGACCTTGGTGTAGTTACTGTCTGAGCAGAACGAGGAAGGCAGCCTTTGTAAGGCTCCCACAGTTCCTTCTGTGTCCTTGCTGTAGCTGTGATGTCTTCAGTCACTTGGGGATGAAAAACTTGTCTTTGTGTCTGAACAGCAACTCAGACAAGGCTTGTTGTCTGTGACTAGGTTGTATTGCAAATAACAAGTACATAATAACAGTATTTATTCAAAAGATTGGTAGCAGGATTAGGACTGAAGTATGTTTGGTTTGGGTTTTTTTTTCAATATTTCCTGGGGTTTTGTTGTTAAGTAAGTGCTCCTCAGCTCAACCTGACTGGTTGTCACGCAGCATTTATGGAGAGAGATTTTTGTGCATTAATGACATCTTTTTACAGAGGTTCGTGAGATGAAACTGTACCTCTTTCACTTCAGAAATACTCAAGTTCAGTACTACTTCTTCTGTTCCTGTAAGACTATAAGGCTGGCATTTAATGTGATTTGAAGCTTTAAAACAGGCCAAAAGCTGACCCTTGCTTATGACCATCCAGGTTGTTTCCTATACTTTGGGGTGAAAAAAGAGAGTTTGAACCTTTAAAGTTCAACAGATCTATTTATTTATTTTGTTGAAGTTAGGCTACTTGCCTCCCCCTTGAAGCAAGGTACCAGATCTGGAACTGGACTTGTGGAAGTGTCAAGAAAGGGGCCTAAGAACCTGGTAGCATTCCCTATGGCTCCTCTGAGAGGTCTTTTCTCTCATCTCCTTTTGCTGAAGAAGGGAGCCAAGGGGATGTGATCCTAATGATTTGGTCGAGGCCAGCTGGAGATGAGTGTCTCACGCTCAGGGAGGGGAGTGGGGAGACTGGTGGCTCATGTTGGTGTATGTTGGCTCATCTAGTTGGCAAATGTAGTAACCTGTGTGTGTGAGAATAGATCCATAATCAGTTCTCATTGACATTTAAGTTCCTCATGCCCACTGAAGGAAAATTGAGTTGGGTACCAAAATGCTCTTTGAGAATTAGGGCCATTGCTTTTGTGTTTTGGTGAATTATTTGCTGTATTAGTTGGGTTATATCCAGAGTTTCAGACAAAGCAGGGACTGATCATTGTGGCAGCAAAAGCATTGTTCCTGCTCCCGAACATTTCTATTTAGAGGTTGGAGACAACAGGCACCTACTGGGACACATTGTCACTACATTTTGTATCTCCTGGCCCTTACCACTGTTTCTGTAATACCACTTTTGGGAGTGCAACCAGTAATGCTGCATTTGCCATCAGTTTTCCCCTAGCAGTTCTCTGAAGTAAGGCATGCAGAAAACTGCAGATCTGGCAATCCCAATCTTTGATCCTCTTGACCCTTTAAAAAATGGAACAAACATTATCTGATGCTTTAAAACCTTCCCCCTGCAGGGCACTGTGAATGGGAAGCTGAGCGTGTTTAGTTCTTGCAGAGTTGAGCTCTTAAATTGATAGTGCCTGTAGTTATGTGTAGCTCTTGTGAAGGAAAATAAGAGAAACATCCTAAATCTTTAAACCTTTCAAGGCCATCCTTTGCCTGCCATGATGTGAGAAGTGTGTAACTCTGTAATATCAGAAGAAATCCTACATTAATGTAGCCATGCCAAGATGTGCCCTCTTGTACTGGGCATGAACCAGTGCCTGCCAGGGTCACTCATTGGGGTCTTTCAAGGTTCCTGTGGGCTCTTTTTAGTGTAGCTGGCTTTTGAAAGTATTGTGTATGTTTCAGAAAGCCATAGAGTGATGCTGTAGTTGCTCCTTTCACACCACATAGATCTTGAGGATTTTTAGTTTCCATGCCAAACTGTTTTCCTGAAAGAACAGTGAATGGCACGTATGTCTGACCAGATCTGCCTTGTCTTCTGGAATGAATATAGGTTGTGCTTTCATTTTATTTAGATTTGCTTTAACTAATGAGAAGCAGAAGTAAATGTTGTTTGTTGCCCAGAGGGAGATTCTGAATGTGTATAATTAAGAAATTGTGTCAGATGAAGAAGAGAAAATATCACTGTCCCCAGACTGGAACTTGCAGACCCATGCACTGTGCAACGCCCTACAGAGCTCTAAATCTTCTGTCAGTGCTCATACAATTGGGAAGCTCTGCAGTGCTGAAAGCAGTGCCTGGCTTCAGGGTCTGTGCTATCCCTACATGTCACAACCACTGTGTTTCAAAAAGCAGAGTTTGTCTGATTGCTCACAGCTCATTAGAGTTTGAAAACAAGTTTGTTTTTAGGAACAAACCTTTATGGCTCTTGCAAAGTGGGTTTCTCCTGACTGGTTGGGACAGAGTAGCAGCTCCAGATGACCTCTACTGCCAGTCCACATGGAGGTAAGATGAAGTTGTCAGGAGAAAGAGGAAGTAGAAGGTTTTTCTCCCACTTATTCTGAAAACCCACAGCTTGGCAAAATATACATTTTTCCAAAATTGTGAAAAAATATTGAATTAATGTAGCTGTAAGTTATGTAAAATTAAATCCAAAGGCATTAATTAGAATTCTGAACCATATGGTCGCATGAATCTGGAGATCCACACAACTGTCTTTTCATATCTGATGTTGACACATTAAAATTCATTAGTTTGCAGCCAGGGTTGTCTTAGTTAATTTAACTAATACCATAACATGCCTGATACGCATCATTACACCTCGTCATGTAAATATAGACCAGGATGATTAGGGGAGAACTACTTACTTCAAAGAATTAATGCATGTGAAAAACTGCTTACAATTTAGAAGAATTAAAATAAGATGCTAACTATGTCTGATGCCCTCTTGTTAAAGGCAGACCTTTATTAGTTTACACAATACCTGGTTTCTGAAGGTGTATTTTGGCCAATGGCTTGATTGCACTTGTTTCTGTACCACTGCAATGGTCTTGTGTTTGGGGCTGCAATGCAGGTTCTGAATGGGAGCTTTAAGGAGGAGGTTGTTGAGCTTGATGGGCTGAACTGGCACCTGAGCTCCAGAAATGTGTATTCTCCAATAGGAGCTGGCCATTGCTATGCATTGGAAGGAAGAAATTATGCCCTCATGGAAAGGGTGATGGAAGGAAAGACAAATTTCAGCTTAAATGCACTGTGGTGGGAAGTGAAGCTTGGCCCACCTGTGTTGTCTTTGACTGTGGAAGCCTGGTTGGACCTTCTGTGTTTGCATCTGATCTTCGGCATGAGGAAGTGAAAGGGGCTTGAGTCTCCTGTGCATCAGTTTAACTGGAAACTGTCTGCTCTGAGGTGAATTTAAGGCAGATGCATGTCGCAAGAGAGTTGAGTTCAAAAGGTTAATATGTTCTTGATGTCTGCTTAGACACTGCTTTTTTTTCCTGATCTTAGCTGTCATGTTTTGTGTCTTAGCTATGTGTGCAGTGTATGCTTGTACCAGGAGACAGAATACATCCCTTGTGATTACAGGAGTCAGGTTGCAGGCTTAAATGGCTGACAGCAAAAATGCTTGTGGAGATTTTTTTGTCTATTTGTGTGTACAAGTTTGGGGCTGCATTGATGACAAGCTGACCAAGGGACACCAGTACAGGAGCAAAGAGTTGTCTGTGATTCTCTGCCAGCTCTGCTGTCATTTAGAAATCTTGTCCTTGGGAGTAAGACCAGCAGCTCTGGACCACCTCCGCTATGTGGAAGCCAATGTGCAGAGCAGATATGCTCTTGTGATCACCTGTTCTGTTGGTAGGAATTTGATGGTTGCCTCCTGCAGGGCCATAGTGCTGGGAGGACTGGGCTTAGCATGAAATCGTGGATATCAAGAATGGGCTTCAAAGCAACCAATTGATTTGAGAATTGTGAAATTGACTTGTGAACAACTGTTACTAATTGAGTAAGTGGCAATAGGACATGAAAGAGTCTTCCAGTGGACATCTAGCCCAGCTCTGTCCTAGGGGAAGACCAGCTCATTTCTAAATAGATGTTTCTATAGACTGGTCTTGAAAATCTCCACAGATGGCAGTTCCATAATCTCACCAGGCAATGACTTTCAGTGTGGCACTGTCATTCCTAACTGGAAGGCTTTTCCTAACCTCTAACCTATATCTTCATCATTGCAATTTAGGTCTGGTTTCACCTTGTCCGATCTGTCGTGGGAAAGAAGAACAGGTTACTCACTTCTTTCCAGCTACTTGTCATGTGTTTTATAGATAGTTATCGTGTCTATCGCCAGTCTTTGCTAGACTAAACAACCTAGTTCCTTCAGTCATTCTTTGTAGGTCATGTTTTCTAGGCTGCAGAGAAGTCTTGTTCCCCAATGGACTGTCAAATCAATCTGCTTCCTTTTTTTGAAGCATTATGCCCCAAACCAGTTGGCTCTGTGAGAGAGATGCTAAGCAGAGAAGAAGGAGCTGGTACAGGCCATCTGCTGGTCACCAGGAGCTCAGTGTGTTAGTCTCTAGAGGAACTAGCAAGCTCCTTGAGTACACATCCTTCATGGCCTAGCCTCAGAGAGGCAGAAACATTCTTGGCACACAGGCTGCTGCCTCTGATGTTTCCATGTGTCCAAGGGGTTTTTGGAGCTCCAGTGGAGTTTGCAGCCTGGACTGTTTGTTGGAAGGGCTACAGGGTCTGTGAAGTCCTTGGTTTTGTAGTTCTGGCTTCCGTTTTTATTGTTACTATCTCTTCTATCGAGCAGAAATACATGAAAAAGAGGAGGCTGAGAGAAGGGAGCAGAGTACTTGATTTCTCCCCTTGGCTCGTGCAGCAAGTTACCTGAGTTTCCAGAGAGCTTCTCAGGCCTTGCCTCTGTAAAAACTTGGTGGGTTGCCATTGCTTTAGGATTTTTTTTTTCTTTACCCCTAGTGTTTCAGCTGATTTCATAAGAAACTGTTGGAGTGTGGAGTGTGTAGGGATCTTGTGCAATGAAACCAAACCAGGGGACCATCCTGTCTCAGTGACACAGATTGAGGAACCTCCACTGCCTTGAAATCACCATTTATGCTTGGGCTCAAAATAGACTTCACAGAAAGCAGTTCCATGAGAGGGACCATCTACCCAGCATGGGTTTTTTTGAGTGGCAAAACTGGTTGCTCACCAGACTTTTTTTCCTCACCACCGGTCTGCCCCAAGTTACTTTTTCCTTCTCTGCAATGACCAGGGTTTCTAGCATCAAAGTTAAGCCACCTCCCACCATACAGTTGCAGGTATAGTAAAGTCACCTCAGCAAACAAGCTCCCCAAACATGGCCAACAGGTACCTTGCAGCCAGGCCGCTTGCCCGTCAAGCCTGTGTCCCAACTGGCATTACCTGTGGCAAAGGAATGGCTAAAGGAGCCTTCCAGCCTTTTTCCCAGAGCTCAGGATCACACCCCTGTGCATTTTTCTCTCAGCTCATTGAAGGATGCCGCTTCTGTGCTTTCCCTTCCCTGAACATGTGGGCCACGTGCCAGTCCTGGGAGTTGTGCAAGCCCTCAGCCTTGCAAGGCTGCCAGGTGCAGAGATGTTGCAGGAGGACACAGGGCTGTTTTTGCTGTCTTTTGAGGCAATAATCCTAATTTCCCATTTCTTCAGTACTGGAAACAGTTTTGAAGGATGGAAGATAATTACCCTGTGAAATAGAATTGATTTCCTACCAGGTCTTTTGTCTCTGCCAGGTAGTCTTAAAACTTGAGGGTTTCGGAGGGAGAATTTCTTAACACATGACTGATAGTTCAACAATCCACCTGTGGATTCCACTTTGCAGTGTTTGTACAGACTTGGTGGAGCTGTGAATGCAAGTGTTTTGTTTTGGTTTGGTTTTTTTCACTTCCTCAGTATTTGCTAAACATTTGGGTCCCGATAATCTGCTGACTTGCAGATTGGAGCTGCACAGGCCAACAAGCAAACTCCGCTGTTGGCACTGCTTGCTTCCTCTGCCACGCCACAGGTTAAACGATAACCCAGCTGGGTTGTTCAATTGTTTGGGTGAAGCTTCTCTTGGAGCTTGAAATCAGGGCTCTGCTCCAATACACAGCAAGATTTATGGCCTACTGGATAATTTGATTTTGCAGAACTGAAGCTGTAATAAAATGATTGTGTCAAATTGCAATGTGTGTATAGAGGTGTGGGTGAGGAGGGGTCAGGTGGGGCTTAGATACCTCCTGAAAATGTTCACTTTATTTTTCCATCTTCCTTCTCCTTTCAAACATTGCTAAAGCAGTGAGGAAAAACAGAGCAGATAGGTTTGGAAAAGATCACTTCTGGCTGGCTGACTTCAGAAGGATGGGTAATTTTAAAACAACAGCATTATTTCTTTGAGGTTGAACTCAGAACAGGTCCAGCCTGAAAAAAAAATAATAAAAATTTTAGCTATTAAATGTTTTCTGGGGAAATCCTCATGGAGAATTCAGCCTGTGTGTTAAAATCTTTGAGAAATAGATTTTACCATAGTGCATGTTTCTTTCTCTGTTCCTTCACTGTCCTGCCTTGAGACATCTGCTACCTAAACCAGGGAAAAAGCAGTAAGAGATTGCTGGAAGTAGAAGGAAAGAATGGAATATCAACATAATCTCCCTTACTCTACCCAACACCATGCTGGGATTAATGCTTTGGTCTATGATTGTTTTGGACAGAAGATGGGATGTTATAGATGAAGTGCTGGATGGAGGCAGACCAAAGCTGTGTGGAGCATTCCAGGCTAAGTGTAGGCACAGCTGTTGATGCATCTGGAAACTCACAGTCAGGTTGTTGCTGCCTCTATCTGAGTAGGTCGCTCTCTGGTTAGGGTGGTTTTTGGTATGTATTTTGGGTTTAACTACCCATTATTAATATGCTCCTCCCTGCTGAGAAGGTTAGGCCACCAGTACCACATCCGTCTGATGGCAGGAGGTTGGTCCTGTTTGTTCCTTGTTCTCCTCAATGCACAGGAAATGTAGAAAGATCTTGGACATGGTTGTATGCTTCAGTTATACCCGGGAGGGGTTGAGAGCCAGCCACATGCTGTGACAACCTTGGGATTAATCAATTTTTTCCTGAAAACAAAGGAAGGAGGAAGTGAAATATACAAGCACATCATGGAGAGGAGAGGTGGCTCTTCCCCTTGGGAGCCAAGCGGCTCTCTTTCACCATGCCTCAGAGCTCTACATTGCCTCCAGGAGCCTCCAGCTATGCAGACTAACATGAATTACGTTAATGTAGTCAATCCAAAGCTTAATTTTATGAAGGCTACAAAGTGAACTGGATTGGGGAGGCAGGTCAGCCTTCTCCCTACAACTAGTTTCCATTAAAATTATTTGAAGGGTGTGTCTCTACCTTGTCGTGGAGTGCAACCCAGGGATGGATGGGTGCCTGTGGGAATATGAAGGCTGTAGCGGTGGATCCAAGCATAACGTAACCTCCTCCGAGGAAAGTTGTACGTCAGGACTTGTTTGCTTGGCCACAGCTCTATCCTGCTCTACTTGCTTGAGATCTGCCCAGCATTGCTCTTGGTTCTCCCTGCCACACCTTCTGCAGGGAGCAGATAAAGCACTTTCAGGGGATGATGTAAGGTTTTCCATGTTTGAAATGCTGATTTTAGGGAAACAAAGCGAAATTACATCCTGCATAATAATAAAGAGTGCTGATTGGATAGATTTGACCACTTAATTTCAGATCTTGTGCAGTCTGGAGAAACAGTGGATGTTCAGGGAAAACAGGCGATCACAGTGCAATAGCAATACTGAGTGAGAGTGGTTGTCAGGATAGAATGCACAGAGGTTTATTTACATATAATATATGTATACATTTACAGCAGCAATAGTACTAGCGAATCAAGTAATAGCTATCATGGTTGCAGTCTGACAGAAGTGTATCTGGACATTTTGTAGATGCAGACATTTTCTGGCATTGAAGACTACAGTCGGTAGAAACCCTGCTCATTCCATTAAAAATAATGTTCATAATTGGTTGGTTCAGAATTCACTAGTACAGATCATTGCTTTCCAGAATAAGCATTTTATGCTTTTCATTGGACATTGCTTACAGCATCAGTGGACACTGCAAGGAGAAAATGTGCTCATTAGATATGAACTTAATTGACAGTGACATGGCTGGGTATTAATATTAGTCTTGCCACAGGCTTTTCCTTTCCTTTTTTTGTGTTTATAGTCATTCTCGTAGGTACTGAGCATGTTATCTGTTTACCAAATTCCACAACAGGTCCGTCAATAAAAGGAATAGGTTTCCCAGTGTTTTTCCAAAGGGAGATGGAGCATCAGAAGGGCATCTCCTGCGGATGTGCAAACAAGACCAGCAAGTGGGGGAAGGCAGGTCTCTGCCTGGCTCTGAGCACCAGCTCATCCTTGTTACTGATGTGACCTTTTTTTGGATGGTATTTCTGTTTGCAGGAATCTGCATTTATGATGGTTATGAAAGCTTACAGAATTTAACTTGGCATTTGGTTTTCTCAGGGGTGGTCTAGTGACAAGAAGCTGATGCAGATTTCTTTGGTGTTCTGTCCCTCGATACTCCTACCTCTTTCCCTTCCCCCTTGAATGTGCTTGGGGGAAGAAATAAATTAGTTAGATGAAATGGAGGGGTCCGTTTTCACTGACAACAAGAGGAGCACGCTGGGAAACGCGGGAGCTGGGGGCTGTGATTGGCGCGGAGGGAGGCGGTGGTTTGTGTAAGCAGCGGGATGCGCTGCTTTGTGCTCGAGAGGTTTCCCCTGTGAGGCAGAGCAACGGTGCAAGCTCTGTTGCTGTCGTGACTCATTCATCTCTTTTTGGTACATAAGCTTTCATTTTGTTGCTTGGGGTTTTTTTGTTTTTGTTTGTTTTGTTTAGAGCATGCTTCTTTTCCCCCAGCCTTTCCTTGCCCCTGCACACTCTGCACAGACCTGTGAGGCAGGGGAGGTGCAGCGATGCCCCTCGCGGGGTGGCTTGAGGCGGGATGGTCCCTGGCTCCACGCACCCTCCTGCTGCTGGAGGCCAAGGCGAACAATTGTCAGAGTGGTTTGTCTCACAAGTCAGTGCCATCTGTGCAGGGCGCCTTGTTTGCTGAACAAAAGGATTTGGAGGGGCTGAGAGGCTACGGCTTTAAAAAAACCCCAGTTGAATGGAAGAATGGATGCTGTCACCCGCTTTGAACTGCACAGGGTGCATTGTTCCATCCCAAAATGTTCAGTGTCACTTTTATTACCTGCAGCTGTGCCAGCACCTGGCAATGTGGCATTTATTTGGGGACAGGGTAATAGATTCAGTCATTCTGCCTGCTACTGATAGTAGCTGTTTTGTTTATATATATTTTACAGGGTTCAATCTGACAGTTTTGTCTCCTAATTAAGTTGAATTACTGAAGGCTCTGAAATTACCACTGTCTTTTCAATAATTAAAGTAAAACTTGGCCTGTTTCACAAGTTAGGTTATTTCCTGATTTTGAAGGTGTGTGTGAATTTATTTGGAAAAATGTAAGCACTCAAGTAGCTTGGTTTTAAAAGTTTGTTTAACAAAATATAGGGGAAAACCCTAGGTCTCCTGTAAGGTCTCTAGAAACAGCCTTAAAAGGAAACAGAGTGGTAGGTGAGGGGAGTCGGTGTGTGATAGATGCTCCTGGTAGAAGTCTTTCCTGCCCACTGCTCTGGGGAAGTACTAGAGAATAAGAGTGTGTTGGAGAGTATCTTAGAGCAAGGAAGGAGCTTTACAAGTAGATTATTTACTTTTTTTTTTTTTTTTTTTGGTAACATTGTCCTCGAGATTTTTACTGGGTCAATTAGATAATGTGTTTTGATTTCTTAAAAATTTTTCTTCAAACATTTGAATTTTGTTTTTCAGGTCAATATTGGGATTTGTTGTGAGTTGGGAATATTCCTCATTTGCTGTTAGGGAATTGTAGGATGGTGGAATTCAAGAAGTGTAGTTTGGTTAACTCCAGTGTTAAGACTGAGGTTCTGATCTTTGTTCCCTAACTTTAGGTCAGTTGCACCCAGCTTCACATGTATGAACAGCTCAGCTTTATTTCTCTTGACAAGGGTTTACAAAATCTGGCTCTTACTTCTCTATACCAGGTTTTACTGTTTCTTGTGGAGTCAAGAGCTGTGTGGGTAATGATATCCAAGTGTGCATGGAGCTGCAGTGAAGGAAGAGGATGCTCCCCATGGGAGTTGGTTAAATGGGGACTGAGATCCTCAAGTCCCAGTGTCTGTCAAGGATGTACGTTTAATGGTGGTGAAGGAGCAGTGGGAGGCAGAGCAATGGCAAGGACAGGTCAGAGGGTGATTCAGGCTGGAAATTGCCTCAAGAGATCTCTAGTCCAACTTGCTGCTTAAAGCACGCTTGACCATGAGATCAGAGGAGGTTCCTCAGGGCACTGTTCTGTTGAGTCTGGAAAACTGGGCAGCTTGTTACAATGCTGGACGGAAAGAATAAGAATGGTTCACAGGCCAGTGAGTCTATCTTTGTCTCTTCTTATGCATGTGGTAATGTGTAGAGCTGCAGAAAAGGTCACAGATGGGTTAGGAGAGGTGGAGAGCAGGAGTGGCTCTAGCACTGGTGAATTTGACAGGTTTGTATGCACACTCAAGGCTTTCTATTGATAAATATATTGTTGTATTTCCTTGGCAACACAGTCTGTTATGGCAACAACTGGCTCGGAGTTGGCAGTCTGCAGGTGAGGGAAAGGAGGTGGTAGGGAGATCAGCATTGGCCAGGACAAGGGCTGAGTATAAGGGGCTGTTTTTTTTAGGGTGTTAAATATGGGCCATGAGCTCCAGTTGCTGCATTAGACTTCACTGCTGCTCTTGAAGTTGCCAGCTGCTGCAGAGCACTGGCCAAGGAAGGACTCAAGGATGTGGCTTTGCCTTGTGAAATGTCAGCAGCTCTTAAGCTTCACACCAGTCACCACATGAAAGAAAGGAGCTGGTGTGTGGTTAAGGTTCTGAATTTGGCCTTGTGGGACTGAGGTTGTCCACAGACTTCTTGCGTGGCCTTAGGCAAGTCACTTAGCTTCTCTGTATCTTGGTTGCTGTCTATGAAATGGAGCTAGCAAGGTTTCTTCCATTTGCTGTGTTCAACTGAACCATAAGCATTTTAGGCCATGTTGGCTTTTCTGAGCATTGCAAAATGGGGATTCAGATTCTGCTGCAGGTTGTCCAGGTGGCTGGTGTCACACCCAGCTCCAAGACCAACGTGGTCAAGTAGACCATTGCTTTAAAAATCAGGAAGATAACCTTAGGAGCCAAGAGAACACATTTCCTAAAGATTTTCACCCACCAGTGAGTTTAAGCAGGCTGAAGTGCCAAGTATCTGGTCCCCAGCACTCAGCATGGTACAGGAGGGTGTCGTTCCTTCTCTGGTCCTATGGAAGGAGACCCTGCTCACTTTTCTCTCTGCAACTTTGCTGTTCATGTTTTGGGTTAGCAGAGCCTCTTTTCTCCCCACGGAAGCAGAAATGCCTGCTTATCCCCTTTAAGGTCCTGCATGGCAGCATGTGGCTTGACCTGCCTGGAGGAGGTTTCAGCATCTTGCTTGAAGGAGCTCTTTGGGCTGAGTTTGCTAAGTTCAGGGGAAAAGGGGCTGGTAGGAGGCATTGGGGGTGACTGCATCATGGTCCCCATCTCCGAGGGGTTGGAAGGCTTCTGTGTTCTTGCTCCATGTTTCACCTGTTTTTTGCCGCTGAGCATTTGCAGGATAATTAAAAGGAATTCTCAAATAATTCTGTTGTTAAAGCACATATTTTAAAGATTTTTAACTTTGTCTGCTCTCAGGCCCATGTTCCCTTGCAGGGGAATGGATGAAGTGTGAAGGGATCACTTGGGACTTCTGTGTTCCTGGGGAATATTCATTGGAGCATCTCTCAAATCACTTTCAAAGAAGCATCTTAGTGTTCAGATGCCAGGCTGGTATTTCAGAAAGCTCTCTCAGATGAAATACTTGGCAAATACATTTTTACATCTCTGAAACTGTGGGAAGATTTTTTTAATTGGAAAATCTGGTTCAGTCCCTTCTTAATTTTCAGGAAAGACTGAAGGAAGGATTATGACCAACCTTAATTTTGCAAATGAGCTAAGGAAGCAAAGTCAGTATAATAAAACCACAGGGTATTGTGTCATCTTGTGCCCTGTCTTCACTCACTAGATGCATGCAGTTCAGTTGTAATAATGTGTGAACTTTTCTCCAAGTAAATTTGGAATATGTTTTGCCAAAGGAAAGAATTCTCAGTAATACCAGATCTCATGATATCTCCCTGCTGTTTGGGGCATGCAAATTATGGGCGAGTTTCTAATGTGTTAAGTTCCCACAAGCCTAAACAAAATCTTTCAGGAGAAGCCAGTGGGAAAGTCATTTCCCAAGATGACAAGACTTTTTTCCTACCCTTACAAAGAGTTTTCGGTTCTTTTGGTTTGTTTGTTAGTTTTGTTTGCTTTTGTATCTTTTTTTTTTTTTTAAGGAGCATCAATATCAGCTAAGATTCCTCCTCTTAGGAACAAAACCCCTGAACTTTCCCATTGCCTCCTGGGCACACCTGAGCAAGGACTGATGGATTTATCCTGATGGGGCTCAGCACTCCCAGCATTTTCATATCGATGTCTTTGAATTGAGTTCTGGATCCTGAGGAGATGAAAACTTGGGTGACCACACAGGAGGGTGTGAGGAGCTGCCCTGGGGGTGAGCAGAGGGCAGCAGGGTGGGGAGGCCTGGGGCACGATGCTGATGTGCAGGCAGGTTTGATGTCTCTTAGGGACTGCCATAGCAGGGGAGAAACCCTGCTGTGGGATCACACCTACAGGTGCTGGAAAAGCCCACCTGGCTGGTCCTGCCCATCTCCCCAGAACTCATGTCAAATTTGGCCTATAATGTGCGTAGTCTTCCCAGGTGGCTGCTTTTCCAAACTGGTGATCCCCGGATCGGGCGTATATTGACCACTGTTGTTTTCTTAGTTTCCGAGCACTGCATCCCATTGAAGCCTGGGAGCCGGGCACGAAGCATTTGCCCAGTATCTTTTTCCCAGGTAAACATTGCTTTAGATACTAAATTATGAAGTGTAGATAGGTAGGGATGGTCTTTTTTTTGCCAGTAGTGGAAAGGGAAAGTTGTTTTGCTAAGATGAAAGTGGGATTTTCTCCAATAGCTTGGTGCACAATGTAACATTCCTTTCTCATCTGTGTTATCCTTGGCAGCTAGGGACTGCTGGAGCTCTTCTCTTAGAGGAACAGACAGTGGGTGAATCAGACAAGGTTTTGTGGGTGCATTATTTTTGACACGAGTTTTAAACAGTTCCATGTTGTCCAGGGACAAGGGATGGGAGTGGGTTCCACATGCACCTGGGGTGGCACGTGGGGGTGACCTAAGTGCTGGCTGTGCCTGTCCCCTACAGCTGTGAGCCTGCCTGTGCTACCGGGCTAGCACTGCTCCCCTCTTGCCACTGCTCTCCCTGTGCCCATCAGTTGAGGTGCAGCTCCCAGTTGTGTCCTTTTGCCCTCCATGCATCTCACCAGGGGTTTGCTGTCGCTGTTGTTGGGGCTCTGCCACTGGCTGCCAGCTGCCTATGTCTGCACGACAGACTTCTTGCCCAGATGCTGGCAAGGCTGTTAGTGCTAAAATTAGCGCGGCGGGTCGTGGGGGAGCTGCCCGCGCCCTGGGGGAGCTGCTCTGCAGGCGGGGGGCACAGCCCGGCAGCTGTCTCGCCCCGTGCCCCTGCCTCTGCTGCCTCGGCAGCCTGTGTGTCCCCCCTCTGAACACAACACAGCAGTTCGTGCTCTTGTGCCACAGACTGACTGGCAATTTGGGGGCCACGAGGATGAGGTGTGACATTTTCTGGTTTGTATCTGTGCTTTCTTGCCCTCGGGGGTGTCCTTTATGGGCAAGATCACAGACAAGTATAATAGGTGTGCATTGTTTTAATATCATTTATTATAATTCACAAAAGGCTTTAAAAAGTCAAGGATGACCCAGTAATTTTGGGAAGCTCCCTGGGGTAAACTTATCAAGGGCTTTATGTAATGAGGTCCCCGTGGCTCTCCTGATGATCACAAATCCATTGGGTAAGTGTATAGTACCTTAAAAAGCTCCCAGATGTTACATGGAAACATGATGATATTTGTAAAATATTTTGTTCTGGTGTTTTTTAATTTGTCACTGAACCTGTGGTTCTGGCATCTGAATATTTGGGAACCTCTTGAAAAAGATGACAATGGCAGTTAAAGCAAAAAAACCCAAAGAGTGAACCTTTACCCTTTGTCCACTGCCTAAATTAAAACTAATTATGAAGAACAAAAGTATTTGCACTTCATTATACAGTGACTGACTTTTCTAATTGTGGAGTTGTGAGATTCTGAAGAAAATCCAGTTCCAGGATGAGTCCAACTTGAAGTGTGTTACGTAGTGTCTGTCTACTTCCTTTCTTCAGTCAAGCTGTATTAATCTGTCTGAAAGCTCACATTCTCAAGGGCTACCCAGCACTTGCTATGTTGTGGCAGTGACCTGAAGGAGAGTGTGTTACTTGTCTTATGTTGTAGGAAAGCTAAAACTAAATATTTTACCTAACCAACATCAGTGAAGCCAGCAGTTAACGGGCTAGAGGATCCTAAGCCAAGAGGCACTTTCATCCATTGGCTCCATGCTGGACTTGCCCATCTCTGCACCATCACATTTGTCCAAGAGACCCGTTACCCCTTTGTAAAGTACATAGCTCATCCAGTAGTAATGAGACATGGGTATTCAAGCTGGACAAATTCATCCCTGAGGTCATTTCAGTGACTTCAGTAGAATTAAGCCAGGGCTGAATTTGCTCCTGAATCTTTGTTTGTAAATTAATTTGAGCAGAATCTGCTTTTAATTATGACTTACCTAATTATACGAGATTTACTATTGCGAGGGAAGAATGTAACAATGACCAAAACAAGCACAGCCTGTATGGCCATTCCCTTAGATGTTCTTTACATTGATGCTGTGTGTGACATGTGGTGGTATATATATATATATACACACACATATACATATATATTCAAAATGCAGCAGTATTAGAGGACATATGAGATCAGAAGGGATCCTTGGAGCTGGTGAATGAGTTCTTGTGCCATAGTGAGCACTCCCACTTGACGCTGCCTGCTTTCTGGAATTTTTGCCCCTTCTGCTTGTATTGCAAGGGTCTTCCTGAATCTTGTAACTCTTTTTCCTAATTTCAAGCCTGAGCATCTTAAAGTCTAGTCTATGTTAATATTTTCACCGCTTTCAGCTGCTGAATGTTTTGCTTTCCCTGCCATGTTGTTGCCCAAGGCAAATGCTGCTGAGTCCTGAAGGAATCATAGAATCATAGAATCATAGAATCATAGGGGTTGGAAGGGACCTCGAAAGATCATCTAGTCCAACCCCCCTGCCAGAGCAGGGTCACCTAGAGTACATCACACAGGAAGGCGTCCAGGCGGGTTTTGAATGTCTCCAGCGAAGGAGACTCCACAACCTTTCTGGGCAGCCTGTTCCAGTGCTCTGTCACTCTCACAGTAAAAAAATTTTTCCTGATATTCATCTTAAACCTCCTATGCTCCAACTTGTATCCATTACTCCTTGTCCTATCACTGGTCTTCACCGAAAAAAGCTTAACTCCATCGTCTTGACACTCACCCTTTACATATTTGTAAACATTGATGAGGTCCCCCCTCAGTCTCCTTTTCTCCAAACTAAAGAGACCCAGCTCCCTCAGCCTTTCCTCATAAGGGAGATGTTCCACTCCCTTAATCATCCTTGTGGCTCTGCGCTGGACTCTTTCAAGCACTTCCCTGTCCTTCTTGAACTGAGGGGCCCAGAACTGGACACAATATTCCAGATGTGGCCTCACCAATGCAGAATAGAGGGGGAGGAGAACCTCTCTTGACCTACTAACCACACCCTTTCTAATACACCCCAGGATGCCATTGGCCTTCTTAGCCACAAGGGCACACTGCTGACTCATGGTCATCCTCCTGTCTACCATGACCCCCAGGTCCCTTTCACCTACACTGCTCTCCAGCAGGTCAGCCCCCAACCTGTACTGGTGCATGGCGTTTTTCTTCCCCAAATGCAAAACTCTACACTTGCTCTTGTTAAACTTCATCAGGTTTTTCCCCGCCCAAGTCTCCAGCCTGTCTAAGTCTCTCTGAATGGCAGCACAGCCTTCTGGTGTGTCAGCCACTCCTCCCAGCTTGGTGTCATCAGCAAACTTGCTGAGGGTACATTCTGTGCCCTCATCCAGGTCGTTGATGAAGATATTGAACAACACCGGTCCCAGTACCGACCCCTGAGGGACTCCACTAGTCACAGGCCTCCAACTAGATTCTGCCCCATTGACTACAACTCTCTGACTTCTTCCTTTCAACCAGTTCTTGATCCACCTCACTGCCTGATCATCAAACCCATACTTGATCAACTTATCTACAAGGATGCTGTGGGAGACGGTGTCAAATGCTTTACTGAAATCAAGATAGACCACATCTACCGCTCTACCATCATCTATCCACCTAGTAATTTCCTCATAGAAGGCTATGAGGTTAGTCAAACATGACTTACCCTTGGTAAAACCATGTTGACTGCTCTTGATGACCCCCATCTCCTTGATATGCCTAGAGATAGTACCAAGGACAAGTTGTTCCATTAAGGAGCACAAATCTGTCAGTGTGAATCCTGGAGTTTTGGTATAATGAAGTCCCTTTCACCCTATAGCAATACCTTATGATATATGTTACCAGTGTCAAAAATAGCCCTGCAAAATGACTGAAACCTTTAGTTCCCACCTGGGAAGCTGTGCTAGTGCAGTACTCTGGAAGATGCCCTGTAGGACCATAGTCATGGGCACCTTCAAATTCCCAGTTGGTTGTTACATTTATAGAGAAATGTATTTGAGGCAGTCTTGGTTCACACAAAGGGCAGTGTAACTCCTCTGGTGTGAACTGGGCCACAGCTCCCTGCTCAGCATTTTTACCCGGGGTGCCTTCCCCGGGCTGTTTTGAATGAAGACAAACCAGCACAGAGGTGTGCCACAGTCTGCATCTGCTTTCCTCTTATGTTTGTGTGCAGGACATGCCCTGCCCTGTCGGCTGTGCTGGGCACATGGGGAACGGTGAGAAGACAAGCTGGTGCATAAAGAGTGAGGCTTGGGGGTAGGCAGGTAAGGCTCTTCTCATGGCTGTGCTAAAGGCTTGTGACGCACAGCTCTGATCTAGCAGAGCATATGGATGTATGAATGGCTCTAGGCACTGGTCTTTTATCATTCCTGAGGTTACTGAGCTGTTCAGCCAGGGTGTTATATTTCCTTACCTCTGTGGGAAGCTTCACTTTGTTTTATTGATATGCAGTTTATTTATATTTTTCCTCTCAATGGCCCAGGGCAGATCTTGGAGGGTTGTGTGGCACCACTGGAGACTGGCAGCACCAGCCTGGTACCTAGAGCTTTGGCAGGTTCTGTGGAAAGTGCTGTAAGTGCTGGGTAGCATATTGGCAGTACCAGATTGTAAATGCTGCAAAGACAACACATTTGCTACCCAGCGTGGCAGGGGATGCTACCTGGACTGAGCTACTGCACGTTGTGCTTTTCATTCTGCTCAGCATCCTGAGCTACGGAGGGGAAAAAACAGAGGGGAGCTATTAGCTCCTGTTCGGAGATGAAGCATGAGGCATGTGGTTTCGTGAGCCGCTTCGGCTGACCTCGTGTTGGGCAGCTGCCAAGGGCTGGTGCTGGCTGCCCATGCCCAGCTGCACGTCCCCTCCTGCCTCGTGCCGGCCCCCACCGGGAATGCCGTGCATCACTGGGTCATCACAGGATGCCAGGGAGTCGTGTTGCTCCTTGAGGCAACTGCCTGCAGGTGGGTGGGCACGAAACCCTGGGTCTTACCCATTGTAAGTGGCAAGCTTTTAAATATAATACAAACTTTCCAGCTCCCAGGCTTTGGCTCCCTGCCTCCCCCATACTAGAGTCCTTGCTCTCCTGCCATCTCTTTTGCAGGATTTCCCAGATCCGGAATCCCATGGCAGCTCTGGTATTTTCTGTGTCCCTTTTATGTATTGAGGGCATAAGTAGAAATGAGAAACCCTTTTATTTTTGTGGTACCTCTTTAATGCATTTTGCTTGAGGAAGAATTTGTTAAAAGGGTCTAATAGGGTTTGAGAAGATAAATTTGAGCCTCTGGGTGTGCTGTAGCTTGATGGGCACGACGTTGTGTCTGTCTCTGCCTCTGACAGAACTGCAGAGCTGTCATATCAAAGGCCGACTCTGGCTACTGCTGCACCATCAGCACTCGCTTTTCTTCTCCTGGCAAGAAATTTGCTGGGAAACGATTTATATTATTTAACTAATTATGACTTAATACTTGAGAGTGTATATCTGTGCATTGTGGCATTGTGCTTGTCTGAGGTCTCAACACTTGCACTGAAGGCTCAAAAACACAGCCTTCTCTAAAAAGACAAAAATTAAAAATATTTTTCAGGAATCCTTTTCATTTCTTGTTTTTGGGAATGCATCATCCTGACAATGAGTTTTCTAAAAATGCCCATCTCAGCATTTTTGAGGCAAAACTGGGCGATGGGTAGTTTTGAGGGAGAAACAGAGAGGCTCTAGAGGCCCTCCTCTCCTCTGGGATGTGCGCTCTTATGCTCTTGCAGGGTTTCTGTCCCAGCACTGGGTGACAGCCAGATTTCCAGCATCTTCCTCGTTCACTCCCTTGTGTGTGGTGGCAGGAGGGTTACAGTCTGTCCCCTTGTGTGGGGTCTGGCATAGGTACAGAGAACATGCATCTATCTCCATGATTTTGAGGCTGTCAAAGCCAGTGTTGGCTCCTTGTACCAGCCAGGGCTGACGGAGCCCTGGGCTCTGAGGGTGAAGGGCAGCTGGGCTTTTGTAACATACCCCCATGCAGTCTCATCCTGCTTTCTGTAAGGGGGGCAGCAACCTGCAGCGCAGACACCCTGTGCTGGACTTAGCCTGAATAGCACCTTGGAGGATCCAGGGCAGCTCTGTATGGTGGAGCAGCCTGACATAGCACCCCAAAATTAACCCACTCTGTGCATGTGCAGCAGGTTGGGCTCAGCTCACCAGGAATGAAGCATTTGACCTGAGTGTCCTGCTGCTGGGTACTCACAAAGCCTCCAAGGTCTGAGAGGTCTCAGTTTAATTTAACTTCTGTTGTTTTTTTTTGTTGTTGTTTTTGTTTTGTTTTGTTTTGTTTTTTTTGTTTGTTTGGTTTTTTAATGATTTACCCAGTGGTAATGTTACTTTTTTCTCCCCATCACCTTTAAGGACAGCGCCTGCTTCCTTGCTAAAGAAACCATTAGCTTGCATGCTCCAAACCAAAATGTTAGCTCAGCTGTAACAGATGGATGGATATGGGTATCATGTGGCAACTTAATGAATAATATCTATCACCTAATTTCCTGAAAGTTGGCATGTAATGAGGCTGGTGCCATGATTATTACCTCTGTAAATCATGACTTTAAGACGATGACAATCTCTCCTGCCCCAAGGATACAGGACAGCCAGGCAATGATGTACATTTAATTGCTGTGTGAGAGAGGCAATGTGTTCAGGAGCGTGCCGTTGCCTCTGAATTATCTTCTTCAGCCTAGACACTGGAGAAGATTAGTGCAGATTGGAGGGGAGGGAGGACCCTGCCGTGGCATGAGGTGCTGTGTATATATGTGTATTTGTTCACCTGAGGCAACCCATGGTGGTGGTGCAAGCTGGCCAGGGCAGGGTGTACGTTTGACTCCCAGGTTTGCCTTCTTTGTCTCTCTCCAGGACTGCAGAAGCAGGGGATGGAAAGGGGATCATTCACAACTGTGTGGAGATGCTTCCTTTGTTTTTCCAAAGATTTTTTTGTGGTACATACCTCTATGGACAAAGGACTGTGACCTCCTGAGCCGTGGCCTTGGCTTGAGGGGTGAAAGCTGCCAAACCTCTGCCCAAACCTCCTCCCACTAGAGGAAATTTCTGTTCCTGTTTTCTTCCTACCACAAACCACGGCTGACCATAAAGTGGAGCCAATGCCCACACTGTGGGCTCTCAGCTTGCTCATGTGGCTGCTTCGTAGCTGAGGGAGGCATCTCCTTGCAGGGCCCTCCCAGACCATCTTATTCTTCCTCAATTGATTTAATAACCACTTCTAGTAAATTTATTACTCTACTGGGCTTTTAAGGTGTCTTCCATTAGGTGCAGTGCTATGGCAGGTAACAAGGATGTGGGTGGATTGTGGGTGAATCAGATATTGCAGCTGACCCTTGGAAAGCACCAGTCTGCCTGCACCACTCTTTTTGGTGTGTTGTCCCCCTTGCTTGAGTACCTCTTTGTGTTTGTTTAATATTTCTTTTCCTTTTAATTCCGACCCCATCTCTCTGGTGTGATGGTCAGCTTGGCTTCAGACTGGCTAGATGTGGGGCAGAGCAATGGACATGCTGCTGCTCTGGTCCTTTCTGCTGTGGTGCTTCTGAACTGTGTGAAAAGCATAGGTGGCAATAGCCTAAAAACTGACAGTGACTGCATTGGGTCAGACTGAGGATCCCGCTGGCCTGATGTCCTGTCTCCAGCAATGCCCAGGGGAATTAAAACTAGGGCAATGTGACAATCACATATCATGATGTATATTCCCTATAAACTTGCCCAGTCATCAGTGATGTCCAGCTCGAGAACTTCCCAAGCTAGGGGTGTTACCTTCAGGTTTGGTGGCCCCTGTGCAGCCACCATCAGCAGCATCACAGCTGCTTCAAATTCCTGTGGTGCAGCCTCCTAACCCAGATTTTCGTCTGGTTTGCAAGGAGATGGCTGTAAAACCAGCAATACTGTAACTGCCTGGATCATGTGAGCAACAGGCCACTTGCAAAGCCACCAAGTGCTCTGAACTGTGTGGGATGGGATTGCATAGCTGCATGCTGCAGGAGAACCACCAAGATGTTGGAAGAGGAGACACACAACGCTGGCAGACCTCCACATGTGCAGGAGGGTGACGTGTCTGATTTAGCGTCTTGTCCCTCTCTTAGGTTGGCTTGCACAGCAATGACCAGTGTCATCCTCCTCTGGCCCTGGCCTACAGGGCTCCCAGCTGGAAATATGGGCAGGTTCTGCAGAAGAAAGATGAAGGTGAGATCAGCCTGCATGAGCACAGAGCCAGAGCAGGCACGTGCAAATAACTCAGTGAAATCATCCCATGGCTCTGCAAACACCCTTGAGTTTGCTGTTCCCTGAGGCATTGATAGCTAAGAGGTATCCTGAAGCATTTCTGTGCTTTCCTTCCCCTAAGTAAGCAAACACTATCCTGCCAATGCTTGGCAGTGCCAGAATATGTTCCTGTACCTGCTGGAAAAATGCTGTCTGCTAAAGCAATGGTGGCACTGCCATCCATTTCCCAAAGTAACATGGGTTTCTTCTCTTTAGTTTCCTACAGTGAGTCTGCTGCCATTGGTCTGAGCTCACATTGAGCCTTTTTGTCACTAGGGACGTTGTAGTGCTTATGGCATTAGCACTTACATAAGCTGTCTCCAAAGGGGCTTTGTCCTGGTGTGATGCTCCTTTAGGGTTAGGTAAGAGCCAGCCACAGAGCAGAGGGATGTGGAAAAAAAACCCAACACATCTGTAGTCAAAAGACTTACTTGAACTTAACACACCCTGCAGGAAAACCCAGAATTTGGAGTTTTCATGTATTCTCTTTGGCTCTGAAGATTAAAGCAGGACCGTGGGAAAGCTGCCAGGGCTTGGAGATCAATCCAGCCTTTCTAAATCCTTTCATTTGACTGGCAGCTTCATACAATTGAGTATTACCCAGTTTATTATTGTTGGTTGATTAAATTCCTGTTGGTCAACACAAATAGTGCTGGGCAGGCTATGTGTTCATGGGATGGAAATTGGCATTGCAAAGCACTTCCTAGAGAAAGGCAGGGACAGCCTGTTATTTAAAACCACATTCAGGAGACATTTTCAGGGAGGAAAGGACTCTGTGCAAGTGACTTCCCAGGCATTTCTCACGTGCCGGTAAAGGCTGAATCTGTGGTGAACAAATATGAGGGTTCGGTCCCCTCTTATCTGGCAGTGAAGGTGAGCAGCCTCGGTAGAGATGTGCTCACCAAGCCCTTGGGTCTGCAGGATGTGGGAGGCGTGGTGTGGTGTGGACCCTGCATGTACAACCAGGGTAAATGGGATGAAATGAGGCAAAAGAAAAAGTCATCAGGAAATGTTTCCTCAAGGTGAAAGCTAATAGGCTGCAGCAGTTTCTTGAGGGAAGCAATGGACACTTACTTACTCTGGGTTCTATTAGCATGAGTAAAACTTACTGGTAAGCAGGCAATGGTGGCTGAGACAGGGCTCTAGCAGGTTCTGAAATGGTACTCTCCAAATTTGATGCCTTTCGTCTTTCTAAGTACTTGCCTAGGTTGTAAAGAGGGAGGAGGGCATAGCACAGAGTTCTCAAGAGTGGGGAGCAGTTGGCTAAAAAACAGTTTGGGAACATCTGTGCTAGATGACATGAAATATCTTTATGCTTTTATGAATGGCATTACCTTGCATGTCTGTGTATTTTCCTTCCACCCCCTTGTGCCCGAACCAAAGCAACCCCCTTTATCTTTGGGTGTAATGATTCATTTCCCAGCTCCATGAAACATCTACCCCTAGGAAATGAGCCTGCCTGATTATTGAAAGGATGCTTGTCCTTAGTAGTCTGTTTTTCTTTTATGTGTGCCATTTTGTGGAAACAAGGTGGTCATCTGCTTTCCTTCTACTAGTTCTCAGACAGCCTTGAGTTGGGGGTGCAGAGGAGCCCAGGTGACCCTCTGCAGTGAGCAGACAGGAGATGCCTGGGGCTACACGATTGGGAAGGAAGATGTTCATGTCACGGTTCCTTTCTGTATCTCTTCATCTTCTGCCGTGATGTGAGTAATGAGAACTGACGCATGGACACGACACTATGGATTAAGCAGGTGTCCATGCTTGTGGCTCACTGCAGAGAGCCCACACTTCAAGGCCGAAATGCAAAATATGCATTTGGAGGCCAATGTGCAGAGGTAGATCCTGTGGCTGCCTGAGTGGCCCTGCAGCAGCAAGGCCAAGAGCAAGCCGTGGAGGCTCTGGAGGTCCAGGGAAGCACATGTTAACCATCCTCGTGGGGAGCAGTCAGTCGCCAGTCCAAAGGGCTTGAGTGAGAGGTAATAAAACTGTTAATAAGTAATAGGGAAAGCTGGCTGTGTTGCATAGTTTTAGTTTCTGAATGTTACCTCAGGGAAATGTAGTAAAGGTTTGCAAAGTCCTTAAGCAGAGCTGTAGTGAGCACTGTTTCAGTTCGTGGGAGCAGAAGGTCTCCTCTGATCTCCTGGTCTCCAAATCATTGTGGGATTGATGTCACTATCCCTGTTGGCCAAATGTCTGGGCTCTCCTTGGCTGCCCCAGGCAAGGTGACAGGGCAGTTCCCTGCTTTGCTCCAGTCACCAGAGGACTGGCTCTGTGGGATGCTCCCAGCCACCATTCCTTGCAGCAGGGGTTGCTCAGCATCCCTTGGAAAGGGCTGGCAAGGACCAGTTTTGTAGAGCACTTCCTGAAACTCCTGGCTCAGGGTTGTAGCATGGAACAAGAGTGAGTCACATTTATCAGGGAGATTTATCTGAGGATTGACTTGCTATTTCTAAATGATTTATCCTATTTTACTTGCAGTAGCGTTGTACTAGTAGCTTATTTTAAAACAGATTTTGTTTCCTATTGTCTCATTATTTTGATCCATCCCAGTGATACATTGTAATCTGCTCCTCCATCTTGTTTCTACTTCCTATAGACATTGTGCTGTTACAAAATGCTTAGGTATTGTCTAGCCTTTCTTTCCAGGCACTAATTATACATTTACTGTGTTCAGTGTTGCTCACTGTAGGTATCAGGACTCTGTGTTCTGCTCAGTTTTGGGATATAGCATAGCTTTGGCTGGCCTACTGCTGTTCCCAGCTGGCCCTGACAAAACATGCACTGGTTCAGCAAAGCCAACAAGTTACACTTGACAGCCCTTCTGTTTAATTTCCTTTTGCAAACTCCTGTGGCTGGGCAGCAGGTGCAGGCAGGAGAGGGCTACAGGCAGGAGGTGGAGCGTTGCTACGTTCCAAAAGGATTTCCCTCCACTCTTGTGTAAGAACACAGTTTCTGCTCTGCTTGTGCAATTTGATAGCATGAAGGGGCTCCTCTGTGACATGGTTGTTGGTCTTTTTGGTTGAATTTTATCTCAGGTGAAAGCTAACAGGGTTTCATGCCATCTTTTGACACTGAAGGGCTGTACAGTGAATTAACTGTGCACACTTTATCATTTTTATGTGTGGCTGTTTTTCTTGTCTGTTCTTAAAGGTGTTTAGGAAGAAACACACCTCCTCCCACAGTCACACTCTGTTGGAATTTGTTTATCAAAAGTGAGTTAAATGACTAGGCAATTGCAGCCCATAATGTTTAACTATGGTCTGCAGTGGGAGGGTGTGAAGTTGAGGGGTTTTCTGCTGCTAGGTGCAGAGGGGGAACCGGGCAGGGGAAGAGAGAAGAACCAAATCAGAAAAAAGCCCAAATCACAGGCAGCAGGTGGAAGGGAACAGGTTCCCCTCAGAGCTTTGCTTCACAGAACACTGGCTTGCTGGGACACACCAGCACATTTAGCCACCTAATTGCAAAATACACATAGATCCAAAACTGAAATGTGAGCGAATGCTGGGACCTGGTCCGGGTGTCCGTCCTAGCTGGAAGGAGACACTGGCTCTACAACTGCAGTTATTTTTGGCTAACAGGACTGGGCACAGGGTTTCTGCCTGCAGTGTAACCAGGCTCTGTATCTTCAGCCATAGAAATGTGTGTCTTTGACAGAGACACACACAATCCCCAACTCCAGAAGAGCTTAGCAGGCAGGGATTTAGACGTTCCCTGGCAATTGCCTTAAGCCGTGGGCTCACAGCTATTTTAGGCTTTCTCCTTTTCTTTCTCTGAGGGTCTGACCAGGAGTTTCATCCTGAGCTAAAAATTGCATGAAATTGGATATACCTGTGTTAAAATGCTCTCTTGATAAATCAGCGTTTTCTAATGAAAAACTGCTTTATCTAAAAATTCCAGCCCTTGTCCCAGGAAGCATGGCAAGTGTGGGTGACACCATGAAATCATGCACCTTTCTTGTCACTTGGGCAAGAGCCCTTCCCTGCCAGTCACAGATGTGGGAATGAGGCTTGTGACCATCCTGCCCCGTATGTAAACACCAGCTGCAACTAGATAAATACTTTTAGCTGGAAAAAGGCCAGCAATTTTTAACACTTTTGCTACCTTGTTCTTTTTTAGTCTTGGGGGAAGGGGGGTGTGGGGGCAGCCAGTGCTTGGGCTAAGGAGGAGGTGCAGGGCAGCCTTGACTGGGGCAGGGGGATAACAAATTCCTGGGCACAGGGAGGCTGTTCAGTGAGTGTTGGGCTCCAGTGGGCCCCTGGGTGGAAGGACTTTGATCTGACTCCAGCCTTTTCCCACCGAGGCATCGCTTTTGAATGCGTTTCTGCTCTCAGCCTTGCTGTGCATGGCAGACAAAGGCAAGGGGAGCACGGAAGGGGAGGGGGGCCTGTTTACCCTCATCAGGAATGGTCGAGTGACCTGAGTCAATAGATCCTATTTTTCATTAACCTAATCATTAGTTTTTTCTCTCTGCCAATTAAATTTTTCCTGTTGGTACTCAGAAGGGCATCGTTTGTATCTATGAGCTTTTTTTTTAATAGGGGTCTCCCTGAGTGTGATGGGGACATTTGAGGGGTGGAAAATAAAGTTTAGTTTCTCTCTGGACATGGTGGAAAAGGATTTTTCAGTTTTAATTATCACGCAGCTTGGATTCCTGACGGTTGAGGACCGTGTTGGAAAGGCTGGTTTCCATTGTGTGGAGTGGATAATTATGCAGCCCTCTCCTGGGCTTGCTGCGTTTATTGTCCAGAAGAATCTTCCCAAGCAAAAAGGAGGAGCAGATTTACAACCCAAAATCCATTCTCAGAGCCTGCAAAAGTTTCAACTTGATGTTTGCAAAGAAAAACTTTTGTGAACATATAAGATCTTATTTATCCTTTTTAACAAAAATACCCCAAAAACCCCAAAAAACAGCAACACAACAAAACCCCAGAAAAAACCCCCGAACACCCATCGTTTATCTGGTAGTAGTTTTGTAAACTCAAGAGAGCCCTTCTGCAGCTGGACTGCTTTGTGCTATCAGTTTCTAAGCAGGATTCCTTTGAAGGCAGTGGGAATTTCTGCATAAAACCTCCTGGCCCATTTGTATGTACGATGTCGAACATAAGATTTACAGCCATCTGAAAACTGGCAGTGTTTCCTACCTAGGAGGTAATGTTAATCTATCCAGGAAAAATGTT
Organism: Apus apus; assembly: GCF_020740795.1. Lineage (NCBI taxonomy): Eukaryota > Metazoa > Chordata > Aves > Apodiformes > Apodidae > Apus > Apus apus. Next base: position 53,147,321 of record NC_067286.1, on the reverse strand, counting down.
AAAGGACTCAAACAAGCCTAAAATTTGAAAATGAGAATCACTCACAACTGTTTGATTTCACAGGGTTTTGGATTAGCCTGATGTTTTTTTCCCACAGGTTAGAAATTTGCCATAGAAATGGAAAAACTTCAGCAAAGGTCTTGTCAAATATAGTGAAGCTTTTGCAACTGCAACACCCTCCCCCCAAAAGAAGCCCACACCTTTCAAGGGTGGGATGACATCTGCGTGTGTTTGGGTGGGTTCAGATCTAGGGGCAAATTTTTAGTTCAGCTTAGGTCCGCGTGATGTATTCAAAGAGAATACCAGTTGTGTGCTAACTTGCTAAGAGGTGGAGCAGCAATAATGCAAAATAGAAACCGGGGAGCAAATTCTAGGATACACTTGCATTCATTTCAGTGGATTTGTCAGACGTAACTAAAAGGACAGTTGGGAATGCAAATGTTTTGGATCAGCCTGTTTTCCAGAGATTTCTGGCTATGATAGAGTGACAAAGGGCTCTGAAGCCAACTTGACTTTCTTTTGCAACTCTTTTTAGTTTCACTAGTGCAAACTCGAGTCTTTGGCCTTCTGATAGCTACCTTCCTATCTTGAAAGACCATGTGGTTGTTTTGCAGAAGGTAGCAGCTTGTTATGGGGGTTTCTGGACTATAAAAATAGTCTAGGACAACCAGGCCTTCATTTCCCACTAACTCGGCTTTCAAATTAGCGCCTTTGTACTTTCTCTTGTGCTGCCCTAAGGCTGGTAGACGTAGACATGGCTGTCTCCATGGTCTTCTGCAGTTCCTTCCTCTGTCATAGTGCATGTGAACCTTGATTGCAGTTGGACTGTCAGTGCTGCTGAGGCTGTTTCCTAATCCACATGGTTTCCTGGCATTCTCCAGCTTGTCTGCATTCACTGAGCTCCTCTTTTTTAAGCTTTTTTGGATATAGACCATATGTTGTTAGTATAGTCATACTGAACATCGTGCGTGTTGGCCTTCGGTGATTTAGGACTGTGAATTTCTGTGGAAAAGCTGGAAACAATAACTCTTAAAGATAAGAACTTTTTTTTTTTTTTTTTTTTTTTTTTGGATGGACTAATTCTTGAAATCCCTGGCTGTATTTTAAAACAGCCAACTGTTTTCAAGATAAATTTTTTATTGCAAACATCCCATTAGCATCTGAGGGCCCTCCCCCAGCACTTGTTCTTCTCCGCATACTTTTGCCAGCTCTGCTTTCTTCATTGCCAACCACGCTGCAGTTGGATGAGACTTTCCACAGGTGATGGAAAACCAGAATGTGTGGATGGTTTCAGATGATTGAATCTGACGTGCCAATCAAAGGCTGTTCAATATTTCAGTTTTGCCTTCAAATAATTGTAGTCCTTGCTTTCTGGAATTTAAGTGAAAAATTAATAGAATTGCTCATGTGATCTTTGTACAGGGTAGGCATGGAAAACAGAACTGAGGGGCTCTTGGGTCACCTAACCCATCCCTTTGCCCCAAGGCAGTCAGAGCTCTGCCTAAACTACCGCTGGCAGATGTTTGTCTAACCTGCTTGTGAAAGCCATCATCAATGGCAATTCCAACACTTCCCAAGACAATTTATTCTAGCCTGGAAATACTCCTGTTATTAGAGAGCTTGCTCTTCTTCCTGGGTGGACATGGAGAACAGTTTATTCACTTAATCTTTTTTTGAAAATAATTTACATATTTGTGACTGTTACTGTATCTATGATTGGTTCTTTTCTTATCCAGGCTAAACAATCAAGGCTCCTTCAAGCTCTCCTGCTAGATTGTGCTTTTCACACTCTATTCCTTTTTATTTCTCTCCTGAATTTCATCCAGCTCCATGACTCTTGAAGCGGGATGCCTAAAACTGGACACAGATCCCTATTCAAGATCTTTAATAGCACCAATGAAAGAGAATTATTTTCCCTGTTTACGTGCAGGGTTCTCCTTTCTGCATCATGGTACCGTCCCACATACTGCTTTTGCTCCAGTGTGGCACTGATTTGTGCCCAGTTTACAAATTGCAGTAGCACTCAAGATCCCTGTTTTACAGAACTGCTGTGTCTGAGGAATTGAATGGTGCTGCCACAAAAGTTTAGGTCAACCTCAGCAGAGGCTTTACATGTTCACGCTGCCTATGGAATGGGCTTAGCGTTTGGTAGCTGTTGTAGAGACAGGGACAATGACTACTGCAGCAGTAGCCAAAGTCAAGTGGGAAGGGTTGGGTTTTGGAGGTGGGAGAAATTAAGCAATTGGATTAGTACAGGTGAAAAAGAGTACAGCCTGTTCCCTTGGTTTCAGGGATTTTCCCTGGGACTGTATTCTTTTGGCGACTTGTAGAGGCTGCAGCATTAGTTGTGGTGCCTCCAAAAGGAGGGGATGGAGCAGAGCAGGCTACTCCTTCCAAAGTATCCACACCATCCTGAATGTTTTGAGTTGTTTGTAGATGGTGGAAAGCCACTAATCGGCTTCGGGGCTTTTTTTGACTGGGTCACGTGACTGTGCTACCAAGATTAAAGCAGCACGAGGAAGGAAAAGAGGCTTAGACAGCTGAGGGTGCCTGGCAGGTCATTTTAACCTTTTCATAATCATTAAAGCTGCAGAATCCCATTAGCAGTGAGTGACTTGCAGCTCCGCTCTCCAAACAAGTGCTGGTGACACAACTTCCTGTTCATCTCTGCCTTCCTCCAAGGGAGAGTCTGGCTCAACTGGCTTGTAGGGTCCAAACTTCAAGTAGAGAGTCTGGCTATTCCTTCCTGTGCATCACACTGAGAAGCAACCCATCTATTGAAAGTCTATCAGAAGTGGAGGATTTATCTCTCTGTGTCTAAAATTAGACTCTCATGGAAGGTCCTGCTCAGATCATACTGTGTTAGATCAGCCCTTGCCCATCTGTAGCAATAGTCGAGAGGTGAAGGATAAGGGAGATTATGGTGATCTAATTCACTGCTTTAGCACTGGTCAGTGGGCTTTGACTTTACACTGCTGGGACCAGCAACAGCAGAAGATCCTGCACTGCTGCTGTGCAGCTCTGACATGGGAAGCAAAGTTTTTAGGATGGAGCTACATTGACTAAGACACAAGGCAGTCAAGGAGCCTCCAGTTTCTTGATGTTATTTGTCTCTTCCTCTCTTGCAAGTTTTCATGACTGCAACATCACAACCAGTATTCAGACTGATCTTCCCCTGACCTTTCTCCAGCTTCTACATCTTTTGTTGTCTCTCTTCATATCATCTAGTAAGCACTGATAGAGAAATTATGGTGCTACAGTGTCTGGGAGGGAGGATTGCTCTCATCCACCTATGATTTGAACATTGTCCTACTTTCTCTAGAATTGTCCTTTCTGCATTCAGGCAGTCCTTCACTGAGTACATTTATGTGGTTGGACAGCAAATGGCTTTGTAAAGAGGCCAAGGAAAACCAAGGAAAACCTAAATTCTGCCTGGTGACACTGAGCTATGATGGGTGTTACACCTGGAACTGATCCAGAGAGCACCTGCTCCTTGGGGTACTGCAGGCTTTTGTGTGCATGGAGGAAGAGCGCTGCAGTGGGTGTGAATCTGCTTCCCTCTGTTACACACACAGAGCAGTCAAGATTGCCCAACTCTGTGTGTCTTGGACATTAATATTTCTGTCACTCTCTGCTTATTGCATTTAATTACAGTCTGTCCACTCTTGCTTGAAAACTCAGTCTGAGTCTGAACATCAAAAAACTGACACTGTTCTCAGAGAGATGCCCACAGTCAGGTATTAAAACACAACTTGTAAAACAAATGCAAATGCAAAATTCCTTGGTTGTTTTACCCTCACAATCTCTAGGTCATAGAAGGAAAGATTTATCCAGGAAATCTGGTCAAGAAATAAGGACTGGTAATCAGGGCTGAGCTGGTGTGTCATTCAGGCAGCACTTCATGTGAGGAGCACATCTGAGCAGCCTGGTGAAGGTGCTGTTCTCTGCAGACAGGCTCACAAGGAGAGCTGTGGAAAGCCTTGGAGAGTCTCAGCAGCCCTATCTGTCCTTACCTACTGCAAGCAGCAGAAGAGCAGCTACAGGTTGTTGCCCTCAGAAGAAGGGGAAGCATGGTGTCAGACTACAAAATTGGAAGGTGTTTTACCACCTTCCTGTTAAGCAGGTTTTATGGGCTGAGTGGGTTAGACATCCTCAGATGCAAGCCATCTCTGGTGGTTCCCACTGTGCTATGCTGTGATAAGTAGGCAGACCCCACAAAGATTATAATGTAAAGGTCACTCAAGGAAGGAAGGAGAAACCCATGGCCACTTTCTGATGGGATGAGACAGCTCTGTCCCAGCTGTGCTGTGGTGCGCAGGCACACACAAGCACACACTCCTCCATCTCTATCAGCTGCCTCCTAATGGAATCCCGATAAGATATCAGGAGCTCTTGAGCTCCTGTTGACAGTCATTGCGTGCAGATGTTCTGCTGTGCATGGAGATGATGTCATGGCTGGAAGTTGCAGTAGTGAGCTGTAAAAGCTGAAGTTGGAAGAGACCTTATCAGACTGTTACAGACTGACTTGAGGGCACTAAGCTCCCAGACAGGCCTAATGAACTGGAACTAAGTCAGGAACGTATGGTCTTGAAAAACTTCTGATCTCGTAGTTACAGGCTTGCTATGAAATGTTAATGAAGTAGCTGCAGTGGCATATGTCCCACCCTGCTGGAGCAGCGCTTTGCAGCAGCACAGCCATGTCATCAGTGGATAGCCATGGCTTGTGAGAGTTTTAAAAAATGCATTAGTCTGCCATAGCAGAGGGTAGCACCTGTAAAACTGAAGTAACTTAGTGGTGGCTTTGCAGTGTCTCTGCTTACGTTGGAGTCACCTGCCAAGTTAAGCCTGATGTGAAAACGAGCCTCACGTGCCAGTCGGAAACAGAACTTTGGAAATGGGGTTTGCTGGTAAGAACAGAAAGATGGGGACTGCCTAGAAGAAATCAAGGGTGATGGCTTTGTCCACCTCTCTTAATAATTTCCGTTAATGACAATATATAAAGAGATACAAGTTTTGTCTGCTTCCTAGCTGCTCTGAAAGAGCCCTGTTGCCTTAATAAATAACCCTCTTTACAAGATGTAACCACTGTCCCGTTTTTCATCCTGCTTTGTCAGTGTCAAGAAGCAAAACCAGCAGAGCAATACAAATCCGAAATATGGTCCTGAAGGGCAGAGGTGTGATAACAAAACTGCCGACAAACAGTGAAATGTTTTATTGAGCACAGGTGAAGGTCTTTTTATGAGACAATCTTTGATGGAAGGGGAGGAAGTGAAAATGTCAACATCCCATCACACGAAAGAGAAGGCAGCACCTGGCTGCAACTTGGCAGAGCATCACTCCTTCCTGTGTCTTTTCTCCTTGGATTTGGATTTGGGAGAATCCCTTAGGGTCACTGCTTTTTGTGAGGGGAGGAAGAGCCTTGTTTGCAAGACGCTGACAAAATGTAGCTGCGCTTTACTGTCTTAAATCATACTTAGGAAAAGTAGCTCCTGGAGAGAAGACTCAGCGGGAGGCAGTGGGTGGCAGCCTTGCTGCTGGGGATGTGCAGCACCTTTGTGGTGCACATGGAGATGGCGCTGGAGCTGCACCATGGTCCTGACGTGCCAGCCAGCACCCCAGCTTGAAAATGTGTAACCCCCTCTTTGTAGCAGACATTGAAAAGACAAATGAAACCCTGATGGGATGCTGTGGAAGAGGACTAAGACACCTCTGTTGGCTCAAATCTTATTCTGACTTGTTCTCTGTTGTCCAGGCTGTGTGTTGGGACTGTCCTGCTGTGGGGGAGTCCTGTCAGAGGGCTCTCCACAGCTTCATTGTCTCATGGACACCTCTATTAACCCTTTCTTGCATCCTTGCTCTGAACTACTCTAAGTAAAGGGATTGTATTTTTTTCTTATACTAATTTAAATGCTAAGGCCTCATTATGAAAAGGTCTTAAATAAAAGTGTCTCATTCCCAACCACATAGCTACCACACAGACCTCTGCTCTGCATACTCGTGGTTTGGAGAAATGGCACACAAGGAAATAAAAGCATTTATTTTGCTACTGTCAAAATAAATGTATAATTCACTGTATTCACCCCTCTGACAGATTCCTTTGAACTCTCAGATGAGGATCGGAAAGACTCCAGTGTCTCCAAATGTTTTTTAAAATTATGCTGTTCTGTGCTCTGTAGGTTGAGAGATTGTTTTGATTGTTAAAACAGTTCCTAATTTATGTTTTAAAAAAGCTTCAGGAGCCAAGCTGTTCCCTGCTCTCTCAGAGGCCGTTGAGTTAAAACAAGGTAGAGTGATTTGTCTTGCCTCAATTTAGCTGTAATGAGTATTAAGTGGTTTATCTATGTGGGTAAAAGTTGCTCAGCTAGATTACATCCAAGTTGAATTACACCCCATTCCAGATGGAGTATATTTTTAAGACAATAAATCTTGAGGAGGTTGGATAATAACAATAATGCTCCTTCCTGAACTGGAATGTGACTCTTCTACCTCTCATGGAGATAATGTGTGTAGCTACATCCAATTAGTTTTTCAAAGGCTTTGTAAAGAAACAGGACTTCAGGTTTTATGATTCTGCAATTTAAGCTTGAAGCATTTACATTGTACAGGGGAGCGAGGGCTGGTGGTGGTGGTGATGGTTTTCATCTGTGTTGCTGTTGTGGGTAGCAGCTTGGCAGGGCATAGTACTGTCTCTGTCCCCAACCTCCTTCACCAAGGGAGATTGTTGCAACAGGGAGGGTTTTAGGTGGGAGGTGAGATACTCTAATGGGAAATTCCTTCTTTCTAGTGTCGTCTGGTCCACTGAAGCAATGATTGCTCATGCAGCTAGTGCTTATGTCCCCAGGGAGTAACTGGAGGAGGAGGTTTGTCCTGCTGGCATCCCAAGTGGCACTAAGTGCCAGAGCATTCTCCCAAAAACCTTATTCTTGACCAGGTGTCCTTGACCACATGGTCTTGACCACCTTTCTTGGCTGCTTCCCCGATACCGTACCTTCCGTTCACTGTGCTGCACTTCTACAAAGCCAATCGGCATGGTTGTCCAGCCAGGACAAGATGAGGTGTTGGGTCAATAATGAGGTGCAGGCGTGGATGGACTCAAAGTCAGTGCCATGAAGTGATGTCCCAGGCAGGTGTATGGGGGGTACACCCCAGCACCCAGGTCTGGGAGCTGCTTGTTCCACCAAGGAGAAGGCATTTGGGCTGGGTAATGTGGAACATTCCTCCTGGATGGTGTCAGGCTTTGACAAGGTGATGGGGCTCATTCGTTTAATTTCTAATGAGGGGGATTAGGGTGTCCAAGCTGTCAGCAATTCATCTTTACTGCCTCTCCTGGGTGGGTCAGTGTGGCCATCCTCACCCCATGGCTCTGGGGGAGTTAGGGGAGGAGGGAAGCTCACTGATAAGAGGAAGGTCAGAGGCACAAAAATCTTGGGAATGTGTTTCTTGATCTAATGTGGGAGAGACCCAGCCTGGGATTTCACTGCTTGGCCTGGCAGTGTTAATGCCTGCTGTTGTGAGTTATGAGATTTTTTTAAACCTGAGATCAAGGTGCAAATAGTGCATCTGGCACCTACCTCAACACAGGCAGGACCAAAAGAAGGAGATGGTTCATCTCTGAGAGGACAGTAAGAATGGTGATAGTTCTCAGCAGTGCTTCTCAGCCCTTGCCTGAGATGGAGCATCATCTGCTCACAAACAGCTCATTTGCTTTTTTTCATCCTTTCTCCATGTATTTTATGTTGCTGTGGGGTGTTCTCTGGCTGAGGTTAGATGTCAGACATGGTTTGAAGTTGAATAGTGGTATCTGAAGAATTCTAGCAAATCTCAGAACTGTCTTTCAAGGCTGGAGCTAGCTGTGGTGTACATTGGCTCCTGGGGATGTAGGGTTTACCTTCCCAAGGAGTTCCCTTTTTTTTTGCAAGGGATATAAAACCACTGAGTATTTTCTCCCTATTTCCTTTTCTTTGACAGCCAAGCTCAAGTTTTTCCATCAACCAGCCAGTCCTTGTAGGTTCCAGGGCCTCAACACAATAGCTTCTGTGTCACAATTCAACCACTTAACCTTAATTTCCTGTAGCTGTTAGCAATACTGGAACCCACCACAAACACATGTTGAAGAGTTTCCTTGTGAGGTTTATGTTGTCAGCCTCCACCTTGGGTAACTTCCCACTGTGTTTGAATGCAGAGCTGCTGGAGAGGGCCTGCTGCAGTTTCTCTCCCCTTCTTGGGCATGGGACATGGGGAAAAGGGCTTGTCTGCACCAGAAATAGTTCCTTGAAGCTCTTTTTTTTTGTTGTTGCTGTTCATAGCACACCATGTGCTATGGTGGTCCACAATACAAACACTTAGTAGTGATAAGAGAGTACAAAGGTGGGGGGGAGGGGACACTCCATATTGCCTGCTACCTGCTGCTTGGAACACAGGCTTGGACTGCTAATGAGCAACAGGCTTAGTAGCTGTGGTTCTTGTGGAGCCTGTGTCTTTTACCAGCATCACATTGAGATCTTCTTTAGCATTATCCAGCATGTTTACAGTTGTTTACGCAAGCATTTCTGTCTGTGCAATTTATGCACACAGAGACTCCTCAGTCCAGAAGTGTAGTTCTGATTCCCAGGCAGGTGTGGATTGAGCCTGCTCTTTGACACCGCTTTGAATCCTTCCTGGAAGCTGCTTTGGGTGCCCCAGTACTTTGAGATAAAACCAGGACCTGCTGTGTCAGGATCACTACAAAAATCGTGCAGAAGCACTGAGCTCTGCTACTGCCCTGGCAACGTGTGGGTACCTGTGAAGCTGAAGGGCAGGTGGGGAAGGACACTATCATCTGACCAGATCTATGGGTGGAGGCTGTTGTATCCAGCAAGCAAGTGGAAATGGTGGAGTTTCTGGTTGTCTTCAGACAGAGCTGGAGGCTGTTCTGAGAACTTCTTAGCCAAACAGATATTTTTTGAATGAATTCCGGGGTAAGTTAACCAAGTGTGGTAGCCTGGGGCGTAGGGGAGGTCAGACCAAAGGATCCATGATCCTCCTTACTTTGTATTTAACAATCTCAAACTCTGCTCTCTGGTTCACTACTAATTCAGCAAGTTGTTCAAGCTGGTGCTGAATTCTTGCTGACTTAAGCATGAATTTTCTGCAGTATTGTGCTCACCATCTTTAGATATGCATGACTTAATTCACAACTGCTATTAGCATGAGGCCTTTGTGGGGAAGGTGCTATGGATTGATCCTATAACTTACTTGGTTTGCCCTCTTCTCTTCTGACCTGAAGACACTGGAGTTGTTGTTGGGCAGAGGTTGTGGTCTCTGCAGCTGAAGGTGAACCTTACCACCACTTCAACTGTTCTCTGAACTTACATAGCTTCCTACAGTGTCTTCTTAACCTTTTTCATGAGCACTTGTTTGGATTTCCTGGATTTGAACAAAGCACAATCCAAGCAAAATACTGAGCATGTTTCTTCTGGGAGTGTTTGTTCTTTAGATGGGCACTTGACTCTGATCTGTCCTGCTGTTCCTTTATGTGCCGTTTGGCACTTGTCTATGCCAGCACTTTTTCAAGCATATTCCAATTTTTCCCTTGAATGGTCAAAGCACTCTCAGTGCTTAGCTGAAGCTCTCGTGCTAGCTCTTCTGCTAAACTGCCCCTGTGGAGTGGCCAAGAAACAGCGTTCAGGCTTGTGCCAAGTGCATTGGGCAGCTACTGGCAAAGGCAAAGAGAAGTTATTGAGTCCAGAGCCAGCCTAAGCCTTACACGTGGGCCTGTGTTTGTGTATGTAGAGATGGAGCTGGTGGTGCCTGCTGACTGTGGTGGGGCTGATCCTCAAGGTGCTGGCCATGGCACTTTGGCATGGGTGCTGCCTGGTTCCTCACCCATTCATGTTTGGCTTGAAGGCCTGTGGTTGAGTAGCAGCTTTTGCAGTCATGCTGTAATAATTGAAATGACGTAAAACATGATGACATTTTGCATTTGTGCAGAGTGTTTGAGTTTTTTCATGTGTGTAAGCTGCAAAACTCTTTCCCTCTTTTCCTCCCGCTTTAACAACTCACAGCCTCTGCTACCAAAATGACAAGTGGAGGAGAGATTTTGCAAACATCAGATGAATGAAAGTAACTATTACAAAGTGCTAAGCTACAATGAAAACAAAGAAAAGGTTTTCCCAGGTTCCTGTATTTTTTCCCCTGTGAAATTTGTGAATGTCTTGCTTCAAAGCATGTTTCAAAACAAAAAACAGATGTTTTGGAGAGCAGTAAGCCACCCACAGAGCGCCACAGCAAGTTATCTTCTATGCCAGGTCACCCTATCTGGTGTTGCTGTCTTACTGCAGTGGTAAACTGGCCATTACATTCCTTCAGATTGAACATTACCATTTTATGTGAGGTTATTCTGTATTTTATTGTCTGGTATTTTTTCTGTTTCGTATCATGTACTCCCACTGGAAGAAAACAGATGCCCTGCGTGGGCACTTGGTCTGTAGGCTGGGATGTCTGTATGCTGCAGCTCTGTGGCCTTGCTGTATACACTTCTTCCCCACTAACAGCAGTGGGAGTTGTGGCAGTGACCTCCTCGTAGAGCTGTGGCAGGAGCTAATTTTTGTGAGTTTTCAGTTGGTTTTGAAAGTAAAAACTGTGTGTGTGTAGGAGTGGTTTATTTGAACCTAAAAGGAACCATCTTGTTCTGTTGTTGAGTATTTTGTTGCATTTTGGATGGATGTGAGTAGCTTTCAGTGCTTAGAAACTTTTTAAAAAATTATGAAACATGGTATTTCAATTTGCCACCCCCCATCTGGTGGCACTGGTATGAATTTACTGTTGCTGAGTTGCAGCCTTTTACTAAAAAAGCTTTTGGCAGAATCCCATCCTCACCCTTTACCCTTGGGTTTTCAGTCATTAGCTCTTTCCCAAACTTGCCTTCCATACAGGGGGGAAATGTATTGCTATTTGACTGTATTTGACTGTAAAACCAGAAGCTTAAATATTTTTTTTCTCTTTTCCTAAAGATTCATCTTCCAACTATATCAGGCAACTTGAAACTAAAGTGAAACTGCTGGAGGATGACAACAAGCTTCTTTCCCAGGTAGGTTTTTTTTGCCTAATAGATATTAATGTCGCTCTGTTCTCCTGTTTCTGTGTAGTTGTGTCTGACTGCCTCCTTTGATATACCAGAGCTTTTGGTGGACATAAATTCCCCTACCAGGGGAAGAGCATAATGGTCTTTTCATATCAACCGCCCACTGTTAGAATTTGGTCTCCTTTTGTTAAAAAACAGAAGAGAGAGAAAAAAGAGTAAACTCTCCCTTAGTGTCTGTGTGTGTTCCTGAGATGTGTTAACGCCTCCTTGCAGAGCATCTTGACCCATGGCTGCTCTCAGGGATGCTGCAAGGCTCCAGCACTCCCTGTGCTGTTGCTGTAGGATTTTGTCTTGCTTGCCGATTTACACTGACTTCTTCTATCTTGTTGAAATAGGACACTGTAGTCAAAGGACAGCTGTGGGAATAGTTTTCTTTGAGATCTTGCTTAAAACCAAACAGACCTCTCTAAACTGGGACTTTTTGCTTGCATCTGCCCTTTAGAGCCTTCTCCACGTGCCACTGGGCTTTTGCTTGCTCCTGGCGCTTACCTATCTATATATAGCAACATCAAGCAGCAGGGAGAAAACAGTCATTCTGTCTGGTATGTCCCCTGGATCCCCTGTAAAACACAGCACTTGGTGTAAACAGGAGCAGCTTCGCTGAATTCAGTGAAACCCTATCTATTTAAACCATGGGAAGAATTACCCTTTTTTCTCTTTTTCTTTGCATCCTTTCACTGTTTTATGTTCTACCTCTCTGGCCTTTTAAAGGTTTTTTTCTATACTTTGCTTCTTACTTCAAACACTGAGTTGCACAGTAATTTTATTCCAGATTCTTTCCAATTATAAGGACTGGAATTAAAAAAAACACCTCCTAATTATTTTTTTTAAATACTCCTTTTTGACAGTTTAAGTTGTGCTGTTCTGTGTGTTTCACCTAAAATTGGACTGCTCCAGGATCATCTGTTTTTAAAACATTATTTTTAAAAAACCAAAACAAAAAAGGCTCTATTCTTACTGAAATGTTAATAAAATAATTTTGGGAAACCGTATTTTTACTGAAAGACACATTTAAACATTACCCAAAATTTCCAGTGTACTCATTGGCATTGCTAGCCATGCAATAAAACTCAGAGGTCACCGAAGGGTAAAAACCCCAAAAGGGTGCTGGACTCAACAGCTACCAAGTGACTTCATTTAATAATCAATTGCTAATTTAATTTTAACTCCCTTTGTCTTTCTCCCAACCTGTGAGTGAGCTGGTGGCGATCGAAACCTCACGACCATTTAATTGGAGCTATTGATAAGCAGATGGGCTGTGTGTGGGCAGTTGGAGCATGGATTTGGAGATAGGCTAAATGTGCCCTTGGCCCAGCTTTGTCCTGCCACAGCCAAGCACACTACTCTGTCAGATTTGCCTTATGAGGTCAAAAAACCAGGAGTTGGTAATTAATGAGTGGCAACTTAGGAGGGTCTGAATATCTGCCTGGGCTTATTGCATTGGAAGGATGAAGCCAAATTATTCTTGGGATGTGTGAGCCTGACGCAGGCCCACGCGTTGGACCGTCACCTGTGTGCTGTCCAGGATGGGAAGGCTGTACCTTTTCTTCCACACCCACAACTGTTCCCAGATGTCCTCACCTTTCAGACTGTGTCACTACAAATGTTTGAAACCAGGAGGGAGGGAAATGATCTTAAAATAGCTCTGTGCTCTGGAGAAGGCTGGTCACCTCCCTGGCAGCAGCAGGCACCAGCCTGGCTGTGACATTCTCTGTAGCCCCTGAGTGATGTCTTAGTGGCACTTCAAAAAGACCAGGATCCAAGCTATTTTAGATCATGCTCAGGAGATACCTCTTTTTATCGTAAGCAGGGAGACAGTTCCCCATAGGGCAGCAGGAAAGTGTTGAAGCTACCAGGGTGAACTCCCTGGGAACACTGAGCTGCATTGTCTCCAAATCTGTCATGCTACAAACCTTGATTTCTTTTTCAATGAGAGAGAGAGGCACAAACTCACATGCACACGTACACTTCGCTTCCAGCACTTTCCCAGAAAACTATAATCCCCTTACTGTATTCTTACTTGCTTCATCTGCTTGGAAAGTGTTTGGCTGTTGCCATGCAGATCTCAGCAAACTTTCTTCTGTTTTTAAAGTTGCCCAATGATCCTGGCCATTTGAACTCCACAATGCCAAACTAGCCTGTCAACACCAAAGTCACAGTTTAACTTGGCTTGGCTTTCTTACTGGGAGTATTGACATTGCAATAATGTTTGCAGGCTGGTGTCAAGAAGTTCTATCACCAGCATGCTGAAGAGTGATGAAACCTGACGTCCCAAGTAACAAACAGTGCCTGTGCATTAAGGGATTAACAAATCAGTGGCGGTTAAGGAAGTCTTCCTGGCTTCTCTCCAAGTGCTAAACATAGAGCTGAAATAGTGCTTCATACTGAGAAACCTGAGAAGGCTGGTGCTGCAAATGATATTGCAAGCTTTATGGGAGGATTTGTATTACAGTGGACACGGACACAATGCCCCTTTGCTAGCAGGTGCATACTGAGCGAGATTTGTTGCTGTATCTTCTTTGGCATCAGGGTTGTGAAGTCATGCTGAGAAGTGGTGTCTTGGTACCACCTTCAGACAGGAAATTAAGTTGGTGCAGGGGTCCCCGGCCTGCACTTTGCCTCCTGCTTCCCAATGCCTCTTTTCTCTGTCAGCACTTTGGAAAGAAATCTCAGTGGGAGAGGCGAGAGCTCTCCAGCCTGTGCCGAGGCGGCCGCTCTGTGCCGTGTGTGTTACCTGCAGAGCAGACAGGCTGGGATTCACACGGCTCTTTTTCTGGTGACTCATTTGAACAGATTAATGGACAGAGCTTTTCCTCCCCTTGGGAGATCAAGATGTACCATCTCACAAGCCACCCTTTGCAGTAGGAGGAAAGTAAATGGAAAAGCAGATGTTATTTATAATAACTGCATATGGATTTTTTGTTTTGTTTTGACTTCTTTTGCTTTCTAGGGAAGGAAATATGTATTTTCAGTTGGGAAACAAGCTTCTTCTGACATTGCTTAACCCATTGGTAATAATCTCTCTTCCCATTCTCCTTTCTCTGTGGAGAAATGACTTCAGTTATATACCTTTCTTTGACTCAGGTTAACACAGTAATGTTGGCCTGTGTTTGTTCACTAGGAAGTCATGCTCTTGGATGGCATCACTGTGCTGGGAAAAGCCCTGGCAGCAATTCTAACAACACACAGCTTTTGTTGCCCTGGTTTATATTGGCTGGGGAGATGCTGTAGTGAATGCCATTACCAGAAAAGGCCCCTCAGTACCTGCTCACCAGTGTTGGTAGGTGTCTGTGGTATAACCACAGTGCCAAAGACCCCAAAGAGAGCTTTTCTCACAAGTGTAGCTGGTTTCTGGAAGTTTTCTTCGAGGTGTAAAGAAGATGAATGAATGTATGCTTGCTTTGGAGAGATTCACAGGCATCACTTTTCTAGTCTGAAATTCTCAAGGAAAGAAGTGTGCAAAGTTCTGCGGTGTGTGTACAATCAATCTATGCAACATCATGTGGGAGAAGGTCCTGTTGTTCCTCCATGTCATTGTGGGGATTGCCCAGGTGAGCTGGTGTTAACCTCTCTTTCGCAGCCTCTGGTTGACTAGATGAAGGGTCTTCCACGTTACTAAGATATAACAGGAGACAGGAGGCTGTTTTGCTTTCTGTTCTTCTCAGCTGAAAGCTGAAAGCTCTGCCCAAACAGAAAATTAAAACCCTTAAGCCATCTCACACTGCCTCTTAAATGAAAAATGAATTTGTAATTGCACCCTTTCCCCTCTAGATTAGAGAACCCATGTTTATGAGCCTCGCGTAGCTCCAAAGGTCAGTTCTGATTAGTTTTCTAACTGTTGCATATATTTTAGAGATAACACTGACAAACTTCTGGCTATTTTTTTTCACATTATTTTGCATTTTCAACTCATTCTGCACAATAGTAAGCATTGGGCACTTTTAGTTAAAACTGAAGTTTATAGGCTTTGTGGACTCATCACCTTGTTCTCTCTTCTCATAACTAAGTCCTGTGCACCATGGGTTGGCCATCTGGACTTCTTTTGGTTTATAAACTCTGCTGAGCTGTATCTGGCTTTTCCTTTCAGAACAGGAATGCCAGACACATTTTCCTACTCGGAGATGCCCAGGACAAGTTGCACAGCTTTGCTTCAAGAAGCCCAGCTTTGAACAGAGCACATGTATTGTGCAGGCAAGACCCTGAGTAAACTGGATGTTTGACAATGAGGTCCTGGTGCATCTTTTAGGGAAAATTTCAGGTTCCCTGCTGCAAAGCAGATACACAAAAAATTCTTCTCTAGGGAGTCAACAACCCTCGGGATTTATGAGGAACATCAGAGTATTTAATTAAAAATGCCAAATAGACTTCAGTATTACCAGCACTTCACAGCATTTCAGTATCTGCCTCCTAGCTAACTGGGACATAGAGTGTCTTTGGAACATCCCTGGAAGGTCTTGAAAACTGTGCTTAGTCTTATTTTTAAGAAATTGCATGCTTAGAAGAAGGCTGCAGTATGGATAGTAAAAATGATAGTAAATAGTGCCTGTAAACACTGCTATTACAGCAGAGCTGAGGTTTTTGAGCTAGGAGGTTCCATGAGAAGGGCATCTACAGGCTGATTCTATTCTTCTTAAGCCAATGTGAACTTGGCATCAACATGCACACAGCAGGCAGTTTCTAGCACATTGTTCTGAAAATAAGGGGGAAAAACTGGACCCCAGGATTGAAGAGAGCCTGAGAATCATTAGTACTGCAAAGAACAAAGATGTAAATGCTGTTCAGCAGAGAGCTTGATCTCTTCCTGGAGAGTAGAGAATGGGGGAGTAAAAGAAATTGCCCACAATGGGCTGGCTGTCCCCAGGAGAGTCGGAGTGCAATTTCCTCTGTTGTTTTATTATCAGTCGCTTTTGTGCCAAGTCTGCCATTAACAGTTCCTGCTTGTGGCATGTTCTCTCAGCTCTCAGAGTTGCTATAGGCTGTTAAAGTTTGGGCCTCTCCTGGAAATGCAGCTCTGGGGTTTCGTTGTGAGGCCATGGCTTGTGCCAGCAGCGTTGCACGTGCTCACTGTGAGCGGAACAACGTTACAAACCTGTCTTCTTTCCCCAAAGTCTACCTACTGTTTGTGTGTGAGGAAGATGAGTATAATCACTTTAATTTAAGGTCTGAGAAGGGAAATAGGATTATATTTTTTTTTGCATTAGAGAGCAACTCAGACATGAAAGCTTTCCAGTGCATTTGGTCTCGATTTAAATTCAGAGTACTGAGGAGGATATGCCCTATGTTACTATATTACTGGTTTTATGCACTGTTTAAATGTTGAGCTGCATACTAATTTTAACTAATCACAAAGGAGACATATATTCGGGGCCTCATCCAAATATTCCTTCAGTATCAATGGTGAGACTTTCTATTTCATGCATTTTGGAGTACAGCTCACGCAGAGCCAGGTTTTCATGAGACCTTCTCTCAAGACATTTCATAAGACCCCTTTCAAAATTTTTATTTAGGACTCTTATTGCATTGAATTGTATACATGTGTAAAAGCAAAAATTGTTTACTGAATCCCCCAAATGTAGCTTCCGTACCTGTGGCAGCAGAAGCTTCAAGAAAACATAGCATGCAAAACCAGTCTCTGTCCAAGTGTGTTTCATTTCACCTCCTTCTTTTATAAATTAAAACGACAAGACTGGTCTGGCCAATTTGCTGTCAAATGAGTGGGCTTGAGATTTAAGTAAAGAATATGTATTTATAGAATAAAATGCATATCCCTCCCTCCCAAAATAAGAAATGTATTGTTTTATAAGAGCAGTTCAAAGATGTCTCAGACTTGCATCCAAAATGCTTTCAAGCCTTTTAAGACAATGGAGTTCCTTCTGTTGATCTTGAACATTCGGATCTTGGGCTGCTACCTACCAAAATAAATATTTTCCTGGTATTTATCTGCCATTCATCCTGAAAAAGAAGATCAATGACAGAAAGGAGCTTTTGTAACTTGTAATGAAAGCTGGATGATGTACTATGTGTTCTGGGGTTTGTCACCTGTGGAATCAAGGGCTTTTATGAGAATGTCACCTGGCATATATTAATAGATTTCCCCCAAAAAAACTAGGAAATATAATTCAGGACATTCTGAATCCAGAAGTCAAATAGCAGACAGAAACACAGGGTTTTTATTGAATATTTAGAATCTGAGACAATGATATAATTTCTTGCAACTCAACTCAAAATTTTTGAAGCACTGGATCTGAATTTCTGTGTGTGAGAGAGATGAACACACACAAAGCTCTGCCATGCCCCATTTGTTTCTCTTGTGGGTAAGCACGAACATCGGGTTTAATGAGGCTCAGTTTAACCTCCAGCTGTGAAATGGGGGATTAGTCATATCCTATGCTTAACCAACTTTGTAATAATTTCACTAGATTACACTTTTTTTTTCTGCATATGAGGACAGGGTCAGGGAAAAAGGGACCTTTTCTGATTTATGAGAAGGAGATTCAGGTCTTTGCCTTCCTCATTTCCACCTCCCCAATCTGATGGGATATGGGGACTGACTTGAAGACAGCCCCAGCAGCATTGCTGTGGTTGAGCTCTTGGGAGGAGGTGTGGTGGTTCCCTGTTGGCCTCATTGCCTGGAGGGCAGTTGACAGAAGAAAATGAAAGGTGACTCTAGCGGGTGGTCCACTGATTTTATTCCTTTGCTTAATACTACATCCACATCTACATATACTTGCCTGGTGGAACTGAGGCAGCATTCCTTAGCTTCTTCATTGACATCTCAAATGAAGAGACTGATTTTGGTGCTAATGAGGGACAGATGGGCCCCATTCGTCTGAGGCTCCTGAGCTCAAGGCACAGACCAGAAGCTACACTGAATGTCAACAGGCTATAACACCAGATGAACACAGTTATAGCTCCATTTGGCTTTGCTAATAATTGAGCTGCATTTCTATTTGGGTTATAGGCTGTGCTGCTTGAATATCAGCTGTGCCAGCCCACATCCTCTCTTGAGCAAAGCCTGCCAGTTGTGTGATTATAATTATATACTGCAATTTGGTTTGAGCTGATTATCCAAGTCTCCCATGAGGTACGGGCTTGATCTTTCTCTGCTGATCTAAAACAAGAGGAAAAAATTATAGACACTCTTGAATATTAACGGTGTACTAAGGTTCCCTACCTCAATTGCTACAGAGAATGGAAAGGTTTGAAACTTGCACTGCTTTTATTGTCTGTACCCCACTGAGATACTAATAAAAATATTTTTCCAGGAGTGGTTTTACATGGCAGAGTCTGCTAAGCCTCTTACCGACTGTCTCCTGCTATTTATTAGGCCTTTCCCAAAGTGTTTGCTCCCCTGACAATAGAGAATTCCAGTTGTCACCATTGCAACCAGATGACATCCACTGCTTTGCCCCTCAGCTTGTATGAATGCAGCTCATGATAGGAGGGGAGACCATAGGCAGAAGTGGGGATACTCGTTCCTGCGTTGTTTTTGCTCATGGCTGGGATCCAGGCATGGCAACATGTCCAAATGCATCCTTACAGCTCAGTGTGCTGCTGCTGTACAAGGGCTGTGCACCTTGTTCTCTGGGTCATACCAGTTTCAGTTGCACATGAACAACTGAAAATGGCTTTACTGATGAAACTGGATGAGGTTGAGCTTGTAATCTGCTGGCTGAATACTGGAGGGGAAATTGGGAAAGTAGGTGCCTTGCCAGACCATCATCCCCTAAAGCCTTTGTCACCAGCCTAAGGAGGGATCCTGGATGTGCTGCATGTGCATCAGGGCTATGAACCAGTGTAAAGAAATTTAATCTCTCCTGTTACAGAAAGCTCATATTATTACATGACATGGAAGATGTTAAATAGTTTTAATCTCATCCCTTACTTTTTTTTCTTATTTGCAGAGTTTTTTCAAAATCAAATACCTTGTTTTTTTATTGGATTCTCATGTGTGTAATTTCCAGCTTGGCTGATAAGTGCTGTTGAAGCTAATGGGACTCTTCACATATACTTAAAGTCAGAGATGTGCTTTGCTGAGCTTAGTTTTGCTTTAATATGTCTTGTAGTGATAACTGCAATTACTGAACCTTAATTCAATTACTTGCTAGCTTCACACAGTGAAATTGCCCATCCCTCAACTTCCTGATGCATGCGACCCTAAAACATGGCTTAATGAGATAAGGAGGAAATCTTTGTGCAAGGTCATGTGGTAGGGGGTGTTTGCTGGGGCAGAAGGACACCTGAAAGGGCCACTTGTGTGTGATTCTGAGGTCAGAAGGAACTGGGGCCATTGCCTTGGTGCCTGTGTGAGAGCTGCATGACTCAGGTGCTTTGCAGCATCTCCTTCACATTATTTGAAATGTTGTTTCTGCTTTGCTTTACTTCAGCAAAATATCACTGCTCTGCTTGACTTATTAAGGATACCTTGGCCCGGGTTATTCTTACAAAGTGGTGTGTTCTGATACTACCACTGAGCCCTGTGGGTGTGTAAAGTATCTGTAGTTGTGAAAAAGAGAAAGGTAATCAAGCTAAATTATTAGCTGCTTGTGGAGTCACCATGCTTCAAAATTGGGATGCTAAGACATTAATGTTTCTGCAGATACTAATGAGTTCTGCAAAATTCATTAATATGGGAAAAGGGGTTGAAGTTCAAATAATAATATTGTCTTGTCAAGTTGCTGCATGTAAGACAAGCTTATTTTGGTAATCTGTGCTAAAGATAGAGGGGTTTTTTCAAGATGACAAAATATATTTTTTTCTTTTAAGTTTTCAAATGTATAATGATCTCCTGTTCCCTTCTAGCTGGCTGACTGCAACAGCTTGCCACGAAATTTCAGTAAGATAGAGAGAGCTAATGCATCCACAAACAGCTTCTTGGATCTGGGGGCTGCCTTCTAATTTTGCTGCTGGTTGTTTGGGGCTCTGATTGCTGGTTCTTTCACATGCTAATGTTAGCTATTTCCATTTTTTTAATCATCTGAATGTATTAAATATACCCCTAGTTATTTTTTTATTTCCCTCCTGTACTTGTGCAAAAGACATTGGTTGGCAATATCTGAGTTTTCAAATCTAAGCCATTTACCTACCTGAAGAGGAGCTGGTTCTTTTATTTAAATTGCTGCAGGAAATAACAAGAAAAAATTTTGAGCTAAACCTTCCATTTAATTATCAAGTTGCAAACAATAGGTTTTTGAGTGTCAAAATTGAGGCAGTTTCAATTACGGGAACAATTATGGTTTAGAAAATTGTTGCCGGTAGGTTAAAGAATTTATATTACAGTGACAGGCAAGTAATTCAACTAATGGGCAGTACAAGAGTCCATAAAGATGAAGGCAGCCTGAGCCAGTGGACTGAAATAAAACCTTCCTCCTTTTTCTCTTCACAAATATATATAATCAAAAGCCAAGGTCTCAGCAGTTTTCCATCTGACACCCAAGATTTATGGGATAAAACCAGAATATGAAGTAAGAATGATACTTGGTTTAGAAAGACTTTATCTTCATATAGAGAATTACTCAAATAATAAGCCCAAATCCTTCTGGGCATACATGGTCAGGATGGGTTGCCCGTGGCCTGTTGTTAAGGACCAGGTTCACCTGACATTTAAATAGTAGCTAAAGGAAATCTTGTGCTTTTTAAAAGAGTGGAGTAGCTACTAAAAAATGGAAATTGCTTGTCTCTCTGCAGGCGGGGTGGTGGTGAGGCATATTCGTTTGTCCAAAGAAAATCTTCTGAACAGGTCTCAATAAGGGTATCTTCTCTTGCCAATATTGAGTGTGTCACAGTATTCCTTTCCATCTAATTGCTTTTCATGTTAAGATACATAATTTCTTCTAATATTATGTTGGATTTCAGCTGTAATATTAATAAATGTAAGTGGTGTGGTGTGTAATCTGATGTCTCTTGAGCTTGGTGCCAGGGGGTCTGTGTTGTAGGGAAATGAAGCTGATTATGATAAAGCCTCTGAAATGACAGTCCTCTGGGAAGTCTTCTGTCAGTGACTCATGTGTGTTTGATTTTCCTCTTCATTCTGGACATATTTTTCCATCCCTTTATGAAGAGACTCCCCCAGAGATAAACAAAAAGGGTCTTTGTAGGACTCCTGGCCTTCAAATTGGTGCTTGGTTTTGGTTTTATTTTTGTTTTGCTTTTTTTTTTTTCTTCTTTTTAAACAGAAATCTTTCACAATGTAGGTGGTTACAAATGAGTTGCAAAGAAGGGACAAGAGCAGCATCTCAGCTGCTCAGACATAGTCCTCAGGTGCCACTAAGGCTGACCCTCCTGGCTCCTGTCGTGCACCACAGGGGTGTGGGTCTCCAGCAGCAATTCATCACATCTGCCAAGCCTCTGTGGGTGCCTTGGGTATGATCAGGCACGGGCTGCCTGTGTGTAGGCACCCAAATTGCTCTGAGGTGACCCCACAGCACACGGGGAGAAGAGAAACTGTGACTCTTTGTAAAAGCTTTAATATTTCCTCAGGGCTCAGGGTCAAACTGATCATTTATGATTAATTTTGTTTTCTGACCTTTGTTCAGCCTTCAGCTGTTACAATTTATGCAAAAGGAGAAAACAGTGTTTTCAATTACAGGGAACTTATGTAACAACCCTGTTTTGAATGCTAATTCATGAATGAGTGGAAGCTGACAGTGTCGCCTTTTAATTTTCCTCGGTCACTTCAGCGCACAATTCTAACTGAAATAATTCTGGGGTGTTTTTGGTTTTTTTTTTTGCTGATCTCTTTCATAAATGCTGAGAAATATCTGTCTGTCTTACTATATTTAATTCTTTTAAGAATGGGCCATTTTGTTACATCAAAGTGCCTTGGGATTAAATCCTTGCCTTCTTTTCTCTCCCTTCCAGCAGAAGTAACACTGAAGGGTAACAGAAAAGATAATTTGTCTAGCTTGTCTATAAGTTTTCAACACTTTATCTTCACAGTTGGTTCAACACGGCCACTGCGCTGGTCTGACTTTACTGGACAGAAACAGAAAGGAAAATAAATGTTTCTTCTTAGTACTTTGACCTTAAAATACCACCAACACCATCCGTCTTCCTGTGTTATTTGTGTTGTTTTCAAATTGAATCACTCGGCACATCAGGTCAAAAAGTCAGAGGCCAGCATTTCTTCTCCCTGCTAGCAGGATAGAAAGCTTTTATGGGAACAAGTGTTTGCTATTTTTTAAATGTGTAATTTTAGGCTTTGGTAAGCACCAGGACTTCAAGTTCTATCTAAAGTATTTAAAATGATATATTATTTTTTCTGGAAAATACTTACCGTTTTCCACCCATGTTAATAATCAAATTGCTTGAGTTGGATTTCCAGTCCATTTTTAGTAGAAACCTTGTTTGTTTGCTCTATTTTTTTCTCACTGATATGAGTAGGCAAAACTCCCTTCCTTGCTGGGAGGTGTACATCTAGGTCCATTTCTTTCATAACAAGGCTGACAAAGATCTCAGGCTTTGTTCCAAGAGTGGTATCTTCCAGGGTCACTTCAAGTTCTGCCTAGGTGAAAAATTTAGCAATAAATGTCTTGTCATTATTTCCAGATAACAAAGAGTTATTGTGTTGGAGGGGCCACTGTGGAGCTGTCAGTGTTGGCAGTGTGTAGAACAGATTTGCACTGAAGGCAAAGGTGTTGGGTCTGCAGACATGTCCCCATGCTCATCGGAGGCAGCAGCATGTACAGTGATGCTGAGTTAGACCCAGGGAAGGTCTTGCACTTCTGTACCACTGTGAAAGTCAGGAGACTCTTTCTTTTCCTCTGTTTACTTTTTTTTTTTTTTTTTTAAACATTTGGATGAAACTAGTGTTTGAAAAAAATTTACTGTAAAAGAGCAAGAGCTGCTCCAGAGTGCTGAATGGCCAATTGTTGGCATTTGCTGGGGGCAAGTGTATTTCAGGTTATGCAAGTTGTAAATTTGATCAAGTTAAATAAAGATTGACTAAGAGTATCCTCAGCTCTCTCTTGTTTTCCTTTTCTGTATTCCTCCCTCTCTCCCTGTTCTTCAGCTTTGAGAACATTTTCAACAAAAGTTCAATTGAAACAGCACTCTCCCATGGAGTTTAAGTTCAGATTAAAATTGTTTTGCTGATAAATTCCTTGGAACTCCAGAAATGTGATTTTGCCTGAAGGGTAATTTATCATAGACATGTTGCCCATTAATTGAGATAATCTCCAATGATGATGATGAACAGAGATGATCAGGGTTTGTACATTTAAAATGCCGTTCTGACTAGAAAAGCAATTTGGGATCCACTTACATCTCAGTAATGAAAATAGGGTAAGGTAATAAGAGATTTCATTTTGTGAGTGAATTGACAATGCAAATACCAGGATTTTTAATTTAGGTTTAAGTGGAATGATGGCTACTTGTTTTGATGCATCATTGGTCCTATTGCCTTTTCATGAGGGATTCACTTTCTTTTCCTGGTTATCTCTAACACTGAAAGCAAAGCCCAATGAATGTGTAAACATTTAGGGAGGTTTGATGAATATGTGTCACTGCACCATTTTAATTTAAAAGAGGAAGAAAAAGCAGTTTTCCTTCTGTGGTGAAGAAATATACATTTGCTTTTAGTGCAAGGAAAATAAACAGTGCAGAGCTGTGATTGGTAGGCTGTTGTAAAAAATAATTAGAGCAAGATACATTTTGAACCAAATTCTAGAAAATATAGAAGGAGATTTGCATTGAGTGGGGTGCTTGTGAAAGGGACTGGTTTTATGGCTGACAGTGGTAGGAAAAAGTGGTTCTTTGGCTGCCTCCAACATGGATGTTTTATAAATAATGACGAATAGAAGACTCTTCTTGTCCTACCAAACTCACTCCATGCCCCAAATACCTCATTCCTCTTCTGGATAGTTCTCTGTTCAGCATTTTTGTTTCTTAGATGTATTATCTTTTTTTTTTTTTTTTTTCTTTTTCCCTTTCCCCCCTTTCTTTTCTTTATTTAATTAAGAGCTTGTTTTGATGTTCATTGAACTCAGTGGGAGTCTTTCCATCAAATTGAATGCATTAGGTCAGATTCATAATCAGCAGTCACTGTAACAACCTAACAATAGTTTTTTCACACACAAGTGCACTGTCTTAAATGGGATTTGCTTAAAAAAAGCAATAGAACTAATCCATTATAAACACTTTTCAAAGCAGAGGTTTGACTGTATCTGTATATTTACCAACACAATTTCAACCAATTTAATCCAAATTGAAATTAATGCAGGCTCTTGCTCCAGGCAGGAGCATAGGGCAGTTAAATTAAGTAAATTTAGCATATTTTTAGCCCCGGCGGTATGATCCTGTGTGTTGCCTAGACTTAGGTCTGGTTGCCTTCCTTCCTTTGGTCAGTGAGGCATTTTGACTTTCTATGAGAACAAGCTGTAGTGTGATGAAACGTGCTACATCAAATGTAGACCAACCCATTCAGATTGGGGGACAAGAGAGCATGTTTCTGGGAGGCAAATGAATGTCCACCAAATCTGTCTTTTCTGATGCTGGTTTCTGCACTCCTGATGCCCCATAAGTACGTGGCATCTTGCAAGTCTTAGTGTGGTTTGCAAAAGTCTGAGTGATCCCGGGTCTCTAAATGCTGGAGAGGCAGTGCATGTCCTTCTGGAGCAGAGCCTCTGGGGAGATGTGTGACCTCTGGGTCTCCAGCACAAAGCTACAACCTCACATTTTCACTCTGCTGCTGTATTCTGCTTTTCCCTTGCCCATTCAAGTGTCCATTTGTCATAGATGTCAGGGAAGGGTGCATGAGCTGCTGAACTGACAGACTAAAGGAGTGGGTAGCAGAGTGTCAGGACTTCTCTGGGAGGTTCCTGTCCCCCATTCACATACAGTAGTGAAGAAGAGGTTGCACACAGCAGGACAGTGGAAGCCAGGGTAAAATCCTTGCAGGATAACCACCAAGACACCTCTGCACACACATGGCTGGGACAATGCTAGTAAACTAAGAGTCTTCTCATAGTTTCCCTTTGTGACCTGCTAACCTTCCTTTGAAAATACATACTTCCCAGACATGGTGGAGGAAACTCAATTTTCCAGCAGTCACTTTTTAGCTTCAGAAGGAGTTGTCTCCTTCAGATATTTCTGATTCTCTGTAGTGAAAAGCAAAAGAATGATAGGCCATGATCTTCTGATGCCACCTTGTAAATTCAAGGGAATCCCAGACATCCAATATGCTGAAGTCATTCCGAATTACTTGCCTCCTTGGGAGGCATGACAGTTCCCAGCAGATCGAGTGATACAGGACTGGCATCCATTTCTCATGATGGCTATCTTGAAAACTGCCTTTCTTTTCACAGCTTGTAAAAGGAAAGTTGATAGAGTGAGTGTGCTGGAATGGCTGTGAAAGCACTGGGTTGCACGAGATGTTTTAACCTGAGAAAACAACATTTTGAAATAAAACCAAAGCTAAGCATGTCTGAAAACAGGCCGTGTAGCTGCAAGAAATTTTCTGACATGGATAGAAAATTATGTGTCCTCTCTGAATGCACTGATTCTTCTCTGCTAAGTGGCAGCAAGCCATGGAAATGAACTTTCCAATTTCCAGAGATCTGTGCACAGCCACAGTCCCCAAAGTCTCAGTTATGGTCAGGCTTTTGGGGTTCCTGAGGGTTTTTTATATACAATTGAGCTGATTTATGTGTTTTCCTGTTAAATTTTATTGCACCAGTGGCTTTTCTTTGGTTCTTTTGAAGTAGAAAATACCATTTCTGCAGCAAATGCAAAGTCAGGCATCTTAATGGAGTATAAAAATCTAAAATGTCATGATTTTATAGCTTTAAAATAGAGGATAGTGCACCGCTTGATACTCTTAAGAATATTAAAACTTGATGAGGATGTTTATCAGTAATAAAAAGATAGAATCTTCTTCCAGACCTTTGATTTTAGCTACTTGTGTATTGGCTTTTTTATGGGTGTACTTTTTATAAATGAGAAATCTTCTCATTCTAGGACCATCCCATTTCAGAATCACGGAGAGAAAGAACTAATAGCATGAGGAAGAAGCTTTGTCCCAGGGAGATTAGTCAGTACTCTTGACATCTAGTACTCCTTTTCCCTTCGAGAGCAGACTATTGATTGCATTTATCTGGTTTCTAGGGTCACGTAGACTATCTTTATTTTTTTTACTTTATTTAAGACCTATGGGTGCAAGCAAATTTATAACCCAAGTCAGAACCTGTTCTGTCACTCGTATTTTGCTTAGGTGAATCACAGAAGCACGGTTTACAAACTCTCATTGCATTCCACATGTGAGTGATCGGAATAGCCTATGCTCTTTTAAAAAGAGAAATCTAAAATAAGTCTCCTTGTGGATTTCTTTTGCTGATTCTGATATAGTCTGAAGTCTTGAAAATACTTTTTCTCTTGCATCTTAACAAATGTTTTTAATGAACATGTAGGAATTTAGGTAAAATAAAAATTCCTTCTTGCTATATCACTTAATGTAGTAGATCTTGAGTGGTTCACCTTGAGCTGTTTGCAAACGTTTTCTCCAGGTGTGGGCATGGAAAAAGCATTTTATTACAATGTTCACTGTTACTGCTGTTGCAGGAAGAAGGAATGGGAACAGGTCACGGGAGAGCAGAGTCATGGGAAAAGCCAGTATAGCAGGAGGGGCACGGCTTTACTTCTCATTAATACAGACTGTCCTGTTTTCTGTCCTTGTCTTTGCAGCAGTCCAGCACGGGGGACCTGAGGACTCTGAGGAAAGGGTTGTCCCCATACCACTCTGAGTCACAGCTCTCATCACTGCCGCAGTATCAAGACTCCCTGCAAAACGTAAGAGACGTTTTCTCACCTCTACAGACAGAGCTGTGGGTTTCCCTGAGAGTGGGCTTGGCTGGAGGGGGGCATGTGAAGGCTATGGGGGAGCTCTCTTAGCTGAGAATTCACCCTGAAACCGGTGGTGCAAACATGCAGCTGAACCCTGCAGCTTTTGGGAGGATGGGAAGCCCCTGGAAACATTGATCTTTACCTGAGTTTGGATCATTAACTTCTCGACATGGTTTTTTTGGTTAACTGACAGTCACAGATGTGCATCTTCTAAAGGAAGGGTGAGTCTTGTTATACCTGAAGCTCCTTCTTTGTAAATGCCCTGTGTGCCTGCTGTCAGAAAGCTGGTCATGGATGAGACATAAATGGTTTGCCAAGTGTCTGGCAGTGTGTGGTCAGGGTTACTTTAGTGATTACATTCTTAGGACTTTGCAGGGTTTTCTATATCACAAATGAGATTGTTTCCTAAGATTTCCGTGTGTTGCTGCTTCTTAGACAACAGAAGAATCTTGACTAAAGCCTCTTGTGAAAGATGGATCCTGTGCTACTGTGCTGGGGCTCCTTCTGCACTGCTGTGCCAGGCATGGATGGGGAGACAGCCCTGCCAGATGTTTGCCTGACTGCCTAGACACTACATTTACTTGCTGACGTTTCCCAGATTGTAGCAGAAGCTTAGATGCAGTCAAGGAGTCCTGCTGTGAGTGGGCTGCGGGTGTTGTGAATGGCAGCAGAAGCCTGATGGCAGCACAGCTAGGGGACCTCCCTGCCATCCTGTGTCTCCTGCTCCCTGTCCAGGTCACTGGGCAGCTGTGGGTACTGTAGGACTCCTTGTACATTGGATGCCTGCTTGGGTAAATGTCATTCTGTAGGTTTAGTATTGCCTCTTAGAGCTGTAAAGACGGGGTAATAATAATTTAGTAAAGTTTGCATAAATAAAACTTCAGTGTCAAAGCAGAGCCCTTTTTTAACCCTGCTGAACTGTGGGATGGATGGATAGAGACCCTTCAGTCAAATAAAAAAAAAAGGGCCAAAACCATACAAATGAAATGGAAGAATGTGACTGAATATCCACTTTCCTAAACTTTGTGCCCCATATATAAAGTGAGGACACTTTATAATGAGGGCAGAGAGATATGAACCTGGAGATGTTTGTCTGGCTGTGTGGTGCCTTAGTGTTTTGGGGATTTTGCTTTGCTTCCCTTGTGCTCAGGCTTTTGATCCCCAGCTTGGTTCCAGGTGGGGATGCTCAGTCAGCCTGTGCTGGTTGCCCTGAGGAGCATTGCTACACACAGTTTTGTGTTGATCTTGTGGGTCAGCCTGGGATATGGCCGGCAACTTTCTGCAGAGGAGCTGTGCCTGGGCTGGGAGGTGGCGGGAGACTTCTCTGTCTAAGCATCGGTCCTACAGGTCACTGGGATTGTGTGAGGGTTGGCAGCAGAAGGTGCTGCCTGCTGGATCCCTGCTGGCCACTTGTCCCTGCTTTCCCTCCTTCCTCAAGGGGGAGGTGACATCTGGTGTTTGTGGAGAGGCTCAGGCACTGCATGACACCTTCATCTGTCACCCTGGCTGTGTTCTGCCTTCTTTGTGGGAAGATGATAGAGAAAACCCAAAACCAGCACTCGATCTAAATCCACATTGTCTGGGATACTTGCATAGCCATGTGTTAACTTGTTCCTACCAAAATCCCTTTGGTTTGTGGCTTGACATGATATATTGTTTTTGTGACAAAGGAAAACGATCATGAATTCATGCAGATGTGTCACCGTTTGACTCAGAATCGACAACAATGCTCTTGATCCCCTCCCCCTCCCACCCAGGTAGGGAAGGAGAGAGAAAAAGAGAGAGACTTGGCTGGATTGAAAACTAAACTGCACAGCTTTAATTAAACACTAATGATAAAAGAAAAGATACACAATTATATACAAATATGTTCAGATATGTGCAAAAGCCTCCCCCCACCCCCAGCAACTTCCACAGCATCTCCTGAGCTGGAAGCAGTCCTGAAGAATCCTGGACTGCTGCTGGAGAGAGAGCAGAGTGATGAGGGTCAGGAGAGCTCGAGCCTGGGGGTCGACGGTGATGGATGGACAGAGTCCTCCCCAGACACCGGCCATGGACGGAAGAGAAGGGAAGAAGAAGCAGGAAGGAAGTTGTCTTCTGTGATCTCTGACCTTCCTCTGAGCTTACGTAGATAAATGGAATGGAATATCTCTGGCCAGTTTTGCTGTCTGTCTAATTCAGCCTCCTATGGGGGGGTCATAGATTTCCCTGTTGTGCCTGAGCCATAAAGGTGTGACCTTGGAGACCCAGCAGTTAGAAAAACATTCTGGCTGTTATCAGCCCAAGCTGGGACACTCTGCTACTAGTTAAAAGAAAACTTACTGAAGGAAAAAAAAAAAAAATCAGTAAAAGGAAAACTGGTTTCATCCTGGCTCAAACCAAGTCAAGATGTCTTTGAGTGTCTCAGTTACCTCCCAGAAAGTGGACAGTTAGATGTACCTGACTTTCTCTGTAGACTTTTTTTTGACAGCAGGCATGAGTTGGTGAGAAATTGTTCCTCTTAGTGCCTGCACAGGCTTCACACAGGTCAGTGATGGACAATTGGTGTCAGCTCCAGGGCTATCAATCTGTTCAGGGTTTCATCATTGTCACTGCCTTTGGGGAAGTTCCTCAGCACATCCCTCGCTGTCATGCAGTTTGCATGAAGACATCACTCCAGCTTGGCTCTGATGTCCCTCAGTGAAACAGGTTGGTGTTTCTAATGGATCCTGGATTGTGGACACTGGTGCACACTCAAGACACAGAATTCAAAGACACTTGTAATTTCAGTCTCTGCATTCTTTAGTCAGTGGTGCATCATGCACACAGATGGTGAATTATAGATTTTCTTTGTGGTCTGTAGTGGTTACCAAAAATCCAGGAAAAGCAGCCCCAGTAGGTTAGTTCTGACCTACAAGCCTCTGGCCATTACAAGGTGTGACATGTATGTTAGCTTGAACTGATAGCAGGCTGGTCAAACTCCCCAGCACTGGGAACTGCAAATCTGAGTCATCTCATAGGATACCAGAGGCTTCCCGTGTCCTTTGGGAGGTGAGGGTGATTCACTTGTGCTCTGGCTCTGAGTGAAGCATGAGAGGAGGTGACAACAAGCAGCTGCTTGTGTGACCTGCCATTCCCCTGCAGTGAGAGGGGCAGGCTCCACATCTCAGTGCCCAGGCATGGGAAGGAGCCTAAGGGCTGCTCAGTGTTCCTATGGTTGGAGGTACCTTCTCTTTGAGAAGCGCATAAGCCAACCTGCCTGGAGGAACCACTTATCCGCATTGGCATTAAAGACCATTAAATGTGAACCAGCCTGTTACTAGCAGTCAGACCTAGTCTGGCTGTCTTAGAATTAAAATTTACTAGCAGTGTTCATGTGGTTTATAATAGGAAACGTGCCTTTGGTGGATGTAACTGTAGAGGTTTGTAATGGAAATATTAATGTGAATGTGGATGGGGTGTGAAAACACCATCAGGAGTGCTAGAGCAAGGGATGTAGAGATGGCCTGTGTTGATGACCAAAGACACAACTGACAGCAAACAAATGGGTAAACACTGTGGGGTGTGTGGTTTACATCAGGACCTGGAGGTCTGTGCTGTGATAAGACCACAGCACAGATGGCTCCTGCTAGAAGACCTATTCGCTGATAAGAGGAGCAAGGTTAGGCTGTGATGTGCTATTGCTCTTCCTGTGGTTCCAAGAGGAAAGGCTTAGATAAGGTGCCCAAAGTGAGGGAAAGGAGACAACAGGCAGCAGCTTTCCTAGTCTTTATGGGGGGTGAGTAAGCAAGATGCTGAGATAAAGATCAGCCTGTAATAACCATTGACTCCTAAAGCATGTGAAAAATGTGTGCAAAACCGAGTTCTTTGCTGTCAGTGAGGAGGGTTGCCAGAGCTGTCATTAGGACTTGCTATTAGGTGTCCCTTGTCCTCTGTGTCACACACAGGGATCCTGGCCACACCACATGGATATCTGCATTTTGGTGAATACCAGAGTGTGAGTTTGTAGGTGTGTGGGTGTGAGTGACATGTTAGAGAAATTAGTTTTAGATTCTAATAAATATCAGCTTCCACTTCCTTAAGTTTTTGTACTGAGTTTGCACTGTGCTTGTTTTCTGTGAGAGCCCTTGCTGAGGAGCAGGAGCTCCCAATGCTTCCCTGGCCAGGTGTGGGAGGACCTGTCTGTGGGTGCTGTAGGTGGTGGCTGGAGGAAGGGACTTGTGTTTCTCCAGGACCTGGACCTGGGAGTCCCTGAGGAAGTCTCCCTGCAGATATGCTCTTTGAGGGCTGAGCAAAGCTCCCTCTTCTGAGAAGTCAGTGATTATGGTGCCATTGCTCAGTCTTTATATATGTCTCTAGGGATTGCAAAAAAGAGATTTCCATGAGGGGATTCAAAGCTGTATCTCTCAGGAGTTTGGTTTAGACTGCGGGCCAGGATGGGAAGAGACAATTCCAATTCCCCCCCTAAATCTACTCCAAAACCAGCAAGGTCCATAGGAAAATGCAAAGAAGCAGAACTGGTGTGGTTATGTAGTGGACACTTGACTGAGAGGACTGCCAAGTCCCTGCCTTCCTGGCACTGCCTCCTGTTTCATTTTTCTCCAGTGCCTGATTTGTGCAGGTTGCAAAGCCTGGGAGGTGGCTCTGGCTGCTTGGGCTGTAGCACTGGTTTCTTTGGCTCCTCCTGCTGATTCCCACCACCCTGTGACAACCAGCTGTGTTCGTAGCTCTGCCTTGTAGAGATACTTGTGAGAAGCGTATTTTGTTTTGCCAGATGGCACCCACGCTATGATAAAAACAAACCCAAATGTTTGTGCTCTGTAGGTGTAAAGAGAAGCCGTTAGATGGGGTGGGAAAGAATGATACAAGAGTCCTTGGCTGACGTGCTGGCTGTCTCCTGAGCCTGCAAGAGTGGTGGTGAGGGGAGGTGATACAAGGACATGTAGTAGCTAAATGCCCCATCCCTGGGGGTTTTTAAGGTCAGGTTGGATGGTTTTGTGCAGCCTGGTCTAGTGGTAGGGCTCCCTGCTTATGGCAGGGGGG
This sequence comes from Apus apus, assembly GCF_020740795.1. Classification (NCBI taxonomy): domain Eukaryota; kingdom Metazoa; phylum Chordata; class Aves; order Apodiformes; family Apodidae; genus Apus; species Apus apus. The sequence goes on along the minus strand of NC_067286.1, from coordinate 53,115,340 downwards.
TTGGAACTTGATGATCTTTAAGGTCCCTTTCAACCTTAATGATTCTATGATAAACCCCAGCTGTAGTGACAGTCATGTCTCTTCCTTCTGGTTGGAAAGATGGTGGGTCTCCATCCTCTATGATGCAAGGGCTAAGGCAGAAGAGAAGCGAGAAGATGACTTGGTATCTCTCCCTCAGCTACCTGCAGAGGGAGGAACAAGCTGGCCCCTGTGACAGCCTGGTGCAAGCAGGGAGATGTGTCTGTGGCCCAAGCCTGGTCTTGGGTCTCACTTGTGGACTCAGAGCAAGTCTTCTAGTCCCTTCTTCAACCTGTGTGGGAGTAAATCTGTTCCTCTCAGGGAGAGGAACTGGAACAGTGTCTTAGAGCCAACTTGACTTTAAGAATCAAATTTGAAATGGCCAGAGATCTCCATTCCTGTTGTGGTGCCCAGGAGATGCACCCAGAAGAGCCAGGGGAGCCCTCTGGGCATTGATCTCCCTGCAGAGTCACCCAGACCACCAGGGACCTTAGCATGGCCCTCAGGTGTCCCTGCACAGCCCAGCAACCCTGCTATTACCAGCACAGAGCCCCCAGCCCCTCACTGTGCTGCACAAGGCCCCTGGGTGCAGGTTTCCCTTGGCTGCCCAATGCCTCTGGCATCCCCAGGGCTGGTCTTTGCAGCTTCAGCATCACATCACAGCCTCTCGAAATGCCTTCAGCCCTTTCTGTTGCTCTGCCAAGCCCATCCTGAGCAGCACCCCAACAGTCCTCCACCTTCTCCCATCCATGTGCCTCATCCCCACTGCATTCAGTTGGGCTGAGTGCTGCCAGCATGTCAGAGAACAGCCCCAAACCTTCTTCCCTCAGCAGTGATGGCCATGGTCCCTTTTTAGGCAGGGGAAGCAATGATGGAGCAGCGTAGCAGAAGGTGGCTCCTTCCTGCTGGCAACACTGATACCACCAGGATGCTATTGAGCAGAACAGAAAGAAGTTCAAGGCAGTCCTTTTGCTGCTGTGGCAACAGTGGCTATGGAAAAGAGAGTGAAATTAAAGGTTCGTTGGGATTTGCAGCCTGGGGAGCACTATTGTGAAGCTTCAGAGTGTATTACCAGCAGCTGAGAACAAACCAATCCATTTGTGAAGGCAGCTGCCCTTCATCAGCAGTTATTGTGGTGGCTCTGAGCAGTGGGTGGCTTTTTTCCCCACAGCAGCCAACTGGCACAAAGTTTGTCAATGACAAAGTTTGGGCGTTTGATGAGCAAAAGAGACAGTGACAGGCTGTATCCACAATCCACTGTTACAGGTAACTGCAGGAGGTGAGAAAAATTAATCTGCTTTGAGGTTCTGCTGTAGGTTCTCATCCTCGCTTGTCTTTTTCATTTCTGTGGGGCTGGCAGTGGGTTGGAGGAGCCATGAGGGCACGGGAGACGCTCGCTCTGCTCCAGGCCTGGGAGGAGGCTGCTTCGCCAGCAATGGCCAGGGCAGCCAAGCTGACTTGGAGACTCAGAGGGGCCATACAGATGTGTGCAGGTGTCCCTCTGCCTCTGCGTGCATCCTCCCCCCACCAAGAGCCTTTCACTTGGCCCACCCCCAAACCAGATTCGCTTCAGAATCCGGAACGTCTGAAAAATACCTACTGTTTCTTTCTGAAATCAACTGTGCTTGACGTTCCTTTATTAAAACAGCTAGCCCCTCTCAAAATTCTCATGCCGATAGTGCCCCTGTGAGTCAGTCGGAGTTAGTGCACTTTGTCCTCCGGGACAGCGTCGTCTCGCTCTGACTATAGCTCTCAGACTTCTTGCTTGCTTCTAGCGGGTCGTTACAGGCAGAAACAGCTCTGAATATGTCATATTGGTAATAATTTAATAGCTGGAGAGGGTAGCTGAAGCTGTCAGTGGTGTCTTTTAGCAGCGTGCACCCATTCTAGCTCCATGGTGCTGCTACAACCCGTAGCTGCTGCTCCTCTCCCGTTCCGCTGCCGGAGGAAGCTGCCCCACCAGCCTTGCGTGTGCCGAGGAGTTTCCCAGGGCTGAAGCTGCCATCCGCAGTGCTGATGAAAGGCACCCTTCCTGTTTGTAGATGAGATCCAGTTGCAAACAATGTCCTGAGTTAGTTCATTCTGTTTGGGGCAGTTCCTGAAATCCTCCTTTTCCTTTGGTGCCCGAGCACAGCCTGTGCAGCCAGCGCTGTGCCAAAGTGGCTGGGGTGGAGGGTTAATCTTCTGTCGGGTGTTCTTGATGTTTGTGCCTAGAAAGCAATGAAACAGTTAAATTGTTTCTTTATTAATCAAAAGGTCTGTGTAAGCCCCTTTTATTACTTAAGTAGATAGAGGTGAACGCAGCTCAGGCTGTAAAGATGCAGGAGGTGGTGGCTGAGCCATACAGACCAGACAGGTGCTGCCTGGCTCCTGTGTGGACCCAGTAGTTAATTCATGGATTTGAATGTTTACAGGACCAGCTGCTCTCTATGATTAGAGGCAACAAATTAAGTAGTGCCAAAGGAGATTAGCATCTGCAATGAAGTCCCTTGATTTGATAGAGAAGATGCTACTACAGAGTACTGATAGCTCATGCACTTACTCCTGCTGGTGACTGGGAGCCATATTGTGCCAGGGAGCTGGTGTCTGTGTGCAAAATCTCCCACATGTCCCTTCTCCTGTGCCTTGTGGCAGGGTGTCAAGCACTCACAGCTGCAAGGCAGCCCACTGAACTGGATGATCTTGAAGGTCTCTTCCAGCCAGGGACATTCTGTGATTCAGGAATGTTGGGCAGTTCAGCTATAGAAGTGCACAAGGTGGAAACAGGTGATTTGTTTTGAGCTGGATGCTGGCAGGTTTTCTGCAAATAGGCATGGAATAACAATAACCAAATGTCTTCATCACTTTGGATCATCTGCCAGGCAGATTGGACACATAAGGGACCTGGGTGCTCCCTGGCTCCGGCCAGGGTGTCTTGTGGTCAGGAAGAGAGTAGCAAAAAGGCTGCTTTATGCATGGTGCAGTTTGTGGAGGAGCTGATGCATGTTGCTTCTTTGTGCCTCTGGGAAATCTGGTTGCAACCAGCGAGGAGCCCTGGAGCTGCTGCCAGGTGCCTTCAGGTAGCCTCATCCCTGCAGGTCTGTGAGAGGAGCTGGACCCCTTCAGGGGCACCACGAGTGGTGGCAGTGGCAGAGTTGCTATGGCCATGAAAAGATGCGGCAGGGAGGGAAGGAGCTTTGAAGGAAGGGAGGATGAAGTGGCAGCTCGGAGTCATGTCACGCTTCAGTGCTGTCCTTTTGTTTCAGCCATTAACCCTCCTGCCAGCTGCAAGGCAGCAGAGGACAGGAAACACATCCCGGGCTGCGAAACGATGGGGGGGTCTGATCTGCCTTTGTGGGGCCCAGGGAATTTCTCAGGGTGTTGTAACAGGACATTTTTTTATTATTTTTTTTCATGTGATCTCCCAGGGATGCCGCCCATCTCTGTGTAAGGGAGATTTCTCTTTCTGAGCAGACCAGCTGTCTGCATGAGCCCATTGCTTGCCCTCGGTGCTGGCTATTTCTGATGGGGATACTGTGGTTTAGGGCTTTGGTGCATTCCCTGCAAGGTTCTGGGGGTGCTTCTCCCATGCCAGTGCGACTCTATACTCTTGGTTCTTGGTTTTGCTACTGGTTTTCCCCATCTGCCCTCAGCAGTGTCTCTGGCTGGTGTCCCAGGAACTTTCTAAACGTTGTAGCCACAAGCACTATTTGCAAAACCAAAATATGCTGGATCCTGTTCTGCCAACATACTGGGGCTGGAGTTTGCAGTCAAACATGGCACCTTTCCATGTTACTGCCTCCTACTTGTCCCTTTGCTGTTCCTAAAACACCTGGATGGTGACAGGTGCTACAGAATGGCCCAAGTATAATTCAAACCTGGGTAAGCAGGCTGGAAACAAAACCACTGTGAGATAAATAGTCATGCTTAGGGATTTTATTGTGAGTTTTCCAGCAGTGCCTGCCTATCCTTGTTTTGTCTCAGCAATAAAAACTTCACAGTGTCTGATGTGACCTCATCTAGCTTTATGTTGTCTGAGGTATGCCATTAGAAAATGTGGTTTATTTAATTGGGTTAGACTCCTAAATGTTCACTTATATTTTGAAATGGTAAAGGAAAAATAACAGAAGGCACAAAGAAGATGTGAAGGTTCAGAAGCATTAAAACTTGCTTGCATGCTCCACATTGGTCTGGAGCATCCTCAGTGACTGGTCTGTGAGTTAGGTGAAGTAAAATCAACATGACATTCTCCTCTGGGTTTTGAAACTTAGTCTTTTGCAGACTTTCTGCAGATCAGGAATAACTCTTTTGGAGCTGAAGTAGGAAAGGATGTCATTAAAAGACAGAATATTATTGAGCAGAAAGAGATTGAAAACTGATGGCAGGACCAAGGTCTCATGTCTTTTGTGATCCCTGGAGGAATCAAGGAGAAATTGTTTACTGGAGTTTCTGTGTTCCTTTTTGAGATTTCCAACCCAAAACCTCTAAAAGAGCAGATACCTGTCATCTCCAGTTAGGCTCTTTTATTCTTGGGTTCCAAAGCATTCCCACTGTTACTAAGAAGTATTCGTATTTTAAGCCTATTTTGCCTCCGTGGAGGTGTGTCATTATCAGGAGTTCCCAGCATGCCCTGTTACAGAGAGTTCTATTAATTTTGTTCCTCCAGACATGTAGGAGTGGAGTATTGACAGCAGTGCTTGTCAGCATCTGTGCTGGGCCACATCCCACTCAACCAGATAGAGCCAGCAAGGACTCGTTAAGCATCTTGGTCTTGGACACTGGCATTGCCCTCTTGGCAGCAAATGTTCTCCAGCAGCTGCGAGTTGAGGCCTCAGCTCTTCATTTTTGATGTCATATTAAGGATCGTTATCAGTATTTGCGGTCTTGGGATTTTCTTTCTTTCTCACATCAGTGCTGTTGCTTTGGTGATTGTGTTCTGGGCTGCGGCAGTGAATGGGGCTAGTTTGATTTGGTTTGTTTTCTGCTTTGGATTTGAGGCTATCACCAGAGTCAAACATCATTCTTAGAAACAGAGAACTAGGGGATTTATCCTGTCTGTAACATATTGCTTCAAGGATGCTCTGGCACTAGAGACTGCAGAGTTCCTCTCTTTTCTCAGTCTGTTAATGATACAGCTGGACTGTGATCTCCTTACAGCCTTGGAGATTGAACCACAAGCCCTGCAGACTCCAGTGATAGGTTTCTGGGACGGTCTTGAACAGAATTAGATTTCTCTGGTGGATTTGTCATTTGGGCATGCATGATGTGGGTATAGTTGAATGAGGAGGATGCTGGTGCTACATGGGAGCAGTAAGTGCTGAGAATTGCATTGGTCCCATCACAGACACCAGCAAATATCCAGTACTGATCTGCTTGAAATGGAGGAGCAGGTGAGGGCTGAAAGGGAAATGTATTCAGTGGTGCTTCAGAGCTGCTGTCATGGTTTCCCTACTGGGAGAGAGGCTGGGTATGTGGGTACTTGGCACTCGCCTCCCATGCAGAAGAGCCTCGCCAGGAGCCTCTTGGGACACTGCAGTCCCAGAGCCATCCTGCCAGCAAAGATAGGGCTGTTTTTCCCAGGGCTGAGCTCATCAAAGATTCACACCACAGCAGTGTCAAAAATTCTGAACTTCCACAGTGGTTTGCAGAGCAGCAAAAGCACTGACTTACTTATGAAACATTGGATGGGTCACACATGGCTCCACAGCCTTTGATTCCCTGGACTTTTGCTTCTTGCAGACATATCTTGGAGAATGATCTCTGGGTTTCAGAGATGCAGTGGTCAACAAACCCTGTGCATGGGGAAGATAAGGTGCTTCCTCCAAGCACTTGGAATCTCTGATGCATCAAATATGTAACTTAGAGCCCCCCACTTTTACTTAGGCTAGTAGTCTCGCTGCTGGGCAGTGCTTTCTTTCAGCAGTGTAACTGTGGCTGTGGCTGACAGAGAAAGCAGTGTGCCATGTAATTCTACCCAGGTGACCATTTGACACCATGACATAGATTTACAGTTGCTTTCTTTTTGAATTACAGATTCCTTGTATAAGTGAGGAGTTAAATAAGCTAGCTTTCAGTCTTGTCTCTGCTGCTATAAACCTGGAGCAACTCCAGCGCTAGTTGTAGCCAAAGAGAATAAGAAACTTTGCATTTTGAAGTGTCAGCTTCCTGTAAACTAGAAAAGCAATCAAGATAGTATTTCTCAACAGCTTTATAATAAATATAATGGCATCCTTTTTGGTGACTTCTGATCTCTCTTCTAGCACCACTCATTATGTGATGCCCCACATAACCACGTTTGAAGATGAAGAGTGAACCATCTCTGAGATACCAAACCCTTTGAAATCCTAGCAAGTGGAAAAGCCAGACATCTGTTTAATACAGAGAGTGTGTGTGTGACAAAACCAGACAGGGAGAGGAAATTGAGTGTGATGCATGCCCCAAAACACACCGTATTGCTTTTTGCCTGTATGGACAGTTTTTGCTTCTTAGGATGTAACCAGATTAACCTTGCTATTATTGTCTGTCAGGGTGCTGAGTCAGCCATGTTCCCATGGCTGTGAAAATGTCAGCTATAGGGAACGGGAAGGGCATGGATTTCTGCAGTGGTGGAGGTCCTCAGAGTAGCTGAGTTAGAGTGCTGGGGTGCAGCTGTGGTAATTCTTATGCAGTTTCCAAATGCAGCTATTTTAGGCATGAAGAATCTCCTCTGTGTGATTTCAGCAACAACCTTAACACTGACTTCCTGAGATTTCCGCCGCCCTCCTGCCCTTCTTCCAATCTTCTATGTCCTATCTTTGCTTTCCCCTGCATTTCATCTCAACTGGTTTCCTGCTGGTTAAAATACACATCCTCCTCTTTCTTCCCATTCCCTCCCTTTTCTTCCAGTGTTGGCAGTTTTCCAGTCCAGCAACTTTGACCTTATCTCCAGTTCCTTCCATTTCCTTCCCTTCAGCTAACACTATCAGTGAACTCTGTCCATTTTCCTCTCTTCGGTCCTCCAAAGGCTGGCCGTGCATCCTGCTGGATATGTTGGAATTTCTTTCCTTGCTGACTACAATTCCCCCTTTTCTGGCCTCTTCCATGTATTCCTCCATGCAGGAAGCCTATATGAGCTTGACTAAAGCCTTTTTTGTCAACCACTCTGAAATCAGTGGAGTTGAAGCATCTACTTCCCCTTTATGAAGCTGTGTCTGGAAAGAACCTTCTCTAAGAATGTCTCTAAGGGTTCAACTGCACAAAAAGCACTAAGTGTTAATAAGTATTAAGCCACTCTTAGCAGTGGGGAGTGCTTCCTGGCACCATGTGCCTATATGTACTTGGTTCATCTCACTGTTGCAAAGAGCAGAGATGTTGGTGAGATGCCTACTTACTCCACCACTTTCTTCACATGCATGTTTGGCCTTTTGTAGTAACAGTCTGACATGGTGGGAAGATTTCTGTGGCTTCTGGCATAGTGGGCCTGCAGCATGGTCATTTGGAGCACTCTTTCATGTAAGTCTGTATCACACAGGTTTCTGCCATTGCTGAGTGTTGAACTCAGCAAATTGGACATCAGTTTCAGTAGAGTGGGTTTTCTGACTTCCAAGCTTAAGGATCAGGGGTTGTGCCTTTTTAAGAAATGAGGCCATCTGGTACTGAGACCATAACAGAAAGTTTTGAGTCTACCTTGTTTGCTACATCCCTCATTCTTTAACATTATTTTTCTCTTCCTAAGTAAAATTCTCTGCCTGTGTTCAGGTGGAGCTCAGCTGATTGCCCTTGCTGAATTTCAGCTACTGATCTGAGAAGGAAAATGACCCTTTGAGTGTTTTTTGTGTGATATTATATATGCAGTGCATTACCATGCTTGCAAGATTACTTTTGTTGTGTCAGAATGGTGATCAGTGAAGTATGATCAAGCTCTTTAGAAAACATTTATCTCTAATCATTGTGGTTTCATTTGTATTCTGTAATCATTTCGAGAGTGATTACGATCATGGAAATGGTTTGCAGCTCATTAGTGACTTCAGTTCTGTGAGGAGAAGCTGCTGCTGCCTGTCACACAGGAGGCCTCAGGAGCTGCACTAGTTTGGTCAGAAAACAATTTAAAATTTTGTCAGATATGAATACAGGCTGGGGGAGGTCACGCTTGAGAGCAGCCCTGTGAAAAAGGACCTGGGGGTACTAGTGGATCAAAAGCTGGACATGAGCCACCAATGTGCAGTTGCAGCCCAGAAGGCCAACTCCATCCTGGGCTGTATCAAAAGAAGTGTGGCCAGCAGATGGAGAGAGGTGGTTCTGCCCCTCTACTCTGCCCTGGTGAGACCTCACCTAGAATACTGTGTCCAGCTCTGGTGCCCCTAGCACAAGAAGGATGTGGACCTGTTGGAACGTGTCCAGAGAAGGGCCACAAAGATGATCCAAGGGCTGGAGCACCTCTCTTATGAGGACAGGCTGAGGGGGTTGGGGTTGTTCAGCCTGAAAAAGAGAAGGCTCTGGGGGGACCTCATAATGGCCTTCCAGTACCTGAAGGGGGCCTACTGGAAAGCTGGGGAGGGTATTTTTACAGGGGCTTGCAGTGAGAGGATGAGGGGTAATGGTTTTAAGCTGAAAGAAGAGAGATTTAGGTTAGAGATCAGGTGTAAATTCTTCAGTGTAAGGGTGGTGAAACGCTGGAACAGGCTGCCCAGAGATGTTGTGGGGCTCCATCCCTGGAGGTGTTCAAGGGCAGGTTGGATGGGGCTCTGAGCAGCCTGTTCTAGTGGAAGGTGTCCCTGCCCATGCAGGGGAGTTGGAACTTGATGATCTTTAAGGTCCCTTCCAGCTCAAAAAATTCTGTGAATCCTGTGAATATTACTCTCAATTCAGAAGAATACTGAATGCTAGACTGTTGCTGGGCATTTCTAGTGTTACTCGTGAAGAGGGTCGTGGGGGAAGATCTGTATCAAGTATTGTTCATGGCCACAAAGTCCTGAGTATTCTGCTTTCAGTTGTCATTATCTTGGATGTTTCTGGAAAGAAAGCAGCTTTCATGCTGAAGCCAGAGGAATTATGCATGTATTGGTGTCTTTGACCTCTGAGAGGCTGATTCTGGAAGGACTCTAGTTGCATTAACCTGCACTGTGAATCCGGTTTGCAGTCATAAGTGGGAACTGTAGACTGGCTGGACCCAGGCCCTGAGGCTTCTGCCCCAGCCTCTGCCCTTTCTGTGTGACATTATGGATGAGGTGGCTGAGGACATGTCCCCAGGTGGCCACAGCTCCAGCAAGCTGTAACCCTCTGCCAGCAGATTGAAAACCATGCCCAACCTGTGAGTGTCTCTTGGTCTTTGTGCTTTGGCAGTCTGTTAAAACTCCTTGGAGAATTATTGTGAAGTTAGTAAGTCTAATTTTCCTTTTTCTGAGGTGTCTGCCTCTCAGAAGGAGGTTTTTGTATCACCAGTAGCTTGGTTCATGTTACTACAAAAGGCCAAACATGCATGTGAGTTAATGGTAGTTGATCATATATACATGGGTTAAGTACAGATCAGTGACCTAGACATGAAAGATCCCATGCCTTTTATGATATTTTTGTGTGTAGCCTAATGGATTGGCCCATCTTTCTCTTCAATGTAAGCACAAGAGTACTTGCATTAGTAAAAAGGCCCCCACAACTTAAAACATTTGGAAGAATGAGAGGTGACAAAGTGCCCCTCTGGTGGTCCTCCTTTCTGGCACAACTAGCTTGCTGGCCTTGGCTTAGAAGGCAAAGTGATGAGGTGTAGCATAAAATATGCTGTGTTTTTAAATGTGGAAAAGATGAGAATGGAGTGCCTCGTGTGCTGTGAAAGCCTTCCTGTGATGGTGCTACATGGTGCTCTGCAGTCCTAATTTGCTTTCAGAGGCCCTCAGTATAGTCATTCTTTGTGTTTCCTAAAGGATGTGAAGACTAAATATGATTTTGGTCAATGGTTTCATTGTTGATTTCTCTCACTGCTACAAAGCTCTGCAAAAATATTAGGGGGGACAGGCAGGGTGCATCTCACTGAATAAAGATATTGTGTTTCTCAATCCAAGTTGGATGCCTTTAAAAAAAGAAAGCCCTATGAAAAGTGCTTACAAGGCAGTTTGGACAGTAGAAATCTTTTGTAAAATGTAATTTCAGTATCTTTCCCAATGGGATCCTTCATGTAGGAAGACTGGCCAGCCTTTTGGAAACAAACCCAGCCAGCATTAGCTTTGGACATCTGCTTGTTTTAAGGTTGCCTTCACAATTTTCTCTGTAGCTGAAGATTGGTACTTGATGTCTGTGTGAAAATGTTGCCAGAAAAGCAATGAAGTTATGCCAACTGTTTCTTTCATTAATGCAGTTTCTTAGAAACGACCGCTTTATGCTGGAAAATCATCTTATTTTGCATTGCTCCCTTGGCTAGAAGGATGAGAACTGTTTGATCTTGTCCTTGTACAAAGTTATCCTAAGTGAGTAAAAAATGTTTCTTGAATCAATTTAGCTTTAAACTACAGTGATCTCCTGCCTGAATAAATCTAGACTGAGTGATGATAGGCTTAACTGGCATTAAATCAAGTCACTTAGGAGGAAGGGGTAGTGGTGTCTTTAGTCTCTGCAGATGGCTGAAGAGGGCTAACTTTGGAGAAGCTAGTGCTCAGATTTTCTGGATGTTTTCTTCCTCCTTGCTTAAATCACCCAAAGGGAATCAAAGAATATCTTATCTTATTTCAACAGGGACCAGCTCGCATTACATCTGATCTTGCATCTTCTCCTGCAGCAGGATATGTCCCTGTTGGTCAGAAACCAGAGGCTGTTGTGCATGCTATGAAGGTAAGGATGTACCATGCTGTGGTACAGTGCAGTGTGATGTGACAGACACCAAAGTTGCAGAACTGGAAGTTTGCTTCTCATTGAAACACAACTAGAAATAGAAAGTTAGTACTCACGCAGATTATTGGTAACCAGCACGTGTGTCATGATGAGTAATCATGGCTTCAAATAGTTGTGCAGTTAAGCAAGATCATGCATCACTTTTTTGGGTGGGAAACCTCCAACAAAAGCTCCTTGTGCTGAAGGTGTTTGTTACCCTTTCTATTCATCTTTGCTGTATAAACTGGGTCTCTGGAGTGGCTGACAGCAGTGACTGAAATGCTCTTTCTAAAAGGGACACAAAAATGCAGTTCCTACATATGTTTTGTTGCTAATTATTATTGGCAATAAAAGTCTTGGGACACTGCTAGCTGAGTTGAAGAAGAAAACTTGCACTATGATTTCACAGCAGTTCCCAAGTCTTAGTGACCATCCTTTGGCAGAAAAAGTGTAATACCATGGTGTTACATGTCTAACTCATTAAGCAAGTTACTTCTGAGTATCTAGAGGACAAAGAAGCACAATTTCCAAGGTGCCATAGGAATGGCTGGAAAGTCTCTAACTAAATTAATTTCTGGTTGGAATATACTGATTCATAGATTTAGGTTGGTTGAAGCTGAAAGATTTTTTTTGTACAGGGTTAAAAAACTTTCATGAACTTAAAGGAGGATTCCTGGATGGCAGCTCTGGAGGTCCAGGTCATAGCTGGTGAAAAAAGGTCCAGCAGTGGAATCATCACTAGCTATCATAGATCTAGATATCATAGAAAGGCTTGGGTTAGCAGGACCTTAAAGAACATCTAGCTCTAACTGCCCTGCATGGGCAGGGACAACTCCCACTAGACCATGTTGCTCTAAGCCCCATCCAACCTGGCCTTGAACACTTCCTCTGTCTTAGACCTGGACATTGCTGGTTACAAAGATCTTTGACTTGTACCTTTCCACATCTGACAGCTAAATAAAGGGCACAGATGCTGCTCATCGCTTTGATCTATAAGTTCCCTAAATTTACTAGTTTTTAGTATTTTCACATTCCTTTTTTTGTGTTTGTCTGGGGTCTGTCAGCTCCAGGACAGATGTGTCAGTTGGTGGTGACAAAGCCTACAAGTGTCAGGAGAAGCAGTAGTGCAGCTGGCCAAGGATGTTAGTTCCACTGGGCAGCTGTAAGATCCCAAGGGGATATTTGAGTGTCACTATTTCTCAAGCTGTTGATCTCCTATGCATTTGTGGTGTGTAAAGAATTATGAAAGACAAGTTTGGTTTGGTATGGATCATATTTAAATTATAAAAGATCTTTCAAGCTGAAAAATCTTGATATTTCAGCTTATTTGAGGCTTTATATACCCAGACTGTGTAACTCCTATTGGATCTTAAGGGAAGGGTGTCCAGCACCATCAAGGATTAAAAAATACCTTTAGTACAGTTTTTACTAGTTCCCAGAGGAGCACTGACTACACGAGTGGCAGTTCACTTGCCTGCATACATTTGTCCTGTGTTTTCCAGACTACTGCTGTTGGCCTTTTCTTCCCAAACCGGTGTTTGTAACTTCTGCTCCTGCTCTTCTAAATGCTTCTTGCATTTGGTGAGGTGGTCATGAGGGACAATATTAAGCAGAGTTGATAGTGGTTTTAAGTTGCAAGATCAATTAATTATAAATTGATTATGAACACATTCTGAGGGAAATTAAGTTCCTATTTGCTTTAGGGGTTGTGGGACTGAGTCTCTTAGGAAGGGCAAGAAACAGAAATGGTTTTAAGATGTGGTTTGATAAGCTTATGGAAAGGATTGGAAAATTAATGAGGAAGATTCTTGGAAACTGGAGTAAAGTTTGGGAGGTCTGGTGCAATGATGCATGTAAAGGAGTTGAAGCTGGATGACTGGTTGTTTGCACTTATTATTATTAGCATTATTATTAATCCTCTGCTTCAGAGCTTTGTTGATCCCTAGGAAAAGGTGGAAGAAATTCTCTGCAGTTTTGGAATTTGGCTGGTGGTGTATATTTGACTTCAAAACCCTGGCAAGTGCCACAGCTGGGGTAAGGAATCACAGAGTCATAGAATCATAGGATGGCTTGGGTTGGAAGCGACTTTAAAGATTATCTAGTTCCAACCCCTCTGCATGGACAGGGACACCTCCCACTAGACCAGGTTGCTCAAAACCCCATCCAACCTGGCCCTGAATGCTTCCAGAGAGGGGGTATCCACAACTTCCTGGTCGACCTGTTCCAGTGTCTCACCACCCTTACACTAAGTAATTTCTTCCTAATGTCTAACCTAAATCTACCCTCTTCCAGGTTAAAACTATTACACTTGTCCTGTCACTACAAACCCTGGTGAAAAGCCAACCCCCCCACCCTGCTTTTTTGTAGCCCCTTCAGGTAGTGGAAGGTCTTCCTGAAGCCTTCTCTTCTCCAGGCTGAACAGCCCCAACTCTCTCAGACTGTCTTCACAGGAGAGGTGCTCCAGTCCCCTGATCATCTTCATGACCCTCCTCCAGACTTGTTCCAAGCTCTTTATGTAGGGGGGCAGGATCACCTCCCTTGCCCTGCTGGCCACGCTTATTTTGATGCAGCCCTGGACACAGTTGGCTTTCTGGGCTGCAAGTGCACATTGCTGGCTCATGTTGAGCTTTTCATTGACCAACACTCCCAGGTCCTTCTCCTCAAGGCTATTCTCAATCCATTCTCCACCCATGAAAGCAGATGCCCTAAGCAGTCATATCTCGAGGGGCATAAATGATCTCACATGATGTGTCCTGCCCACACACCTAGGATTAAAAACATTCTCACATGTGAAGTGAAGAGGAAATTCTCCTGTAGGTCAGTGTGGCAGGGAGGGATGAGAAGGAGGTTTTTTTTCTATCCTGTGGCCCATTTCCAAGGATCAGTTGAAAATGAAACGACTGAAGAAACTGGTCATGATCTCAATTTCTCCTCCTCCCTTCTTGTGACACCGTGAGATTGTGGCTGTTGGTCACCAGCTGTGGATAGATAGAAGGTAATGTTTTTTGGCCACAGCATGCTGTAGCATATGGATTAGGTCTTATTTGCACATTGCAGGTCTGGGCAGCTTTTCCAATGCCAGTCCCTGCATGTGAGAAACTGGATGCTGCTACTAACTTAGACCCTCACTGCCTGTGATACAGCTCATGACCTTTCCTTGAGGAGGAGAACAGATAGCCTACAGAGTTGACTTTGTGCTTTGGCTATACCACATCTGATATTAGAAAAAGCCCATCTTGGTTGTGTAAAGAAGTCCTTATGGCTGTAGCAGGCCAGCTCCTTACCACAAGGAAGGTCAAGGACAGTTGGAAGTTGACTTTGCTTCTCTTGTGGGCTACTTGAATGCAAATTGGTCCAGAAGTGGTGTGGCTGCAAGGAGGCAGCTCTGTGCCCAAGCAAGGGTCACTGAGGGGCTGTGCACTCTGCAGGGTTTCTGGATTGCTTCCATCTGCACCCATCTGTGTAATGTCATCTAGGCTTTTCCTGTGGCTTTTTCTAGCAGCTGAATGCTAGCTATGTAGCTGAAGCGTCACCTGCCATTTAGAATAAGTTTGTTCTGTCTTGAGGACATTTAAGGATTTTCTTTATTTTTGCTTCTGAAATACTTTTTTTTGGTGTTTATTGCACCTACTAAATAAGGAGCGAGATGACAGGTTGGCACTTCTAACAGCTGTTTTTGCTAACGAGAATAAAAGGTACATAAGCTACAGCTCAATAGCTCGCTGAACATCAAAGCACTTTTCTTAGGAATTGAGTAAACCTGCTAAAGATGTGGGGAGATGAGGAAGAGACAAGTGCAAGAGAAGTGTATTTAGCCTCTAACCCACCACCCCCTGGAGCAGCAGCCTGGACCTCTACATGTGTGCAGAGCCATTGAGCAGGTGATCAGTCACTGCCACTCATGTTGGGTGAGGCAGGGTTTGGCCCTGCCAAAACTAGGGAAAAGTCCTAGCAGGGCATACAGACTGTTCCTTTGCCAAAGCAGGATACTGTGTTCACCAGTGCTTTGGCCAGTTGACTTATACATCAATAAAATGAGTGAAGCTTTCACCCTTCAGAAAACATCCCTCAATCTCAGAGTGCTTCCTGGTACAGAAATGCTTGCTTCAACTTTGAACTCCCTTTCCAAAGCTTGAATGCAGTCATTCTGACTCTTTGGTGGGGTTCTTTTTGTTTGTTCTTTAAATGTACATTGTGTGGTTGTGTGGGTCCAGTACAGCAAGTCAGCAGGGAGGTGGATGTGATGGACTGAGTACTTTGAGGTGACAATGCCTTGGTCACAGACATTAGTGCAGTCATGAAGGAGAACTAAATATACCCGAGGTGTTCCTTGCAGTTTGCATATCACCAGGGAGGAGAAAGCTAGATGAGGTAGTGTGCTCATCAAGAGTGAGATGCAGGTTGTCTTCAGAAGATGGCATCCCCAGGCAGAAGAGCAGAGTTACCCAGTCCAGCCCCATTCCCCTACATGGGGAATCGCCCTGAGCCTGAGCAAGGCAGGCTGCTCTCACCACTGATGTTTTAGCCAGGGAGATCACACAATGCTGGTGTATGCACAAAGGGCCAAGGGCTGCCAGTGCAGCTTGATGAAGAACAAAAAGGACAGGATGGCACGAGCCGCCTCGAGCCTGGAATGCACTTGTCTGTTTTCTATAGGCTCCTTGGTGGAGATGTGGCAGAAAACACAGGAGGATATACCTCAGTTTCTTAGACCCACGCTGAATCCACAGTCCTTGAACTTTAGCTGAGCCATAGACAATTTATATGAAAGCACATCCATAGACACCAGTGATGTCTTTGGAGGAACATTAACCTGGTCCTTCTAAACAGCTGAAGCGGCGCCTGGCAGAATCTGAGAATGGCTGGGGCTGGGTCAGCACAAAGAGGCCTTCCTATCTTTTTTCAGGAGGTAGTTTCACTCTTCAGCATATATTTTTTTCCATCATGCCTTTCTAGGATAGGCTATCAAATCCCTTTTGCCCGAACCCAAGATACTAGTACATCTTTACAAAGTATCTACTCAGATGTGGGTTGGGCCTGGGGAGCAGGATGGTTTCCACGGTAAATGAGTCCCACGTAATGCAAAAATGAAATACAGCCAAAACTTCTGTCTGATAGGCTTTCAGCTCCAGCTCTGCCTGGTTTACACCATTGAAATACATTTCCACTGAAAGAAAAGGACTATGCCACCCTTCAACACCTCCTAGAATGCATTTTTAGTTTAAGCAAAAGTCAGGGAAAACCAGTTTATTTTGGCCTGCTGAGACTCTCGTGCCTGCAGGATTGATGGCTGGTGGTAGCAGAGGCTGGAGCTGATGTGATCTTTAACTAATCTAAACTACAGTTGTCCTTGACACCTTCCAGTGCTTAGTTGCCAGCCAGGCAGCCCTGGTGCTCCGCACAGGGATGTGATCCTGCCGGCTCCTGCCTTTGCAGCCGGGTGCCGGAGCCACACTGACTCCAGACGAGTAAGTTCGATGTGTGAGTCCAGCTGGATCAATAATTAATTCCCTCCTGTTTAGCAAAAAATAGATGCTCCCTTTGTCAGCACCTGCATACTTTTTGCATTGCTCTTGCCCTTCCTCTCTTCTTAGAAAGGATGTGGATAATTCTTGTTTTGTGCAAGGGTTGGTCCCAGCTATGTTGGTTAAACTAGCTGTTGCATTTTAGAAGTAGGTTAAGGGCCCTAGGAGAATGACCTATTTTTGTTGGTAATGCAGTTCGAGTACAGCAGGATTGCTGTGACGTGGCAGACCAGGGGATAATCTACCCTGGTATCCCGTTTCATGGAGCAGCCGGTGCTGTATACCTCAGCAAAGGGTGGAACCCATCCTTGTTCTGCATCTGGCTCTGTGCTTCCCTGGGAAGTGTAAGAGTATTTACACAAATACACCTGCTGTATGGTGCTGACAGTGATTAAAAAAAAGTTCGGGGAGTCGAGGTGATTATCTCCATCTTCAGAGGGCAGTGTGGCACAAGGAGAGGATGACCCAAATCCACCATGGCTCTTAGCACACAGTGGGGACAGCATATTCAGAGGGCTGTAGTCAGCAGGCAGGGTCCTGGGAGGCAATACTGGTTTTTTCTCAGCTCTATTCCTTCTGCATCCTGGCTGCATCCAGTTCAGAGAGAGACAGTGTAAGTGCCAGGAATCAAATTGGGGTCTCTGAGTCAGTCCCAGGGATCTGTGCTAACAGCCCGTGTCTTGCTCGCTGTCGTCATGGGCCTCCGAGGGGCTCCCTTGAGAAACTAAATGAGTTAAAAACAATTTTCGGCCAAAAGGTGAGTGTAATTGGCCATGTCTGTTTAAGATCTGAAAGATCATGGCTGATTGGAGACCACATGCTTAAGCTGCACAGTGGGTAATACTCTGCTTTTCAATGGTACAAAACCCTGTTTCCCTCTTTCTTTGATGGTTAAAACCCTACTAGACCAAAAAGCTGTGGGCCTGGGCTGGCTACAGCTGTCCCATGACTTGGATCAGCAGAAGGGAGTGGGGAAGCTCTGCTCCTGCAAAAGAGGGGAATGAAGGGAGCACAACTTGCTGCGGGATTGCCTTGGGGGAGCTGCCTGGAAGATGGGGCCATCAGCAGCCTTCCTGGAAGAGATGTGTTTGTGGGTACAGGCAACTCACTGCAGGTTGTCACATGTTCCCCTGGGACTGTGGTGGCAGCCACACCATGCAGGTGGGACAGTGGCATTCCATTGCTAGTTAAGGGAGACCATGATGGAGGTGCCCAGCTTGGAGTTCTGCTTGTCTTTGCAGTGCTCTGACTGTCAAGGCTTTGTAAATCCTTCCAGTTTGAATACTAGTTAATGAGATTGTTAGGGACACTTAATTATTTGAGGAGTGTAATGCTTCTGTGTTACTGTTTTTTGTAGGTCCTTGAGGTCCATGAAAATTTGGACAGGCAAATGCAAGACAACTATGAAGAAGACCTGAGTGAAAAGGAGAAGGCGATTGTTCGTGAAATGTGCAATGTAATAACTCCTCTCAGCAGCTCTAGGGGTTTCTTTGGTGTCCTTTTGTTACAAGAACAGAGCAGCAGGGGTCTGTTGTGTACAAGGCCCATCAAACACGATTCGAGATCCACTGGCATAAGGGAAGAGAGGAGGCTGTGCTGACCAAGGCTCTGGGCATCAGTAACTTGAATTCACTGCACAGAGCAGCCTTTGCTGGCACGTGCTTCCCACTCTGCTGCCTTCAAGGGTGCAGAGCAGCTAGTCCAGCTGGCCTAGAGCTGTGCAATGGGCTCTCCTTGGCTTGGAGAGTCCTGTTAGGATTTGACTCCAACTTAGGGGACATAGTTTGGGCTGAGCAGCAACTAGTTACAATCTTTAAAGCTATACAGCTTGCATGACTTTGAGCCTAAACCATAAGATAACCGCAGAGGGAGAATATTCATGTCTGAAGCAGTTGAACATCATGACGTGTGGGGTGTTTTTGGCACTGCCAACATGGTGGGCAACCACACTGTTACCTCAGCTTGTCATGTCCTGTATGATGAGCATTCGTACCAAACCTCTGCTCTGCAGTGTCTGCTGCTGTGGCACTGCCTCCAGCTTCAAAGCACCTTGGCTACACTTTGGCCTTGACCAAAGAGTTTGGGGTTTCTGTCAGAACATGACTCAAGCTGCATGTTGCCTGCAGTCAGGGATTTGCTGCTCAGCAGTGTCAGCAGTGCCCACAGCAGGGAGGAGGATACTTATGGAGCCTTCTCCTTTAGAATTCCTCTTTGGTGATCAGCCCAAGTGGCATTGTTTAATGCCTCACAGCAGCAGAGAGGAGCCTAACCCTCCATTTAAATTCTGAAAACCACCTCAACCCTAAAAAGAGAGTGTAAAGAACACAAGTGCATCTCACAGAGCTGAATCACTGCAATCACTAAATCACTTGGCAAGGGCTGAGGCACTTTGCTTTGGTTGCTGGAACCCTGTAAGAAAAGCCAAGACCAGAGGAAATGAGGGCCTGCTTTTGAGGGTGTTTTGTCTACTTAATGCCACGTTCTCTTGCAGACACACATGGGGAAGGGTAAAGCACCATAACTTTATCCTCCCAAATGGATTGATTTCTATTTGTGTATCACCAGCTGCTTTTTCTTTAAATATTAATTTTATGTAGACTCAAGGCAGCTGTGAAGTGCTTTGCAGTTTTGTTTGTTTGTTTGTTTTTGGTTTTTGTTGGGTTTTTTTTGTTAAATAGCCTCCCTTACCCCAGTGGCCCGGGAATGATAAAATGTATGTTTTTAAGAAGTCATATATATATATATATATTAAAACTAAATCATTATCTTTTTCATTACCTTTTCTGTTCAGGGTAACATCATTTCTGTAAGCATGGCAGGCTTGACCTAGCATTGAACTTAACTACTGAACCTAGCATATTTGTTTTATACTATTACCCCAGGCAAAAACGGTTCTAATTTCAAGAGAGACTAATTAGAAAAATACATCAATGTTTTTTTTCCTTGGAATCTGGAGCACAGATGCCATCCAGGGGCTCTGCTGAGAATTGCAGCCCAGCTCTGGGAAACGGCTCGTTTCACTTTCAGACAGCAATTATAAAAATACTGCAACTTCTCAGAAGCTTTGCTGTTTTTTTAATTCCTGCCTTTCTCTACCCCACCTCTTAATTTTCTCTTACAGGTTGTCTGGCGAAAGCTGGGTGATGCTGCAAGCTCCAAACCTTCCATCAGGCAACATCTTTCAGGAAACCAGTTCAAGGGTCCCTTGTAGGAACACCATCCAAGAGGCTGGAAGTGATTGATTCTGTGAAGACTAAAGAGGCAGAGCTCAGCATTCCTGGCTGACTGTTCCTGGGGAGCTGGGGTTGAGTTTTTTTCAGGGTTTCCTTTTTTTTTTTTTTTTTTTTTTTTTATGGCTTTTTTTTGTAACAATAGTGTAAATATGGCAGCTAAAGGCCTGATTTCCAGGCTGTGGTGCTCTGGAACTACTGTTCAATGGGTAACCATCCAATAATGCCAGACTTGCATAATTTGTATTGTAGTTCAAGCCTGCTTTGTTGTAATGGTCTGTTTGTAGAATTAACTAACTTGAGAGAATTTCTAAGAGGAACAAGAAGAACCCTTAACCTGTGGAGAAGTCACGGTTTGTATCCCTCCAGTCCACTCACTTGTCAATGATTCATAGCTGGGTTAGTGGCTCCAGGCAGCACCTTCCAAGGAAAGAGCAATTTGAATTAATTGGCTTACAGCCTGCCAAGTTCCTGAGCTGCTAACACCTTTTTAGGAGGTCCTTATTTTGAAGAATGACATGCAACTGTTTTCACAAGGCACCATGTACGATAAAGAGTGGAGAGCTAAAAGCACTGGTACCACTTTGTAGGTTGCACGGTGGTGCTCATCACACAAGTGTGCAGAAAGGCCTAAGACTCTGTATCATCTGTTAATGAACTGTTTTTATGAACAAAAGATATAAGATTTGTGCAGTTGTCATGTGAATGAAGTCACACACCAGTCTTCCCCACAAATACAGCAATGCTTTACCTGTAAAGCTTTTACTACAAAGTAATTCAGCAGAACGTGCTGGCCTAACAGTGCTTATGACTTTCACAGGATCTTCGAGAGCAGCTCATCTTTTACATAAGGAAGATTTTGGTATTCTTTTTTTTAAATGTTCTTGCTGGATCCCTCACCTATACTGATTCCTGTGTAAGGTAACCAAGTAACAACCTTGCAGAGCTGAATAAAAACTCCATGAACACAGGCTGTCGGTTGAGACTACTTCCTGCCATTCAAGCTTTAATTTTGTTAATGAACCAAAACAAGTGGGTTTTTCCTTCTTCTAATGGTTGTATATAAAACAATGGGACTTATATTTTGCTATTGTGGAGTAGCTGCTTGTATAGTTGTAAGAATTTGACTCCCTTCTTTTCCAAGTTCTCACAGCAGCTGTCCCTGTATTTCATTAGATGTTCTTTCCTAATAGTCAAAGGAAGCGGGACTTGGTTATTAAAATACTTGGTGTAAATTTTTTTTAAAGACAGCCATGTGAGAAGATCAAAGCCTCCTCTTCAAAAGTTGCATCAATTTTAATGATTATTTCAAAGATTTAATGACCTCAGACACCATCGCTTTCTTTTTATTCTCCGTAAGAATCAGTCACAGCTGCAGACAGCTGTATTAGCTGAAGAGATTCTTCCTCTTAAATTAATTTGTTCTACCAGTTAAGTTCTTGACTTGTGGTATTGTATTCACATGGAGCACTGATATAATACCCAGAAGTCCATGCAGCAAGTTACGGAAGGTAATTGGTGCCATGGCATGCAATAATCTGGCTGCTTGGGTAAAGAATTTGGAGTGTAAGAGCTCAGATCTGGAACCAGTAAAAAAGCCGAGAAGAAATACAACCAAAATACATAGTAACCAGGAAGAGTAAGCACCACATCATTATTCGTTGCAGAAATAAAACTGTAGCAGTCAAGATTACTAAGTTATATGAAAAAAAAAATATACACAAACCAGGAACCACCCTCAAAACTCACACTCTTACTTGCACACTCACCAGTAGGTTATTTCTTACTAGTGCTCCTGCAACAAAGCCAAGCTTGCTAACTCCAAGTTCAATATTTACATTCAAGGTGTCTGGAAAAATCCATGGTAGAGCCTGACTGCCTCATTTAAAATATGGCCCCTTTGTGGATTCCAGATTTCCTCCTCTTTGCTTTTTGTTTTGACCTCCAGTTTCTAGTCACTACTAATTACTTTTCTTCCTCCTGTACAATTTATACCTTGACATTTTCGCACCAGAAACGGTGATGTAAAGCAGAGGCATCATTCTTCCTTACTGGCTAATGTTGAACAGAGTGTTACTTTAATCTATCTGCTTGAAAGTCCCTTTTAATTTTGGTGGCATCTAATCACTGGATTAAGCAGAGAATTTAAGCATATTGGGAACAAGGTTAATTTAAGTCTGTGACTTTTAACTAAAGCAATGCAAATGTTGCCAGCACTTGTAGCGAGTTAATTGTGTTGATGATGTGCTTGCTATTTTTGGAGTATATTGAACTAGCAGGTCCTCTCAACAAGAGCTGTACTAATCAGATTACTAGTCTCACCAGCTATGTAATTCTCGTTCAAGTATTCCCTGCTATCACATCTCTCAGTATGTATCCAGTGACTTCAAGCAAAGCTTGTTTTGTTCCACCCACAGATCTCACCTACAAGGGAAGTTAAGTGCTGCAATTCCTGAAAAGCCACTTCACTGGGTAGCCAGTAGTTCAGCTGAACAGTTGATACCCTTAGGGTATATCCTACGTCTTTCAGATTCTATTTGGCAGAGTAAATCTTCAATGTAAGATCTGCACCACTGATTTGGCAGAACGTGGCAGTGCTGTATGCTGGGGTGTTCCTTTTGCAAGGTTTTTAGGGTCACTTCTCTTCATACCTAGCGCCATTTGAGCTAGAAAGTGTCTTCCTGAGGTAAAATAATGCTCAATGACTTTACAGGATGACTTGGGTACTGAATTTTCAGTTGTCTAAAAAGGTGTTTTACATGCCTATTTAAATTCACTTAGCTATGAGCTAAGTCTTCAGTGAAAATTACTTGAGGAGTTTTGTACACTAAGAGAGGAGCATCCCTTGAAATAGTGGTCATTAAATTCAAGTATTTGGGGCAATAGTCTTAAGTTAATTTCCTCAAGATGGAAGCCCTGGGTTCTGCAGTCCTCTGGCAAAGAAAGCATCCACTGTTTACAAATGGACTTTCCTTGCTTAAGGAAAGTGAAATCGCATCCTTGACTTCTGTGGGAGTGACTGAAGTGAAGAGCATTTCCATAGTTTCTGAAATGCCGTGGTGTAACCAGCTCGTTGGCTCTCTGCACCTTGATAAGACTGCTGAGCACAACCTTGTTCGAGAATGGCACATTTTTATCCAAATAGATATTAAAAGAAATCAGTGTTAAAGTGACCTTTTATCTTTTTAGAAACTGTAGAGGAAGAGTACTACTGATCTTTTTCAAAGTGCATGACTGTAAAGTGATAAAATTGTATATTTTTCATAATGTGGGGAAAGTCTATTTGTGCTGCTTTAGAAATCAGTTTAAAGTTTGATTTCTGTTAAACCTGTGATCTTACAGCCCTGCTATATTTTCTGTATATGATTTACAAAGAACTGGAAAAGTTAGCACCTGCTGTTGTGTATATAGCAAAATTCTTCAGACCTTAGCACACGTTTTTACCTATTATGGAACCACTCTGGCTTTTTTGGGGAGGGAAAGTAATAGTACAGATTTTTTTGATAATGTGTGTAAAACATTCATTTGAAATATTTTAGTAAAAATGAAGTAAGAGATGGATTGTGATAGTGTATACTTCTAGTTGAATAAAAGACATGCTTTTTAAATAAACTGATAAGTAAGATTTGGGAGAGAACTGCTGATGTATCTTGCAATAAGTACCATAGTTACGAATTCTGAACTGGTAAGAAAACCCTGGAAACCCACTAAATTCAGAACCAATTTTATTTGGGTAAATGTGAACAAAGTAGTCCCATTTATAACCAGGATGTACATCACAGTAGGTTGTTACATTCAGACTTTCACACTTAGAAAATATATATATTATGTACAGGAATTTGCAAATAGGTGTAAACATACAATACTTTAAGATACCAGTACATTCCAAAACAAAAATACCAGCAAGGCAAACACCTCAAAATGATTCCAGTCAGCTAGCATTCAGAATCTCTTAAATAAAGTAGCTCTTATGCTTGACATTGTGTTGTTTTAATTATTACCAATAACGGGAGTTTCTTGCTATAGATCAAATTTAATGGTATCTGGCTATTTTGATAACCCAAAAATAGGCACTGATTTCTAGAAGGAAATTTTCTTCTTACTGATATAATTGAGCCAATATGGCTGGTTTAGCTAGTATAAAGTAATCCAGTGCTGGAATAACTCAAGACAATTTAAGTCAAATGTATAAAGTTAGAATAGATACTGCAAAGCTGATTAAAATCTAGAAGCCTATATAACTCACCTTAAACAATACAGCAAACAGATCAGCTAATTTTTTATTTCATACTCTCATTCTTTATCTAAATTTTACATATTACCCTCCTCTTCATCTTTACAAAGTAGGTTTTGGCTAGCTACCCCTGCCTAGACAACATAAAGGGATGTTGTGCAAATTACCTCATGCTATCTCATCCATGTAGCACGTCCAAGTCCTGCTACAGGTGGCATACCAGGTGGTGGAATTGGAGGTGGCACAGGTGGCTGTCCACCTGGGGGAACAGTAGGCGGGGGGTAACTAGCTGGTGGCATTCCCAGCCCTGGAGGTGGATGAGGTGGTACTGCATGAGTTGGAGGCAGTCTTGGAGGTGGGAAATTAGGGTTGTATGTAGGTGGAGGAGGATATCCAGGAGTAGGAGGTGGAATATTGGGTGGGGGGAATGAAGCGGGGGGTGGAGGTGGAACTGGTGGTGGAGGGTTGGGAGGATAGACATGAGGATGGTATGGTAGATGAGCTGGTGGTCCGTAGGCCGGTGGTAAAGCCCCGTAAGTTGGTCCTTCTGTTTTCATCATTGACTGAAGACTTTGATAACCCTCTCCTGACATATAAGAATTTGTAGTAGACATCCCTGTAATATAACTGCTGGGGGGTGGGGGTGGGGGACGATGTGGCAGAGGTGGAGGTTGATGTACTGGGGCAGGATGAGCAGGGGGAGGAATCTGGACCTTTGGCATATCTACTGAGTCCACAGTAGTAGATTGCTCTGCTTCTCCCATTGAAACTGCAGTTGTCAAAGGAGGCTTGCGCTCTGGAAAATAAAATGTATTATTTTGAAGAACAGTGGCAAGAACAGCTTCTGAATACTTTATATTTTTCTCCCAGTTATTGTATCAAAAGACTACTCAATTCTCTATAAGTCTCTGAATGCCATATGGTATCCAGTTAGGGCTTCTTCTATCACTAGAAAATAACTAAGCTGCAAAACAAAGCTCCAAGTTCACCTTTGCCAATTCTGGAAGTTAAATACATCTTCCCTTCTTAATATTATTTTCTTACAATTTAAATATTGTTCTACAGTCAACAGAAATTAGTGGACTGGATGGACAGAATCACAACTAGCAGATTTTAAAAGTCATGGGACCAAAGGTACCAAAAATCTTTTGATCAGTGCTTCAATCTTCTTTAGTCCAGGCCTCCTTTCTACCTCTCTTATACTCCAGGAGGTGGCCTGGGATTGGCCTCTGCACTTCACCTCATGTTGGGAAATACATTTTAGAGTACAGGCCAAAGTCTCAAGTCTTTAACACTCAGTTCTAAACCTGTTAACCAAATGAAAGAAAAAAGAAAACCAGAGGATAAGTAAGGAAGTATGATAAGATTGCTTAGGAGATATGAAATCTGATCCACTACTTGTAACCTGACAGTCTGGGGAAGTTCATAAAAAGGTCAGAATTTTACAGAATTACACTTGGCCATTTCTGGGAAGAACATGCTTTTAATGGTCTTCTTTTTAAATAATTACTTATCGCCCCCCCCCGCTTAAGACAGACACTATAAGGTAAGGAATACCACAATAAGAGGACTGACCTAATGGCAAAATCTCTGTATGGTCATACAGTCAGGATTAAAATACCCAACAAAAAAGAGTTTGGGGCATCCTGATACCCATCTTGCTTGTATATACAGACTTCTAAAACACTGTTCAGTAAGAAAAGTTATTCAGAAGCAGGTATAGGGTAGTCATTTCCAGAGGCATGAAAAAAATAAACTGACAATGCCAAACAGAATGAGGTAAAACCACCCTCTAGTAGCTCTGTTCATTTGGTCAAGACATACTTGTTTTCACCTGATTTTTCTTCAGAGCCCCAAAAGACAAGAGTTGGCCTCTACAAACTGTTCTTAAATGTTTCAGTGCTTACACAATGATTTGCTTGTATAAACTAATTCTAAGAGGAAAATTTTAGATTACAAAGGAAACAAATTAATTACCTGCCTAAATAGGTCCTACTATATATCACAGCACTGTTTCTCTCTCTTGTAATTCCCTGTTAGAAGCTGTCATCTTACAGTTACATTACGGACAATGCTCTGTAAAATATTTATGTCATATATAGGTCACTGGAAGGACAGTTAACATATCAAGGTGCTGGAAATTGCACAACAGCACCATTTATTTTGCAAACATTGGGTATGTGTGGAGTGTTAAGAGTTCCCTGGCAGATGGAAGTCCTCTTTTGGGACATGGCAAAGAAAGTATCACCCTCATTACTTCGAAGTTGCACACCTGCAGAATTTCTATACTAAAGATGTAGCACAGAGGAATTCTATAGGTTAGTTGGAAACTACTCTAGTAATATAATATGGTATCTACCATCCTTTCAAGAACATAAATCCCTTTTTGCCTGCTACTGACCATTAGTTAGAGTCTTCTAGGCCTTTAACAGTCACAGCTTTTGCCTTTGCCCACCTAGTATAGTCTTGTTTCCGTCATAACTTTTTTCATCTGCCTGGAAAAGCCTGTGCTAGTAAGGCGACATTCCCTTTGGAGCTTATCTACCTAATGCTTTTACTTGCCAAGCTGATTAATCAAGGCAACAACCCCTCCCCCCACACTGCTACCACCATCTGAATGAAAAGCAAAGCAATTAACTGCAAGAGTAAATGTGTTTAAGAAAATAAAAACTTACCTGGAGGCGGATGGGTAGGAGGTATTGGTGGATGTGAAGTTTCAATTTTGGGAATTTTAGATGGTGGTGGTGGTTCTAAAAAAACATTTGACAGTTCCTAATTGGCTATTGCTCTGCAAGATTTTTCCAAATTCCAACTCAGGTCTCATATCACACTATGCAAAAGTACAGTGGAAATCCTATATACTAGATATTTTTAATAGAAAAAACTAAAATTGACACCTTTGTATAAAGTGACATTAAGTATCACACACATCTTCCAAAAAAGCTCATGCCTACAAAGTCAAGCTATTTTATAACTAGAGATAAATTGTCCCAGTAAGAGTATGCAAGTGAAGGTGAGCATACATATATTTTCTAGCACAAAAATGTAACTTGTAAATAGTTAAAACAAATCTTGGAGGAAATTGAACTACACTCTACTAGGGCAGCATGTGTCTAGAAATCAAACAAAACCAGCAACTGAACAGGAGAGAGGAGGGAGAAGAGACAGGTCTCTGGAATCTATCCACAGAACCAGAGAGGGAGATGTGCCAGACTTACTTAGGTTACAGGATCACATCCTAGCTATCCTGAAATATATTGTTCCAAAACAGCAAAAATAATAAAAAACCACAAACAAACAAAAAGAACTAGAGGTGATCATGGCAATGAGGCATTTCTTAAGCTAGCCTGTCTATTGATAAAAAATGCTTTTGCAGTTAGGAACATTTAAAAATTGTTACAAGATATATTTCAAGGCGCATTATTAGGATCAAAATAGTTTAGAACTGCCAAGCCTGTAAGCAATCAAACTAAGCACACTTCAAATGGCTTATTCTGGTTCAAACAGTAAAATGAAAGCAGTATGAACTGAATATTAATATTTACCTGCTGGTTTTGTTTCTTCTTTTGGAGATACAGCCTGTTAAAAAAACAGAAAGATGGAAATAAGACCACTGCTAAACACAAAACTTTTTAAAATGGCAACGAGCAAGCGAAAGAGGAAAAAACTTGCAGCCTGGTGAAGAGGTTTTGTACAGATCTGACTAAACCAGAACCAGTTTCCTCCTCTGTCCCTTAAAAGGAGGCAGGACAAACCCTTTATTTGTTCCTATATTTTTATTAGGAGGCTAATAATCAACAACACAAACCCTGAAAAAATTCAAATCACATTGGGAAAGCCCAGCTTAACTGTCAGAAGGAAAAGACTGAAGAAATAGCAGCTATTGTAGATAACAGCATTTCCTGCTGTTCTCACTGATGAGTGTTGCATCTTGTTCAATTTGTTTCTCATCCACTGCACATACATCATGGTCCGGTACGCTGCTCACTGAGCTGAAAGCAAGAGACTTGGACTCTGTTCCCAATTCTGCTTTGACCTATCATTCAACCTTTGCCAAAATCACTTCAGGCCTTCATGCTTTATTTACCAGGACAGGAGGGCAATGGAAGTGCTCAGCATACAACACTGCAGAAGCCTTCAGATGGAAAGCATTGTATAAGAGCCAAATGTTATGTCACAAAAAAATTTATGCACACTGAGCAAAACCCACAAAACCTCACATCATCCTTCCAATCACAAGTATTTGGTTGGGTTTTTTTGTTTAGTTGTGCTTTTTTTGAAGAATCACAGACTAAGTATCAAGAAAAATCTTTCCAGCTTGCTTAGTCCAACTGAGACCGATAGTTGATGGTCTTTGAGAAAAGCAGAAAACCTAACTGCAATTTTAAGTGCAATAAGCTCAGCTAGAAATGTATTTAAAATTAACAATAACAGTCAGAAGGGTTCAGTACATAGCTTCTCTGTCCTTTAAATAAAAGGGTTTTTTTAAGGGACTGTTTACCTCTAGCAGCTTTACCATCACCAGTTATTGCTCAGTTCCCATCAATTTACTTTCTGCAGCAAGAACAGACTTGTATTTCAATCCAATTTGAACAACATATTTTCCTTAATTTAGATGAGTATTTGCTGTCCAATACAAAGGTACCCAAGGCCTGTCTGAGGCTACCTCAGTCTTGTATTCCTTTGATAGACATTTCAATTCATTTTCAGCCACCTTCTGGCTGCTTTCCTGCTTTTTAAGGACAATCTTATTATTTCCATTCCAAACATACATACTTTTCTTCGTGACTCTCACAGACTGATCTGCTGCCTTCATCTTCTTTTCTCGAATTTCTAACATTACATTCCTTGTCTGTAAAACTGCATGCAAACAACAGATCTCCCTGCACTTTCAAACACTACTTACTGCAACATTTCCAGAAATCACTCATGCTGTGAAGTCACTTGATCACTTCTAGTGGTAAGTAATTCAGTTAGTATGCATTTGTTAAAATGTTCAGAAAATAATCGCTGGGTATACCCAGGCATACTCTAAGTTATACCATTAGAATGGAAAAAGCTGAATACCTCATATGACAAAAGAAATACCAGTTTAAACTGTATTTATGCTAAAGAAAAGGGAAAAAAAAAAATTAAGGAGAAACAATCTCAATGCCTGTAAGAATTAAATCACTTCTCTAATAATTGCAGCTACTAAAATATAGATGAGCTTTTTTTTGGCCCTGCTACTGCACTGTAGTTTGTATTGTTCCAGTGATGACATCCCAGGGTTAACATTACAGATTTACTAGCATGCTGATTTTTATTTAATAGTTTCATACTAAACTCAATCCACACCATAATGAAACTGTTCTTTTAGTGCTGTTTCTATGTGCAATAGAACTGCTCCCACTAACAAGTTTTAGTTTAATCAAACTAAATATATTATTTACATCTAATGATTCACTGGTATATTTTTAGTGAAGTCAACTGAACATTCAAGTGCTCTTTACCACCAGAGATGTAGAGGATGTGCAGATGCTTTAGACATCTGGTATGGGTCTGGAAGTCATGGGCCAGTGCCTCTACTGCTTGAAAGTATCTTGGCTCAGTAGAAGGTAATGGAATTCTAAGAGTTCATGTAAATGGAAAATCTGGCCTCCAAGAACAAAGTGTATTTATGTTCTGTACAAATCAAAGGAGGAGTCATGCAAAGCCCTATTTATAGAGGAGGCAAACATTTTAAGTAAGGTTTATGGTACATCTAACTGAAGATCATTTTAGAAGCATCAAGTGAATCTTTATGAAACCCACATCTTGTTCTCCTGGACTGCTTTCCAGAGAAAGAATTATTTCAGGTAAGCACATTTGCTTTTCTCAAATTCATGCTGTTTGTGCTCTTCTGTAAAACTCCTCCTGAGTCACTCTTTATATTTGTTCCGAATGCCTACAGTGTACCAGGACTTACCTTTATCTGTATTACTCACTTCCTTGATTTTCAAGAAAAGCTAAGTTGCTCTGAGGGCTTGACCAGGGGTGATTATAAAAGAACAAATCAGTAAATGTAGAGCCTTTAAATTAGTGAACAAGCACTCATAACAACTTACAATCAGACAGACATCCAAATTGTTATTTACAGTTTCTGATGTGCCAAACTTTCCCAGGCATTTCTGTTGGAGAAAAGTAAGAGAGTTCCCTGCCCTACTGATCTGATAACCCAAAGAGTTTGTGCTGATGGAAGTCATACTACCTGTAAAAAGCTCTCCCAATTTTCAATCTAATTAACAAATGTTATCAGCTTTCTATCCTGAACAACTCAAAAGTTCAGTGCAAGAACTGTATATTTCAGTGCAGATTTTTTCCTCTAGTAGACTATGTTCTGATTACAAGACCAAGGTTTTAGAGAGTAGCACAGAGTGTGCTATCACGGAGATGCTGCACTCTTCCTATTCCATTACATTCTATCATTTCTTGCTTCTTTCTGTGTTTTGCAGTTCGTTTGTTATTTTGTTTCTGGTTTTCTTTCCCCCTTTTTGTCTGTTCTCTAGTTTGGGCATGCATTAATCATAAGTTAGAGCAAAAGCTGTAAAAACTACAAAATTTACTTCCTCACTGGATCTGTTCCAAAGATTTTACTTCTGAAAACAGCAAGAAGATTTGGGTAACACTTTTAAACACTTACTGCTGGTCTTTTAATCTGTCTAGGAGGACTTGACTGGGGAGAAGGCTTTTTAGACTGCTGTGCTTGTGTTTGTTGCTGCTGCTGCGGTTGTTGCTGGGTTGATTGTTGAGACTCTTTTTGCTGCTGAGTCTGGGACTGTTCTGAACTCTGTGACTGCTGTGACTGCTGCACCGTGGGTGCCTGGGGTGTAGACTGAAGAGATGGAGGCTGCTGCAACTGGTGCGGGGTATGATGGGGCATTTGCTGCTTTCCTTGCGAGTACAGATCCAGGATCTGATGACAGATGTCTTGAAAACAAAAATTATCCAAAATATTATGCACCTATAATGTACAAGTATACATTAAATACACACAATAATCAACTAGGCTTTTTACTGGACATCAACTTCAGAAAAATTAATTGTAAATATTACTCATTGTTATCATGACCATAGATTTAATTTTTTAAGACCGACTTTCTCAATTTATACTTGCATTTCTGAGTTTCTTCTGACTATGCTAAAATGTTTATGCTCACCTTCCAGAAGAAGAACAAAATGTCTTGGTATTAATATAGCATATGTTATTACTTTGTCCTTGGAGAGCCAGATAAGAGTGTAACAACAGGATAGTAATATAGTAATAAAGTGAGTGAAGGAAGATTATATGTTAAAACATACATATATAGTTAGGCCAGTAAAAAAATTTTCAGGAAACTAAGTAAAGGACTAATACTAAATTCTTTTCCGACAGGTTAGGAGCCAACGTTCTGTAAGAAAACATCTGGGACCAACTGATAACCAGTGCAAGAGCAGCACTCAAGGAAAAGCAAAGCTTTCTAGAAAAGCTGAATTAGTTCTTTCAATGGGCATTCCCTGATGTAGTAGCAGAAACTGGAGAGATTCCCATTCTATAATCCTCTGTGGCAGGGATGCAGAACAGATCTATCTGCAACTGAAGCAACTCTGAAAAAAGCCATGATA
Source organism: Apus apus (assembly GCF_020740795.1). Lineage (NCBI taxonomy): Eukaryota > Metazoa > Chordata > Aves > Apodiformes > Apodidae > Apus > Apus apus. Next base: position 53,083,895 of record NC_067286.1, on the reverse strand, counting down.
CAAACAGCTCAAGTAACCATTCAAGAAATCCCCAGAGCTGTATAGTATTCACCTAAAAGTTCTAAGGGCAACAAAGTTTAAACCTCCCTGAAACATACTGTTTCATTTATAACTTCCTTAGAACCAAACGCCAGATTGTGACAAGTACTGATTTTTAAAGAAGGTTTCTAAACGATTTATGGAACTGAAGTATATTTAGCCTGACATTTGTAACTGGTAAGTTAGTAAAAACTTCAATAAAGATAAATTAGTGACCATATAACCATAATTTACTTAAAAGAATCAAGAGAGGTCCTGCTTTATTTTATGAACTTCCTGGGGTTTTCTCAAGAGGACAAGCAGCAGGTAAACAGAACAATATACACAAAGGGAACAGAACAAAGATAGCTCTATTGATGAAGAAGATCCATAATTCATTCCCTATCAGAATCCACCCGCACACACCCACAATCCTTCATCACCCATAATCTGTTTCTCAGTCATGGCACACCATTAAAAGTTTTTGCAACCCTAGAACAGTTTGGTTAAAGAGGTCAGCCATAAAGGAGAAAACGACTGGAAACCAGACTCCATTAGTTCCAGTCTTTGCAGAGCTGCTTATCTAAAATAGGGAGAAGGGAATCATTACAAAAACAAAACACACCATGCCAATTTAGCAGTTAATTAGCTGTGTTATAAACTAGACAAGCAATAAAGCAAATCTTGACCAGAAGACCAATCAAGATAACTAAAGATAGTTCCAGACTAAGCCAATCTTAGACGTTGAATTAAAAAACTGGTTAAGGCATAGCACATATCCCCCGAGTTACATACTCCACACAATTATTTTGACTAAAACCAAGAGAGAAAACAATTGGCATTTACCAATGACCTAGATCACACAGTTACAGGAAATACTCCTCTCTTGGCAGCAATTTTTTTTCATACCTTCCAGAACATCAACGGGAACATCTTGGACAAACTGCTCCCACCATCGTCTGTACATTGGTTTTGATGTCCATTCTTGTATTTCAAACTTGCACAAACGGCCTGCTAAGTACATAACTGCAACTGCTATGATCTCGGGTTCCCACTGCAGTGACAGTGTAGTGCAGAGACTAGAATAAAAAAAGACCAAACCAAAACACAACCCTGAAGATAGTTCTGATTGTTAAAATACAACACTTTTAACGTACGGCAACTATAATTAAGGGGGTATAAAATCCCACCACACCTTAACATCTCAGCTCTAATTAAGAGCCTTGTGAATCAAATGAGTTAACAAAGCTAAGCTGTTTCAGCACTACTGCTATCATGAAACAAGGTAATTTTACACAGATTACAGCTGCTACATGAGTGTGCTGTTGCTGCATTACACTGGTTAGAGAACAACGTGCATGCTCAGATTTTAGAGTTTCCAAATGTTTTTTCAATAAAACCCAAACAAGTACTGAAGTAAACCCCACAGAACAGCCAACAGGAACTTGTAAAGCATGTCATCGAGCACAGTGCAATTTTTAGATCAAGCTGTAAAAGGTTCTCTCTTTAATAGCCTTTGTTAAAGCTGACGCTAAAGTATTATGGGTATTATTGGTATTAACTGAGTAAATTTCTGTCATAGTCAAAGTTACAGCTTCCTGATATTAATTATATCATATATATATAATAATGTATATATTATTTTATATAAATATAAAAGACACAAAAACTAGTTCTTAAAACACAGTTTTCTTATTATTACTTTCATGAAATGTACTTGAGCAGTGGCCTGTGGCTGTGTAAGAGCTGAACCCCCTATTCTAAAGGCCTGTAGTGCGAAGTACAGAGTTATTTTCCCAGGACCCTAGAAAACAAGGACACTTCTAATATGATGCCTATTAAGTAAACACATGACAGCCTCTCAAGAACAGAGATATGTGTTATTTGAAAAAAATCACTCCAACTTCATACTAATGTTTTCCTGAAGTGCATTTTCTTTAATTATTAAATCTCTTGAATTACTAAACACAATCTAATTCCAAGTACAGAAGTGACCATAGTTTGATGGATAAACAACAAACTCATCAGTGACAGTCAAGCCTTTAAGATTGCCACCTGCAAGACTGACAGCAGTTGAAGCAAACATCTCTTGACATTCAAATACCTTAAGCAACCTTCTGCTCAAATTAATTTTGAGAGTTTAGGTGGTTTCTACGGAATCTGGACCCACGGTGGGCTACTTCAGATTAGGCATACAAATAAAAATGCATCTCTCTTTCAGTGGTGTTCTACAGACAGAGGTATGACAGTACTTAGCATTTCTGAATAGTCGGCTATTTACACATTTTCTTAAAGGTTTGATATGGAAATAAAAAATTACATTTAACTATCTTTGGTAAATTAACTTGCCCAGCTCTGTAGAATCCTCCTTAACAAGATTAAAGTGTATTGAGGTGTTCTGGGTTTTTTTTCCAATACCACACTACACATGAAAAGTGCTTCTACACATACTCCTGTTAAACAATGTGGTCCTTGTATTGCAAATCCATTATTCAAAAAAATGTAAATCTAGGGCTAAAAACTGAATTCCTCATTGAATTTAATGGTTAGTTTAATATTACCAAAATAACACTTTTAAAAAATGTTGACCAACACAACGGAACTGGGAAGTGATTTCTATTCTCAGAATGGGCCATGGATCTCAGACTGGGCCAGAAGGCAGCTTCGATCCTGGAGATCTGTAATTTCTTTGGCCCTCTCAAACAGTTAACCTTTTTTTTTTTTTTGATGCTGCATTAAATCATCACCACAAAATTGCAAAGGTCTTAATGGACTACTTCTACACTTATGCCAGATTCTCTTTTCAGTGGAACTATCGTAGTAACGATTGAAAGACAAGCTGATGAACATGATCAAGAAAACACGTAACAAGCATTTGTAAAGAAATCGCTAATTCCAGAATAAAGCAACATTCACTAATTCAGTTTCAAAAGGTTTCCTAGAAGTATCTTACCTGTCATTGACAAACGTCCATGCCATCTGAACCAGTTTTTGAATTTTATTTTTGTCTCCTGAAAACAATCAGAAATGTAAGAAATAAAGTTATTAGGAAAGACAGTTTGGAATAGAACACTCTTGCACTGTTAATGTAAATTAAGTTCTAAAAATTAATAACAGGCATTACTTTCTCACCCTGTAATATTTTACCTTTGAGTTGTTTGGCATACTTGAGAAGAAATTGGTATGGATGTTCCACTTGCAAATCAAACTTTATTGTTTGTAGTAAGATTCTTTCAAGGACCATCACTTCTTCCTAGAGAATGTAACAAGGTAGCCACAATATTATTCCTTCTTTTACTCACAAATATTTTATGTTGGTATAAAGTATAACTACAGAGCACCTCCAGGCAAACATGTTTGTTTGCTTTTCCTTGATTAGGGTTTGTCTGCAAGGAGAACAGAAATGTCTCCAACCTAAAACATTATTTTAAATCCAGATACATTTTCTTCACATTTACTTGAGGCAGGAAAGGTGATGTGGGGTCTAAAATTCCTTTTCAACCATGAATGAAAGAACTGAATCAGATACAGCATCAAAGTACCAAATATACAAAACCACAACAAAAAGGGAAGCTCTCACCACATTTCTCTGCCGACTTGGAGATCTTTCTGGTTTTTTATTTATAATAAGCAAATTTTGAGAGAAGCATAGTTTTAGTAAGTCAAATACTCTAAACAGGAAACTCCTCAATACTTTGACATATAGTTCTCTTACTCGACTTAAGATTTGCTATTAATTACTTCCTAAAATTACATTTAAACTGTCTAATATGGCTTATGTCTTGACAACACTTCTAGCTATGATCTGAATTATTGAAATTTACTTTAACTTGCAAAATAGTATCAGATTTGACATGAAATCAAACGTAAATTTTTTATACAGTTCTCCCAGTAGGCTCCCAAAACTTCTTGTATTATGAAGAATTATTTTCATAGTTACCTATCACATTACCCAAAAGAGGTATAAATGCATGCTGAACATATAATTTAATTTAGAATAATGGAAAATCATCCAGTGCTCTAATGTTTATGCCACTTTTCTAGAGTATAACAGGATGAAACATATTTCAATGTATTTTTACCTTTGGATCATCTCCAAACTGCCCAAACTGTACATCATTTAGCAAGCTACGAGCTGTTTTAATGATATCTTTACATTTCTTAGGAGTTTCCTCAACTTTTCCTGCCAGAAAGAGACAGCAGGCTCCTGTCACCTAAAAAAGAAAATAATCTCAAAAACCTGTCTGTATGTAGATATGCAATACAGGATAGCATTGTATATATATATATAAAGGCACTGTCAGCTTCTATAAAGACTTATGGGGAAGCTTCCCAGGAATTACTTAAGAAGCGTATTAATTTCTGATGTTTTATAGTGTTCATTTAAACTTTGACCTTCTCAAAGGAAACATACATAATTTGGAGGACTGTCCATTTTATACAACTACACTTAAAGGTCAGAAACTCAAAAGCAGAATTCTTCCTGCTTCAGAACTCTCTGTCAAGCAGTTTCAAGATGTTATTAAACTTTTCTTTTCCTCTCAGCTAATACAAGAGTGTTATAGTTTCTACTCTTTCTAAAGAACAGTATCAACAAGACATACTGCAATGACAATATAAATATGTTTCTAAGCACAGAAATGTGTAAACAAGCCAGAACAGTATATTTTAAGCTGTAGCAGTTAAAAGAAAAAAATACTTCATCATTCAGAGAGGTGGACATTAAGTTATCACCATTTCAAATAGTCCATGCCTAATGTAATCACTGTATCAACTCATTAATACTGTAAATACTTACATATCTTGGGAATTGTTTGAAGGAATGAAACATATAAAACCGATGGAAATAAATTATTCCGGTTGCTAAAGTATCATAATGTCTGTGGTACAGAATAAGGAATTTCAAACAGGGAATATAACAAATTTAAGACCAAACATGCACAAAGGAAAAGATACGTTCTGCTGTATCAAGTACCTCAAGTAATCATTCATTCAGCGACAAGCTGATTTACTGCAAGTAAATCAGGAGTTTTGGGGAAAAAAAAGGCCACTAAACCCCTTAAGACTGTGCAAATAGTATGATTCAGCCCAGACAAAGTTGGTAACTAAAGCATTTATTGGAAGTGTTCAAAGTCCCGATCATGCTTATAGGAGGATCCATGCAAGGTCATCCTTGTGTTAAACCATACCTGCTTCAAAGGTGAAAACCAACTGTGGGTACATGAAGGAACAGAACAATTATCACTTCACATTAAAGCATTGGTGAAGAAAGAACTCACTAATCATTCACACCTACAAATGCAAATACAATATGAACACGCTCCCTACTCTTCTCTTAATGGAGAAAAGTAAAATTTCATTTTCACTGAGTTTCACTAAATGAGGAACTGAGGAGATTAAACAAAGCATACGAGTACAGGAATCAAAAAGTTTAAGTGTCAGAGAGAACTTACTAATATATACAAATGCAAAATTCAAAACAATAGAAGTTATGTAGATTCTTGTAGTAAGAGATGAAGTTTGATAACTGCCAAAAGTTATTTTTAATTGGCAAGCTTGTATCACCTTATTTCTCTACTGCAACAGGGGTTCAGCTGAAACCTTGTTTATCCAATAAATGGACAAAAATGGCAAATCAGCTCAATGAGATTTTTGATTAACGATTAAGAAACATTTGAACAGCAAGCTAAGCACATAATGCCACTTCTTGTACATTTCATTCTGAAGATCCCCATTCATAAGACATTTCATACTAAAACAAGTTGAAAGGATACAGCCCTAAACGTGTTCCCACATCAAATATGAATCTGGCTCCTTCCCTGCGGTATCGTGCCTCAGTAGCTGGATCAAGCCCTTCTAGCTGTGATGGTGTATGTGCCAAGTCTTTCTTATCCCAGTACCAACATGGCTTCGTATGGTCCAGGTTTGCCAAGTTCACAGAAGGGCTGGAATTTTCTTTATTCTCCTTCATTTATTAAAACAGAATTGTTCTTGCTTTTTAAGTTTTCAAAATGGAAGTCTTCAGACAGTTGCTTCAGAACCTTTAAGAAAAGAAAAAGGGATTTCTTTGTATATGGAGGGGACTTCCCCTCTCCTCCCCAACCGCCACACTCAAAGTTAAGAGAAATAGTGTTTAACCTTTCTCATTGCAAGCATCTTTTTCCATGCTCAAAACCAATATCTAACTGTGCCCTTATCTTCCCCATACACTGCAAATTCTACTCAAAGAAATAGACATAGTTCATCTTTGCTATTAGCTGATCAATAAAGTTAATTCAAGAGTGCATTATCAACAATGCTGGCTACTTCCTAGTAGAAGAACTTTCCACTACTGTTCCCACAAAATAAGGAAAAACAATTCCATGACTGTAGCAGCAAGATTTGGAAAGTTGGGGGGGAAGGATCAACTTGCTATTCATAAGCAGGAAACACATTCATTAGGTCAGTCTGAACAGCAATCAAAAATGCGGCTCCCAAATATCCCTGGGTGGTAAGATAGCAGCAACCAACCACTTAGCAAAAAGCTTTGTAAAGTGGTCTGTACTTCTCTTACTTGAAGGAAAAAAAGCTAACAGAAGCAGCATTCTTTCACATACCAAGATTAAGACAACTGATTCGAGTCTGTGGGATAAGATGCCATCTAAAATTGTCTCCAAAACACTTGAGTGATTACACTCAAAGTGTGTGCTACTTTCCTGCATTGCTGAGTGCTACATTTCCAGCACATCACGGAGCTCTGCAGATAATTTTCTGGTGTTGAGTTACGATCGATGTCACTCATGCCTCAATTTCAAGAGAAAACTTGAAGAGACTGTCTTGCTGGCTTTCTTTCTTTCAGACACAAAACTGTTCTTACTGTAACTCCATAAATTACAGACACTGCGCACAAATAACTGCAGTCACCTGCAAAGGTTTGCATAACAAACCATGATGGGCAGATGATGCAATATATTAGCTCTAAGCAAAACGGTCAGACAAAGAGCCCAACTTAAAACACTTAAAATTAAGCTTTTAATTTTCCAGATGTTTCCCCTCTGAAAACGGAAGAAAGATCACATGAACTGCCAGCAAAACGATGCCTGCCACCACTGCCTCACTCACCTTCGACCAGTTTCTCTCTTTCAGAATAAAGGAAACCGTCTTTGTTCCACGCTGGTTTTCGAAGAACCTTCACAACTAATGGTACCAGTGACAGACCCATCCAAACTATCACAAATAAGTGAACGGTTACTTAAAACTACTTCCAGAGCCAATAAAACAGTTCTGTGCCACGACCACACGTTCCCATCCCATTTACCAAGAAGGCGTTATTTTTTACAATTGTTCTGCTTCTTCTTTTTCGCAAGTTATTCTGCTAACGCTCTAAGCAATTTAAAACCAGCTAACACTAAAATCGCCTCAAGCGACGAGACCTGTTTCTTTCAGCGCTTCCGAATACCCTGTCAAGAATAAAAACCATCAACCCGAAAATACCGTGAACGCACCGCAAGCATCACAATCCAAACCGTAACGACCAATAACAATAATAATAACACAGGCTTTCCTTTTTTTCGCGCCTCATGAATACAAAGCAGATTTCAGCAGCTCGATCCCGGCTTTTTTTTTCAGCTCGCCTGACACAAACCACCCGACCGAGCTCCCGGCTCCGTCCTCCACAGCCCCCACACCGCCGGATTTCCATCCAGTTCCTCCCAGACCCGGCCCGCCCGCCGCAGACGCGGCTGCCGGTGCCCGGGGAGGCGCTCGCTCCTCGCCCGGCCTCCCCGCTCCCTTCCCCTCCGCGGCGGCCGGGCGGCCCGGGCCGGCGGGAGGCCCTGTCCGGCGGCGCCCCGCGGCCCCACGCGGGCACGGGCGCACTCACGGGCCTGGCGCGGGACGGGGATCCCCAGCGGGGCGCGGAGCCTCTAACGACAGCGCGGCCTCCGCGCTCTGCGCGCCGCCATCTTGGGAACCAGGCCAGGCCGCTCGCTGCGTCATCGCGTCGGCGTGGGGCGGGCACAGCCCCCCTGCCCCGCGGCCAATGGGCAGCGCCAGGCCCCGCCCCCCCGGCCAATCCCCTCTCCTTCTGCCACTGCTACGCGCGAGGAGCGGGCGGGAGACGTGCTCACGCAGTCCCGGAGCCGGCCAATCGAAAAGCCGGAGGGGGCAGATTGCCAGCCGCGGGAGCCAATAGAAAGACGAAGGCCTGGGGGAACCCTCAGCCAATGGGGGAGCGGCCAGGCCCTTTTCTGAGAGCGGCGGCGGAGGCGAAGGGCTGGTCGCTGGGGATTGGCCGCCACGCGCCCCGGAGGGGGCGGGGCCTCCGGGCCGGACGCGGCTGGGCCAATGGCGGCGGGGTCCGGGCGGGGCCCGGGAGGGGCCGGGCCGGGCGTGCGGGGCTGGGGCGAGCTCGGCCGCCGCCTCCACCCGCGGGCAGCGGCGTCCGGCGTGAGGGGCTGGGGCTCCGCGCCGCTCCCGGCAGGCGAGGCAGGAGCTGCCGCCACGCGGGAGGTAAGGCGGGGCCTTGCCCGAGGGCTCCTCTTCCTCCTGAGCCGGTCGCCCCTCGGCCAGGTTCCCCTCCGGCCCCGGCGGGGCCCGGGCCCTTCTCCTCAGCCTTCCCGGGGGCCTCGCCCTGCCGCGGCCGGCTCCGCCACCTCCCTTCTTTCCGGACACCGCCTCCCCTCCCGTCCCGGGGCGCGCTCCGCGGGTCCAGGCCCGGGCTCCCCCTCCACCCCCCCGCGGCCCGGGCCGCCCTCGCCCCTCGCGCGGGGCCCACGCGCCCCGCCCCCCGCCTGCGGGGCGCGCCCGCCCCGGCCCTTCCCCGGCAGCCGCGGCCGCCGGCCCGGGCCCAGGAGCAGCGGGGGCCGGTGCCGCTCGCCCCGGTGCGGCGGAGGCGGGTGGCCTGCAGAGCTGGGCGCGCTTTGCTGCTCCGCCGGCGGCGGCTTCGTCTCGTTTCCACCTGGTCTGCGCGGGCTGGGAGCGAGCGAGGCGGTGACATTCGCGTCTTCACGCTCCTTTTCCCTTGTCCCATCCCCCCCTCCGAGAGGCTGATCAGAAACCAGAGTAAAACAAATGGCTTAAAACTGCTTTCGCCGTGATGTAATTCCTTTTTTGTGTGTGTGACACATTCGGGTACTCCTACTTCCTCAGCTTTCCAAAGAGCCTCCCGTGCCTCCCGCTCTCAGGGTCTGGCTCAGGGGGGGTTCTGCTGGTATGTGGCTCCTCAGAGTCCTCGTCTGGCAGGAAAAGAGTGCTCTGGTTTCTTTCCATGTGTCACTCGGTCTGCAACCTGCTTTAGGAAAGGGATTAAACCTTTGGAGGGAAGAAAGATGGGTTTTTAAATGAGAATAAATTAATTTAAGCTGTCTACAGGGTTGTTACTCCTGATACAGCCTAGGTGCTTCAGCCTCCCCGTTATTACAGCAGCTGCTGAGATGGAACTTCTCGCAAACCTTTTCTCATCCTCTTTCTTACCCAGCAACACTTGCTTAGAATTGCTTAAGCTTAGGCTGTCGTTTGCATTTGTCTTAAATTCTCAGCAACTTCCTAAATTTTGAATTTCAAGTGTGGCACTTGTGTTTTTACCCAAAGGCAGTATTTAACTGTCAAGACAAGCCCAGTTCTTTTTGGAAGTTGTCCCTCGCAGCTTAGTTCAAGGTTGGTCTTCTCCAAGGCTAGGTATCTGCTCTTTTGAAGAGACTTGTCCTTGGAGCCTAATCTTGCTTGTGAGATAGAGTTGAAAGCAAATTGCCTTTCTCCCTTTGAAGAGCATGTGTCATAAGCAACCATCTCTTCAGGTGGTAGCTTTGTTCTGTGGATTTTGCTACTAAAGTTATCTTAATGTCTGGAAAGTGTTTTCTGCTCTCAGTTGTTCTAAGCTTGTAACTTTAAAGTGAAACATAGTATTTTGTAGGTGAGTAAACAGCTATAGTTTTTGCAAGCCCGGTATCTTGTTCCTGGTATAAAATAGTAAGCCAGTGTACATGTTGTTGGAGCTACTGGTGTGATGGACATAAAGGCAGGGGTGTTTCCAGATATTTCTGCTCACTTAAGTAATTTAATATGGTAGAGGTTCATGCAAGCCAGCTTGTGCTTTAATAGAGCTTTCAGTTATGTTTAGCGGGCTGGCTCAAAGTATATGCTGAATAATAGTTGAAAAGACTTCCATGACATGATATGCCTAGAAATAGACTTAGGGTTTTTAGGGAAAGAATACCACAAACCCAAAATAATTTATAATCTGTGTGTTACTGTTCCCAGACAGAGATTGTATGATCTGGACACTGAAGTCAGATCTGAGTCTTGAAATAAATTTCTAATTTCAATATTGTAAATAACTTAAAAATAAATCACATAAAGTCCTTCTGCATAGAAAAGTGAACACCTTAATATTTTATTGTAATAAATGTAATTAGGTATATCTACTGTATTGCATATTTTATCATAGTGGTGCTCATTATGCAGTTAAACTGACATATTGGTAGTTTTCAGCAAATGACTGTTTTAGTGGTTGTTCTTTGAAATAAAGTAGCAGTTTGAGGGTGTTGGAGGTCTTGGGATCTGTCTCGTTACTAACAGAATGTCATAGTGCACAGTGGTTGTCAAAGGACACATCATGATTCCTGTGGTTTAAGTATCGAGGGGGTCTGCAGGCCTGTGCTGTTGTAATAGCTCTGATGGCTGAAGTCAATCACTGTGACTTGCTTCATTCTCAGTTAGGAGTTATATTTTATAAAGAAAGGTTAATATTTTCTAAAGAAGCAAAATATTTACAAACATGCAAATGAAAGCAGAACATTAAGTTTCTTCTTTCTTCTCAAAAGGAACTTGTTGGGGGGATGGGGGAAGTCTGTGGGAGTCTTCAGGAGGAGCTAAAAACTCAAAGAAATGAAATTACAGAAGTAGGTTGGGAAAGTGGTAGAGTTGAACAGTCCATTTACTGTTTATTTTCTGCCAAGAGGTTTTATTTTCTGGCCAAAGAGTTGTCTGAGAAGCTAGTTCAAAAGAAATGCAAGAGGGTTATTAATCATTAAGAAAGCCTTGTTTCCTGTGGGGCAGCCAGTAAGCTATCTTCCCTTTTGAAGATCAGCGAGGTGTTTATCACAAGAAGCACTTCCTCTGCCTCAGAGACCTTTAATGGAAGATGGGGGGATGTGATGAGAGTCCTGAAGCTACTAATATAATAGTTCAGAATTAGCAAGCTGATAAAAATGATAGTAATTATGAAATAATACTTTTCTTTGGGATATTGTCTTGGAATTAGCCGTTTTTCTTTGCCCTTTAGCATTCTGTGTTACTTTGAGATTAATAATTTCTTACCAGAAGTTTGTATTTAATTTATGACCCAGTCTTGTATTTAGTATATAACTAGGTTCAGCTGCAGTGGGTTTGCGAATAAATGTCAAACTGACATACTTTGGTTTTTTTATTGTTATTGTTTTTAGCAGATCTAGGAGTATCTTGAGCATTCCAAGTCAGAATATTGTCAAGATGTGTTCTTTGATTCTAATAATAAGACTAAATGTTTTTGGAAGTTACTTCCCAACAATTAGCTGTATTTGTTGGAATTGGTGGTTTTTATAAGTCCATCAAATAAACATTTAGCTGATTTTAGTAATTCCTTTTTATATTATTTTGTGGAGTGGCTTCTTCCCAGTATCACAGTAATATTTGTGTACCATCATTCTTTCTTTACCCTAAAACCAAACTGGGATTAATTACATTTGTTCCCTGCAGGGTCGATGTGTGCAGTGTATACAGCAGTGGTTCAATCTTCCCTCTTGGCCAGATGCTCTAGAGTTGTGCTACTATTGGCAGAGCTGTGGTGGTACAGCTTTTTATAGCAAACAGGGGATTATTCATTTAATTCTGACCATCCTTTGCCAGCTACCTTATTAGAGACATTTCAGTTTCCTAGGCCTGTTTTTAGGTGTTTAATAGTGTTTTAATCAAGACTACTAAGTATAAATATGACAGGACCTCTCAAATCTAAAAAGTGCACAAGGAGTTTTCCATTGCACCATAAAAATGCCCCATTAGTGTTGTCTGGCTTTAGCCTCGTGTATTTGGAGCTAGATTGTGAAGAGGCTTGTGTTGTAGTAATTAAAGGGCAAGTTCAGTGTCCAAGAGTGTTTTAACATTGTTTTGCATTCTTGCCCTTTCTCTGCTGTAACCTTCTTTGGTCCCTTTTTCTGTTTTTAGCTGCTCTGCCCTACATTGGCTCTTGCCTGAACCTCTTCCACCGAGTGATTATTCCATTTGCTCCATCTATCCCTGTCTGTCCCTTACCACTTCCTATACTGTTCAGCAAGTCTGCTAAGGCTTTGTCTTTCTTTGGTGCTAATTCTTCCTTACTTTGAAGTCCTGCATTTAAATTCTGGGATCTGTTACCAGGCTAGAGCAGCAGACCTGTTGGCTGCAGGGACGATTCCACCAGCCTGGGCTGAAGCATGCTGAGATGGGAGTGACTGTGCTCAAGATCAGCTTTTTCTCCAGTGAGTTCATACAAACAGGGGTTTACGTGCTCAGAAGCTGGCCACATCCAAGTAGACATTAAGTGAAAGGCATGTTTCTGAGACTGCAGCTGCTAATATCCTATTAAGAATCAAATAGAATATAACTTCTAATTTGAGATTTCTTTTACTTTTCAGAAGGATTTTTTTTGAGCCCAAAGTTAAAGGACGCTGAATATTACCCTATGACAGATTAAGTGTCTCCTTGTTTACTTTATTCTTGGATGTCTTCCCTATATCTGAAGGAATTGGCTGATCTGTCATGGGAGTGTCTGAACAGCAGTGCTTGAACCACCATGGTTTTCAGCTGGTGTTTTAATGTAGGCCAAAATTAGCTTTGTAGCTGAAGATGGACTGTAAAGCGTATGTGTTCTAAAAAGTTGCTTTTCAGTTGATTCTGTTCAGACTGCAAGCAACTTGCAGGGAGGGGAGTCCATCTCTGAGGCTCTTGTCTTAGCAGTCTGACTCAAGCTTTTTGCATGTGGATTAGTTTTAGGTTTTGCCGTTATATGTATTTGTATTTTAGGATATGATAGACAGTGATGAAATTGTGCAACTCAATAAAAAGTCTCTTATATTGCAAATGCTGTCTGTATTTCTTAGCAAGTAGTTAATAAAAATAACGATCTTTCCTTGTTTTTAATGTTTTTAGCACTAGCACCCAAAGTTTTCACGTGGTATTGTTTTAGAGGTTGTGGTGTGTGGGTTTCCACTTCCATGGAACCTGCATTGATGGTCCAGTACCTCCCATATGCTGGGTCTTGCTCAATATGCCCATTCTGATCATAATTTAAGGGAAGATGAGTTACTTTGTGGGGAGGGGGAGGTGGCAGCCAAGCATGAGGTGCAGGCTGTTTCCTGCCACTGCAAGGCCTTCTGGGGGTTTGGATTAGTTTTTCTTGTGAGCACTTCTGGAGCCATTTGGGTATGTTTACTTGATGGCAAAGTTTATGGATGTAGCTACATAATAACTTCAGGTACTGAGAGAGAGAGAGCTTTTTGTTTTAGAACTTTTTGTACTGAATTATTTCTGACACCTTCTGAAATATCGAGTTTTGCAGATTTGATTCTAGGTTATTCAAGGGAAAAGTCTTAGCATCTGCAATGATACAGTTTGTGAATCTGTATGTATACTCTGACCCATTGTCCAGGTCATCAGTGAAGATGGTAAACAGTGTTGGTACCAATATTAATCCCTGGGGTATACCACTGTGGGTCACCTCCAACTGCACTGTGTGTTGTTCATCACAACCTTTTGAACCGAGCAGTGCAGCCAATTTTCACTCCAGTTCTGAGCTCTTCAGTACAAGAAGAGAGATGAAGCTACCAGAGAGAGAGTTCAATGGAGGGCCACTAAGCTGACTTCCCTCGTATGAAGAAAGGCTGGGAAAGCTGGAACTGTTCAGCCTAGAGAAATGGCATCTCAGTGGGGTCTCATTGATGTGTACAAATACCTGAGGGGAGGGTGCAGAGAAGGCAGAGCCATGCCCTTCTCAGTAGTGCCCCGTACAGGACAAGAAGCGATGGACACAAACTGAAACAGAAGAAGTTTCCTCTGAATATCAGGAAACAGTTTTTTACTGTGAGGGTGACTGAGCGCTGGCTGGTGACAGTCTCCATTCTTTGTGATACACAAAAGCTGTCTGGACATGGTCCTGGGCAGCTGGGTCTAGGAGACCCTGCTTGAACAGAGGGGCTGGACAACTTGACATCCACCAGTCCTTTCCAATATGAGATTCTGTGAGATGTTTTTTTTTTATTATTTGTTTAAGCAGTTCTTTTCCTGATCCTCTTTCACTGAGGATAAGTCTTCCTTACACTAAGTCTCAGGGCCTGGGATTCCTGGAGACAGGTCTGACCAGTGAAGAAGGTGTAGGGTACTGGAGTCTTCTTCTGTGTCCTTTGTCACCAGGTCCCCTGCCCCATTCAGCAGCAGCCTCACACCTGTCCTGGTCTTCCTTTAGCTGCTGTTGCACCTGAAGAAGTCATGTCTTACTGTCTTGTACTTCCTGTCTCCTGCCAGATTCAAATCCGAGTGGGTTTTGGCTTTTCTGACCTGATCCCTCCATGCTCAACAGTGTCTTGCTTCCTTCTGGATCACCTGGCCCTGCTTCCACCCAGAAGCATCTTGTTCATACATGCAGGCCTCCTGCCACCTTTGCTTAACATCCTGCACATAGGAATGGACATTCCTGAGCTTGCAGTACATGATCATTGAAAGTCTCACAGCTTTATGGTTCTTAAAACTGATGGATTAGTAGCGGAATAGCTTTCTTTCCATCCTTCAGTTTTCAATTGCAATCTCGTAGAAGAGGTGACAGTAGGCCCCTGAAGCATATTTTGTGAAACCAAGAACAGATGCCCAAGGTAGCAAATACTGACTTATCCTCTTGCATCAAATTTCTGGTTCTGGGAAGCTATATAAATCTTTTGGAGCATTTGGTGCTCCTTCCCCTCCACCCCAAATACAACAGACAGTTTTTTATTGTTTTGTCAACTTTCACCTAAAGGTAAAGGCATACGGATGATTTGGTTACATTTTTAACACCTGTACAGGCAGCATTTCAGCACTTGTCAGAATGGTTCTGTTTTACTGCTTTTGTGGATATTAGACCTTATTTTGCTGTTAAAATTGCTTTTCCAGACTTTCACTGGATTTAATGAATTGTTGCCAATATGCTTTTCCATTGACTGTTGATGGAATGGAGTAGAGGTTGATATCAACAATAGAGGTTGATATTCACAAAGTTGGGCTTCTTAGTTCTTCAAAACAAGTGATAAATTATTATTATATTCCAGTCTTTGCTGATGCCATGAACCTATTTACAGGTTAATATACTAAGTTCTACCAATTGAACCTTTGATACAAAAGCATTTCTTTAATACATCTGCATAGCCTGTTGTTTTTTTTTTTTTCAAACACATTAATAGGGAATAGCTACTGTTGTGTATCTAAAAGCCAGAGACCCATTTGTCCAGTTGTTAGGGTTTTTTACGTAGACAAGACTGACTCTCGGCCTTCTGCATCAGTGCTGCATTGCCTTGTACAGGTTGTGGCAGCTGTTTGGTTTGTGAGCTTTCAGGTGGCCTGGCTAGAGCTGCCAGGATTCAGAAACTTCTGAGACTAATCCGTTTCAGCAGCCTCTTTGTGGTACTCCATTGCTAACCTCGGTAAGCTGGCAACACTTTTTTTTTTTAACTGCTACTGCTCGGTGTGGAGGATAATGCTGCCTTGATTTGGATCTTCCTGGTACGTCTTAATGCTTGGAGGCTGTTGTATATGTATCTATGATCTCACAACTAGATAATCTTTTCTTTGGAAGCTGTCTTCTCCAAATAAAGCAGGCCTCAGCAAGAACCTGAGCTGTGTATGGATGAATTTCTTTCCTTGAGGAACTTTGTGTGCTGGAGTAGTATTTTTAGACTTACAGAAAATAGTGAGGGTTGGCTGTTGTAAAAGGAAATGTGACTGACTGGATGACCAGCAACAATGTTTAATCTTCCACTTTGCTCAGCAGAGTTGCATTGATAGCATATTAATATACTATCCTTAAAATAGAGAAGCATTCATTCCCTCTGGAGTATGCTGCACCTGATTCTGTCAGTCAGAAGCAAGTAAAATGGGTGTTGTCAAGACGAAATTGAGAAGCTTTGTGTGCTGATACAGTGAAGAAGCTGATATATCTGTAAAGCTTGGAGTTGCAGAAAATGACTGTTGGGTTTTTTATGTGGTTGTCATATTCAGATTGATATCTGTTCTCTACCCCTTTTTCTAGAAGTCAGCGTTCAAGCGATTTTTTCTTACTTTGTTCCCAGCTGATGTTTGGGAATAGTGGTGAGCTCTATAAGGGTTCATGAAATTACAATTTTTGCATTTCTCAATGCTCTGTTAAAAAATAGAATTCCTACTTTCAAGACAATGACAAACAATGTTGTGATTTCCTTCTGTCACTATAGGATGCCTGACTTGTACAGCCTGTTTCCCTGGCTTATTTAATCTTTGAATTGATGCCTGAATACAAAGAACTGTCCCACTGCACTTTGAGTTTGGGCAGTTAGAAGACTAAAATGAAATGACAGCCTAGTGTGGTAACTGCTTGCATTATTTTGTGGTGTCTTGTAGTTGGTCTCTGCAAGTGGTTTGCAGAGTACAGTGCAGAGTTTCATATAATGATATGAACAGCCAAAAACTTTGCAGTCTATTAAATGGAGGTCATAGTCCTAAAGGTACAGTGTGTGTCTACTTTGAAGGTGGGAAGTTGCTGTAGTAATGCAGCTTCAATTTGTTTTACCAGGATTTTACTGTTGTGCTCAAACAAAGTAAAAATTTCTACAACTGTGAGGAACATTTTACCTTCAGTAAGGATACAGCTTTATTTTTTTCTAGAAAACGCTCAGAAATGCCAGGTCAGGTTAGTAACAAAAAGCTGGTTTGAGAACATTTCTGCAGACTTCTACCCTGACAGTATGCGACAAGTTGGCCTAAGGCGTAGGACATGAGCAGTCTAGTTTTGGAAAATACTGCTGCTCCCAGAATACATTTTTCTTTGGTGGAGAGACATTTACCACTGTCACCTGCAGCAAGATGTCAGGACCAGCTTCTCTGTGATAATACTCATGGTGTTCGTATTCAGTTCTGTCCTTTGTGTTCCATAAGGAAGAGCTGATCAGAATGGAAGTCATCTCCATCTAGAAATTTGCCAGATTAGTAGCTAGTGCTTTTTTTTTTTTTTGTGAAAGCAGGAAGCTCAGCTAGGGAAGAAGTAGGAAGCAGAATATTAATAGTACCAGCCACTCTTGACAAGAGTTATCCTGCTGCTTGTTTCTTTGTTCTTCAGATTATATTACATAGGAACAAGTTTTCATTCTGGCCTAGTGGATAATAGATTTCATCTTGCAAGTGATTTGGGTGTGGCTTGGTGGTTAATGCAATGTACAGTTCATGGTCCTTCACTGTGGAAGAAGACATGGCAGTGTTCCTGGTGAAGGAGATGGGGCTCTAGCTTTGGCACAAGATCTTAAAGCTGCTTCTGGAGCTGTGCCTCCTTGCTGTGGCATGGGAATCTGTGCAGGTCTAAGGTGAAATTGAAAGGTATTGGGTCTTCAGAGGCTTGGGACTGCTGGAAGTCCAAACCGCTGGAATCTGAGGCTGACAGATATGTCAATGACATCATTAATGGTTTGTGTGGAAATAACGCAGGGTAGAAAAGCTGATTTTCAGCAGGCATGTTAGCAGTTCATTACTGTATACTTTAGGCCGTTGTCTTGTGAGAAGATGCTGTTCAGTCTTTCTCCCTTAAAACAGAAGACTTTTCAGAAGTGGTGTAGTCATCCTGGACATGTTCTGGGTCTGGAGAGCACAATGCATTTACTCTGTAATGGATGTGCTAAAATAAATGTTGAAAATATTTCTGCTTTGTTGTGTTTTGTCACCTATGAACATACAAAATAAATGAGCTACTAAGCAGTTCTACCATAGCTATTCTGAATTGTGAGGATTAAGATTTCTGAGAAGCTGATGACAGTTTACAGTGCCTTGTGGTTTGTATACGTTTTGGTTATTATTTTATCAAACATCAGGGGTGAAGCCAAGTAATACTTATTACTGCTGCATCTTTCTTGTACCTGACAGCCCAGTAAATGCCTGTGTTAAAAGCTTATTTCAAACCACTGAAATGTCAGTAGTTTAAGTAAACATGGAGGAGACTC
This sequence comes from Apus apus, assembly GCF_020740795.1. NCBI lineage: Eukaryota > Metazoa > Chordata > Aves > Apodiformes > Apodidae > Apus > Apus apus. The sequence continues at coordinate 53,065,677 of NC_067286.1, read as the reverse complement.
TAAGGGCTCAAGTTGCCAACTATGAATGCCAGAAGATAAAAAGGGGCTTGGGGGAACCTGCTTCTTCACTTTCCAAGGTCTAGAAGAAAAAGATCAGAAAACTACTAGTATTTCACCTGAAAATTCTAGCCACACTTTCTAGAATAGTCACCATTTTAACCACTAGATGGGAGTTGCTTAAGGCCAAGTGGGTTTGTAAGTCTTTCCAACTGTTATTAAACCTTCAATTACATCATTTATCAGGCATTCACAGAAGAAGCTTCTTAAATATTTTTTTTACAATACACATAGCAATTAAATGTTGTCAGAAGTTCCTTTCTGAAGTCTTAAAATAGTGTTCTTTTGGGATTTAGAAATGCTAAGTGTTTGGTCTGCTACTGGTGTTTTCAAGGTCAGTAAAATTACAGTAACTTGAAGTGTAATAATAACTGGGCTTTTGAGGGCTGTGATCTCTTCATCCCCTAATCATTAGCACCTGCTAATAAGGAAAACTCTGGAGGTACTCTTTTTATCAATTGCCTTGTGGTTAATCTGTGCCCTGCTGCGACTTACATGTTGGCAACCATTGCACTACCTTACCATAGAACTAAGATCTCAGTTTTCCTCAAACTTCACACGGGTATGTATGAAATGAATGATAGTAATGCTGATTCATTATTTCCAAGAACTACTCTGATTTATTTTTTTATGTGCTATTAGCTGATGTCACTCAACACCCAGAGCAGGAAAGCAGGCAGGTGTGCTAGCTAGATGTGAAAATGTACAGCATGCTCTCACGGAGGTGCAGTGCCATTCTGGACTTTTTTCCTCCCTACTGCCATGGACTTAATCCTGTTCCAAAATGAGCTGTCTGGTGTATGTCAGAATTGCACAAGATGCATGATGCTATTGAAAAGTGAGCACATTACTGGCGTAAATATTCCCACATGTCCTAGGAAGATTAAGAAAAGGCATGCAAATACCCATGGCAATTCTCCATACTCATCTTTTCCTTGTTCACACTATCCTGGAAGTCCTTGGCATTGATTATACATTGAATGGGCACTTCTGAGCTGTTCAGGTGGTAGTTAGTTTTTTTTTTTAATTTTTTTTTTGGTGGTCTCATAGTGATCCTAAGTACTGCTGGTCAGGGTAAAGGGCCAGCAGTACCCATCTCTGAGCACACTTTTAGGGAGTTAATCTGCTGTGGACAGAATCTTGATGGAACAGCTGTTCTTCACTCTTAGCTAGAGAAAAAACACTGCAGTTATTTTAAAACTGCTTAGATTTTCTTCTTTAAGGACAGGGTATTCCAGGAAGCATCACAAAACTGTAGCTGAATTCAGATATTTATAACTTCAAGCACAATTTAATTGTGTACACTGGGTAGTGTCAATTCAGTGGCCAAATATAGGTCCTTAAGTGTTGGGTTTTTTGTGTTCCAGCAGTGGTATTGAAACATTGAGCCAATTTAAGTTGTTACAAGACATGAATGTATAATGAAACTCATTTTGAGGGCAAGAATCCCATATGCTGTCACATAGCATAGAACAGGTCTTAAAGCTTGTCAAAACTTGTTCTATGCTGTGAATATTGTCTTTCCTTCCTCCTTTTCATTAGAGAGGTTTGCAAGATGTTTTTGGTCACTTCGAGGAAGTATTACAATGATTGTGTGGGTAAGAAGTCCTTTTGAATGAAAGGTACATGGCATCTCAGATGGACTGTTACATCTGCATCACCTAGCTGCTTGGAGGACAATCTTAGACATGTGGATTATTACGTTGGAAGGTCCCAGAAGCTGTGGCGAGTGCTTTCATAGGATGTGCTGCCTATGCCATGATTGGAGATGTGGATTGTCAGTATGATGGCCCTATGTAATTATCTGATTGGAAAGGAGCAGCCTAACAGGCAACAGTAAATCATATTGGAGTTGCAATGTGTGTAAAAAGAAGAGGGTAGGCAAAGGTGTTAAGACAAAAAATAAACAGAACTGATAAGAATTTTTCAGTGCATAGAAATAATTGTGGGCCAAATTGCTACCAGGCTGCTTGAGGGCATTCCACTTAGGTGGAATTATTGTTGCAATTAAACAGTAGTCCTTGGCATTAAGTATCTCCAGCTTTAAATCTCTTCCTTGGAGACAGTCCGGTTAATTGGAATATACGTTATTGCCTAGTTTTGTATTATTTATGCCATTGACTATAATGCAATTAAAAAGGGACTTAAAAAAAAATAAATTGCAGTGATACCCAAGAAATTTTCTTGCTGTTCAGCCAGGCTTATTTTCTTCTGCTCTAGCTATTACATGAAGCAGTAATATATAGTGACATATATCCAATATGCATCCAGTCTTTTCTGTGTGTCCTAGAGAATATGCATACAATACATGTACGTGATGTTACACACAGCTTTTTTTTTTTCCTAGTAACATATGGAGGAATGGGTTAATTTGTTAGAAGTTTTTCCACCCCTTTAGAGAGGTGCTGCCTCTTTTTTGAGTCTTAAAAATATGATTCTTGGTGACTAAGATGCAGTTGCTGTGAGGGCCCCATGTGAAATGTACATTTTGGGTTTAAAAAAAAAATAATTCCCACTGAAATGATGTGTGCTTAGGTACCATCATCCTAGAGTTTTTAATTGCATGCAGGGCTCTGTCAAAATTTCAGAGCACATTAGGCATCTTTGCAGCAACATCATGAGTGCTATACTGTTTTGTTGCAGCTCTATTAAGATAATATTGCTGAATTTTAACTCTTACTCATGCCTTCATAGTGATTTTCATACTGTTGTCACTTAGCCTGTCTCTAAGCAAAATACTGGAAACAGTGATAAAAGGTCCTAGATCTTGATTGCATAAGTCATCGTTGATATTCAGGTGTCCATGAAGTAGTTTTAGTGACTATCCTGTGTTTGTCCTGGGAGGTAAGTACACTGTTAGCATGCTAGCTTGGTTCAAAAAGTCCCTGTCTGAAATGTTGCACTGGAGAGATTTCAAGCGTTGTTGGCCCATTGCAGTGGGAAGTAGAACAGGTGGTACTGAGCTACCACAGGAGTTATTTTTGAAATTTATGGAATTTCTAGATCACAGATTTGCTGAGGCTGGAGAAGACCTGTAAGATCATCAAGTCCAGCGTATGGCCTAAAACATGACACCTGCTAGACCATGGCACTAAGTGCCATATCCAGCCTTTCCTTGAACACATCCAGGGACAGTGCCTCCACCATTTCCCTGGTCAGTCCATTCCAATGTCTAAACACCCTCTCTGTGAGGAAGTACTTCCTAATATCCAACCTAAACCTCTCCTGGTGCAGCTTCAGGCCATGCCCTCTTGTCTTGTTGCTAGTTGCCTGGAAAAAGAGCCCAGCCCCCACCTGACTACAACCTCACTTCAGGTAGCTGTAGAGAGTGATAAGGTCCCCCCCTGAGTCTTCTCCAGGCTAAACCACCCCAGCTGCCTCCGTCTCTCCCTATAAGACTTTCCCTCTAATCCCTTCACCAGCCTTGTTGCTCTCTTCTAGACCAGCTGCAGCACCTCAATATCCTTCTTGAAGTGGGTAGCCCAGAACTGTACACAGTACTCAAGGTGAGGCCTCACCAGTGCTGAGTACATGGATCTTTACGAACCAGTCTAAGTTCTGGCAAAGGTAGCACATAGTTCCTGGTTCATGTCTTAGCTTAAGAGCATTTGAAATTAAACATTGTGTAGTATGCTATTTCCTGATGTATATGTATGGAGTAATAGGTAAAGCTGAAGTAACTAACTGTAAGTCTTGCATAGCTGTAACATACTGACTAATAAAGCTTTGGGGCAGTATTAACATTTCTGTATTTATGGTTTTACAGTTTTGGGAAACATAATGTGTTGTGGGAATGTGAGGGAAATGTAAGCATTGGGAGGGTGGCTCTTGGCAAGAACTAATCTTACTCCTTTTTTGTATCAAACCTTTCTAAAGTTTATTGTATATGATGAGGGAGTTGCTTTTGGGTTTACACAGTCATAGGAAGCAGCTCTTCCAGTATAAAACATGTAAACAGTGTTCTCACAATCAAAATGTATTTTGCCTCTGGGTTTATTGAAACACAAGTAAATCATGTGACTGTCTTATGCCTTAGTAAACATCATAGCTGTACAATTAAGTAAAAGTAAGATCTTGCTGAAAAACAGATGCTTTGCATGAGCTAGATTTTTCTCTCTAAGTACAAAAGCAAAAATGTTTTCACAATGTTTTTTGATGTACTTAGTTGACATTAACTGCTTTTAAATTAGTGACAAATGCATATACTGTAACTGTACTCAAACTCTTCCTGTAGGAAGAGAAATAAAGCATTCATTTGGAAGCATTAAGAATATAGTTGTATATATTTCTTAATGATTTTTTCAAAGTAAGTTCTTTACATTAGTGAAAACTTGAGGAAACATTTTCGATATTGGTCTGTTTCTTTCTTCTTTGGTTGTTTTTCCTCATTCAGTTTAAGAATGTATTCTTCATCAGTTAATTTTAGATTATTGTACTTTTGATGTGATACTATGCTTTCTTGAGGCACAGTGAAGCTTTCAACCACTGCCTTTGTAGATTTCTTGAAGAAAACAGATGTTGGAAAGAAGCAAGTAGCCCAAAGAGTGGAGACAGAGGTAAAAGGTACCTAGCTCCTGAATTAAATAAAGATCTGTCTGCTAACTGACTGTGAATTGAGAAAAGTTGTGGGGAAGTATACATGAGTCAAAAAACATGAGGCTTGCAGACAGCTTATCTCAGGAAGATTCATATAGTGGTTTGAGTTGGAAGGGACCTCTAAAGGTCATCTAGTTCAACACCCCTGCAGTAAACAGGGACATCTCACACTAGAACAGATTGCTTAGTGCCCCATCAAGCCAAACTTGAATGTCTCCAGGGATGGGGCCCATACTACCTCTCTAGGCCATCTGTTTCAGTGATCCACCAACCTCACATTAAAGAACTTTTTCCTAATATCCAACCTAAATCTGCCCTTGTCTTGCTTGAAACTATTATCCCTTGTCCTATTGTTATGTGTCCTAGTGAACTGCTCTTTCCCAGCCTTCTTATAGGCTCCTTTCAGGTATTAGAAGGGTGCTATAAGATCCCCTCGGAGTCTTCTCTTCTTCAAACTGAACAACCCCAACTCCCTCAGCCTGTCTTCAGAAGAGAAGGGGACAACCTATTTCATTTGCTTTACCTGGGAGAGGAAATGTGTGGAGTTCCATTACAAATAGGTCATGTGGCTAAATCAGTTTTTTCATGGAAAATAAAACTGAAATTCTGTATGAAGTAGGAGAAGCTGACCTGGGTAATTTCCCAGGTTCATGAAGAATGCAGGCTCACTACATCGCAGTTTGGACCGCAGGAAGCTGGCTGAACCTACTGGAGAAAAAATCCCTCTGTCATGCTTTTCCAGTAGCTCTCTAAGTACCTGCTTTTACTTGCTTTCATGGTTACTTTTCCTCTGGTAAAAGACTGGGTGGGAGGAAAAGAGAAATAAAGAAGTCTAAGATGAGGATGAAGACTATATAGACAGATCAGAGCATCATCTGTTCTCCCTGTTCCTCCAGGAGATGGTGGGTGCTGCTCAGTTCTGTTCTTTATAGAGACAGGAAGGTACTACAGGATGTGGTAAGTTTTTTGTTTTGTTTTTTTTTTTTTTATCCAAGAAGACTGAAGAAGAAGCCCTGTGGCTTTATGGGGTCTTGAATCTGCAGAGCAGACAATAGAAAAGAAGGGAGGAGTGGTAAACAGGATCTTGTAGATGGAACTGGAAGAAAACTGCAGTGTGTAACCAATACATGTGTGTGCTGGCATCTGCTTCCTGCAGAATCTATGTGGTTGTGGGCTGCTGCTGGACACTGCATTCTTGACTTGATCACATGAAAAAAAATCTAAACATGGCAGTCCTTATGTTGTATTTTATGTAGGAGAGAGTTTATAGTTTCTTAACTAGCAGGAAGGAACTGCGTTAGAGGGGTGCAAGCTGTTTTGACAGCAGAAGAACCTAGGGCACTCTGTGTTGGACTGTGCATTGGACTGATTTAGAGTACAGCATTTTGCCACAAGGAGCAAGTGTATCAAAGTTAGCTCTTAAGGAAGGGCATACTTTAGTGATGAGGGAGTTCTTGGGAAACATACATTTACATTGTATATCAAATGGAATACAATCCTATGTTGAAACAGCATGGGCTTTTCTATCATTAAACTAATTGGTGTTTTCTGTAGGTTATTTTTGTCAGTATTGTCATCAGTATAATGGCAATACTTCAGATCTTGTTTAAAAAAAAACAAACACAAAAGCCAACCAACCAAAAAAACCAAACCAAAACCAAAAAGGCCACCTTGTTACAAGTGCTCTGTAATCACAGGAAGTCCCACTTTCAGAAGAGTTTACAGCTTAAATAGAACACAAACATGTTGAAGAAGGCACACAGAGTGCACTGCAATGACGTCGTATTTCATGGAACTTTTGTGGCAACTTTACAGATTAAATGAAGAAATGGAAGAAAAAGGAAGGGGCAGTAGTGGGAGAGGAGAAATAGTAGCAAGAAGAAAAGGGGTGGAGTACAGAGAAGGTGAGAGATTGAAAGCTGCATGGAAAGGCATTGAGTAAGTGACTAATTAGCCATTTATTTAGTAGGAACATCTAGATTAATACTTCAGGAGTGATGAGAGTGTTAATGTGGTTTCCAAGTGACATGGTGTAGGTGGTTTTCACAAGCAAACAGTGTTCATTGTAAATGTATAAACTGAATTTTTCTTAAAAATCACAGATCTCTTCCTCCACCCACGCTGTTCTTACACTTCTTGATTTTATGCTTTCTATTTGCTAGAAAATGTATTTATCTTTTTACCCACAGTCATAAGATTCAATTCTAGGAGAAAAAAAAACTTGATCAGTGGAAGCAAAAGATCACATCCCCCGTAAACCTGGTCATATCAAGTGTAAAATTGTGTTCTCCTACATACATATAGCAGAACTCCTGTCAACTGCCTGTAAGTGTTAAGTGTGTCCCTTAAGACCCTGGCTGCTCAGCATATGTTGGAACAAGATGATGATGTGCTTCTCTCTATGAAGTAGAGGGGAAAGTGACTTAGTCTAAGGCAATCAAACTAGAAAAAAAATTGCAAGCCTGGTTTCTGTGCATCCTACTCATCTGTCCTTACTCTTGATACAGCCAAGGAACATATCCCACAGCCACCTACTATATTCACCTCTCTGTGTGCTTTGCATGGCTTGAGAATTCCCTAGTCTTCTCCTTGTCTGTCCTTGTTGACCTGTATATGTCTTTCTAATACTGATTCTAGATCTGTACCCCTCACCTTCTGTGCTAGTGTATGCCAAGAAGATGCGTGGGGTAGGAACTATTATGTAACGAGAACATAATGTAATTAGCATCTACAAGGATCTGAATTAAAGAATATACAATGTTAAGATACTGCATTGGAAATATACTGAGTCCTTGAAGCAAAGTTAAGCTTGAATGGATAACTCTTCCTCTGGGAATTCTGAACTTGGTTGTAATTGAAAAAGCTTGGTGAATTTTTGAGTAGCTGGTTTATTACTGTGTAAAGTAAAAAGTTATAGTTGAAGCAAATAAAGCTCACAGGCGCATGTCAGTTCTGTCTGCTGGTCAGTTCGTCCCTGCTTTCCCCATCAACTTGTTGAACTTTTTCAATCAAATCCAATAGAGTGCTAGAACTCAAACATAAGTTGGTCCACCTGCTAGAGGAAAAACTACGCTGAGGATAGTTTATCTGCTTGGCCTATTAGTCAGTGTGGTATTGATTGTTTTGCGCTCCATGTACAGTTGTATCAAAACCTGCAAAAGAAGATGTTGCTTGGCTAGTAAGGTCATGTGGGGAGGGAACTGAAAGTAATGTGGAGTCCTGGAGGGGGGTGACTGAGAGCACCATGGGGATTCTGGGACATTGAAAAGGCACATGTAGAAAGGGAGGTGCATATCCAAAAGTAATCAGACTTCATATATTCTGAAACATGTAGGATAAATTAATTTATATTAACACAGTTAAATTCTTTAAAATTAATATGGTCCTTTCTTAGCACAATTTTTATATTCACAGTTTTCTAACACAAGTTGCAAGCTTGTATTTTTACCCAGTGAGTGAGAGGTAAGTATCTTTATAATGCCTTGTGATAGACACTTTTTACTGTCAAACTTCCCTGCAGCTCTGCATAGTGCTACAACAAACTCCTTGGTGGTCAAGTGGTTGTGAAAAGCTGGAGATTTTTGTTAATGATTATACTGACACTTTTTTCTGCAGTATTGTTTGGGAAGATCCCTATTTTATCATCCAAGCTTGGCATTACTTACATAAGGAAATGTCCTGCAGTGATGTTAAGTTCTCTAATACCATAAGTCTTAGCTTTCTTAAATAAATGCTTAAGCAGTCATGTTTTGATGTTTGTGTTTTGTTGTTGTGGTTTTTTTTTTTTCAATTAAAAAAACCCAAAACAAACTAAAACCCAAATACATACACTCTGTGGCAATTCTTTAGTATTTTTGGGATTTTGTATGGACTCTCTCATGGTTACCTTCTAAAGCTGTGAGGTGAACAAGTGCCCATGCTCACTTTTTAGAGCTGTAAGTCAAGGAGGGGGAATATTTTACAGATCATGTTATTTGTGTGTGATGCAGAAATAGGTTCAAAGTCTGACACAATGCAACTGCTCTTTAATAGCAATATTAGAGGGGGTAGATGGATCATTTACACCCCTCACTGCCAGATTTGGCATGTCTCTTTTTTCCAAGTCAGCTGATACACTATATTTGGAAATGTGGCTCTGTTCTGTGTTACCAAGTTTATTCATCATTGCTGTCAGCATGCTCTCTCTTTGCAGAATGTTTTCAGGAATTTTCAACTATGTTCACTTGAAAGGAAACATGGCATTGAACTTAATAAATATTCACCAGAAGACAACCAGAAAAGCAAACTTGAAAAAAGAAACAACCAAAAATCACCCCACAAAAAAAGCAATCCAAACCACTTTTCCACTGAATTGTTTATTGCTGCTTCTTCAGAGATTTATGAAGTCTGCAGTTCATCTCAGTCCATTTTTTTTGTTAATTTTTCTGTGTGTCATGCAAATATATTGTATATTGTTTCTTCTTTTGTCATGCAAACAGCCTGTCCTTTTATGTCGAGAAGCAGGCTCATCCTTTATTTCTTTCTAAACAATAGTTTTATTCACTTGCAAAAAAAACCTTGATATCTGAAATTTTGCTTCAAATTAAAAAATAGTTTTTCTGAATTTACAAATCGTTTTGGAATTTCAGGGATTTGGGTAGATGAAATCTAACTCTAAAATCTGTTTCATTAACTGTTATTTTATTAATGTAATTTTAATTGCAAAAAATAGTTTCAGAAAGGAACCACACCTACTTTCTCCAGATTGGGTCTTGTGTTATTAGGGTAACTCATTTGCTGGTTAAATATGGCAGAGAGCATCTCTCAACCAAACTGTCTTTTGCCAGGTGTGAAATCAGATTATATCTTGTGTACTAGTTGTTTTTGTTTTTTTAATTTTGGAAAAAGTTGGACAATCTATTTTTATATTATCTAAAATACATTAGGTGCTTTTTTTTTTTTATATACAGAACTGCTCCACTGTGTTGGTTTTCTGGACAACCATCTGTGGCAGCAGTTTCATTCAAATTACGGCTTTCACTAAACAACTGTCAGACATATTAGATTTTAAATAGTTATATATGTTTCATGCAACTGAGCAGTGAAAGCAGATAAGTAATGTAGGAAGCAGAGACATATTTTTCTGATTGGGAATTAGATAAAAAAATACAGTTCTGATTAAGATAGATGATTCCTTTAAAGGAACTACTTTCATAACAAGAGAACTCAAGATATCAGTCTGCTGGTTTTGCTTTTTTGTGTGAGATAGAATTGCTGATTTAATCATGCATGCAGAATATTTCCTCTATAGAAATTCTGATGATGAAGATGCAATAGTTTAGACAAGATACATGCATCAAAGGAGAGAGCAAAGATGCTTGCAGAGCTTATTTCATGTTCATATACTGGTAGCATCGTACTGAAAAAGTGCATTTCTGATTACAGTGCCATCAATCTAATGACTTGTATTCACTGAACTTGTTTTTTCCTATGATATCTTTGCTGTGTGTTAACTTAGCAGTAGGAGCTGAGAAAGATTTTGTATTAGCCTTGAATTTCTTACTCACATAGAGCGCGTTTCAGCTAGAGATTATTTTTTGCCTCTAAAGCAATATTCACCTATGATAGCAATGCAAATATTTAGCATTGTTCAAGTTTTTCTTTTTGCCATACTTGGGAAGCTGAAGTTCACATACTGTAATATCAGCTTTATCTTTAGACATAACTCTTGGCAATACTTTCACTGTAAAAATAGGTTCTTGCTACTAACATGTTTCATATGGGGAAAAATTGGAAGTGTAGGGCTAACCATGTACCGTATTCATACAGCTTCATGTATTGGTGAGTCATTGTTCTGATGGTGGCACTTTTCATGGCTCTGTATGCAATATGTGCACAGTTGTCTTTGGGTTTTTTCTTTTCCTAAAATCTATCAACAGATGTTTATGTTGCAGGCAGAATCTTCCTCTAAATACAATTTAAAAAAAAAAAAACACACAAAAAAAACCCCTGCTGTGTTTTTGTAGTTGTGTATACAGAACATTTACTTAGGCTGCTTTTCCTCAATTTATTGATTGATTAACATATTTTGCTTTTGTAAATGAGAAGCCCAAGTCCTTAAAAATAATTTCAGATGTTCCATTTATTTGTCTTAGTATTTATGAGCATCTTGATCAATATAAACTACATGTCACCATAAATTATAAATACTAACATGGAATGCACTGTATGAGTGCTTTATTTTTCTTTTGATTCTAAAGACGCAGGGGGATTATGTTTAGAATGTAGAAAGCAATTTTTATGAATCAACACAAAACTGCATTGTTCTTGCCCTGAAGATTTTAGGCTCTGTCCTCAAACCTGCTGTTGCATCCATTACAGACCCATCTTACTTGAATTCTCTTAAGAAGAGAAGGGTTTAAAATAAATGTAACAGGATGGCATATAGGAGAGGAGAACACTTAAATGAATAGGTGGTGTGCAAATAAAGCTTTTGTGAAGGTGACCTCCTGCACCAAGAGCTCTGTTTATCTGTTTGCAGTTATGAGCGTTACTCCCTGCTTCATATGAGCCAAAAAACATTACTAAATCTTGTATCAAGTGTAGTTGCTCGAAGCAGAGCAGTGTCTTTCAAGAGGATGTCCAGTATTAATTTATGAACTTGAAAGGGTTTGACCAGCCACTGTGATTACAGGGAACCTGGGGGATCTCTCCTTACTAGTCTGTCTCTGAGGACTAACCATGGTAGAAACTGTATTGGGACACCTACGCAATGAAAGTAGGCAGCACAGATGGGTTGTTTGAGCCTCTGAGAGAGCTCAAATTGAGGGTGGATGGAGGGGAGTGGCTATGTCCCAGGATATTAGTCTCCCAAGTAATCAGAGACAGTCTTGTTTCTTACACTGTGTTTATTGTTGGAAGATAGAATAATTTGGTTTGTTTGCCTTCCTTTTTGAAAATGCCTTATGGTTTTGTCTTAGATTTTTTCCTTCTTGTTATGAGGTGTTATCTTTTCAGTCAGTTTTGAGATCCTTTAATTTTGAGTTACAAACTAGCACTGTTAACCTTAATTTGCTTCCGAATCATTCAGAGTTAGTATTTAAAATAAACCTTCAGCTTGACAGTTTCTTTTTCACTCCAGTCTTAAAGGGAAATGAAAGAAGCCAGATTATGTACCTTTCCCATTAGAAGTTGGGTTTTTTTTTAATGTGTAGCAATTTTTTAAAAAGATCTGCCCTATACAGTTACTTAACATATGGATTGCAATTGTTTCAGCCTTGGTCAGTGTGGAGAAGCAGGTTTTTAGCTGATGGTCGATACATTCTAGTATTAATACTAGCTGCCAAAGAACAAAACTTTTTGATAAGAGTATGGGAGGAAACATTTTGAGTAAGCTAGCTACACTGACTGAGGATAAAAAGATCCCTTTTATATAGAGAGAGTGCTCAGAACTGAAATCCAAAGTACTACTTCTTTATAGTGATTTTTAGCATTTTTATGGATTTTATTGTGCAGTGCATGATAACTTGAAGCTGCTATGGCTGAGGTGATCTTGGTGACTCAGGCAGTCAGAATCTTAGCTGTCCAAAGTTACCTGAATGTGTCTGACTGCCCTCTCACTGTGAAGTAACAGGACAGATTATTTTATACTACATGGTAATATATTCTATAGACTATGTAGGCTGCCCATTTAGAGATGGAAGCATCAATTGCATTAACATAGAATCACAGAAAAAAATTGAAGGCAAGGGACCTCTGGAGATTGACAGGCTCAATTTTCTGCTTTAAATTCAGAGTTAAATTAAGTTGCTTAGGGCCTTGCCGAGTCAAATTTTTAAATGCTCCAAGGTTGCTTGGAGATACTGATAAATCTCCATCCTGTTCCAGTGCTCGACCATCCTCACGGTAAGGAGTTTCCTTACATCTTTTTGGAATTTCCTTTATAGCATCATGTGGCTGTTGCCTGTTGACCTTTTGCTGTGCTTACCTGACAAGAATTTTTCTCCACCATTTTTATAACTCTGTTACACAGATGAAGGCAGTAGTGGGGTCCTTTTCTTCTCCAGACTGAATAAACTCCATCATCATGTCTTTCATCTCATGTGTCAGCCCTTTTGCTATTTTAACAGCCTTTCCCTGGATGTGCTTTAGTTGCTGGTACCTCCTGTGCTTCATGATCAGAAGCTGTACAGTACTGTAAATGTGGCCTCACCAGTGCTAAGCAGAAGGGAATAATTACCTCCCTTGACCTGCTGTTTGTTCTCTTGCTTATTCAGCTCAAACTACAGTTAGTTTTCATTGTCTTAAGAGTATACTGTTGGTTTACATTGGCCTGGGTCTTAATATTGGAAAACCAGCCCAGGATGATGTTCAGTTACCACTATTTTTGGTGGTAACTCGAAATAAGTTTTCCTTATCTTCTTGTCTTGAGCCACAAGAAGCTGTTGCAAATATATGTATATGATACTTTTATTTTGAAGTGGAATACTTAATCTTCTATTCTTTTTGAATTACTGTTTTATTGCAGTCACAGACACTAATTCAGCTGCTGTCTGCGGTGCAGCTGATAAGGTAAAATAACCTGGTTTTATGTAGCATGGATACTTTGGTATCCATAATATTTCTTCACAACTAGTGAATTTGCAAATTATCTGAAAGATATATTTTTTTTCTCTCTAAGATTATAGTTTCTAATTACCCTGAGGTGATTAATGTGCAACTAACTACATGAAATATTGCTTCAGATTGCAGTGTGTGGTTGTCTTATATTCAGGCCATGCAAATAATACTTGCACATATATATTGGCCAGAAACAACTCTTCATCCTCTTTTTTTAAGTGAATAAAAAGAGAAGATATTTGCCATTCGTTATGATTGTATTTTGTTTCTTAGCAATTTGTGACAGTGTGATTCTTACTCTGTTTTAGTTGGAAGATGGGGAAGAAGAGTCGAGTAAAAACTCAGAAGTCGGGTACAGGAGCCACAGCGACAGTATCTCCAAAGGAAATGTTGAATCTAATTAGTGAGTTATTGCAAAGTAAGTTTTTTTATGCCTCTCTAGGAAAAGAGATGGTGTGCAGACCACTTAGAAATGTTCTGTTGAAACCAATGAATTAAATTCATTGAAGGTGGCCAACCTTGCTATTTCATCCTGCTTAAGATAGTATAGTGTGTATCTCACAGTATCTTTCTCTGTCAGTATGTAACACTAGTGGCTTATTTAAATATGCTTTTTTGTTGTTGTTGCTGTTTGGAAGTGCTTAGTTCTTGTGTATAGACCAAAAGTTGTTTCACCTGTTGAGGAACTTGAAACTCGTCCATTATTTCTAGTAAATATGAAAAGTGGAGCATAACTTCATCTGATTATGTTAAAATACTGTTCACTCTTTTGTCATGAGTAACTGCTAAGCTAAACTTATTGAGACAAAAGTCCAAATTTTCCTATCATGGACACATCTAAATGTTGCCTTAGAAAAATTAAGGAGTTTTTTCTCTAGCATTGCTCACAGAGAGGACAAGAGGAGTTGGCAGAGCAGTTTGATACTTATGCTACAGTTGGCTTCTGCTTTGCTACCAAAAATAAAATATAGATCTAATTTTATAAGCAAAACAAGTATCAGCTGTTCTTTTTGTCAAGCTCCCATATTTATTCAACACAAAGATTTTTCAAATCAATTGAGCAAGGTAATCTTCAGCTGTCCACTTGAATTTTTGTGGTTTAGATCAAGAAATCCATACACTGGCGTTTAGAATATTGTCAGAGAGACTGTGAATATAATCTGAAGCTGAAGCTTGGCTAAGTATTCCTTTGCTTGTCCCTGCAGTACACATGCATCTGTGAAAACAGTATTGACTAGGCAGGTCAAATGTGTGTACCACCAAATTTCTGAATCACTTAAGGTAAGGTCTGAGCTATTATAATCTGCTTTCATTCGAGCAAGAATCTTGGTAACCAGGGTAATGTAAACAGTATATTTTGCTTGGATTATTAAAACCAGACTTTTGTTTGTCTTGTCTGGGGGACTATCTATTAATGGTCTGGTTGTTTACCTTTTTTTCTTTCTAGCTTTTAAAAAATTTGGTATGTCTTAAATCTGAAAGTATATGAAAAGGAAAAACAGCAACTTCAGGCAAGTTATACTGTGAACATTTTAAAATAATCTATTAATTACATGTGAAATACTAGGATGTTTATAACAACTGATTCTGTAGCGTTCACCACATAAACGTTTGAAGGACAAGTAATACTAAGGTTCAGTTAAAGTTGCTATGAAACCATGACCTTTTCTTTAATGTCCAAATATATATATATACACTTTACTAAATAGAACATTTTCATTTGCTGTTTTTATTTCCAGAATGCAGCAGTCCTACCCCAGGTCCTGGTAAAGAGTGGGAAGAATATGTACAGATTCGTTCACTTGTTGAGAAAATTCGCAAAAAGCAAAAAGGTAAATGTGAAAGCCTGTAAGATAAGGGTGGCTCAGAGTATTGATTTGTCTAAAGAATTGTCTGTTGGCAGCTAAAAGGAATATTTTTGTTGTTGTTGTCATTGAAATATTATGTAATCCTATTGTTTTGGTATAAAAACCTTAATTGTCTGACATGTAGTTTATTTTTACACTTGCAGGTGTTTCTGAGATGTTCTGGTGGGCATGACCACTGGCATTAATAGTTTTAATACTTATATATACTTACTTCAATGCTTATAATTCTGAGTGAATATCACAGATGGGTGATCCTGTTATAATTCTGTTCGATAAGTAGAAAAAAGAGCTTGAAATTGTGATGAGATGACAGTCTGAAAGGCTAGAAGTAAAAATCCTTTGAGAATAAACAGGCCTTTTTTATTCCTGATTGCACAGTCTGTCCCTCTGCCTCCATGAATCTGAACGTTTTAAATTAATTTTATGACTATTTTTAACCTGAACACTTTACTGGACGTGAAAAGTTTCGGCAATTCAATATCATTACATCAAATTACAACAACAACAAAAAAGTAAACAGAAAGTAAATACATCAGCTAATAAATCTATCTGTACATAATTAAAATAAATAAATGCTTATGGTACCATAGTTAAATTGGAGCTTTATTGCCAATTTTCCTAAGTTTAAGGTATGCTTATTTTTCAAATTAGAACAGTTTTCTTTCAGTATGTTCTGCAACAACTCACTGTTACTGATATTTATTTTCATATTAGCTTTGTTTTTATTTGGAAGTATGCTCTTAAAAATGCCTTTTTTTTTTTTTGTAATTTTAGTAAAATTAACCTTTTTTATGACTGTTGTGTTTTAATGGCAGAGAAATAGCAATTCTTTCTTTTCTGATATTTATATGGTGATGGCAAGAAGCCTGACTGCATTTAAAGTAGAGCTTGAGTGGTTCATGCAGTCACTTGAATCATAGAATCATAGAATCATAGAATCATAGGGGTTGGAAGGGACCTCGAAAGATCATCTAGTCCAACCCCCCAAAAAAGCAGAGGACTGTACATAGAGGCTTGAAATGTTACTTTCATACCTGTTTTTAATAATTTTGACTAACACATAAAAATCTTACTTCATGAAAGGATGTTTAAACCTGTGAACATCATTTACTGGCAGAGGGCATATGAAAGCATGGATGATACTTTTTGAGTGACTCCTTTCTGTAGCTCTGTAGAGATGAACTTGACTCATTGTTTTGCTGTCATGTGACTTTTATAAATGTATGGTATATGTCCTGCTTTTTATGATGTGTTACTTTAAAACATAATTCAGGTTGACAAGAATAGAGTTAGCATTAGGGTTAGGCTGTTCACTGTATCTTTCTTCTCTGCCAGAAAGATTGAAACATTCATGGGGAGAATGGCTGCTGGAAGAAGCAGTAGAATTAGTATAGCAGTATAATAATGTTAATAGAACGTATTTTTTTCCTTGAAAGATGCAAAACCTACTAAGCACAGCACTGTTGACATTCAACTGGCTTTTAATGTAACACTTTTACACACATAGTGAGTATGAATAGTATTTGTGTCTTTTCAAACTTCTTTTTTAATGGAACGAAGTAATTTATTCTACACTGTTTTCTAGCTTAATAAAAGTTTTAAGCAATTAGCAAAGGAAGTAGAAATTGCTTTGGGGAACTCTAGGATGTACAAATTAATATATTGCCTGAAGTGTCGTACTTGTGCTTATCTTGGAGTAGAACACTGGGTTGCAGAACATGAAATAAAATGGTCTTGATGATAGAAAATTCTTCATTTGAAAACTGAGTATTTTACTTTCTAAATTTTTTCCTTGTTTGACTAATTAGCAAAATTTTAAATAAAGCAATTTTTTCTCAATGTAAGTTTTCATCAGTATAGCTGTATTTTCTGTTATGTGTAGAAATAAATTGTTCCCCAATAGTGCTTGCAATTTAAAGGAGCTGGTCCTTCCTTTAATTTGGAAAAATGTGGGAAGTATTGAACCACATCATATATGAGGAACAGAGGGAGAATTTCAGAGATGCTTATAGAATGGTTCCAAATACAAGCTGGATTAAAAGCTGGTTAGAAGCTTTGAGTAGCCTTATACAGTAGTCAGTGTTGGAAATCAAAGGAGCAAAGTCCTGAACAGCACGAACACCTATCAAGCTCTGTAAAAGCTACACAACTGGAGTTACTAAGTTTCTGAGGCCTTAGCTCTGAATGTATTCCACAGAAGACAGCATACTGAAGGGAGTATGAAATAAAGGAGAAATGCCAGCTTTAAAAAAATGTTCACCATATTCTTACTGCATTCAAAAAAAATACTTCAGCAGTATTAAGTGTTTATACTGCACCATCAAAGACTGTAGTTTTAGATGATACTACCATTTCTATGTTAACTACAGATTTGATTGGTTCTGGGGCTTGAAATGTGTGATTTGAAGGAGGGGAATATTTCAGATACACTAATGCTACTTTCTTAAAATCCTTTTAATCTAAAGATGTGGTTTTCACTTGTGCTTAACCAAAAAACGTTGGATGTAAACAACTTGCTGATGATGTTTTGTCACAATGCCTGAGCATTTTGGGGGTGTCGGGACACTTAATGTGACCTGACATGAGAGTTTGAGTTGAAGAGAGCACAGAGACAAAGAGGTACAACAGGAGCTGGCTGAGTGTAGCTGGGAACTAAAATGCGTAGGTTCAAATCAGGTTATGGTAGAAGGGAAAGCTGAAGAAATGAATGAGACTTGTGATTTCTCTGGTTGGCCATGTGCCTGATGCAGAAGCAAAGTGTAAAAATGTGGATGAGCTCTGTAATGTCAGGAGGATGATCAGTCCTTAGTTATTTTAATAGGTCCATATGCTGCAGGAAAAAGCTAACTGCCTTGTATGTGAGAGAAGGAGCTTGAGATCTGCTTATCATTGTTTCCAGTGCTGAATTAATGAAATTGCAGCTTGCCTCTCAGTTTCCTCCTTGTGTCTGTATTAACATGTTGTGGTGATTGAATTTTCATCAGTATTAAGCTGGGAAATATTTTCACTCAGCTTATGTAAAAGAGAAAGAGGAGGGGAGCTTTAGGTGCTCATGTTTTTAAGATGACAATTTTGCAGAATATTTAAGTTGTTGAAAATTGGGTATGACATTTGTTACACTATTGAGTAACACTTAACAAAGACCGTTTCTGACTCAGCTACTTCAAAGTAGAACTGCTGTGGGATAGTGGATAGCTTTTTTACATGTGCTTTTACATTGAACTTTATCTTTCTAGATCCTTTTATTTCTGCATTTGTTTTTTAATAAATTGTGTATACAGGTCTGTCTGTTATCTTTGATGGAAAAAGAGACGACTATTTCCCTGAACTGATAAAATGGGCAACTGAAAATGGAGCATCCACAGAGGGTTTTGAAATAGCTAATTTTGAAGAGGAGGGCTTTGGTTTGAAAGCAACAAGAGAGATAAAGGTGAGCATGTGAACGTTTGACTTAGATTAGAAAATTGTGTTTGGAATGTAGTTGCAGGGCTCTAAAACACTCACTACCTTCCCTTTCCCCTTTGCTTAAGAAACTGCTGTTCTGAAACATGCTTGGCTCTGTGTACTTGAGAAATAAAATTCTTGATAAAATTGAATATTATTTTTTGTGATTATTGGATACATCTGTGTATTTTTAATCAGTCTTTTTTTCCCCCTCTCTTTGTTGCCTATACTGTTTACCTGATCACCAGAGTATTCTCCCCATTGATATATCCCTCTCCCGTGTTTTCTAACTGCTTAGTCTCTTCTCTTCTTTCATGTCTCTTCTCTTAAAGCAGTGGTCTTACTGCCTCACAAAGAGGTATTTGCAATACTTATTTTCTAGAGAAAATGAGAAGGAAAACCAAAACAAAATTACCTGATAATTGTAAAGAGTATCTATTGATCATCAGGTAATGAATACAGATGCACACAGTTGGAAAACTGTTAGGATTTAAGCATTTAAGATTGCCACTTTCCATTCGTATTTTACAGATGGGAAATAGCTTTGAAGAACAGTCAGCTGTTGTAGAATGAATAATAGAAAATGAGCCTATTATGTTCTTTCTAGGGCTTTAGAAGCACTACTGGTAGGGCTAGCACTACTACTAGGACTAGCACTACTGATTGATAAAAATCCCAAACAGTTCTAAAGTAAGAATGGACACTGCGAAAAAACCTCTACTGGGAGAAAATATTTGATCATGTAATAGCAATATGATGTATTTGGTAGCTTTGAGGCTGTGTGGGCAATGTACATGTTAGCAGTTCCAAACTGAAGCACTTTATTTGTAATCTGTTTTAAGCTTTGTGTAATGCAGATTGGAACATTTGGTTACCACAATATGAAACATAGCATATTTGTTTAATTTGCAGTGAAAGAGATGGAAGAATTTTGATTCAGAATAATTTCAATTAGGAAAAAAAAAACAACGTGTAATTTAAAGACAATATGTATATTTGATACACTTGGTATGTCATATAAATGCTAAATGCTAACTGACCCTCTGCATTTTTTTCTTTCTGTAGGCTGAAGAGTTGTTTCTATGGGTTCCTAGAAAACTGTTGATGACAGTTGAGTCAGCTAAAAATTCAGTATTAGGTAAGAGCTTAAGGAAGTTCTTAAACAAGAGGCTGATATGTATAGGATCATACAGCAGGAGATTTTTTTTCAGTTGATCTCCTTTGTTGCAGGACTTGCTTATTATGCCAGCCATCAAGTTTGGAATACCTAGAAACCTAGTGGAATAATTTACTTTTCCTCTTTGTTTCTGGCTGAGCACACTAGATATCTTCCAGAAATGTATGTCTTTTATTTTGAACACATGTCGTGTAACTTGTATATAACACTTGGAGATAAAATGTTCTGAGGTACTGAGAGCATTGTTCTAGTGTCTTCATGTCTTCCAGTATGCAGTTGTACATGAGGCATTTACTGTGTCACTTAACTTGCAGCATAAGACAATGTGGGCAGCTAAATATTTTAAAAAACTAAAAAGCTTTTTTTGTTGTTGTTGAAAATTCTTATGGATCATATCATTTTCATTTAAAGTAAATCTAGGATGATATTTTCTATGAACAGCTAATTAGTGTCTCACCTTTCTGGGTTAATTCAGGATCTCTGTATTCTCAAGATCGAATTCTTCAAGCCATGGGCAATATAACACTGGCATTCCATCTTCTCTGTGAGCGAGCCAACCCCAACTCTTTCTGGCTGCCCTACATCCAGACACTTCCTAGTGAATATGACACACCTCTCTATTTTGAAGAGGATGAAGTGCAGTATCTTCAGTCAACTCAGGCCATACATGATGTTTTTAGCCAATATAAAAATACAGCTCGACAGTATGCCTATTTCTACAAAGTTATTCAGGTAAGCATCTTAAATGTAGTATATGATACACAGTGTTCTCATGATTATTGAGGAAGGTGTGAAAACAGGGATGCTAAATAATAAAGTAAGTGTACTGCTCTTAAAGGGTTGAATCATTAAAGCAATTTCTGTTTAAGGCTGGCAAATACATGCTATTTCTCTTATTGTCTCTTAAAGCTAATAAAAGGTAATTTGTGTAGGACTTAAGCTCATATGGTCAAAGTAATGTCTCACTAAAAATAATTTATATTCTGCATCAAAGTCCATGCTGCTAAGAGTAAGAAAAGCTACAGTTTAAGCAAAGAAAACAATGTACATGAGATTACTTTAGAGGAAGACTGTCTTTAGAAGCCCAGTGATAGTGATGCTGTAGATGATAACAAGCCTGTAATTCTCTGCCCTGTTATATATTCTGATATGGGAGCTGATATGGCAGCTCATGGAGGAAGACTTCTCAGTCTTATATTTTTGAGATTGATGCAGTTCAGTTTGGTTTGCAGCAATGGGAAACCTTTGTGGAAACAGTATTTGAATGGCCATCTCTTTGAGCTTTATATTAGTATATTCAAGAAAGTGTTTAGCACTGTACTGTTGCCTTTTGTATGAATTGTTAAAATGTAGGTTCTGGTCACTTGTGGTCAGAAATCTAGACAAGATTTTTTTTTCTTTCTCCTCACAAATACTTTATTGCTTGTTTTATATTCTTATATAACATAGCTGTTGTTTCATGTTGAATGTGAGCATGAAGATAAACCAGGTAGGAATCATTTGTCTGATTTGTTCTTTGGAGAACACACCTAAATTTTAGGTTGTTTGGTGCCATGTTTCAGCACTGCCACATAACCACAATTTCAGCTTGATGTTTCTTCACTAGTATTGAGCAAATGTCACATTAGGAAGAGATATAATTTCATCTGGCTCCAGGAGTGCCAAGTGAATGTCCTGAGTATCTATTATTAATGTGTTTGATGAAAACTCAGAGGGAAGTTTTAAAACTTTGGTTGCTGTTTCTGCTTGCAAAAATAAAAGCTTGTAATTCGTTAAATGGTGGGGGAAAAAAGTTCATGGAAAAAAAAAAAGCCTCTTTCTTCCCTAAAGCAAAGAATCATTTCTCATTATTAAGAAAAGCAATAATGAATTTATCATCATCTTGTATGCACTCATCATTTTCTGAACAGCTGATCCACAAAGCACTAGTGCTAAGGGTAATTCATGAGTACATGGAAAAGGGAAGAAGAGGTGGGGAGAGAAGAATTTATTGTATAAATGAAAAAAAAAACAACAACAAAGCAAACCCACTTTCCTATTAAAGGCAGTGTACTCTGCAAGCTTTATGAAAGTGAATGTTAGATTTTTATATACCATCATTTCATTCAGTACTACATAGCATTTTAACAAAAGCTGTCCTATGTGACCAGGTTTTTGATATTGCTTCAGGTATGTAGACTAATATTTTTTAAAATTTGCAATTACACTTTTTGTAATACAAAAGTCTTATTAATGTACTTAGATTTATTAGATTAGCTGTTCTACTGTAGAAAGTAAAACTAGTAAGATCTCAAAATAAAAGGTGTTTTGTTGAAATCTGATGACACCAAAAAAGGGAGTATTTTGTGCAGGCAAAATTTTTTAATTCCTTTGCAGCAATTTTAGTCTGCAAAATGTTTCTAATGGCCGGAGGAATTAAAGGGTTAACAAATAATTTCTTCAAATGCTTAATTTTCTTTCCAAATAGTATTGCTAGACTGTTATTAAAATAATTTGGCTTCTGAGAGGTGTGCAGTTTTAAACAGTTTGACAAGTGCTGGTCTGTTTTATTTCCATAGCTTCTCTAAAAGGGTGGCTTTCTCAGAATGCTGCAGTCCTACCTCTTTCTCTAAGTGCTTGGTCTGGATACACATGAGAAATGGGCAGATTTTATGCAGTTCACAGCTGTTGCAGGCTAAACTGTCATCTGGCTTGATAAGCAGAAACAGGTGGGATGTTGAGTAGACAAAAATAAACCCTTGAGCATGTTAGCCAGGCTCTATAAACCACACTGACACCTTCTAAACATATGTAATTTGATAACTGAAAGATAGTTAAAACTTCTTACAGATGCACTTTAAAGGCATATTTGGCCCCTGCATTGCTATCAAAATACAGTGAGTGGTCAAAAAGTACTTTCATGGCAGCAGACTTGTAGTTTGCAAGATGTTTTTGTAGTTTGTTCCAAGGAGAAGTTTTGGAAACTATGGGGTTTTCTTTTCTCCCAGAAGGTATGTGGGTGACTTCTATTAACATTTATGGGCACTGCATGCCTACTGAAGGGTGAACAGAGCCCAAATATTTATGACAATGTTAGGGGGTTTTTTTGTACACTGAAATGTGGTATAATGGGCACAAGAGGGAGCCATATAGATTAAAGATATTCACAGTGTGATAATATCCCTAAAGAAAGTACAACCAATACTGAACCTTTTTTTAAAGAATATGCAGTGATCTTTGTGTTTGACTTTCAGTTGCATCTGTGTGCCTGTTTGTAGTTATCTACAGAGAAGCTTTTGTAAATCAAAACAAGATACCAAGACAAAGGGTGCTCTTAGAGAAGGTGGAAGTGCCTCAACTATTTACATTCTGCCTGTTAAAGCAGTGTTGAATCTTTTCCCCAGGTGTAATGAAGGCTGTTATTAGCTGCCTTAATAACAGACAATTTTATGATAATTTGAACAAACTTTTAAAATCTCTTAAGTAATAGGTCCAAAACTAGCAGAGCCCATCAGCTAGCCATAGCTTTTGCTGTGGTGGCCAGCTGTATGCATTCAGTGGCACTCTGTGAAGCAGTATCTGTGTGTAGCTATCTCCTGCTTGGAAAAAGCATCAGTTTTGCAGGACTGTCCAGGATGTCAGTTTGGCATTGATTTAGACAATGTTTTCAGCCTATAGTGTCTGGACCACTGAGGGACTACAGATTTTTTAAAGGGCACCAGCAAGCCAGCTGTCTGTAAATAACCAAGCAACGTGGGTGATGTTGCAGTGGGTGTCTGCTATGGGCTGCCTGATCAGGAGCAAGGAAAGAGTGGATGAGGCCTTCTACAGCTAGAAATAGCCTCACATTTGCAGTCCCTGGTCTTCAGGGGGGGCTTTAGCTGTCCTAATGCCTGTTATAGGGACAACACAGCAGGGTATAAGCAATCCAGGAGGTTCACGGAGAGCATCAGTGGAAGAGGATCAGGTCAGGCAATACTTAAGCAAACTGGACATACTCGTCTGTCAGCCTTGGTGGGATGCACCCACAAGTGCTGAGGGAGCTGGCTGATACTGTTGTGAGGTGACTCCGTGGTCTTTGAACTATACTAATAACGGGCAGAGGTACCTGAGAACTGGAGAAAAGCAAATGCCACTCCTATCCTCCAGAAAGGCAGGAAGGAGGACCAACGGAACTATAAGCCTGGCCACCCCACCTTGATCCCTGGGAAGGTGCCGTCCAGTGGAACCTTGACAGGCTGGAGAAATGACTGACAGTTGATGTCCATTCAACAGGAAGTTCAAAGCCCTCTGCCTGGGGTGGAATAATCCCATTAATATGTTTGGGGACCAAGCTGAATATGAGCCAGCAAAGTGCCCTTGCAGCAATATGGACCAATGGCATTCTGGGCAGCATTAGGAGTGTTTCCAGCAGGTGGAAGGAGGTGATCCTTCCCCTCTGCTCGGCCACACCCAGGGTACTGTGTCCAGTGCTGGGATCTCCAGTACAAGAGAGATTGTAAATAAGAATTTTAGAATAAATCCAAATAGAGAAAGCAAAGTCACCTGTTCAACATTTTAGCAACTAAATTTAATGTTATTTGACTCCACGTTATGTTTCTTTGCTAAGTTAATGAGCAAATTACTTGCTTTCTTCGCTGTCAAGCTACTGTTACTAGAAAAGGCAAAAGCTGCCTTATGAATCACACCTTTTTTTTTTAATTTATTTTTTTAATTAATATAATCTATTTGGTAGAAGATACTAATACCTTCAGATACTATCTGTAGTCTGGTTTGTATCCAGTGTTCCACAGGAACGCTCTCATGCCAGTTTTCTGATTAGTGAGTATTGACTTCTGGACAGTGCTTGTGAAAGTGTTATTGTAGTCCCATTGTGAATACAAACCTTGCATTAATCTATCCAAAGATGTTTTGATCTGTTTGTTTGCACTATTGGACAGAGAACATAATTTCCTGGAGGCTGTAATCCCCTTTGATCAGACACTAAATTTGATTTATTATTCATATAAAATTTGACTAATTGATTTAGTGTGAATTAAATTCTAAAATCTAGTTAATAGCTGTTGGGCACTGGAATATCATTTTGGTTAGGACATTCTAACACATTAAGTTTTAGATCTCAAAATAATATTATAGCATCTTTAAAGTCTGGTATCACATTTGATTCTTCAATATTGAGTATATTAGGTGAGATTTCACATCTCTAGTTCATTTTTGACACCAGTTTTTGAAGCTGATATGACTTACATGGCTCTTACATTACTTTTCTAAACTGTTCTAGTCTATCCTATTCCAACAAACATATTATTTCCCAGGTCAATGTGAAGTAGAACGTCTGGTCTCTGTCCTTGGCTTTAACATTCTACCATTTCACTTTCATGTGCAAAATAATATTTTAGTTGAATGCAGACAAGTATACTGCCTTTTCAAACACCCTAAACTATTCAAATGTTTGGAACTTGTTTATTCCTTTAAAATTAATAGAATATAGAATATTTTAATGCTTTTAAAGAGTTCAACTAATATGTAGTCAAAAGAAAATGTATTTGGAGCAGAATACAGTTTTGATCATGTACCAGGTAGGTCCTCAGCTACTTGATTTATACTCATTGGCATTCATTTTTTCAGAAGTGATGTGATCAGTGACACTGTAAAAATGGGTGGAAGAAAGATGGTACAGTTGTAAATCTTATAAACTCTTTCCTCTTTGTTTACTTATTTACTGTACATGTCAGCTTAAGGAGAGATTTCAAATTCCATTGAGTGGGCAGTTACAAATTTTTGATAGTTACTACTTAGATTTGCTTTGTCTGAATTTCAGTGCCTGAGTGATTCTGTTTGATCAATAGTAAATCAATAGGCACTTAATAATGGAATATAGTTATGCCTTTCTGTGTTTTTTCCTCTCTGTGAGGGACAAAATATTGTATTAATCTGTTTTGCTGGCAGCAAACTGAAGATTGACTGTGTGCTTGTACTGTACCACTTAGTGTATCTGCCATAAGGTGGTTTAGACTTTGCAAACATGTGCCAAATTCCTGATTTTTGTGTCACTTCTAGTATATTCCACACCTGGCTGTGATGACAATAACAGCAGATCCTGGGGTTTTGTTGGGCCATTCTTGTGGCTGCCCCTCTCCATCGCAGAAGCAGCTACAGGCTTCACTGGGTTGTGTCTGTCCATCTCAGACAAATTAAGAGCTCAAGTCCTTGCGTGGGTAGGAGATCTGCTGCCTTCTTCCCCCGTTCCTTCCTTGCCTTCCACAGGAACATGGCAGCAGCTCTGGGCTTTGAGCCAGCCGGACACAGGAGGAGGTGTTTGGCTGTTCAGGCAGCTTTTGCTCCTCAAGCAGCTGTTGCCTATCTCCTCCAAGGAAAAGGTGGCAGGCCATATGGAGGCATCCTGTGGTCCAGATTCAGCTGATGGCCGCCAGTTGGACCGTGCTGGCCTAGACTGAAATTCAGGCACGTCCCACGTGGTGGTCTGCTATTTCTTACAGCCAAAATACTTTAAAGTTGAAGAAGGGCAAACAGGATAAAACATACCTTTAATTTTGAATATAAATTTTATCTTTCTTTGGACATTCATTATTAAGATCTCCTAATCAGTAGGATTTAATTTATTTGATATTCTGCATGGTTTGGATTCTGTTATACTAGCCTAAACACCCTCTTCCCTCTAGAGGAACGGATATACTTCAAAGCTTATATGCCAGTGCTAAACAAAATTTGTTTCTGCACAGTTTAAACCACATTTGGGAGGAATAATACGTTCTCTTGTTAGTATTATGGGCTTCTAAGTCATTTTTTTGGAAGATGAGGTTCTCAACCACTCTCCTTTTTGAGCATGCAGATAAGCATCTGTTTTTACAGCCAATAGCAAGGAGAGGGTTTTTGTTTGCTTTTCTGTTTGTTGCTTTTATTTTTATTTTTTAACTGAGTTTCACTTTCTGGGGCAGTTGAGTTTGTCTCCAGAGATGATGTCTGTGTCTTTTGTGGAAATTAGTGCCTCAGCAGACATCAGGAGATCATCATGCACTTACAAGTATACTTTCTCATATAAAGTTTGTACTTATCATGCAGATTAAATATTTTTCCTGATATAACAGCAGTTACAAATGTTCCATAAATTTAAAATATTATAACAAGCTGATGTTTCTTAGAATGGAATACTCAGAGGATGTATTTTTTAAGCACTGCAAAATTATACAAGGGACTTATCTTTGTTAAAATTAGTAATTTAACTAAATTACAAAGTGGATTATCCTCTTCAGTCAGACCCAACGCTAATACTCCACACAGTAGGAGATTGATGTGTTGCAAAGTAAACCAAAGTTTATTTTCTTGTACTATAGTTTGAATGCAAGATTGAGGAGGAAGTGATAAGTTTTTAGTTTTGGTTGTGTGTGCACTGTAGTCCCAGTACATCTGGTTCTGGGACTTGCCATGCTGGTTGTGCAGTATGCTACCTTGGTTATGAGATGATCATGATCCAAGCTCCCACATAAGTGGCTCCTGGTGTGGACTTCCCTGCTAACTTCAGTAGTTGATCCACAGGCAACAAAACTTTGGGCATACTGCATAATATGAATGCTTATTAGGAAACCCTTCAGATGTGGAGGGGTTGTTAATAGGAAACATCATCCTTGCTCTTTTAAATCAGTTCACTTCAGGTTTTCCATCACAGCGTTTTATTTGTGGCTTGTGATTCACTGAATTAATAGTAAAGTTCTGTGATTATATTTGTGCATGAACATAGCACATGTATGTTGCACTCAACAAAATGAGCAAGGTAAACCTTGTACCTCAGGAGAAGTCTAAAGAGTAAATGGTGTGTCATGATATGCAGGCATAGACCTTTGCAAGGAAACTCTTTACTGTAGCTATCTTATTGTACTTGTGTAAATGAAGTACTGCAGACTGAACCTATCAATCTAAGGCTCAACATGAACACTAAACTCCTATTTCATGAGGAGATTTACCAAAGGAGATGGAGACCTAGTGTGTCTTTCTGCTGTGTGAATGGGGACAGGAGGAACTGGGGAGGCTGTCTCATTGCGAAACATGTCCAGGCTTGGGTCAGCTTGCTCTTCCTATTCACCCTTTCAGCCCTTAGTGGGACTGCATTTCGTTCTAAGTGACTTTGTGAAAGGACAAGAAAATATCTAGAAAATTGGTCATACTGTCATATCTGAGTGCGCTCTTTTCTGGGAAAGATTAGTGTTTTAGAACTCTGTATGTTAAGTATTCTGTAAATTGAGTAATCAAGAAGTGGATGCTAAAAAGTCCATCACTGTCTTGCGTCTGATTAATAAAAGGAGATGAATAAAGGAGATGCCCCAGAATTGGTAGGCAAGGGTATTGTTTGCAGTCAGTTCAGAATTATTTCTGTGAACTCCGTCAGCTAAATGGTAACGTCCACTTTGCATGTGAAGTGGGTTGTCAGTCCTTCAGACCCTTGAGTTAGTAGCTGATGTCCTGGTTTGAGTTGTCTGTCATGCCACTGCTGTCTCATCAACTAAGAACAATTTTTCCAGGTAGGAAGAAAAAAAAAAAAGGAGAGTGCAGTTAAATTCCATTGCACCAGAAGGAGTCGTTCCACTCTGCTTCCGCTACATGAATCCCCTAATAGTCTGGAACACTGCTTTCTTGTGTATTGTCAGAAAGTAAATAAAAATTACTGACATAAAGAATAAGCAAGAATATTAGTTAGATTTAATAAGTTTAAATCCTATGGTACCTTTTTAATTTTATAATTCATTCTATTCGGTTTTGCAAAATAGGATGATCTTTCTTCCACTAGAAAAGTCATGTAATGGCACAGGTTTGTGGATGTAATTTCTAGTGCTTAATGAATTGGGCTGTTTCAAAGTTCCAGAGCATGCCTCTGTAGTTATGAAATGTTATTATGTTATTACAAAGTAAAATAATCTTTGGCTTTGTCTCCTGCCCTGTACTGTGAACTGCCTTTCCCTCATCAGGTTAGGCAGCATATGTCCAATGAAAAAGTGAATTCTTGTTTCCCTGTAGATCACTAGGATCCTCCATTCTGAATTCCTTGTTTTACTTAGCTTTAGGGCAGCTAAAGCCTCAGCAGCTCCACAGAGAGGAGTTTCTCTTCAAGGCTGCTGCTTCAAACGATTTCCAGAGCTGGAAAAGGGACAGTAACCAGCAAATGCTGACAGATCTTCCTGCTTCTGGCCCTGAAAGTGTGTGTGTGCTGTGTGTGTTTCTGTGTTTCTACACCTACACATTGGCCTGAAACCATCAAGTAGCATCCAATAAGGCTCATAACAAAATCTCCCCATGTTAATGAGTACATTGGAAAGAAAGGAGATTCCAAGAAGAGGAGGAAAAAAATTGTTTGGTCAAAAGGAACAAACCCTTGGGCTTTATGTTCAAAGGAATGAAAGTTAACAAGGTGGAAGCTTAAACTTTTTTTTTTGTTTCAGCTGTTTCAAGCACCCTTCATGTTTTGGGGGCTGAGAGAGGGGTGGAGTGATGGCCTCAGTATAACCTCCACACGTGGTATGATGCTTTTCTGCAACAGAAATGGAGCTGTTTCTTCTTCAACTGTACACAAGAGGTTTTTCAGAGTATTGAAATCTGATACAGCAATATTGATGCAGCAATTGCCCACAGCTTTGCCTTGGATTTGTGACTATTTGAAATAATTCTTCACAGAAATCCGACCTTCTTTGTATCTACAAACTCAGGAAACCAACAGAAACAAGGATTTTTTTTTTTGTTATGTATTACAGTGGAGTAGTAAATTAATCCAATGGTCAGCTTATCTCAGCTGAGAGGTGGTATCTTTAAAAACAAAAAAACCCTGCTAATTTTCATCACATCCATTGAGTTAATTCATTTTTTCTTACTCAGAGTATACAAGGACTAATGGTACAAAGGAATACTCTGGCCAATATGACTTCATACCAAAATACATTAGTTCTTTTCAAGACATCTAGTAGCATAGATATGAACACAAATTTAACACTATGTAAACTTTTGTGTTCTGATTTTAACTCTGACATTTTATTGCATATTACAGTAATAGGACCTGTATTTTGCATCACTTGGTAAACAAGCAAATATTAAGCCAATTTTATTGTAAATTCCTTGCAAGATTTGGAGCTCTGATAAATGAGCTTTGGCATTTTGTGATTGAATGGAGTAAGGGGTTACTGCCTATAATAGTCTGGCTACTTTTACAGGAGGCTAACACCATTGTAAGCTGGATAGCAGAAGTGAAGGTTATGATGGCTTCTCAGCTGAAAAGGCACCCACCCTTTCTACACTTTCTACATCATACTGTCCAAATAAAAACAAGCTGCCTCAGAAGTGGAGGAGTCCTCTAACATCTAGTTCATAAGACTGGAGAATCATTATCATGTGATGTCCATCCAAGAATATGATGGAGAAATTATTAGTGCTAAGGCCCTATGTGGGCATCAGGAGACTGAACATGAGACACTAACCACTGCGTATTACTGCTTCCCAGAAAGAGAAAAATGTCTGAAAGTGTATTTTTTTTTTTTTTACTCCCCCTCCCCTTCCCCTTCTCGTTGCCATACTGAGTAACTGGCTTCTAGTCTGATAGTGTTTTAGGTGACTAGAATAACAGTCTGTCTCTTTCCACAGTGGCTGCAGACAATCTGGCAGCAATCACTGTTACTTTTTAATATTTCTGGTTATTTTGAGATATCCTCCAAATGTCTCAAAGAAGGCTTGGAACACTGAAGGGGAAGAAGCTTGCTTTTTTTTTATTTTTTTTTTCAGGAATAGCAGCACCAGGAGGAAAATGAAATTCAGCATGCCACTATTTGTTTTTGCAGTGGTCATCACCCTGATTGCCAGCTCTGACAATATTTTCACAGAAAGGGTAACTAAATAGATGGTATTTGTTCTTTATAATAACTCTTCCAGCAGAATGTCAGGACCTGCATCTAAATGAATATATTCACATTTTTATGTTCCCATTTTTTTATTTAAAGCTTCCCCTCTAAGTTTCTGAAACTACTTCATACAGATTTGGTAAGTTAAAATTAGGGGTTGTGCAGTGGATGTTGTCACATTTCAAAGCTAGTCTGCAGAGACCTAGCTGAGTGAACCTGTAAGAGCTAGGTTTAATTTATTTTTTTTTACGTATTAAGTGTTTGTTTAGTTTAAATACGTCTGTATCTTTTTTGATCACCCTGAGCAATTTCCATGCTCTGCAGTCATCTTCTATACTTTATTAAATATCTGTCAATTATAAATATCAAGGTTTTACATTAATGTCAAGATAGTACATCAAAAATTCATAGAATATGTTACTTTTTTCGAGGGTATTTAATACTTAATGCATTTGTGTCATTTTTCTTTCTAGATATATTGACAGGTTTTATTAAGTGTTTGTTAGGGAGATTACATTTTTACCAAGGGACTATAAAGAGAAGCTGCATACTAAATCATTTTTTTAGTCAGAATATTGTTCTTTTTTCTGTGTCTTCAGATTCTTATAATCTGTAAGGTTTTTAAGTGATGTAGTAAAATAGTCTAAGCCAGAAATCCAACATGATCAACTGTGCTGACGTACCTTGACTTTAAAAAAGCTACTAGAATATTGTACCACGGAATATTATAAGTAGGGTAATGATGTACACTGGGATGTTATTCTGCTTTCTATCTCTTACGACTATTTATTTTGATCCTCTGTTGTTTTATGTGAATTATGTTTGGATGGTCTCTAAACAGGGGCAGTCCCCAGGTTTCAAAGGTTTGCAAATGGGGAGTTCCAGAGCATTTGGTGGCAGCCAGAATTGCGCCCAGTGGGTTGTGTGTCCGAGTTGGCTCCTTACGGAGGGACCGCTCGTGTCGGATGAACAATTAACCTCACAGCAACCTGCCAATTTAATACAGCTTTTTCTCACGGAGAGGACAGTGGCAGCGTGTATGTATCTTGCTTCCTATAGGTATTTGCTCCAAGTTGGGGCTGGTACTCCCTGTGTAGAGCGTGAGCAGGGCCTGAGCAGATGGATCGTGTTCAGTCTGCACGCTGCTAAGCCCTTCGTAGTCTCTCCAAATGCCTTTTGACTGCCAGTGCGTTATGACCAAACTGTTGCTGTTTGCGAAAGGATTTATTCCGCTGGGAGTTCTTGCTGGAGAAGAGGGAGGAGCGCACAGAGGAAGGACCGGCGTTATACCCGGGGTCTTTCTGCTGCGATAAACTTGTCAGCCCCCCTGTTTGAGGCACGGCAGCGCTCTTTGCACGCCAGGTGTTAACAAGCCCCCCAGCACTGGGGGTTCAGAGCGTTGGGATAACGCCCAAGGTCTGCGGCGGAGAGACTGCGTTTTACCTTTCTGTTCCGTCTCCTGCCGGGCTGGGGTTGGCGGGAGGGCCCGGGACAGGGGCAGGGGCAGGGGCCGGGGCAGGGGCCGGGGCCGGAGGCGGCGGGAGGGCGCGGGGCGGGCGGCGACGCGCGGCGGTACCGGCAGGGGGCAGTGTCGGAGCGCGCGGGGCGCGGTGCCGGGCGCGGTGGGCGGAGGAGGGGAGCGGGGACGGGGCGGGGGGCTCCAGGGGTCCGAGCTTCTTTGGTCGCGGCAAATACCTGCCTGAAAACTTCCGGTGCAGGGCGAGATCCCGGCCGTGCACGGCCGCTCGCGGTGTAGCAGACGCGCCCGTGACTGCTCTGAAAGTGAAGCAGGCTTGTTCTCCACGCTGAGTTTTCCCTGCTTAGTTTATCAAGCTACTGCAAACTGGAGTAACAATAATTCAAGCAATAAAAGTCGAAATGAAATTGCCGTAAAGGAATGCTGTAGGATAGTGTTTGTTCACAGGACTTGTTCCTTCCAGTTGAAGGCTACATTCATTTCTGGGACCGAGCCTGGGCTGCTCTGCTGCAGCAAAGATGTGTTGGCGCAGGTTTCACTTCTGCTTTTGTGCTGAATGTTTGTGAGGAGAAATAGCTCTGTAAAATGTGTTGGTGCAGTTGAACTCGAGGAATACTGTTCTGCGGTGACGGTGTCATCCGTGTGAATGAAAATCGTATGGAAATGTAGAGTGCTTTAAAAACAAAAAAATAAAAATAATGAAAAGTGAGGGAAGGGACAGCGGTCTGTGGAATTGTTGACTAAATGTCCTGTTTCAGAGAAAGTCCATCCAAAGGGTTAATTGAGGGGCTGAGGGAGAATGGACACCTGGGACCTAACACCCAATTGGCAGTCTTTTGTAATATATAATTTGCCTAAAATTGCGCGCTGAGCACAAGCTTTTGTTTTCTAATTGATTTACGGTTTGAGCCACTTTTACCTCATCCCCTACTGTCCTGCACACGGTGCCAGCAAGTACATTAGAGTGAGAAATGATAAATTAGCATGCACTTGTGATGCTAATGCATCAAGAGTAAAAAACTGCATACGACATGGAGCTTCATGCTTTAAGAGTGTCGCAAAGACAGAGCTATGCAAAAAATCATTTGTATCTTCTGAAATAGCCATTTGATCACTTACTTCCATTTGTCTTTGAGACCTAATTGAACCTGAGGATTAAAATCTATGCTATTATGGCTATCCATTTCTGAATTGGGACAAAGTTCTAAAGAAAGTGTACAGGTCTGGGCTTAAAGCTACCCGTATTTTTGAAACTTTGAATAAGTTAATTGATTGGAAATATAACAGGTATTACAGCTTCTTAAAGCTTTTCTAAAAATCTGAGTATTATGCTTTTAGTAGCAACTACACTATGCATTCTCAAAAGGCATTGCTCCACTTTCAGATAAGAGGATGCATAGATGTCTGAATGCAGGTACTACCTAATCTGGGTTTGTCCCTAGAACTTTTAAGTATTTTAATCTGATTTAGTTCGTAGGTGTGGTGTACCTTGTATTGGGTAAAACCTTGACAGGAATCAAGGAAGAGCTGACAGCCTTGTATATATAATTTGTACTTGTATTTGTGAAATACCTTACAGATATCTAAGATAAAAGGAAAAATGTGGAAGTTGGTGAAACCTAATATGTGCTTATTGTCTGATTTCTTTCCCCCACCCTGCACCAGAGGCTGGGTTTTGCTTTACCTTCGCATAATCAGTCCACCTTAAATTTTTTATTTTTGTACAATGTCTGTGGGTTCCAGTCTTGAAATATGAAGAAACAGATTTATGGCGGCTGCTGGGCACAACAAATTAAGTTGACAGTGATGTATGAGAGCATAATAGCATGATGATCCCTCTGTAGCGCGGCTGGACGCCTCCTGCTTCATTTGGCTCTTGTTAGGATCTGTTAGGCAGCTAAATAATGAAATTCTGCTGACTGATTTCTGAATTCTCTTTTCTTTCTCTTTGCACCTTTTTCTGAAACTTGCATTTCCCAGACCCATCCTAATGCCAGCAAACTGCCCTTAAAGGATTCTTTCACTTATGACGACTACAGGTTGGTCTGTCTTTTAATTTTTTTTTATTTTTTTTTTTTAATATATTGAACTGTGGGACCCTGGACATACTTTACTGGTAGGAAATCCCTATTGTTTTTGGAATGTTAAATGATACCTGATACTTATGTGCTTTCTTAATGAAGAAGTAAAATAAATATGCAGATTTTAATTGTTACAGAGGAATAGTCATGAGCAGTTAATTTAGTCAACTGACACACATAGGCTGAGATTAGAAAGGTAATTCATTGTTTCTTAAGAAAATAATTCATTTGATGTTGCAGGAAATTTGGATTTTGGGTTTGGAGATTTTTTTTTTATTATTTTTTTTTAAGAAAAGGCTTTACCAGCAGCACATAGTAATGAAACCCAATATGTGCAGTGGCTGCTGAACAGGAGAGCTGAAAAACGTGAAGCCTGAGTGTCATTTCGAGGTGCTATAGAGGGTGACATAATTAAGATAAAAATAAGAATAATTAAGATAATGAGAGCTTTAATTCTGTTAAGTTATTAAAATACTATGAATAAAAGGCATTCATGAGGTCTTACAGGGATTATTTTTTTTTTTCCATAGCTGTACTTCTGGGTAAGTCCATGAAAGTGGGATTTCCAAAGCATGTCTCCTTCACTTATAGGGTCACAGAGGAACATGCTGACTTACATGTGAAGTGGTCTAAAATTATGCATATGAAATACAACAATTGAAAATAAACACATTGCTATTGTATTTTTTAAGTGTTTGTATATCAGAATTGCTCCACAATTTTAACTTTCTTTTTACGAAATTAGGTAGATTTCAGCTGGATGGCATCTTTCTAAGCCATCTCAAGTGTTTCTGAAAAAAATCCTTCTGAAAGTCTAAGTTTGTATATTAAATACTTGCTAGTAGTGGAATCAGTGGGAGGTACAATTAGTTTGACCTTCTCTCCTGGTAGTATTCCTTCCCCCTTGAAAAAACAACAACAACAAAAAAAACAAACAAAAAACCAAACCAAACAAAACAAAAACGACAGAAAAAAAACAAACACCAAAAACAACAACAAGAAGAAAACCCCAACCAAACAAAGACAAAAAAACCCCACAACAAATATATGTATTCAGGCCAAAATATAGTGAAACTAAGATTTTCTTTTCCCTTTGGCATTTAATATTCATTTTTGCCTGAAATAAAATAAAAAAGAAATTTTAGAAAATACTGAAGTGTTAAGCTTTGCTGAAGATTCTTAAGTCCATTTGCTGGCATTTCCCTTGCTTAACCTGAGTTAGAAGGGTTTTGAATGATGTCTGTGTGCTGAACTGTGATTCTATAAACTATGTTGTACTTTCTTTGTTCTCTTTACCTGGATATCTGTGTCAAGTATTGGAGCTTTTTTTTTTCCTCTTTATTCTGTTAAGCAGAAAATTTTGCAATACTGATCTAAGCCAAAAGTTGGCAAACTGAAGAGAAGTGCTTACCAGAATATCATGGATGTGTCAGGTGATGACACAGGTTTCTGTTTCATGTGGTACATAGCTTTTTAAGGAGCGAGGGAAAAAATATCCCTGGCTCTTACAAGAGTCTGCATGTAGAGGAGAGCTACCTTGAAGTCTGCAGGAAGAGCTGACCCCAGGTTTGGGATGTGAGACAAGAGGTATTTGTGCAGTGAAGGGCTGGGGAAGGAGAATGTGACATGGGAGTGGGTCTTGGCTGACACAATGGGAAGTAGGAAGGTTCTGTTGCAGAGTGCAGGAGAGAGGTGGGATTGCAGTCCTGATTCAGGAATGAGTCTGTGTGCATGTCTTGGAAACATAGGAGCTGCTGGTTCTCCTGCAAGTGGTATTGTCTTCCAGTGTTACTTTAGTCAGTGTGATCTTTAAGAAAACTAAGTTTGGAAACTCCCAGCCTAAATGTTTGCTTCAGATTGCACTACTGCCAATTATGTACTGATGTTTTGAGCACTGACCATCTAATGTTTCTAATTTTTGTAGATGGGCAGTTTCCTCTGTTATGACACGACAGAACCAGATTCCAACAGAAGATGGTTCCAGAGTTACATTGGCTCTAATACCTCTATGGGACATGTGTAATCATACTAATGGACTGGTAAGGATTTCTTCAGTGTTGCTGAAAGGGCTTAAGTAGTAAGCCTTTCAGCTGTTGTAGAACAGTTTAATAACTCTTTTCATTATGCTTCTTAACAGAGGTATTTTATTTTCCCAAGTGACACTAAAAACCTAATAGTATTTGAAGGAAAGTTTTGTCAGTTTCTTAAATGTCTTACGATAGCTTTTCAGGGAGAACTTTCTTCATCTAGAGAAAACTTTGTAAGTGATTGCATGCCTGCATAAAGTTATGTTTTGTACATGTATAACGTGCTTTTAAAAGTTTTCAGTTACATCGTACTTTTTTTTCCAGCCTAGTTTGAATATTCCTCTGACGTGGAGTTTTGTTTCTGACAGGCTGAAAAAGATTCACAATGCTGGACAGGTTTGTTCTGAGAGTAGGAAGGCAGACAATGACAGAGGTTGCCTCTCCTAGCTACCACTAGGGAAATTGCTTAGAAATTTGCAACTAAGAAATACTGCCTTCTCTCCTAACCATGCCCAAAGAGCCTTGTTATGAAGGCAGCAACAACAAGAACAAAGCTTAGTTCAACAAAAGCAGTACATCTGTTACTACATCAAAGAAACAAAATGCAAAAATCCTACTTTAGGGCATATTAAACATTTAAAAGGTGACATATGTATATAGAAAGTCAGACCTGCTGACATTTTGGCTTACATGAGCTAGTTCAGAAGATGAGGTCTTGATTTCATTAGCAGGCTAGTTAATGTTGAAGTGAGGAAGTGGGAACCCATAAGAGGATGGTTTATCAGTGTTATTTTGCTGGTCTCATGTACACTTCAAAATTCATACTGTCTAATTGTCTTTCCAGTAGGTAGTATTATTTATTGTAAGCAGTGAATGCATCCATACAATTCAAGTAATCGGCTTCTGTTGTGGGAGAGCTGACCTGAGTGTGGGGACAGCAGCATGCACTAGTGTTGTTGGTATAAGAAAAGCCTGGTTTGAATGAACAAATTGCAAAGCAAGTTGTTTTTCACTTGACATTTAGCTGTTCTGTTGTTACAGTGACTCTACCAAATAGAGCAGGGTAGGCTAGGCTACAAAGTTGCAGGTGTGTGTGTGTGAGGGTTTATTTTGGCCTATGAAAGGTGATTACCTGTTGTTCTTTAACAGCGATTCTTGCCTTTGACTATTCGTTATGCAATCTCATAACTTTGATTTAGCAATAAAGCTTGTATCAGAGTCTCCAATGTAAAGAAACTTGCTTAAAATTCAGAAGTGTATATTTTTGTAACATAAGTCTTAGCTGCAAGTATGAGTACTTCCTGTACACTTCTCCTGCTGGGCATCTCTTTCAGATGCTTTTGCAGAGACTTGTCTGTATTCATTAGACAACTCTTAATGAGTGTCTTCAAAGTAGGGATTAGAGGAAAGAGGAAGAGAATTAAAGTTCTGGGAGGGAGAAAAATAAGTAGCCTATATTAAAAGAGCAGCTACTTATGTTGTTTTAATAATTGAAACTTCTATTTAAATTGATAAAGTAATTTTTATTTTTCTTATGCTCTTTAACAATGGTTTTGATATGGAGCCAGCCTCTGGAGCCAAACCTGCTAGTGCAGTAGTGTATCAGGGTGGGAAGCATTGTTTTATGCTGAAGTGTATCCTAAAGGGTGGGGGGAGGGGGAGGTGTGAGGGAATGCTGAAATTAAATGTTTTGTGTGTGTATACATGCTTTCCTAATTTGTTTCATATTTCTACAGAAAGTAGCTTTTAGGTTGTAGTTTTAGGAAGGATAAAAAACTGTAATATTGATACTGGGCTAAGAAAAGTTACTAAACTTATTTCTGTTGTGTGTGTTTGTTTCCTTGTGCTATTAGAAATGGGGAAGAATCTTCTAGGTAACTGTAAGCTGTCTGTGTTTTAGTTTATATTATTGTAGAGTGAGGTGAGGGAGGTGAGTGAGGGTTCTGCTCTTGTCATAGCATGTCCCTTTAAAATACATTAAGGGAGCTGTTCTTCATTGCAGGAAAGTAAGAAATGAAAGATAGTGTTGTATGCACCCCTGTCTAGTCTATTCCAAGTGTGGTGCTGAAATTCTTCTTGAGTCAATCAGCTGCTATAGATCCCTTTTCTTGCTTTATTCCACAAGGCCCCTTTCCAGGAGCTAGATAATAAAATGCGCTTTGGGTTTTAACTGGAGATAGGTCCATCCAGCTTTTTCTTGCTTCTGACACTATTAATGAGATCAACCTGCCCCTAAGAACTGTATCAAAATGGTTGTCTTCATGAATTTCTCATTGTTATTTTTTAGTGGGATTGTATTTTGACAGTCATAGGTTGATTACCAGTTCTGCCAGAGCTTTGTAAGAGCTACATTCTGCCTGTTGAGCTGAGTCCACCCTTAATCACTGACCAAGCAGACTATTGCATTCTTTATAGACAACTTGAAATTCATGTATCCGTCTGCTTCAGAAGTAAAACTGAAGGGATGCAATTTGTCAGCAATCGTGGGAAGAGAAGTAAACACCCTGTTAATTCTCTTACATGACTGCTATTAAAAGAAAGAGGAAATAAAGAGTCTAGCACTCCATTAAGCATTACAGAAAAGCCTTTCAGAAGTGCTGCTGGTTTTGTTGTGATTTTTTTAAAGTCAAAAATAAAAAACAATCCCCAAAGCAAGCAGTATGCTAGTGAAGCATGCTTAAATTGACAGAATCTATCTCTTAGCATACTAGAATTTCCCTAGTCCTTGAAAGCCTGCTGTTCCATAAGCATTTCAAGAAACTGGAATGGAGTTTTCACATTCCGAAGTAGTTAATTGAGTTTACACACTAAGAAAAATTCTGGACAGGTCAAGTGCTGTCAAGAGTTCCCTTTTTTGAATAGAAATTGCAGATTTTCCCAAGACTACTGTATTTGAACTTGGAAGGTACATTTGTCATAGTAAATCCTCTAGCAGTTGCAACCTGCAATTCAGGGCTAGATAACCTTCTAAGTTAGTAGAGAGAGACCTTAGTTAAAAATTGTTTAGTCCAGCATAGCAAAGGTACAGGCATTTCTGTGTTCAAGTACTACAGCCAGTGTTTTGCAGGAGGCTGTAATGCATGACTCTTGTGTTCTCTTCTGATCTCAACATACTACAAACCCATTAAGAGACCTGAATTGATGGCACCTGCATGCAGAGCAGTTCTGCAGGCCCCTGCAGGGCCAGGCTGCTGGTGCTTGTGGCTGCCATTTTGGGTTTGCTGCGTCGTAAAGAAGTTCCCTGTGCTCACTTGGAGAGCACTGTTTTGGCAGACATGCTTAATGATACAAACAGCATAAAATTATTAACACACAAAAAACATCAACCAAGCTGTCAAAATATTCCGCGGGGTTCTGTCTTTGGACAAACTGCATCCAAGATGGGAATTGGGGTGTACCACAACTCACATATAAGTCAGTGTACAAACAAGTATGTTTTCATTTACAAAGGCTGAGAAAGGATCTTTGGCTTCTAGGTTTTTCCCCAGACCCACAGCATATTTTTCCATAAGTTAGCTCTGTCAGTATGGAATTCAGAATACCTACCATAAAACTTGCCTTCTGATTGTTCAGCAGCTTATGGTCCATCCTAAGGCTGCATCTGTGCTAGCATCTTTGGTAATACTACTCAAGAAGGTGCTGTTTGTCACTTTAAAAGAGTATTGCATTTTTAGGATAGCTTTACTTGTTAGTGTGACCACTTCACGGTTTTGTAATTTATTTTTTTTTGAGAAGTACAGGTTTGTTTAGAGAACTTATCCTCTTCCCTTGCCTGCTACCCTTAAAAAAATCCTTTTAGCATTTTAAGAATATTACTTAACTTTAGATAAAGGGATTATGTGCAAGTAAATTATAATTCTCTGAAGATTGTGTCCTGAAGATCCACAGTTATCTAATCCGTTTTCATTGAGAGATCAAAAATGTGCTGGCAGTTGAAGGATAACACACAGCATACAGAGCTGTCAGTGCCTTGCTCCCTTGGGCCTCTTGGGAGTGACTGAAAACTCCAAAACTTTATAACAAGATTCCTTCTTTAGCATGGAACTGTCTATAGCCAATGGAGGGGACTTTCCTCAGAGCTTTCCATTCACTTCAGGCAAGCTTTTCTTCCCTTAGATTTCTTTAATGCAGATATTTCTTAAAAAGAGATTGCTCAGGAATTGTAAAACCATTACTACCAGCCATATGATGTTGTGCAGAGAAAGAAATGTATGCAATTGCTATTGTTAATATCTGTTTCTAATAGAGCAATGCTTTGTCAGTGGTGGGGGAGATAAATATAAAACACTGAAGGTGTCTTTGTCTCTCTTTCCTTGGATAGATCACTACAGGCTACAATTTAGAGGATGATCGGTGTGAATGTGTCGCGCTTCAAGATTTCAAGCCTGGAGAACAGGTAGGGAACATTGGTAGCTCCCTACAAAATTTTAATAGCAGGATGGTGTGGATTAAGCCTTGCTATATTTGAATTCTATAAATTTTGGGAGAAAAATACCACCAAGCTAAATAAATGCACATTTTTCAGAATAAAATCTTTTCTCTCACTTGCTAGACCCCAACTTTAGGGGGGTCTCATATTTTTAATAACTAGTTGAAATATTTAACCACTGCTAAGTGCATGTATACAGACACTGAGTTTGGTGTTCTGGATGTGATTAATAAAAGGCCATATTCAAAGGACCAAAGATAAATATATTTTAGACTTGGGGTGTCACTTTGTCTGCAATAGCAGATTATAGAGTGTTTCTTAAAAATGTTGGTATATGTTTCTTGTTAGTCTTCGTTTAGCAAGAGGTTACAGGCAGTATCGTTGCCGGTAGTTTTACCCATGTTGCCATTCCCACGCTTAGTGAAAAGGAGAAAGGACCTAAAAATATACTCCCTTTCACACAGGCATACACACCTGTACACACCCTTTCATCATGAAAGTACCAAAGGGTGAGTCTTGCAAGGATATGTGGCACAATTCAGAATCCAGTATTTTGTTTAGAACTGCTAAGAAAAAAAAAAAACAAACAGTTAAAGCTAGTGGCATTGAAGTCAGTGATTCCAGGAGTGTAGGAAATCCCCAGTAGCAGGGTTCCTGGGCTGTGCTAGCAGCCAGCCTAATCCCACAAGGGTAGTAGAACTCAGTTTTTCCTACTGCTTGTGCATATAAAGCATCCTGAAATGTTTTGTAATTCAGTCTCTGAATTATTACCTTTACTGTATTATTTTTATTATTGTGTGCAGCACATGCAGGACAACAAGGCAATGAGGCCCAATTAGCATGGGTTTATGAAAGGCAGGCCCTGCTTGATGAACCTGTTCTCCTTCTATGATGAAGTGACCCATTTAGTGGATGAGGTGAAAAGGCTGTGGATGTTGTCTACCCGAACTTTAGTAAAGCCTTTGACACAGTTTCCCACAGCATTCTTTTGGAAAAACTGGCTGCTCATGGCTTGGATGGGTGTGCACTTTGTTAGGTAAAAAGCTGGCTGGATAGCCAGGCCCAAAGAGTTGTGGTGAATGGAGTTAAATTGGAGTTGGCAACCAGTCATGAGTGGTGTTCGCAGGTCTCAGGGTTGGGGCCAGTTCTCTTTAATACCAGTGTTCTGGACAAGGGGATCAAGTGCACTCTCAGTAAGCTTGCAGATGACACCGAGTTGGGAGGGAGCTGAGGGTAGGATGGTGCAGCAGAGGGATCTGTACAGGCTGGATCAATGGGCTGAGGCCGATTGTGTAAGATTCAACAAGGCTTAGTGCGGGTCTCAAGGACACTTGGGTCACAACAACCCCATGCAATGCCACAGGCTTGGGGAAGAGTGGCTGGGAAGCTGCCCAGAGGAAAAGGACCTGGAGATGTTGGTCGACAGCCGGCTGAATAGGAGCCAGCAGTTTGCCCAGGTGGCCAAGAAAGCCAGCCTGGTTTGTATCAGGAATAGTGAGGGATCAGTCCTGCTGTACTCGGCACTGGTGAGGCTACACCTTGGGTACTGTCTTAAGTTTGGGGCCCCTCACTGCAGGAAAGACATTGAGGTGCTGGAGTGAGTCCAGAGAAGGGCAGTGAAGCTGGTGAAGGGTGTGGAGAACAAGTCTTGTGAGGAGCATCTGAAGGAACTGGGGTTTAGTCTGGAGAAAAGGAGGCTGAGGGGAAACCTTACTGCTTTCTGTAACTACCTGGAAGGAGTTGCAGGTGGATGTTGGTGTCTTCTCCCAAGAAACGAATGATAGAACAAGAGGAAATGGCCTCAAGTTGTGGCAGAGGTCATTGTCAGGCACCGAAACAGGCTGCGCAGGGAAATGGTTGAGTCACCATCCCTGGAACTTTTCTAGAAAAATGTAGATGTGGTGCTTCAGGGCAGGGTTTAGTGGTGGCTTGGCAGTGTCAGGTTAACGGATGGACTTGGTGATCTTAAAGGTCTTTTCCAACCAAAAAGATTCTATGATTTTGCCAGTCTTACACTTAATAATATTTTAGTCTTCATTTTTCTTATGTATCATTACCTTCTTTTTTAAGAAAGATGTGTCTGAACATTTTTTTAAGGATGTTTTTCCAAAGGTATGTTTATCCTCGTTGCTCTGCTGGGATTTGAAACGTTTATGTATTTTTTTGTGTTCCTCTTAGGATTTGTTATGGTGGTCAAATATTTGCCATTTTTTCCCAATACCAGTATGACAAATGAAAAGCGGTCTACAGTTTTTTGAGAAGTGATCCAATTTATAATTTTCCACAGCTGGCAATTGATGTGTGATGTAGCTGTTCTGGCTCCTCTCTCCATTTCAATTATAGAGGCTTCCTCGATTTCAATTTTAGTTTAGTAGTTTCACTTTGCAATTTATCCGATTTTTAAAAAATTTCTCTGCAAACTTTGACTGTTCTCAACATCATTAAAGCCCTTTAGTTACATAATGCTTCAGTCTTTTAATATACTGTGCAGATGTTATTTCTTACTGTTTCAGCAGGAAGAATGTATGATCCTTGGTTTTACTACTAAAAAATGTGAGGCGGCAGAAGTCCACAGAATATATCAGGCACTGGCCTTGAATAAAGCAAATTCCTCACTCTGTTTAATGGGCTTTTTTAAAAAAAAAGTCTTAGAGAGTAAGAGCATACTATATAATCTACACATGATATGTGACTTTTAGTTTAATATGAGATGTATTAAAGTAGTTTTAAAACTTGAGAGGGTTAGCAACTTTCTCCCTAATGGTTGCCTTAACATACCTAGGCAGGTCACTTGTTCATTATACAAGTGTGTTACAGTATATTTTTTAGTATAATTTAATGTAATACCTAAGCATTTAGTGCTTGGATAAGTAGTTGTAATCTAAAAATGAAATCAAAATAAATAAATGGCATAATTAGTGTTACTGAGCCCTTAAGAGGTCACTGTGCCTTTCTCTGTCAGCTAGAGAGGAGTGGAAGCTCACAGGTATCCACAGCATTGCTGTATCCTATGGTTAAGAAGAGAGTTCTGTAACTGTTGAAACTTTCCTGATTGACAATTCTTTTAGTGAACAAAAGGGGAAAATATCCTCTGATGCAGGAGAATACAATTGCTGTTCTCTCCTCTTGTCCCATGTACTTCATACAGCCTAGCCATGAATGAAACACTTTTAACAGGTTATATTTAGGAACTTACTTTTTAAGGTGAATTAAAGTAACCTATTTGCTTTAGGGAAAGATTTCACATT
Source organism: Apus apus (assembly GCF_020740795.1). NCBI lineage: Eukaryota > Metazoa > Chordata > Aves > Apodiformes > Apodidae > Apus > Apus apus. The sequence continues at coordinate 53,021,801 of NC_067286.1, read as the reverse complement.
ATATCACATAAATAAAATACTGGCTGAACACAGATCAGTATGATACACTTTACTATATCTGTGCCTAGAGGTAACATCAAAACAAAAATGAAGTTGATCCACCAGCAGTGTAGGTTCCACTTTTGAGTAGACTTATGGGGGGCAAAATGACCCCAGAGATGCTGTTTCTTTTAATGAGCCCTCCTTATGTCAGATTTTTTAGCCTTTAAAAAGCATGGGATCTTTGAAAGCTTATTTCCAGATACTGATATTTTATGACAATGTGAGAAAACAAAGCATTTTTTACTTTTAAAGTATAGAAGAAGAACCTCTTCTTGCCTTTCAAAGTCTCTGTTATATAGATATGTTTACATCTACCACTAAAGTATATTGCTGCTATATGCAGCATTTGAATCCATATGAGAAAACCAAGCATGTTTCTTTATGTAACCAAATATACCTTGTACTCAAAATAGTAACCCTTTCAGGAAATAACTTTCAAATTATGTCAGTTTTGTGACCTGATCTTAAGCTTTTTTCCTGTCCCTTCACTTCTCTTTTCATCCTTCTAGATTTACATTTTTTATGGCACTCGGTCAAACGCTGAATTTGTGATCCACAGTGGTTTTTTCTTTGATAATAATTCACATGACAGAGTGAAAATAAAGCTTGGCGTGAGTAAAAGTGACAGGCTGTATGCTATGAAGGCAGAGGTCTTAGCTCGTGCTGGTATCCCCACGTAAGTAAAACACAATGCCATGGTTTTTTTGTAAACGTTTCCAAAGTATATAGTGTCCAGTAGAGCATATATAAAGCTGTTCTATGATAGTTTTCCTAGGTATAATATTTCTCCTCTTTGTATAGCAAATTAAAGTTGTAATACTATTTACAGAAGTTCTCTGAACTGTATTATCATCTAATTTGGACCATATATAAGGAAAAAAAGCCTTTGCTCTAATAAGCATTTGAACAAAAACAGAGCAGGGATTAATTTGAAGCAATCTGTGGTTCTTTCTTTCTTTCTTTCCTATCCCTTGCAGACATACTACGATGCTCAGTATGTGAACCACAGCATTTTCCTTTAGTCTTTTCAGTCCAGAGGGTACTGTTAGGAGCAGCAGACGTGAAACGTTGCATTTTCATGAATTTATTATGAAAGCTGTATAAAAATAATTGTAAGTGTAAAATTGTAGAGGTAATTGTTCTTTTCAGGTACAGGTTAGGGAAGCTTTTCTTCAGTTTGAACTAGAATTACCTAATTTTTTAAAAGTTACTTTTGTAACTGTTAACACCACAACATTTAAGCTGTATATTTTAAGGTCTTTGATGCTGAAATAAGTTCAAAGGTAGGACAATACAACCTGCATTTACTGTTGCTGTTTTGTCTTTTTGTTAGTTCGAGTGTTTTTGCCTTGCACTCCACTGAGCCTCCAATCTCTGCCCAACTTTTGGCTTTCCTTCGAGTGTTTTGTATGAATGAAGGTAAGATATTTTATAAAGACAGGCTAATATATGCTTGGTTTGGGTTTTTTGTTGTTGTTTTGCTTTTGCTTTCGGTTTTGTTTGTTTGTTTTGGGGTGGGTTTTTTTGTTTATTGGGGGTTTTTTTAATGCAGGAATGTGATAGACATTTATATAAAACATTAAGCTAGAAGATTGGAAAAGTTGAGACTAAAAAGGGATTTATAAGCTAGTGAGAAACCAAATATTTGGCTATGTTGTCTGAGGGAATATTTCAGTAACGTAGGCCTTTCTGGAACTCGTTAAGTATAAGGTGATTCAATTTTTCTTTTTTTTTTTTTTATTCTCCCAAGCCGGTGTGAATGAGTGAGCTTTGGAGCTTGAGGTTTTTTATGTTAGGTTTAAAAATAGCTCACAGAACAAGATCATATGAGACCTAGGAGTTTACATGCTTAAAATCATGCATATTAGCCATCACTGCTAGAATAATTTAAATATGGAGTTGGAATATTCTGTACTATAGGAGAAATATGGAAGGGAGATTTCAAAGTTGAGTATTTTCAATATTTTGTTAATTAATAATCTAAAAACTTTTATATTTGCAAACTGTCTTTGTATTATTTCTCTTATGTTGGGGCATTTTATGGGAAAATATATATATACAATCAATAACTGTTCACCTATTTGTGCACATGACATGATTAAGTATTTGTAATAGCTGCCTATTGGTTAGATGTAGGTTTGGAGAAAACAGATGTGACAGTTTTTCATGACAGAGAATTCCCTTGCTGTTTGGGATACTGCGTGGATGTTGTGGATTTTAATACCACAGTATTAAAACTGAAGTTGTTACATTTTTGCATGTGCCCTATTTGCTTTCATTAATAAAAACCCTACCTTATTTTTTGTCATGCCTTCACTGAATCCTGTCACCTGTCTTTTAGAACTTATTAAGAAATTAGAATAAAATAGGATATAATAGTTCAGTTGGAAGAGACCTACAGTGGTCATCTAGTCCAAATGCCTGACCACTTCAGCAAAGTAAATTCAAGTAAAGAAAATTTTAGGATGCCGATCAGGGGCTGAATTTTGGCTCAGAGAAGAAAATACAGCTAGTGAACGTTTTGTTTGCATTATTCTGATACATGGTTATGCTCAGATTATTCATATGTCTTAAATTATGTATAAGAAAACTGTTTATTGAGTAACTACATGCAAGTGGTTTGTAAAGTCTGTGATAGCTGCTTTCCAGGAGTGGAATTTGGTAATTAAAAGAATAATGAAATTTGTGAAATGTTAAGGAACTGATTAAACATTTTCTACTCTTTGTAAGGTTTGTTTGATGGATCTCTTTTCTGACCAACTGTAGGGAGTTTCTGCAACTGATGAAGATTACCAAAACAATAAGAAAAGTAATTCTATCACTATTTGCACACTCAGTGGCCTGTTACTTTTATTATCAAAAATTCACTGAACTCTAAAGGTTTACTCCCTGTTGTATAATACAAAACATGACATCTCACTGTCACAGGGCTATGCTCTGTTTGTGAGGCTATGTTATATCAAGTATCTTTATTTTGGAGTGGAGCAGAAGGTCTGTTTTCTGCTAACCTCAAGGCTTCCTTGAGGAGAATTCTAGAAATGACCAGCATTTCTGCTAATTTTTATTTGAGGAGAGTTGTTTTTTTTAGCTGCTCAAACCTATACTATTGAAAATAAATCTTTTTGCAGTTTGTCAACTGACAACGTGAATGATGAGATTATTTTTAACAGATTGTTTTTATACTTATTGCAGAAGAGCTGAAGGAGCACTTGATAGGCGAGCATGCCATTGACAAAATCTTCACGCTGGGGAACTCTGAGTTTCCCATTAGCTGGGACAATGAAGTTAAACTTTGGACATTCCTAGAAGCCAGAGCATCCCTTCTTTTGAAAACCTATAAAACAACTGTGGAGGTAAAATTGTCATTATATGTAAATTAAATGTCTGAAATGTTTTATGTTATGATTATAGAAAAGATATTTTGTCCCCCGTCTTGTCTTTACAAACTTTAATCTGAATGTTAGTGTCTAATTCATTCTGTACTTTCTAAAGTGTAGAAACAGATTTGCATTATCTAAGGGAAATCTAGTAAGACTGCAAAAAGAAAATTTTGTTAATGTAATTTTTTTAATGTATTTTTTCTTTGATTCTCCAAATAGGGGTTACCTGCTTTTTCTCTGCAAGTAAAATGAGGAATCAGTTTCAACTTGTTGTCTATTACTTGCATTCCCCAGATTGCAAAGAAATGTGGTGCTATATTGAGCGTACAAGTCAACCTACATGTTTAATGTATTTGTGAAGTCTCCTGACTTTGCTTGTTAGGCAGGCTTATCTATCTGGAGTAATTTTGGCCCCTTGCTGAATTCTTGACACGTTTCCCCAGGACTCTATGCAGACCCCCTCATTCATGTATGTCCATTTGGCACAGCCTGAAGAACCTAGTGTTCCATATTGTTAACACATAGAGAGAAGAGTTGAGGAATTTATTTATTGTGGTGGTTATTACTAACAAACTTGCTTTTTCTTTTCTAACAGGATGATAAGTCCTTCTTGGAGACCCATGACCTTACTTCACATGCAGTAATGGCCATCAAATTGCGCTTAGGTGAAAAAGAGATCTTGGAGAAAGCAGTGAAAGGTGCAGCTGCTAGCCGAGAGTATTACAGCAAGCAAATGGCAGATGGAGCTCAGCTTCCGAAGTATGAAGAGAGCAATATTGCCTTGTTGGAGAACACTGTGGCAGACTCTAGACTCCCTATTGTCTTGAGAAACCTAGAAGATGTGGAAGAGCAAAGGGACTTAAAGATTGATGAAGCTATTGATGCTGAAGTCACAGAGAATGGGTTTGTAAATGGTGAAAACTCTCTGTTTAACGGGATCAAATCAGAAAGTGAAAATTTAAATAAAGAGAAAAGTAACAGAGAGACTGAAGATGCCAAAGAATCTTCTTCAGAAAGTACTGATGAGGTTAAATAATAGTCCCAAAATTTTACTTTCTTGTGAAATTAAATTAGCTGAAGTTTATGAACAGTGCATTTATGTTGGTGTGTTTCTTTGTTAACATTTCTCTTTCTGCAGAGAAAAATGTTTTTGCTGCTTTATATGAAAATGAATTTTTAAGTTATTTAAAAGATTTAGCATCCCTTTTCAATTAAGATTGCCATCTTGCTTTCAGGCAAAAACTGGGGAAAGAGGTGCCTTTGGAAGATTTTGCAGCCCTTTGTTGAACCAAATGTATTTTCTTCCTGGGGAAGAATTAAGCTCTTCTATCTGCTGTGCTTTTGTTGTTCTGTCACTCTGACTACCGAAATTAAAAGCTTGCTCTGCCTCCTGCCAAGAAAAGCAGAAGGCAGGACTGACTCGGTATTCAGCAGGAAGGTGGGAGAGCAGTACAGGAGAATTCTGGATAAGAGGATCAGAAACTTGGGAGACTGGAGAAAAACCTGTTTAAAATCAGGTGTACAAGTCCAGAAAAAGGTAAGGTGGCAACCTTATGATTGGTAGTTTTAAATGTTGGTGATAATCCAAATTGTATACACTTCAAGTGATCTCTGAAGATTTCAGCTTACTTCATCTGTTGTTTACTGTATAAAACTATCTCACCTTTCTTCTACAGTCAGAGTTAGGCTGCTACAGTACAACATTCACCAACTTTTAAAGGCTGACTTCTTTTTGTTTCCGACAGTACCTTTTAGTTCCAAGGTTGGCAGTGCTACTTTAAAAGCAGATAGGCCAAGGCACAGCTTTAAACCGTACAGTTCAAAGTAAGGTTGCTTCCTGGCTTCTTCAGGTTTTCACAACCAGCTAGGGATTTCCAAAGCTACACTTTTGACTAAACCATTATTAAAAGGAAAACATTATTAATATTCCTGTCTGCTACTCCTTCATTTCTGTGTTGTTGGATGTAACATTGAGTGTGGCATGGTTAGCTGATCTTACTCAACTTCGTCTTTTGGTTAAGATGTTAATTGATGCTGTTTTTTTGAAGGAAATGGCAGGCAGGCTAATGTATTTTTGGCCCAAGTCCAGACCCCAGCCAAGTCTGCAATACACTTTGCCATTTAGATTGTGTCTCTGTCTGATGCACATTTCTTGAGATACCTCCACAACTTAAGCAGGTCTACTGTCTCCAGCAGTTTTTGTCACACTCATGCTGTATGTTTTAACTTCTAGGTGGAAACAATACAATCCTAGCACAGTGCAATATCAGAGCAAGGATAATTTCAAGGCTTGGCTTTGAAATTACCTGGGTTTTGGGAGGAGAGGAGGGTGGAATATTTTTATTTTCTGGGTGATTTACTTCTGCTCTCAATATTAAGGACCTTGTCTTTTACCTTTGTATCCTTAATTTTAAGATAATTAATAGAATGGGCAATCTTGGACAATTGTTTAAAGCTCAATAGATGTTGCAACCTGCTCATCTAAGATCAGCTGCAGTAAAAATGTCTTTTGGCATATTCATAGTTTTATTAGATTTTGCTTCTTTTATACTACAACCTGGAAAATGTGGTTTTTGCCTAAATCTTCGGTGCAACACACATTATAAGTAGTGACTTTCAGGTTGTCATAGCAGTTCTGGTGTTCAGCTAGTATCAGTGTGGGGAAAATAGAAAAAATAGTTTTTTAAAAAATATTTCACTAAGAATGGCACGTTGCCATTGCACCTTGGATATTGCTTCACCACTAACAAGATGCTGGACCAGTATTTTTGTAACTATATGCTGCCTTTGATAAAATGTTATGAATTGTTGTCTCGACAGTTTTAATGTCATACAAAAGTAATTACATTTTGGTTTATATTAGGACCAATATTCCATTTCTGTTTCTGCCACTTACATTGCACAACATTGTACTAGATACTATGATGCAATTCTGAAACTAGCCTTCCCTGAAAATTATAACTGTAATTCAGAATTTAAATGCTTTGATTCAATCTGATACACTGTATTTTGTTCCAGTATTTGCTGATATCTATGGCTTAGCAAAGTCTGTGATCACCACAGGACAGAATGTGTGGGTTTTCTTGAATAAAATATAGTTCTACCATGCCTTCCCTAGTGAGTGTATTATACAAACAAAACCTCTACCTGCTGCTGACTACTATATCTTTTGGGGGTCTGTGGGGAGAGGACTAACTGTCCATGTGTACAGGTAACAAATAAAGGAGAAACAGCTGGCAAGGAAAAAAGAGATGGATTCTAATAAACAGAAAGGGGAAATGGTCTGTTTAGCACACCATCAAATTCTTACTCTTCATATGTTAATACCTTGCACACAATAATGATTAATCTAGTTTTGTCATTTGTATTTTTCATCTATGTATGTGATGGTTGCTCAGAAGCACTAACCTAAAACTTAAGCTCTTGAAAACTGAGGTGGAAACAAAAAAAATTGGCACTGATGAGCCCTTATTACCATCTGTCATGAAAACAGACCTTTCGAAGCATTTAAAAGTTAACTTTCTTTCTAATGTTTGGTTAAGAGGCTGTTCACACTAATCCCAGGCTAAATGCCAAATCTTGCTTCTGTTTAGCTAGCTAGCTGAAGTATTCCTCTAAGAAAGACATCACTTGGATTTCTCGGACTGTTCTCCAAAAACAAAAAGGGGGAAAAAAGCCCTTTTGAATTTTCCATGAACCTACCTACTGATGAATTGTTTCCATGACAACCTATAACTTCTTTGGCTCTATACTGCAAGATGGTGTCCATGTAGCCCTCTTGGTAAAGTCAAATACAAAAAATTGAGCAACAGCCACTACTCTGAAAAAATGCCTGTCAAGTGTATAAACTATCTTAGCTTAAGTGCTATCATGACTACACGAGAGTTAAGAGCCTTATGTATGAGGAAGTAAAATGGTGTAGGATTTTGGCTAAAATAAGTGGTGTTTTAGCCTCTTGGCTAAAATAAGTATTCCTTCCTTTGGACACTGTTAAAAGGTGTTAAATATAGAAAATCTATGCAGCTCAACAGTAGCTGCATTCTTGAGGCTAGTTTGCCTTCAGACAGGAATGTTCATCATGGAGCCACAAGATGGATGTTTCAAAGGTACACTGGAAGATTTAGGTTGCACAAACTCTTCTCTAGTTCACATGTTTAGAAACAGTATTTAATATCTGCTGCTGACACTTCTATTACTCTTATTTTATAGAAAGGCGTGTGAAGTAATTATGAAACATCATTTGATGTGTTTCAGTATAACACAATAAAGATGCCCCCAAAATCTAGTGCTCTTTTCTGATTTTGTGGACTGGAAGTCAGCCCTTGCTATTCCTCATGCTCTGTGCCAAACAGGACTTTTCAGAAAAAACGTTGCTCTACCAAATTTATCTGATGAAGCAACACCCAGTCCTTTTTCTCTAGAGGATTTTTAACTGATCCTTGTTGAACTCAGATATAACCACATGATTTTCACATAATTACCATCTATATTTAATAGTTTCTAACATCCTTCTCTGAGAGCATTGCTTGCTGTACAAAGTACAGCACGTAAACTGGTGACTCATGGTTAGAGGAGCTTCCTTAGCGTTTCTCGGTTTCTGTATCTATTTCCTAACAAATGCCACAAGTTTGGAAACCATGTGGAGGATTTTTCTGTTAAATAAATCTCTCTCCCTACTTAAGATAAAAAGCTGCAAATGGTCCTGAATTCTCTTGGGTTTTTGTCTGCTTGGGTTCACTGGTGTACTCAGTGTATTTCAAAACTGAATGAATGACTGCTGTTGAGTTAGTGTAAAAGACATAAACTTGAACTTTAGTAACACAAATGGAGTCTACAATAATTTGTTTAGTGAAAAACACAAATTGAAATGTGCCTATCCTATCCTATCCTGTCCTGTCCTATCCTGTCCTATCCTGTCCTATCCTATCCACACCCTTTTTTTGTGTTTCCCCAGCTTTTTGCTGAATGTGGGGTGCTCTAGTACTGATACTCCTGGATTATCAGTATCAGACTTTGGTATATGCTTGAGTGAGCTGTCTTGCAGCAGCGTAGATTGGGAGGTATAGGGTGCTCGTGTACTTCTAACAAAATGTGATTTTTGCCTTGTACAGTATCTTTAGTCATTAACAATTCTCTTTATTTTCAGTGTATGTAGACATCAGACTTCACTTACAAATTAAATGATATCTTACCAAGTTTGTCCTAAGTGTTTGCACTGCCCAATCCCATTGCACAGTCAGTACTGGAATGTTCGGAAACCAGAAGGCATTTGACTTCTGCCTTTGTGTCCTTCCTGCCTCCCATGCTAGGAAGTCTTAAGAGTTGGGAACTGGTGCCATTTTTAATTGTGAAAGATTAGGCTAGATTGGGAGCGAAAGCAAGACGTCCCTGACTGGAAAATAAAAGCTGCACGACTGAACACTAGCTAGCTTGTCTCAGAGGCAGTGTTTGCTATCCTGAAGAATAAGTAGTTTAGGAATTATTTCAATGAGTGTTCAAGAAAATAGTATCCCAAATTAGTGTAATTACTGTGGACTCTTCAGCAATCCGTACATATCACAATTAGAACAGGTGGAAACATATGAATCACAAACTGTTGCAATGTGTTAACTTGGCAGTGAAGAACAGCTCTAAGTGGCTGCTTGCCTTGCTGCCAGTGCTGAGGACAACCTGAGCAAAGGCTGGGTTGGAGCTACTTGTCCATCAGCTTGCTCCTCTGCTGTTTTGGGGGAGCTCAACACTGAGGGGGTAAGGAAAGGCTTTATCCACCCAGCATGGAAAGTCTAGACAAAGCCACAGAGAACCATATGAAAATAGAAGATAGTGTTGTATTTGGGACACTCATCTGAACCAAAATGTTGCTAGACTTGGGGATCCTTGTCCAAATAATATTTTTTCTGTATGTAACTATTATATAAAGGTGATCAAGCACAGAAGAAGCTTTTGATTATGAGTTTTCTGTCTGCCAGCTGATTCCTTCTGTTGACTGTGCTCTGAACTCCTTTTATTTCTGTTTTTCTGATTTTATTATTAAAAAATTGTATATGCCCAGGTAGAATTTTATTTATTTTTTTAATTTCCCAATTTGGAGAAACTAGGCAATTGTTTTCCAATTAAATACAGTTCAGACATGGCAAAATAGGTAATGCTGACCACTGCAACTTGTACCTTGGAGCAGCTTAACGTGAACTGGAGTGAAACAGATCAGGAGCCCTTTGGGACTTGACTTTGCTTCTTCAGAAAGGTGTTTAAAATCTGCATGAGGTTAGGGAATAAAATCTTGCGTGTGTGAGGAATGTTGGTTTTCCAACTGAATCACCATTACTTATGCACAGATTCAGATATCAGCAGAATCGGATAAATGAACTTAAACACTTAGGATTTTATTTAATATTAAGCATAAATATTGTTCTGGAAAACTGGGCCAACTTGACAGTGCTGAACACACAAGTCATTTGTTCTCCAGGTAGAATCAACAAGGGCAAAAAACAAGTTTCCCTGTTGCATCCCACTGCTCTTCCTCTGCGTGGCAAGAACAACAGCAGCCTAATTCCAGTGTGGTGCCTTGTGTCACTGACAGATGTTTTTGGCCAGGTAACCTCTTGCTTTGCACCTGGCTGGGGCCACCTGCCCATTCCCTAGATGCACTTGCTATCCAGAGGAGGAATGCTGGCTGTCTTCCTGGCCAATTCATCCGTGTTGACACAGTGGCATGGAAATCAGTAGGCTTTGTGTAGTTCTGCTGACTTGGTTCAGTACAAATATTTATTTATTTATTTATTTATTTTGGTGAATGCTGGCTTATTTAAATATTTTGCAGTTTGTTGCCATATTTGCAGAAGTTGTCTGTTTCTCCTCTGTAAGGCTGAAATCTGGGAACTATGTAGGTGTCCTGCATTCAGCAATTGCTTTATGCTATGGGTTAAGGCAAATTCATTTCCCTTTGCTTGATTCCATGCTGGTTCACCACTTTTTGTGCTGTTAGTAACTCAGCCAAGGCTCCTAATTTCAGTGCTAATAAGTGGGGTTGTATATAGATTTGTGATGCAAAGGTATGGAATATTAAAACTGAACCTCCATACTGAAACAGCATGCACAAACAGCCTCCTGTGAATTGCAAAAGAATTTTTAGGTTAACTTGAATATTGTGAGAAAGCCCCTCTGCCTTGCAGCAATTAATTCAAGTGATTGGATGCTAGAAAGGGTTTATTATAATTGCCCACAGGTAGTAATTTATTAGGGTGGCTGTTTCTTTTGGCATATGTCAAGAAGGTCAGAGTTTAGACTTTTTTGGACATTAACCTAGTCTTCTGAAACTCTGAAGTTCCACTTTTTGGTCATTAATTTCATACATGCTGAGATTGTGACAATTAACCCACTTAATAAAGGTCAAGTTTCAATTTTTTCCAATTTCTGGAACACTTAACTTTATTCCTTCTTGAAAATGGGCAGATACAGAATGATAAATAGTTATTAAATGAGAACGAAGATGTAGTTCTGCTGTCAAGATACTATTGAATGGTTAGAAACAAAAGGACCAGAACTGCTATGGGTTTGAAGTAAAAGAAATAGCATAAAACAGACTACAGGAAAAGTATAGCTCAGATTAAGCTGCACAAAATCATTTTCACTAACATCCCTGTTAACTTACTCTACCTTAGCTTCTAACTATGCAAATTCATAATTCATCCCTTTATTTTTTTCACATGTACATGTCATTTTTCCCACAGCTCTAAACCAGCATATAACCACAACTGAAAGGCATAAACAAACAAAGTGAATAAGGAAATGGTGTTGGTGTTTTCAGACGACCAAAGCCTAGTTATACTGCATTTTAATAATACCTGGATTTCAATGAGACATAAGATTAGATAAAAATTAGCCCTTGATTCTGTGTAGTGGCATCAATTCCTAAAGCATACATTGGTATGTTGGGTCTCTGAAGCTATCACTTAAAAATTAAAACTGAAGTATGCTGTCATTTTTGAAACCTCTGAAAAATATCCATCAAGAAGCAAATGTATTGATTTTAAATTGCATCTTCCATTGAAGAAGTGTTTGCAGATGAATCAGAAGTAGTCATTTTCTATGTTAATAAATGATTGCACTTTTAGTATTATGTCAGTGCTGAGTGATTTTTAGAAACATATTTTTCACATAATTTTTTGCATAGTTTTTAGGTATTGACTAAGATTGTGGGTCCTTCTGGAGTGTTACTGCAGCAGTTTTGTAAGTTGATGCTGAGCACTTCAATGCAGGAATGGCACACACATTTCAAGCAATAAAAAATTGTGTATTAAAAATAATAGCATTTCCTGCATTTTTTTTTTTTCACAAAGTAGTACAAATACTATTACCCAAGGCTTAGAAATGGAGATAGTGTCACAAATTCTCAGTCCTCCTTTTGTCTAAGCTGCAGCTCTGGGCTTTTGACCGGGCTCACTTCAAGGACGGGGGGTATGAACTATCTGGCAGTATTAACATGTGCACCAATGTAATTGCACAACATTCATATTCTAATATAATCACTAAAGATTAGATGTAATTATTCCCCCTGGGGGAGGGGAAAAAAAAAAAAAAAGTTAAAAATGTGTAGCTTTTGAGGTTAGAATATTGCAGTACAGTTTGGCACTGATGTGGCTTTTTTTTCATGGGATAAGTTTAGCTGTCACTTTAAAAACTCTTGTGTTGTCCCCAGAGGTTTTACACACACACTTGAGGTACTCTCTGCCCCTTCTCCTTTTGAGAGGAGTTATTATCCTGCGCTAATGCTGTGTAAATGCTCAGTAGTTAGTAGCAATACTTGTGGGACAATGATTTATAGCCACTTGATTCAGAAGATTTTCAGCTAAAGCTAAGTAATAATTTCAAATGATCAAATATCATCTGTGACGAGAAGCAAATATGCAGCACAATGATAGTTATCAAGATTACTCTCAGCAAAGTATATTAATCTTTTCTTCAGATTTTACTTTTGGGAGTAGTAATATTCTCTGACAGAACAGTTCAGTCATCTTAAGCTGAGTTTCAAGAAGCAGCAGCATTTTTCCTCAGTGAAATAAGTTTCAACAGGTAGAACTTCAGCCTAAAAACGATGTGCTTCAGGGACCTCATGATTTTGCATCACAAGAAATTAGCTAGCCTTCTCCTCTTTTTCCTCTTTATTAAGAAAGTTATTTTTGTGGTCCATATTGAACAACTATATAAAAATAGACAAGTTTTATATCTTGGCAAGATTAAATGAGAAGTATGTGTGTCTTTTTCATATCCTTGAATATCAAAACAAGACAAGCCTATTTTGGAACAAGAGTTTTATTGCTTAACATATATTTGCATCATGCAGTGAAGACATTCACTTTCAACGCACGTTTTCTCCTGATAGTTTCCAAATGCCTTACAGCTCTCACAAAGCTGAAATTTTGCAGTACTTTCCTGAGACAAGGAAGGGGCTATAGTAGGGTGGTAGAGCCTGAGTTTGTGGTTCTGGTCACAACAGATGTCTTTGTTCAAAGTTTTCAGGATCATGTGAAATAATGAGCTTGAGAAGAAACAACAAGATTGTTTCTAGAAAGAGGAAAAAATGTGTGCCTGCTACTTGTTTAGAGCAAGTGTTTACTAAAGTAAGTAGTTAATCTTTAGGAACAGAAAACCTTTAAGCAATGGGTTTTTTTCTCCTTAGCCATGGACTGGGGCAAGAAAATAACGTGCTAATTGTACCTCTTCTGATTGAGACTTCTGAGTTCAGTGATGGCAAATGGGTTAGCATGGAAAGCACTGAGGAATACATAATGATACAGCCTGGTCATCCTATTTCCAAAAAGACAAAGAGCCAAACATAGAAAACAAAGTCAAGGTGGAACTTCTGCATGAGAGTCTCTAAAGACTTTTTAAGGTGAAGAGTAGCTGTGATACAGATACACGAAGCAATGAAAAGTGCTTTAGGGAAAGGCAGTGCTGGTTCATTTAGTGACAAAGTGTTCTCTCAGGAAAGTATCAGTCCACACTGCACATACCTGCAGGAAAGGGTGAGATTTAGCATGTCTTCCTCATGTAGTTTGCTTCTGAAAAGATTGGATCTGTCAAAGCATCTCTATTTTGATGTTTCAAGGCTGATTTGTTAAAGAAACCAAACCTGGGTGGAGATCTCTTTGCATTTCCCAATATATTGTTTGTTTCTTAAGTTACTTAAGTGTTAAGAATTTGTTGCTCAGCTTCAAATTTAACAAATAGTGGAAATTTAAAAGTTTCCTGAGTCCCATGAAAAAATCCAGCCACCAGGTAGTGCCTTGCTTCAGGGACAGACCCACTTCATAAGCTCATATGTTGTTAGCCTACAGAAAAAAAAATGTGGAGACAGCCTCAATCACAGTTCATGGTCAACATGAGAACCAGAAGAACACCATAAAAGCTCACTTAAATTTACAACCTTTGATTTGGATTTGAAATGACCTTTCATTTAAGAGGGTAAGCTGGTATGATTTAAAGAATTCAACCCATATCTTTTAAATATTGAAACTAAAGTGAACAATATCCTAATAACTTTTTGCCCTTTGCTACAAAAGGTCAAGAATGAATTTTCCTTCAAATTGAAGGGCAAACTGGGATCTGGATCGGAGAGTTACTTTTTAGTCTAGTCTCAGTTTCATTCATCCTTCTCTGTGTAGGAGGGCCAGGGGCAGTCTGAAGGGCAGGGACCCTCAAACTGACCCAACAAAACATTGTTGACCACTGATGCTTCACGCTATAACTAACAGAACAAGAAACCCACCACTCAGGAGGAGTTTGAAAGGGCAAAGCATTGGTATTAACACTTCAGATTTCTGTTAAAGGAAATAGACAAAATTAAGAAGATAATGAGTCCTCAACCCTAAGATTACAAGCAGATTCAAACTGAGGGAGAAAGGTAGAAACTTATCCCATAGGCAGGTAATTATGCAGTTGTCTAAGGAGGAAGGTTTTTCCACTGCTTTTGATGCTTTTTCTGTTCATGACAGAATGGAAGTTCAGTGGTCTGGGCTGGATTTCCTACATTCCTCTGAAGACCGGTCAGACTGAGTCTTTGATAACAGACTCGTTAGTTTGGCAACATGGAGCTTGAGGAAGTGTGCATACTTTTCTTTCCTATTTTATTGTATTTGGAAACCTTTTTTTGAAGATCAGAGCATACTTAAAATTTTTTATAGAACTCCTAAATCATTAAACTTACCATATATGTTTATAAATGGCTTTTTTAGTCTGCTTCAGCTGTTTCATATGCTGGGTTTATATCAGGTAAACTGGAATTTAAATGCAGGCTCCTTACTCCCACCTGATTCTTGATATCCCCATGAATACTTCCTGGCAAATTGACTTAACTCTCTATCAGTTCAAATGTCCACATACTTTTCACCTTTCTGAACTTTTTGGTCTAGTGACAAGTCAAAATGGAGCATGTAAGTGATAAATCAACATCAGCAGAGGTTGATCAGGCTGTCTATCATCTTCAGCCTTCACAGGCTCCTAGACACTACAGCTGCTTTGGTCAGCTGGTATATGGTTTACAGGACCTCACCAGTTACCAGCATGAGGGAAGAAAACATGCACAGAGCAGGTGCCACTGAGGTGGTTGAAAAAGCTGGGATGAAATAATACAGACAGATCAATGGCAATGAGTTAGTTGAAACTGTAGCATCAAACACAGCAAATTTAAGCCTAGTAAGTCTAAACATCTGAAGTGTTTAAATTTTCTTGTTTGTTTAGGTTTGTTGGGGGTTTTTTAAAATCTTCTGTATTTGGAAGATCTCTAAAGACATCCATGTCCTTTCTGGTAAAGGGATAAATACAGTACTTACTAGAACGAGATCTCATTTTGTTCCATTTCAAGCCAAATAAGTATGCTTTAGAGATCACGGGAAATCTGTAAAGGGATTTACCTCCAAAACTAACAAACCAGCCACGGGATAAAAGGAGAATAGTCTTTGTTTGAAGTCAGTGCTTACCCAAATGCAGTATGTAGGCATTCCAAGTGCCAGTTTTTCCCTTTGTAAAGCATGCTGCAATATTCTGGAGCAAGACCCTCGTGCTGTGGAACAGGACCCCTACCTTTGGTGTCCCTCTTTCTACTTTCATTGACATGCAGAGAAAACTACAGCATAGACAGTTTTTGTGGCATTGTTCTCAGTACCTGTAAGCAGAGACTCAGGTGTTGTACTACTTCTATCTGGTTCAGATGGGTCATAGGAGAAGATGATTTAATTAGTAAATGTAAAACTGCAGAAGGACTTGGTGCTAGCTGAGCCTTGGGCCAGAAACATAGACATGGGCTCCAGACTGTCCCTCCAGTCCACAGCGGGGAACAGCTGACTCTATCTGTACATCCAGAAGTGCTTAACATCAGACATGACTGAGCCAAGATTACAGGGTAAGTACTTCCCTGATTTCAACACAAGTGATGTCACTTTAAAAAAAAAAAAAAAAATGGACCTGACCATTTTCTGTGCCCACTGAAGGGTCTGGAAAAAAGCCCTAATTTACAAGCTGTTCTGTTGTGTTTCTGGCTGAGTCTCATCAGGCAGTGGATGGTGCCACATTTAGAGCACTATTTCTTAATTCTCTCTCCTTCACTTCATACTTATCTCACTTTAGAGAGTGTGAAATTTTTCAGTTCATTATGTTCTGAACTGTTATTTAATTGAAGCCCCTAATGTTCAGTCAGTACACATTGCACACAGTCATTAAAATATTCCAGCAGTGCACATTTTTTATAAATGGTTCAATTGGAAGTGATCAAGGTTTGAGACTTCCAGTCTATAAAGGCTTCTGCTGTGGAAATGTGAAATGCTGCTCTCAGTAATTTCAAACTGTTTCCTAAGCAGGCCCTCTCTTCTGTCTTAAACTGCAGCATAATTTCTCAGTATGCCCAGAACCTCCATTTAATGTCTTGCACAGAAAGGAGCATGTTGCAGGATTTGACAGAGCCTGCTGGCTGTGCAGGGTGGTGGGAAGCCTTCCCCTCTAAACAAAGAGTTTGGAATGGAGATTTTTGTTCCCCCACCAAGTCTTGTCCAGAAGTACTGGAACAAAATGACTGCACTTTCCCTGGTATGGCATGTGTCACACTTGCAGCTTTGTCCTCAGTCCCATGAGATCTTGTTTGCAGCTGAAATACAAGCACAGAGAGTATCTCTAAATTTATTTCTTCCAGCAGAGCACTCTGAAACTCCAGTGTTGTGAAGAGGACAGCACCCAAGAAGAAACGAGGAAGAACTGTGGCAGCAGGGCCCCAAATCAGAACCAACTGCAGTTACACTGCCCCAAAGCAAAGCCGTGGTGAAGACAAGATACTACCCAGGGATTAGGTGCAGCAGTGCAGCTATCTGAAGTATTTTGGACATGGCTGCAACCTGTGACAACACAGACTGGAAGCTTCTTCCAGTTCGTCCATTTTCCATAGCTTTTCCATTAACGATACAAGGAGCTGTGTCAGGGGATGGTTGTCTTCAGTCTTCCCAAGCCTGATTCTGCACTGCAAAGAAAAGGCAGCAAATGAAGCTCCCCTGCTCATTTCTCCTGCTGATGAGAGTGAAATGATACCCAGGGATTACTAGTTACCTGTTGTGGTGGGGCAGGCTAGCAATGTTGGTAGACAACACTGTGTACTGCATGGAGAAGAGTCTCCATCACTTTTCAGCACTCAGATTTAAAGCTGAAGATGAATCAGAGATTCCAGTTTTACTGAAAATGCTTGGTAATCTTTAGTAATGACCTAATCTAACGAAAGAACAAGCACTCATTAAAGGTCATTTATCCAAGCAGAGAAGTGTTCCTTTTCCAAGTGCTGTCATCCTCTGCTTTAATTAATATCAGCTGGGTAGGCTTCAAATATTGTAGAATGGCAAGACTGGACTTCTAGTGACATTTTAAATGAAAAAATGTAAATCATCTCTCATGAATGCTGTAATTGAGGTGTTCATTAGTTAACGCTGGGCTGCAGTGGAACACCTATAGAAACAAGCTGAACTATGTGACACAATCTTGGATAATTTTGTAGGAATGAGAAGTCTTGCAGACATAACCCAGTAAGTTGCTATCAGCTAGGGACATGTCAGAAGAGACATGGTTCAGGTACCCAAAAAGACCATGAAAAAGGTGGATGAACCACAAGGAGGCAGGAGCTACCCTACTGATGTTTAATGGAAATTTAGGACAAGTAGCTCATGAACCTGTAGATTTGGAAAATCACTTCCATGAAGATCCTTATCCTGAGCCTGTAAAGAAATTGATGAAAGCTCTGCAGCACAAGCAGAAGATATTACATCCTTTCCAGAATGCATAACTACTCCAAATCCAGATTTATACCTCGAGGCTGGAAGGATCCACTAACTCACTGACTCTGGCCTCCTCAATTACCTCCACCTACCTGATACATGTCCATAATGTTGCATTTGGCTAAGACACAGACATCCAATGTAGATAGAAAGACAGGAAAAGATGGTGATTCCATTGCTATTCTTAGCAGCTTGTTTCAAATTTTGATCACCCTCCCTTAAAAAAAAATATTTTCCTATTGCTTCAGGTCCTAGTGGTAGATTTTGTACTGCTTTGTTTTGCTGAATGCAAAAACCCTCTTTCTAGTCCTTGAAAATTTTCCTCTGTGGATATACCTGTATAGAATAATCAAGTTTACCTCCTAGGCTTCTTCTTTTGATGAGATAGGCAAAGAAAGCCACCCATCATAATCTGTTTCCTCCAGCCTGAGAGTCATTTTGATGTATCCCCTCTGTGTTCCTCTAATTTTTCTGCACTCTTCCAAGGCTCCTCCACTAGAATATATGCTGGTACTTGTAACATCAAAGCTGTTTATGAAGATATTTATGTTTTTAATTGCCATTTGCCTGGTCAAATATCAAATTGTTTCAGCAGTTCTCTTTGTCTTAGTGCTTCTTTGAAGCTCCCATTGAGTTTCTTGCTCATTGTTGGAATCACTGCTATCAGTGATACAGTTTCTACAATTCATAGGTAGAGCCTGTATTCTGATTTCTAGACATCTGGCTTGGAGCTCAGGTACATTAAAAAGTTCTCAGGTTTCATGATTCCCTTTTAGCAATTGAACTGGAATATAAGAGCTCCATGATTACCTTCACTTATCATGCCTGCAATTGTTATGTCTTCTTCAATTCTTTTTTTTCACATGAATTTGGTTATCTGTAAGTCCAGTGTTGGGTATTTTTAAATTTTTCTAAATTCATATACTGCATGCCGTGTTCTGACAAGAAGCTAAATAGCAAAGCTTAATGTCTTGTGGAATATTTTTACTTATGTAGATAAAAATAAGGACATGTTCTCCACTACATTTTTTTGGAACAGAGATTTCTAAACTCCACACTTTTCACATTTAGTCATAATTTTAGAAAACAACAGTACAGAACTTATTGCAAAGTTTGTGAAGTTCAGCTCCAAAATCAGTTTTCCAAATAGTGGACTGAATCAAAACTTGTCTCTTCAGGTACTTCACTTTTTACTATTGACAAGGAATGTACAGCATGGGTGTTTATGGCTCTTACTATGTTCATGCTCAGCAGTTATTTTGTGCGGTCATTCAGTAAGGAAGAACTGTGCTCAGCAGTTCTTGAGGAAGACATCTCTTAGAAATGGTCTAAAAAAAATGCGTCTGCTCAGCCAGGCTGTGTCAGGGCAGAGACATTCTCAAGCTGTGTCACAGCTGTGTGGCTTCTTGCCAGGGACTGCACAGAACTTAGAATGGAGAATCATGGAACCACAGAATACCAGGTTGGAAGGGACCTCAAGGACCATCAGGTCCAACCTTTCCTGGCAAAAGCACAGTCTAGAAAGAAAGGCCCAGCACCTTGTACAGCCAAATCTTGAAATGCCCAATTTTGGGGCACCACTTCCCTGGGGAGATTATTCCAATGGCTGACTGTTCTCCTTGTGAAAAATTTTCCACTTATGTCCAATTGAGATCTACCCAGCAATAACTTGCACCCCATTACCTCTTATTTTTTCCATGTGACTCCTTGTAAAAAGGGAGTCTCCATCTTTGTAACCAGTCTTTAAATACTGAAACATGGCAACAGAGTTTCCCCTAAGCCTTCTTTTCTCAAGGCCAGACAAACCCAGTTCTCCCAGGCCTTTGACCATCTTTGTGAGCAATTTGACTCTCCAAGCCACCTTCAAATTGATTTACAAGTTTCAAAGCGTATGCAGGTTTTAAACATGCTTGTATGAAGGACCTATACACATTTAGTTCCTCTGTAACTCCACTAGACAACCCCTAGGTTATAGCTTGAGTTGCTGTATGGGCAAGGGTGACCTGAAGTCATGGAAGTAAGAGTGGGATCTGATCTGAGTGGGATCCTGTCAAACCACACACATCTGGAGCAGAGGTCCAGACCTGCCTCCCCTCTCCATCCTGAGCCATACTTTTTGTGTTCTGTGTTTTTCAGACAATTTTATCTCAATTCCGTCTCCTTTTATTTCAAGCCACCCAATTTTGTAACTGCTGTCACAGATGCTGCAGTGTTCGTCCTTCACACATCTAGTGTTTGTTCATCAGTTATGTCCTTCACACACAGAATCCAAACACAAAATCAAGAACCTAGATGATGTAAAAATGTGAAGTGTTTCCTGGTCTTTATAACCATGTGATTCACTATTTGGTGTGCACACATGGATGTCAGATTGTATCAGCTTCTTATGATGTTGAAAATGTGTACTAGCAAGTTTTTCAAACAGCTGCAAAAGAAAAATGTTACAGTAATTATTTGCACTGTGCTGATAGATGCTGGAGGCCACAGACAGATTGGTGACCCATCACAGTAGTAACAAATTCCAAAGAGCTCGTAGCCTAATGGTCTGTGAGAGTGTTACATTCTACTATTTCAAATCCTAATGACAAGTCAACTAGTGAGAGGTGTAAAGCTCTCAAAGAGATTTTTACATGGAAGTTCACAATTCTTCCCAGTGTAAATGCCCCATTAATATCCAAATGCCAGGTTCATGCTATGAACAAACTGAGCTAATAATCTTCATTTCACCATGAGGCTGTATTTGTACTCAGAAACTTGCAGTGAAGACCTCAATAACAGACTCATGTAACATCTAAACAAGCAAGTTTGCTGATGACACTAAGCTGGGAGGAGTGGCTGACACACCAGAAGGCTGTGCTGCCATTCAGAGGGACTTAGACAGGCTGGAGAGTTGGGCGGGGAGAAACATGATGAAGTTCAACAAGGGCAAGTGTAGAGTTCTGCATTTGGGGAAGAAAAACACCATGCACAAGTACAGGTTGGGGGCTGACCTGCTGGAGAGCAGTGTAGGAGAAAGGGACCTGGGAATCCTGGTAGACAGGAGGATGACCATGAGCCAGCAGTGTGCCCTTGTGGCCAAGAAGGCCAACGGCATCCTGGGGTGCATTAGAAAGGGTGTGGTTAGTAGGTCAAGAGAGGTTCTCCTACCTCTTTATTCTGCATTGGTGAGGCCGCATCTGGAGTATTGTGTCCAGTTCTGGGCCCCTCAGTTCAAGAAGGACAGGGATCTGCTTGAGAGAGTCCAGCACAGAGCCACAAAGATGATTAAGGGAGTAGAACATCTCCCTTATGAGGAGAGGCTGAGGGAGCTGGGTCTCTAGCTTGGAGAAAAGGAGACTGAGGGGTGACCTCATTAATGTTTACAAATACGTAAGGGGTGAGTGTCAGGGAGATGGAGTTAGGCTTTTCTCAGTGATGACCAGTGATAGGACAAGGGGTAATGGGTGGAAATTGGAGCATAGGAGGTTCAAGGTGAATATACGAAAAAATTTTTTAACTGTGAGAGTGACAGAGCACTGGAACAGGCTGCCCAGGGAGGTTGTGGAGTCTCCTTCACTGGAGACATTCAAAACCCACCTGGATGCGTTCTTGTGTGATGTGCTCTAGGTGACCCTGCTCTAGCAGGGGGGGTTGGACTAGATGATCTTTCGAGGTCCCTTCCAACCCCTAAGATTCTATGATTCTATGATTCTATGAAATATCTTGGAAGAAGTCTGAACCTTGTTTGCTTAGGATAAAGCAGAATAATTATTAGCCCTCTGAGATGAAAATTGTTCCCTACTTTCCTCCAAAGCTAAAACCAAACTAATAAACAATTTTTTTCTTTTTCTTTTTTTTTCTTCCTTTTTTTTTTCTTTTTTTCTTTTTTTAAAGTTAAAATGAAGCCTTTTCGTTTTGACTTCATTGTACCTACCTTGTGTCTGAATCATAGAAGTCTTAGTATTTAGTTGCCTTGGAACAGCTACCCTAATTCCCAAGATGGGTGGCATGCTTACTGCACTAAGGATGGGCAGAAACCTCTGTATTAGAATGTCTGGTTCCCTGAAGCTACTGGATTTCATATTTATTCATAATCCCATTTGTAAACTGATAAAGTTACAGTTTTAAACCAATGATGTTTCATGATCCCACTACCTGTACTTAGGAGATGCTTTCCAAATGCAGCTCATGTGGACGTGAAGAGTCAGTTTCTTCTGCCTTTGAAAATGGGGTTCTTCTCCAAAATACCAAGAATGGTTCAAGAGATACTGCAGTCTAACATGCAACTCCTGAAGGCAGAGGCTGGCTTTATAGCAAGAAAGGAAAACCTGGTAACAATGCAGTGAATGAAAGAATGTATGAGCACAATTTGGTTACAGGTGCAATTAAAGAAGAAATATTAGCAAGCTCAGTGAACTGGGACACACCTGCACTGCCTGCACTTAAACTCCTTCCGCTTTCTCACTGCTTCAAACATACACACTTGATTTGTGTGGACAGTTGAACTAAAACTGACGTTTTTACACAAAGCAGCAAGCTTGTGTACTTCTCCAGCAGAAGCGTGTAACATCCAGCTGAAAGCTATATTATGTGGACATTTCCGTTTATTTTTTTTATAATGTACAGATTTCAGTAGGCCCTTCTGGTAATACAGCCTTGGGGAGTTTTAACATCTGTAAATGCTTGAGTTGTCTTGGAACCAAGTTACACAGGACTGTTGAGCAAAGTTTACACAACACCTCAGCGGATGGACTGACCACAGTGGAAGTGGTGCTGCCCAGGAGCAGGGCACACACAAAGAGTCAAGTGTCCCAACACTGCCTTAATTTGTGATCTTGAGAAGGGTGCTGTGTTTTCCTGTGCCTGCTTCTCTGCCTATAAAAGGATCAGCATTTTAAGCTACATGCTTAGAGAGTAATAGATACTGCCCAGAGATTCCCTGGAGGTACTAAGTTACTTTGGTATCTGGGATGTGGCAGGGTTTTCTGATACGGTGGTAGGACAGCGCTGGTGATAATGGAAACAAAACACTCTTCAGATCTCTGCAGTTTCTTCTCCTTGCAACTGCTGAGTTCAGACTATGGTGCTATTTCATGAAACAAGTAAGAAATGAGTCTGTTGGTCTATGCCATAAACTCCCTCCCACATTAAATGGGCAACAGTCTTTGTAGTCAAGTGTGAATCATGGTACCATGTTCCATGGTGCCACGTACCATGGCAAATCACGTCACTACTGACTAAATACCTCAATGGCAGAGAATGCACGATGGATCTGCATTTCAGGAATGTCATTGCCAGCCCAGTCCTGAAGAGTCCTGCACCTATTTGGCTTCCTTGGTTAAATCCAGAGGAAGAAATGTTGGAAAGAGTTGTTTTGGGCAGGCTGTTTCTGAGGAGCCATGCCCTGCTCCAGCACCAGCAACACCCCACTGAGGGCATGCAAACAGAAGTGGTGCTTCTACTCTCAACACTTGTATTTATCTGAAAATAATTAGCTGAAGGGAAAAGAAAATGCCTTCTATCCTTGCAAAGCTGGAAGGAAATGGAAGTGCATCTAAGATTGCTTCAAATGAAATAGTGAGGCTCAGAGGAACCAGAGACCTCTGCTTGTATGCTGCCTTTCTTACTCCCAAGACAAGTTTATGAAGGAATGGAGTGTCTTTAATCATTTAATTTGGTTAATTTAAAAATACATATGCATAATTTATTTACAGAGAGGTAAAAACCTCTAATTCCTGCACTTATTATTGTAATGCACAGTATTAAAGTGATTTTTTTTTTTTGCTATTGCAATCTGCACACTGTCTGAGATTGTTAGTGTTCTACACATAGTGCTTGAGCAAGTGTATTTGAGGGGGGTTTGAGACTCCAATTCACATATACCACCCTCCATAAATTATGTACGTAACTTCCATTTCTATAAAAAGATGTTGCAGAAATTGTAATACAAATTAATTTACAGGGTTTTTATTCACAGCCATTGTACTATACCACTTGTCTTAGAAGGGAAAAAAAAAATTCTGTTTCCTCCTCCACACTGTAAGGGGGATTTGTTTTTGGTGATACTGTAATAATGCCTTAAGTTGAAGGAGCATTTAGCTCACAGCAAAACCCAGGGAACTCATATTGTTGAAACTCTCTCCAAATACAATTTATGCAATCTATTTGTATAAGTGGGACACCTTTTCTAATTCCAGCCCACGGGAATTTAATTGCCAAGTTTGAGCCTTTGTCAGAATACCTATAATTTTTCAAGGACTTCATGAATGGATAAAGAATTAATTGAGATCCAAATCTTTTACAAGGCTTTGCAACTAATTCTGACCTTCCTGATGTTTAAAATGTGAGCCCTAGAAGACTTGGCTGAGGCAAAGAGAGAGAATTGATTCCAGAGCTGCCTCATTCCCAGGTAGCTTTAAATTACATCCCAGCCTGACCCAGAAGGTTTCTCCAATGTAAGTACCAACCCCCTCACCTTTAGATAGCTGAGTTTTCCCTCATTCTTTTTCTGACCTGGGCTATACTTTGAGCAGACAGCTTCACTGAAGGCATTGTGTGTCCACCATAATGCCTCTCATCACTAATTCACAGTCCCTTGGCATATATGAAAGCTTAAATTATTTCCTGTAGCGTGCATTAGCTTGCACATGTCTACACTGAATTTCATCTTCCATCATGCTGTCTGGTCAAGTCTTTCTGGAACATGTTGTTGCTCCCCATAGTCTTGAGTAACCTAAAAAATTCTATGTCATCCGGACATTTTGCTAATTCACTATTTACATACCTACTCCCGGGTCACTAAGAAACATCTCTTACTACAAACTTTGGGCTCCAGGCATAAATTCTTAATGTGTATTGAAGCCATGAGCCAATCTACAGCTATTTTTTAGTTTGATTTACTTGAAGTAGATTTTAATGGCTTATCAGTAGCTGTTGAAGATAATGAAATCTGCAGTAGCGTTACAGGTTTTGCTTTCTTGAACTGGAGCATCCATTGGAGACAGTGGGGCTCACCTTCTGCTCCCCTGAACTAGAAGATAGTTATTTCCTACACCTGTGTGGGATATGAGCCTCTTCCCTTCACTGTATTTTTCCTGTGCAGGGAGGATAGCAACTCTCAAAGGTACCAGCAGCTAGTCGTGGTGCAGAAGGAGAAGTGTATGTCTCGATTCTAGGGAACTGAGTTTGCCTATTCCCTGTCTGCTCAGAGGTGGTTTGCAGAAGAGGAGGAAACAGAGGGTAGCAGAGGCAGCCAAGAGCATGCACAGGGGCAGAGAGAAGGGCTGTGGTCCAGTCTTGGCAGTTGTTGAGCCTCCCACCCAGGTCATCTCCCTTGTTTCTGCTTGTGCAGTGAGGCAGTTATTGACTTGCCCCTCAGGATGGCTCTCTGCCTGCTCTTCCTGGAGATGCTAAAGCAAATATGGTGATATGGCTCTTTTTCAAAAAGATGAGATCCCTAGTCCTCATGTACCATGTTGAGCATAGCAGGTGTAGTGTCTAACAATGTCTTTTGGTAAGAAAGTGTGTCATGGCCTCTCCTTTAGTCTGGGGGACATCTCAAGAGATTAGTTTAACCCATCTGGTTCCTCACTGGCCATTGCAGAAACTTTGTGTTTTACTTTGTAAATACTCTCTGTTTCTTCTTAAGCTATACTGTCAATATTCATACGGACAAAGAGGGAGGTGCTGTGGCCTACTGGTTGCTTTGGATGGGGTAGAGGGGATCTGAGCAATAGAGGTGATACAGGACATGATGTAAGATTTTGGAATTGTAAGAAGCTGAATTTACAGAGAAGGAGGAACCTTGGTTTTCTCTGTCCCTTACTCATGATCTTACATTATCTAAAATATCTGAAGGTCATGAGCTCCTCTGGCAAAGCCACCACCATATTGAAGAGGTTACCAAGTGTATGCCATGATGTCCACCAACAGCAAAGAAAAAATACGAGCTGAAAACTTAAACAGTGAATTGTTGCCACTAGCAGTGAGGCTTTGTTGACAGCAATAGGATGGCATATATTTCTCAGGGGCATTTGTTGTTCCAAGATAAATGCAGGCTTAAGTATATGAGTCTGATTTGGATTATGGCTGGCACACTTATAAAGTTATCTTTGTCATCAGAAGAATAGAGACTTTTAATTACAAGCACAATAACTCCATCAAGCTGGAGCAAAACCTGTGCTTAATCCTGTGCTACTGATCTGAAGTTTTACCTAGTTCAGATTTGGCTCTTTCCTCCTGAAATCACTTCCTGGGCTAGACGGTTTTGGTAGAATCCTTTTGCAAAAATAAATCATGGGGGACAGAAAAGTATTTGACTCTCAGGCTGAGCTTGGTGAAATACTGTTCTGCCACAGCCCTTACCTGAAAGTGGGAAGAAGGCCACAGAGCTGTACAGGTGACTGCAAAATATTACTCACCCATACCATGACAAGGGACTAGTGTCCCCACAGCCACCAGCTCAGGCTTCTGGTCCTGCTGGGGAAGCCAGCAGCATAAAGCCCCAGACACTGTCCCAGCATGGCACCAAGTATGGAAGAAGAGAAGGTCTCTGATTCCAGCTTGTCACCGCTACTGCATGGTCTAACCCTTGTGCAAACTTCTTCCTTTGGTGTTCAGCCTTTCACACGTGGGCTGCATTGATTCCAGAGCTTTGGCAGCAGCTAATGAGCTCTGTTACCTCCGGGCAGGGGCTGTGCCCCAGGTGCTCTGCCCCAGGTGCTGTGAAGGCATCTGCTTCTCCCACATCATGTTCAGTCACCTGGTTCTCAGCCTGGAGGCCCTGGGCAGCTCTACCTTAGATTACATCTCCCACATCGTCCTGCACCTCATTGCCCTTTCCACCCTCCTCCCTGTCCTCCAGCCTTTCCTCTCCCCTCCTGCCCTCAGCTACCCTCCTGCTGATTTGCTGTCCCTCCAGCCATCCCCCTCCTCTGTCTGCATTCCTCTCCGTCTGCCCTGTTTGTTTGTGACCACAGCATCTAACAGATGGTGCCTTTCTGTGGCCAGGCTGGGGCAGGCACCTACAGCTCTCCACAGGGTGCTGCTCCTCAGCCATTTTCCTCATGCTGTATTTTAGGTTGCTTGCAATAACTCCCTTGAGCCTGGAGCAGTCGCAGGGAGCTGTATTTCAGCAGTGCATACCCCATCAGGATTTTGTTTGGAGGTGGGGAGGTAGGGTAGGCAGGTTGGGGGTTGCCTTGTTAAAAAGGGGGAGACTGGGATCTGCCATAGCATGGATGAGGTGGTGGGAAGGGCAGCAAGGGGTAGAATCCTCCAGGAGCAGGATGTGCTCGAGGCTGTTTGGGAGCTGTGGTTTCAGGTGCAAGCTCAACCATAAAACAAACCACCTCTAGCACTGCCCTGCCAGGGCATGGAAATGTGGCCAGCCCCTGCTCAGGGGTAACATCACGTCCGTCTTCTTCCCATGGCACCCAGGACAGGCCTGCCTCTATTTGCTTTGCAGAAGGCTGCAAGCCCTGGAGGGAGCAGAGCCCTGAGGGAGCTCAACCGTTGAGGGAGCTCAGCCCTAGAGAGAGCACAGCCACTGGGCTGTGTGATACCATCAGCAGGAGCTCTGCCCATCCCTTCTGCCCCACAGAGCCAGCAAGACCCAGCTGGCTGGGCAGCACCGTGGGTGCTTGCTTGAAGCTGCGGCTTTCACGGCACTTGGTTTTGTTAGAGAAGGAGGAGTTTCTCTCTTGACATTTTCATAGCTCAGTGAGGAACAGGAGGGATTGATGACTCTCAGCTCAGCAAAGACAAAGAGGTGATCCTGCCCTACTGGGCTTTGATAAACCCAGGCAACCAGCCACCACTTGTTCTTACAATCCCTCACTCCCACATATGCACAAGAAACACTATTAAGGGGTTTTTTCAACATTAATGTATGCTTATTAACTGACATGCCTTTGTTTTCTATTAAAAATCTTGTTTCTAAACCTCTCCTTAAAACTCACCATGTAGCTGCACACACATGCTTATTTTTCTGTCAAAGAAATCAGATCCATAACATTTGAAGGGGAAAGAAAAGCACCATTTTAAACATTTTTTTTTTTCTTTTACCAAATTACTCTTCATCTATTAATTTCAGTCATTGTGCTCAGTTTCAGTAACCTGCAGAGGTCCATTGCGGTGTGATTGGGCAAGTCTTTTGCTAGCAAAAGCCTCGTCAATTTTTTCTCAGAAGGACAGCGTTTATATCTCACAAACCTGACACTGATACTGAAACACAGATTTGTAAAGGTGTTTTGGCATCTCCCTCCGAGCAAGTCAAACTCAGGGATTTGGCTTTTCCAGTGTGATAGTTTGCTCTTTTATTGGTTGGATTTTTCCTTCTGTTGGAAGAATAGCAAATCTGAATTGACTTCTTAGGGAGCAAAATCTCAGAAGCATAAGACAAATCCTTTACAAATATCTGCTAATTAACTCTTGCAGGTGCCTATCAGGAAAAATAGGCACTTCAGCCCATTGCCTCCTCACAAACCCTGAAGTAATGCAATTGACTCAGAATGTGAAAGCCCACATGTAATTCGTGGTGCTGGCTACATGGTTGGATGCAGGAACAAGCATATGGATTGAAAAAAATGTGGCACAGTGGCTTCCCAACAGGACTTCTTGGTTCCCAGCATCTGAGAGGTTTTTTTAGCACTAACTCGGTAATCGTGCAACATGGACAGGCCTACTTTTTCACAATCACTTCTACATTTCACTGTAATTTTGCAAGATTATCAAATGACTGAGATCTAGAGAGGTCACATTCTCTGTCCTGCATTCAGACTATTGCATGACACTGTTGTGCAATTTAGACCCTTAGTGAAATTAATGTTGTTTGCTGCTGTCTTGGCTAGAGGGCCACAGAGAGCAGGAGCTAATTTCTGGATAAGCACATAATGAGAGTTCCCATACTGACTAATCCATCATATAAATGGAAAAAGAGACCCAGAGAGAGCAGGCACAAAAGGGAATGAATAACACAGGAGCTGCGAATATCAGGTCAGTGGTGATCTTGACTTCAGTATCCTGCTCCCACCTGAGGCCAATCATCTGAATAGGTTTCATCATGGTGGGAGTCTGTTGGATATCCAAACCACAGGTGAGACTGGAGCTCAGCATCTATTTGTATTTAAAGGGATCATCAGACCTGAGACGCTCTGTTTGTTTTGTCCTGTAGGATGCTACATCTGAACAGCATCATTTCTGCCAAGCACCTCTGTGAGAGAACCTGAGACATTATAATTCCTAAATATCTACCAAATCCTAGCAAGCTACTGAAATGCAATTGAAATAGCAGAATTCTGATGTGGTCAATTAACCCCCTGCTACCTTAAACTGTGATATCTGTGTATAAATAAAACAAAAGGTACTAGTCCTGGATTGTTGGCATATCTGGAGGGAAGCAGTAATGCCATGGCATGGTTTCTTCTGAATAATTTATTTGGCGCTGTGATCAGAGCTGGTTTAGCCTTTGCCCTGCTCCAGGTCATCACAAGTGTATATCCTGTGCCCTCACTCAAAGCATTAAGCAGCCATGCCAAAGACGGGATCTTTGCATGACTGCCTCCAGATCCCAACACATACCCATGTAGCCCCTATAATGGACAAGCACATGTATTATTAAGCAGCAGAAAGCATTTGTACAAGGCTGACGGCACACATGACTTATTTACACTGACCTAAAATAGCAGCACTTTAAGTGATACAAACACAGAAGACTTTAAAGTGCTCCGTGGAGATTTGTGAATACAGGAGAACCCTTTGGCTAATCCTGAAACATTGTTTTCTTAAAAAGTCAGCTCATTCTCTTTCATGCACCTGCCATTACTCTCCTTACGTAGAAGTGACTTCCTTCATTTTTCCCTATATATTGGATTATTAGCAGCTCGGTTAATAGCAATCCTCCCACTCTTGTTGGCAGCTGCAGCCTTTCAGAGCTGATAGTTCTTTAGGGCTTAGGAATACTCTCCTGCAGGCTTGCAGGGTGAAGGATTCATGGGGTTTTCCCTTCTTTTAGTTGGGTTTCCTGATGGAAAGTGGCTTTAAATGGCCCTGCTTCAGCTATGCCTGCTGGCCAGGCTTGGCAAGGGTTGTCCCCACCATCACCCAGTATCTATTTGGGCATGGGGGCTGGATGTCCAGTGTCCCCTGGGAGGTGTGTGCCCAGATGAGGAGGGAGGTCACTGCCAGGGCAGCTGGGGAAGGCTCCTGGGGGTATGCCAGGAATGTGGGGTGAGAGGCAAGAGCCAGTAAAACATTAAAATGTATGTATGTGCTTGCAGGGGGACCTTAAAGATTATTTAACAAAAAAAAAAAAAAAATCTCAAAGTCTGACTTATATGAAATTTAATTTAATTTATTTTTACACCAGCAGCTGTCAGTTCAAAGAACAAAAACAAAGTAGCCATCTGTGCTTAATTTCATAAATCTACTGTAGATTGTCACATGATAGTGGAACTTGGACAAAAACGTGTCATGTGATTTGGTCCGGTCCCTTTAAAGTCATGCTTTCATATAGAGGCTGATTTAGCTGCAGATATGGACATGAGGCCCAGCTACACAGGCAGCAACCTGACATGAACTGAGTGGGGTCAGTCTGACAAAAATCCTGATTTTTAGGGCTTGTAACATCTTCCCCTCTTTTTGTGGCAAAAGTATTTTGTTGTTTGTTTTGTTGTGGGATTTTGTTTTTTTTTTTAAATACACTACCAACACGCAAGTGAAACTATGAGCCTACTTGGTAGTAGCAATGCCTGCAACACGAAATGTAACATGAAATAACTCCCATGCTAGCTGCCGTGACATGGAAAAAGCAGGGTGCCAGGAAGCTGCAGTGCAACGAGGGTGGTTGCAGAGCCAAGCAGTCTCACCTCTCATCAGAAGCCCTTCCCTGGCTCTTCAGCTGGGAGGAAAAGAGTTTTCTTTAAACCTCCACAGATCATAAGTGAGTAAGAGAAATGTAAATAAATGAATTTTTTTTTAGCCATTCAAGAGGCAGGGCTAATAGGGAAAGTCAGAGTGTGTTTACTCTCCAAATTCATATTACTAAGAAAGTGCAAGGGAGAGAGATCAGAGGGGGTGTAATTAAAATACAGATCAAAAGTCGCATTTTTCAATTTGCCGTGTGAAAAAAATAACAATCAGCTTGTCATATTCTCATTTAATACCAGATGGTTGAGCATGAGTAATAGATTTCTGGCTGACAGAAATCTGCAAACTCTTTTCTTTGGAGAGTTTTTAACTTTAGCAATCCGACCATATCGAATAGTCAATAATGCTGTCAAGGTGAATGCATTTGTTTAGTATTTGCGTGCATGTATTTGTCTGTGCGTGCTGGCGCATACGTGTGTGTGGGGTGGAAACCAGAGCAGAGCCTCAGAGAAAGTAAAATTAATTCTTAGGAGGCAATTTTAGCTGCCTAACACTTACACTCTTACTCTCACACACACAGACACAAGACTTTCCTGAGATTTTAATGCTTTCCACCTTCTTGGGGATAATTAAGTGATGACCACACCTATGCTGAAAGGAAAAGGCCACAGCTCCTTTATCTAATGCAGCTTCATAACCATAAATCAAGTTGTCGCCCTCGTGTTGAGTCCCGCAGATCAATCGCTGTCTTGAGGTGTTGCTGTGCCCCCCCTGGCAATGCGAGCAGGCAGCTGCCAGTAGCCTGCTCTGCTGCCTTCACTGGGGCTGGTTTGCCCCCAGAGTAACTACAGCAAAAGTTTCACCATGGTTGTATTGTTTCTCAGGTTTGTTGTTGTTAGTGCTGTGTTACAGTAGCACAGAGGGGATCTGGCCGTAGACCACCTCTGAGATGCTGCACAGTTAACAAGATGCTGCTTTTCTTTCCCACAGGATTTACTGTCTCAGTGCTTAACATGAGATAGTGTGTGGACATGGGCAAGTGGGGAGGTTCAGACCAAACTGTACCAGAGGGTGCTTGTGGAGACACCACCGGCAGCATCAGCATTGCTGGTCTTCTGGAGACAAACCTTTACGTGGCTGGCCATCTCTCTTGATCCCGAGTAAAACGACACATCCCATTGCTGCCTTGCTGGACTTCAGCCATTTGCAAGGCTTTATATCAGCACAGCCAAATGACTGAGAGCCCTGAAAGGCCAATGTAATACAGGAAACTTCTAAACCTGCCAGCAACATGTGGAATTCCAAATAAATTCAGCATGTGTGCGAGGGCAGTAGCCATTTTGCTCTTGCCTGCTCCAGCCTGTCGCGGAAGTGAACGTGTGCTGATCTCTCTTGGAGACCTTAGATTTTATTTTAATTTTCCCCCACCCCCCTCTTCTCTCTGCTGTTTTCCCTTAATCTAAAAGAAGTAATTTTGAATGAAAGTAGATTATCTGGTCCTTGTATATGGAAAAACAGCAATTACTGGCAAAGAGCAACAGTCTTTGTGGTAGGAGTGCGGTAGCTTTTTTCTCCTACAAGTTTGGACTGGACTGCTACTTAGAGTAACAGACATTAGTGCCAGAAAAGAGCTTGTGAGGCTTTTTGGCCTACTCCTTTTGCCAGGAAGGGATTTTTCCCTACGGGATATTGTAACCGAGCTTTAATTAAAAAAATTAGAAGGCATTAAAGCAGCACAAAGTAATAGCCTCCTTCGGTGTACCTCACATTACCAACCAACCTGTTAGTAGTCTCAGACCTTCCTTATTCAACCTACTGACACATCTGTGCTCTTGGCAGATCCGGATCTCATAACACCGTGTTGTTCAGGGATACCTAGAAGTGGTATAGCTACATTAGCACAATAAATTAGCATGGGTAGAGCACCATGCTAATAAGTCTGGATTGCTTCTCATCCTCAAGCTAGTTCTTTTAGAGCGAACTCACTTAGAACTACAATGTGAGGTGCAGATGAACCCACGTGCAATGCTAGTCTTTGGGAATGATGGTGGTATTATGGGGAACTCAGAAAATCCATGGGCGATGGGAACAGTAGAAAAGCTGAACTCAAAACTTTCAGTTGGTCAAAATAGTGTTTTTCTTCTCCTATGACAAGGCTCCTGGCATGAAGTCGTGATGCCACTAAGAAATGCGGGGTTGCCAGCAATTAGAGCAGTTCTAAAACTTTACCTCCTATTTATTTTTCTAGTCAGGGCAAAAGTGTTTTTCTGGTGATAATAGCCTAATCTCTCAAAAAATGTTTTCTTCTTAAATTCCATAGGTTTGCCAGTTTCTCAACATTTCTCTTATGTGCTTTTCATGTTTTCAGTTAATATCAGCATATATAACTACCTGAAACACATTTTTCAGGAATTGCCATCTTATCACACCAGCTTCACTTTTCATCCCCATCTCCTTTTTTTCTCTTGGCTTGGCAAGACTGTCAGAGCATACATAAGCACTTGCTTTCTTCATCCTGGGTTTAATGATTAGCTTAAGGAGCCTCACATGCTCCTGTCATGCCTATTGCTACCTCTGTAAACTTTGTTTTTAACAGAGCAGGCTTCGATCATGCCTAGAGACAAGGTCTGCATCACCTGCTCACAAAAGAAATGGAAGACAGATCTTCAGCTCATTAAGATTGACTAAGTAATGGAGCCACAGCTATTGAATTCACCTGGAGTTTTCATATGGCTCTTGAGTCTGTGCTTCTCTAATCTGGTAGGATTTACTGAGGGTAAGGTAACAGAATCCTCAGCTGAAGATGTTGGCAGTGATTTCTCACAGATCCCAAACTGGCTTCTCTTTGAGACCTGAGAACTTTTTATAGCAGACCATGTCCTGACTACCTTCTGTCTACTGGTCAGATCGTTTTGGGGAACTGATGATGAGCCTCTTTCAGCAATTTGCCTACACTGCCTTTATTAAGATGACACATCCAGCCACCTATATTCCACCAGACACCTCACACAGCACAGATTGGGAGCAAGTTTCCATATGGATTTAGTCCATCCAACAGCCTGTTTCATCTCTCAGGACCTCAAGACCAAGGTCAGAGGCTTGGGCAGAACTGCTATTTGCAGCTCCTGTCAACAGAACAAAGGAAGTATTTAAGCTGGTTTTACCACCTTATCAAACCTCTGTGGGCGAGGCAGAAGAGAACAAACTAGTTTTCAGGACCACAGAGGTATACAAATCTGAGGGTAAGCAGATATACATATAGGTGTCTGATGACTCGTCTGATATACCTGATTAGTGAGAAAGGACGCTTTTGAGGTTAAGACAGTGGATAGGATTCAGGAAATCTGGATTTGGTTCCCAGCCCCACCGTAGATTGCCTGTGGCATCTTGAGCTAGTCTGTTTGCTTGTACCTCAGCTCTCTGTGTGCAAAAAGGGGGCACGGGTCTTTCTAGCTCCTAGCTCTTCCTTCAGACAGACAGAGCAAGTGCACCAGTGCCCCCTGACTCACATGAGCCCTCATCTCACTGGGGATCTCTTGATACCATCAGTGTGTGAATCATGACACTCAAGGGAGGAGAACAATGTACACTTGATATATGTATGCACAACGAATGGTTCCAGAAGTACCAGTGAAGTATCAAAAGTTGGCCACTTTTGGGAATAGTAATGGACTGTTTCCAGCAGTCTTAAACTGCTAACCAAAGTTTGAATCCAACCAGGACTGAGGATTTTACTTCATGGTTCACTGGGCAGCTTAAGTAATTTAACACTTCCATTTTCCTTCCTTCCTTCCTTCCTTCCTTCCTTCCTGCCAATGGATATACAGATCCTAGCTGGAAGAATAATAGAATTGAAACAAAACCAGAACAAGACAAAACTAGCTGGACAACAAGGAGGGAGAGGGCAGCAACACTATTTCACTTTGTTCATGGGTCATATCAATCATATTTATTACATGAGTCATGGTCATATCAGTCACATAATATTCATTGTTAGATGGGACAATGGAGATGTTACTGAACACTGAAGAAGTTTGGTGTGATAATTTGTCCATCTCTCTCTGCTTGTGAATTCCAAATACAACCAGCCCCAGTCACTCAGGCCTCCACACTCTAGAGTAGCTGAAAATAAACCCTATTATTATTTGCAACACAGTAATGTTAATGAGTGAGAATCTTCAGAGCTGCCCCGTTATATGATTTTTTTGGTTGACTCAGTGGTCTTCCTAACCTTTTAATCCCCCCTAGGTTATTAGTCAGAGATCCTGCTTTGAGGTTCTAGCTTGCAATGTTTCACTTTAAGGCTATGGTAAGGCACTTTCTCAAGTCTCTTTTCTTGGCAAACTCTTGTGGCAGCAGGCTTTGTAGGCAGGCTTCTTTCATTACATAACCTTTTCCTCTAGATAGGGCATCTGTAGTACTGGAGGGAGGAGGGTGCCTGATGTAGACAGGTTTTATCCTCCCACCCTGTTTTCATGTCCATGCATTTTCTCCTCTTCAAGAAGACTCTAATACTTCCCCTTGCTGCTGAAAGTAGGTGGAGGAACACCCAGTCTTTCCTATCCTTGGCAAAATGTTTCTCTGGTGCTGTTACTTACTGTGGAGCTGATCACTGTTGCAACGATCCAGAGGGAGCAGAAATGCTTCAGCTTGGTTTCCTGGGCAATTATGTGACCCATCAGAAATCCATTGAGAACATCAATAGGTAACAGCCATCTCTGAAAATGAGGTACCTTGGATTGAGCCAGAAGTTAATTATACAAAGGGTATTTATGCCTGGTGTTCAGATGTCACTGAGATTGCCTCCTTCAGAGCTTTTCCAAGGGGAGAGCTAGAGTGGGTTGCTTGGGGAGATCATGAAGTCTGTATCCTCAGAGGTTTTAAGAACTAGTGACATGAACACCTATGAGGGATGGTCTATGTATAGCTGATACTATAGTGGTGCAGAAAAGCACATGAGATCACCTCCTAGCACTCTCTGAACATGCTTAGTGGAGTGGGAAATGCCTTAAGGTCTTCTGAGAACCAGTCCTTTCAAAACTCATAGCCATCTGAGCCCATCTCCTCTGGAGCAGTGATTTAAATTTGAGTCTCATCCTGGGGAAATATCTTTGTCCTTTCCTCACAAAGAAAGGTGGGAGAGTCAGCTTTGGTTTATAATTGAATGCAGGTATTTAATTAGCTATGGCAAAGTAGATCAGATTCAGCAGAGGTTATTAAGTAAGTCCTGTTCCCAAATACCTGAGACAGTGGTGGTGAGGCCACTCTCCTCAATGGGAGACCAAGGTTCAAATCTCTGCTTTCTAATCAAGTGTGTGGGCGAGGAGAGAGGAGGAAGACTTGAAAGCAGATTTCCTACCTCTTATGTGGCTAAAATAAAAATATGGGGGAGAAGACTTGGTTGTTTTTTAGTATTTCTCTTATCTCCAGGAAAGGATTTACAGCCAGGACTCCCACAGGAGATAGGTGCCACCTTCTCTCCCAGTGGTAGCTGTGTAAGTGCCTCTGCTTAATTGCCTCACTGCTAAATATTTCACAGCACAAGGCCTCTTGCAGACATTTCTTATCCATCAGCTAGGGCGGCTTCTTTTTTCCTCTCCAGCTTCTCTAATCCCATCCTGAGGTATCAGGTTTACTCTCTCCCCTACACCAGGCCTGGCACCCTTGGTTTCTGGTGTCACTGACCCAGGGCTGAGGATTCCAGTATGCAACAGGGTAGGTGGAAGTTAGGTATTCCAACAGTGTGGTTTTCCATTTTTAGTGTGAAATCTCCTTTTACTTCAACTATGAGCATGTTGAACAGTGAGGAAAACAGTACTTCTGGCTGAAGCATGCACACAATTAATCAAGCCTTGTGATCCTTTGACACAGAGCTCTTTGTCTCAGATCTTCTGTAAGGAGTTCCCTTTGGCTAAAATTATGTGCTTAAGGTCTTTGTGCTGTTAAACTCAGCTTACACTATACTTTCTGCCATATGTATAGGACTTCAAGGAAGATAGCGAGATATAACATTTCTACTCCCACTGGTGCAGGACTCTGGTTTTATAGGTCAAAAAGTTCTTCAGTTACCAGCCAGGAAAAGATAAATATATTTATTGAAGTTTTTTTTCTTCTTAATGAACAAGTTGGCTCTATATGGGATGGTTCTCAAATTCTTTGTTTTGCCATGGAAACTTATATTTTTCCTTCTTACACTGAAATTACATTACTTCAGTGGAAATACTCCCATTCCCACACATTTTAACCTCCACTAGCTTCCTACAAGAAAAGTAGAAGCAAGGAGGAGTAAAACAGTGAAAAAATAACAGGGTTGGCTTGGTTTTTAGACCTGCAGCTCTCTGACACCTGTGCCAACTTGACAAATAGAATCAGTCACATTTTGTAGCATTTTCTTTCACTGTGTTCACTGCTCCAGTCATCCTTCCTCTAGTCCTGGCATTTCAGGAAGAAGAAAGAGGTGGGGGGAAGTGTTAGACTTTGTTTCAGGACAGAGTTTCCCTTTTTCTTTAGCCAAGTCAAAGGTTATAGCAGGGTGCTCCTGTCACAGATTCCCCTATAAATATGCCAGGCCCATGCCTTTTGGCCTCACTGGGGCCATAACACTCTTTCACTTCAGAAGGAGGAAGGGTAATTTTCACTAATGACGTGACATGTCTTCAGATTGAAAGTTCACGTTTCTCCTCACATGCTGATACCCCCGGTCCTGGCACACAGAGCATTGCATCTGTGCATTTCCCATTTTTATTTACATCACAAGATTAGTTTTTCCACCTCTTGTCAGAGGTGGTCCACATGTCTTGTCACCTGCAGATTGGCATGGCACCATTTTTTGGTGGTGCCAAGATATGGCTGTATATCATCCACGACCTAATCTTATAAGTGACATATTTCTGCATGCTTTCCTGGATCCAGTAACTGGTCTTAGGAAGCTCATGAGAGCTTCACTTCACAGGTTCCTGTTCTGCAGGTCTTCAGGTTAACCTTTCCAGCTTTAATCAAAAAAGATTATGTCAACAACAATCATATTATAGGCTTTCCCAGTGCTGATTGTAACATTTATTGTTGGCTAATTGACAAAAGTGCTAAAAGTCTGTTTCAGAATTTCTATTTCATAAAAATGTCTCCTTTGTTGAAGTATCAATTAGCAGACTTGGTTCAAAGTTTATTTCTCTTGCATGCAGCCATTTATTCTGTAATAATTGTCTAGATTCTGACATTAAATACTATAATTTCTCCTGCTATGTTTAAAACCACTTCCAAAGGCCTCTAAGTTTTATTTCCTTCCCATTTTCTACAGAAATAGCTGGAGTTTGTTCATGCTTGGGGAGATTAATAAAACTATAGAGTAGATCGTGAAATTCACCCAAACCAAAATACAATGAGCTCCATTCCAAGACCTCCTGCAGGCTTAATTTCTTTAATTAAATATATGCCAAGGTTCCTCTCCATAAAGTAAATATATAAAATTGCATATTTGAGGGCAATTATAAGCTAGTATATTTTGACATTTTTTTCACTGCAAGTCTTTTAACCTTTATTAAGGGAATTCTGGTTGAACGGATTTCTACTTGAGACATACATAGCAAAAAAAGCTTAATGCCTGTATGAAATTTTGGACAAACTAAAGAGAAATCCTAGGAAGTGTGAGTAAATGAAACCCCGATTTTTATTCTACCAAAAATTGTGGCCAGCGAAGGCTCATCATTAGTAAGAGCAATATGCTCTGAGGAGCTACATGTACTGAAGCCAGGGGAAGGTATTTGCACTGGGGCAACTTCACCTTCCTCCATTCACAGTCAGGCTTTACAGGTGCAGAGGATGACCCTTGTTTCAGAGGTGCCACAGGAAAGATGAAGAGATAGGGCTGCTTGTAAATGGTGCAAACACTGAGTGTATGATCACAGCTGACCAAGACAAAATGCCTCTGCTCCTGCACTTTGATTTGTTTTGAATGGGAGCAAGGCTTTGGTTAATCTTCTCTGTCAGGAATTTCCTCTGACTCTGGGCGGCTGACAGTTTGAGATGTGGGTGTGGGGGCAGCCCCATCAGATGAACAGGGTGGGATGGGCTGGCAACAGGAGCTCTGAATGGGGAAACAATGCATGGATCAAGGGACATTTACAGGTGTTCTTGGGGTGGGTGATCCCTCCATCTTCAGGAACAGATGGAGGCTGATGTGCCACCAATGGCCATGAGTGGGATGGCTGAGACAGAGGTGGGTGGTGAGTGCTGCAGGAGAACCACAAAAAGTCATGGGGTGGGTCCAGGTTCCCACTTCTGGAGGAGGCCAGAGTAGTGCTGACCCTTGCATCTTTATCTCAGGTCATCAGGCCTGCTTGGTCTTTTCCTAAAATGGCTCTGAATGTTAGCAAAAGGGGATAAGAAATTTTTCTGGGGAGACTGCAAAAGGGGTTAAAGAAGAGGGCATAGGTGGGGTTCTGATTCATATGTGGCCTGGGGCAGTAGGAGCTCCTGCAGCCACCCCTGCAGATGCTGGCATGTAGGTATATTAATGTGGGAAACCCCTGTGATAGGAGAAACATCCTGGCAAAGAAGCCGCAGCTTCTGCTTGAGCCAGGACTCAGCAGTATGCCCGTAGATTGGCTATCGTTTTGAGCAAACCCAGCAGTTTTTGGGAGCTGCTGGAGGCTAGTGGTTCTTTTCAAACTATCCACATGGTTCTGCCTTGGGTATAACCTTGAACTTTACTTAAATGGGGTTCTGTCCTAGAAACAGACCAACACATGCTGCACTTTTTGTACTAATAAACCCAAGCCTGTTCAAACCCGCTCACTTGACAGCAGGCTACTAGATGAAAGTGGGGTGGGTTCACTTATCAGCCAGAAATAGAGAGCTCCAGAAGATTTTTCTTACACAGCATAGAAGTTTCCAACCTTTTTTTTTTTTTTTTTTTTTTTTGAGTGGTAATCATCCTACCACGGGAACAAAAGACAGCAGGATAAAACTCACCATTCTTAGCTGGTCAAAACAGAACTACTGTTTCTCAAACTTTCCCTTCAAATGCATGTGTTGAAACTTTGCCATGGATATTTTCCTGCCTTCTAAGAAAAAACATCTGATGATCCATCCATAAGAGGGTCTCTGACATCAATTGGTAATGGATACTGC
Source organism: Apus apus (assembly GCF_020740795.1). Classification (NCBI taxonomy): domain Eukaryota; kingdom Metazoa; phylum Chordata; class Aves; order Apodiformes; family Apodidae; genus Apus; species Apus apus. The sequence goes on along the minus strand of NC_067286.1, from coordinate 52,982,098 downwards.
ACACTAAAAAGAGTCATTCTCAACAGGTCCTGCCCTGCACAAACCCTAAGCCTATTTGGCCTGACCTTCTGTGGCTTTTCCAGCCTGCAGAATAACTTACAAAATTTTTAGCATTCCTGCAATTGTAACATCTGGGCCTCATTGTTCTATACCTTGGAAAAAAAAGGGGAGCAATGACAAACACACTTAGCATTCACATGTCTTTCACCTGGTTTTATACATGTTTTGAATCAAGATGCTCAAGCATAAATTTCTGCTGGTCATTTCTGGGCCAGTCCTAAGAGAGAAGGAGGAAGATAACCCAGCAGAGTGATTTTGGGCATATGGCACTGGGGTGCTGATTTGTGTTGGGCAGCTCAATAGAAGAGTCACTTACTCAAAATATGCTGAAAGATTTTTGGCGCACTATTAAAAATACCAAATTGATGGTGGAATCTGACTTGTGATTTCTCTAGCGCCTTTCACAGATCCACAAAACTGTAAGCTAGATATAAGTGATGCATCAAGAATCACAAAATCATAGAATGGTTTGGGTTGAAAGGGACCTTAAAGATCACAGTTCTAACTTTCCTGCCTTGGGTGACTTGATGAAAACTATTTTCCTGTGCATGTTGCAAATAGAAGTTCTATGGTTAAAAAAATAATTAAGACCCTTAGTATTTTACTCTTCCCCAGTCGTTTGCTTTTGCATCAGTTGCTGACTGTGTAGGAAAAGCCATCAATAACTTGTAAAGTTTCAAAGGTCAGGGGTCATGATAACAATTCTGATGGACAAAAGCATTAGAGGAGCAATGCTCTGTCTTGGGGCTGGAAAGGGTAAGATTAAAAGGTGCAGTCACAGACTCATTAACTTAAGGAGTACAGTGCAGCTTTGTTGTTATAATTTGATAGAGTGCTTGGAAACAAGGAAAAGATCAGTTTGTGTTTGGGAAAGAATAATTCAGCCTCATGTGGTTGCCTTTTATTTTTAGACAAATGTGTCTCCCTTAGACCCTTGTAAAAATAAATTGTGTGGAGCAGAGGGACATTGCCTGCATGCAGAATCAATCATTTGCCAAATGTTTTCTTTGTTTAAAATATGCACTTGCTAGACTGAAGCCCAAACTGCAAAGTTCAAACCAACACTCAAATTTTAAACACTGCAGACTTTAAAGTCATTGGAGTCCAACTGGGAATCGGGGCACTACAAGCAGTCCGGGAGTTAAATTTCCACACCAGCCTTTGCTTACAAAATATCAGAAGAGGTGCAAGTGCTACCACCTGTTTTCCTTCCTCACCACTCCCAGTTTTTGCAACAGCTCCGCGGTTAGTGCGCTCCGGCAGGATGGGGATGAACCATCAGTTTCCAGAGAGATAGAAAAGCATTTGAACCCATAGGCTCTCTGGGTATCCTCACAGGGGACTCCTCCAGTCAGCCCTGTTAAAGCTGTTTACACTGTTTTGTAGAGTAATCATCAGATGCTAGATTAAAAAAAAAAAAAAAAAAAAAAAAAAGAAAGGAAAGGGGGAAAAAAAAAAAAAAAAGGAAAAAAGGCATTTGAGCATGTTTTTTTAAATCCAAGTCTAGATTACCTGGGAAAAGGAGATAAGGGTACCAAGCCTTGCTCTAGGAAAAACTTCCTTAGGGCAAAATACTTAAGCAGGATTTGGAGCTAAAAGCTGGAACCCATGCATTTTTTTTATTTTGGTTTTTTTTGATTTCCAACCCCCCTCCCCCGGAGGTGAACACTTAACATCCTTGCTAAGTTAGTGTCAAGCACATGCTTTGTGTCCCTGCCCAACTGCATTAACACACAGTTAGTGCAGTTACTGGTAGCTGGGAGTTGGGAGGGGATGGTGGGGTAAGGGAGTAGAGAAGGAATGTATCCATCAGCACAGGAGGGGCCACTCTTGCCCATCTTGGGAAGTGGCGCATTAAGCCACTAGATAGAAGAGGACAATTAATACCCTGATTTTCTTTACCCACTCCAGTTTGGTAGGCATATTTGAGGCCACTTACTAGATAACCTTCTTGATCAGGGGCTGTAAAAAATGACAGCCTTTGGGAGAATTTTGGGTGGCCAGATGCACGTTATTTGTTCATTTGGTTTAATAATAAATGAAGGTCTACACAGACAATTATTTGGTGAAGTGCAGGTTTTTTAAAGTCTAATTTTTATTGTGAATGAAGCATAACCCAGGACAACAGCTAGTAATAATAGCTCCAGTACATGAAAAACGCAGCTTTTCCTTTTATCCTTTCACTGTGCATGGCTTGAATCCCCAGACGAGTGCAAAGACCTGATTCTTAGTGATTTTTAAGGTGATGTCAATGGGTGTTGAGCACCTAAATACTTATAGATCCTTGGCCCAAAGTGTCTGGGCTATCCTGTGATCCAGCTTCAGAGCTTTCAAGGGCTAAATGTCCACTGAAAGCCTGCTTCCATTGTCATTCCTGGTAATCTTTCCATGAAAGAAAAATTTGCATCACTGTGTCTTAATTTAAATATGCAAGCAGTACTTTACTTCTTCCCTTACTTTGTAATTAATGTATAAAGTATCCATCTCTTGGCAGTATCTCAAGCATCCAGTATCTCTCAGCCCACCTGGGCTCCAGGGCTGGGATTTGTTCCTGCCACCAGAGTGGACAGTACCAGGGGAGAAAAAAAGCAAACCAAAGGAAGGTTGCCATGCTCAGTGATGAAGTGACCTGGAGAGAAAGGCCTGATGTGCCTGATGACAGACACCAAGAGACCCCAGTGGACATCCTCGGGGAAGAAGCTCCACAGATAGAGTCCCCACCGAGAAGGTTCAAACAGCAAACCCGAGTGCAGCAAAACCGTACAGTTAAAAAAAAAGAAAGAAAAAAAGATGTTTTTCATGTTCCATAAGGCTATGATTATGTGATATACATATTTTTATTCAAGATCAAAGAGTTGTTTTTAATAGTTACATATTCACTGATGCAAATGAGCTTTGATTTGCATAAAACGATAATTATGTTATTCATTAGGACTTGGTAAATGTTGTGTTCAAATTCCATGATCATTTTGCTTTAGGGTGACTGAGAAACAAGTTTATGAGTTTGAGGGGAAACCTATTGTGAAAGTAAATGGCAGAGTTTATTTCCACCGAGCTGGGATGATTTACCTACCTCCTACGTTCACAGTATGGCATGTCCAGTCTAGCCCATTATATCAGCTAATGTCTATGGGGAGGCCCAGGGCTGCTGTCCCTGCAAGGTCATCTGTCAATGCCAGACAGGGAGGGGGAGCTGTCAGTCTCCTGGTGTAATTGTGTCTTCCCAGCTGCACCGCCCGCCTGCCGCTGCCCCGCTGCCCGGCCCGGCTCCCGGGGCTGGAGACAGGCCCGGCTTCCCTGCCCGTCTCACACACACACACGCACACACACACACACGCACGCACACAACACACACACCTTCCCCTGGGTCAGGAGGAACAATGGAGCAGGGAGGACAGGGCAAGCCTGCGCCGAACTGCAGATACTTGATAAATGGGTGGGCAGGCGGCAAGTGACAATATGCAGACAAGTGATATCATTTGCAAATGGATTCGGCAAGGGAACCAAGAATATAGAAAGGGGGGGGGGGAAGACAAAGTCAGGGGCACGGAAAAGGTTTCTCATTAACCCTTGCAGGAGGGTGGGAAATATGATAGCTTGGCTTGCTGGGAAAAAAAGGTTGGGAACACTGCTTTTCGATCCCTCACCTAAAACCTCTGGGAGGGCAAAACGCCCCACAAGGAAGTCACTAATTGCCTTCTTAAAACCCACATTTTTAATATCTGTACTGTGGGCCTTCTCTCCAGATGCATAGATATGGGCATCTTGGGGTTTACCTGGGATTTACCCTACTTAACTCTTTCTTCGGAAATATTCCCACCCCCCTGTTCAGAGATCGGTGCCTCATAATAAGACCTGGTGCTTTGGCTGCACGGACCTCTCACTTTAGGCATCCCACCCAGTGATGCTGCCCCATCATCCCAGTCAGCCAGCACCCTGGGAAGACACCCACATACATCCCACTGGCAGGCCAGCAGAGATGAGAGTTAACTGGACTGCTGCAAGTACAAAGGGCTGTTCAGGAGGGGCTTACTAAGCCAGACAAACTGTCAAAGAGGTGCGATGCACAATTTAAATATTTGTGCATGTAAATACTTGGTAAAGGTCGGTGATTAAGCCACCTCCTTTCTCCCACCCCTCTTCTAAACAATGGTACAAGAAACACTGAATCCAGTAGGTTGAATCCAAAAAGGACTGAACGGTCTACTTAGGCTGTAGAACCAATTTTTAATTTTTATTGCAGAACTATTTTGTGTCTCTACTAGTAGCTGACCATCTCCACCTTTCTTCTGTGTGTGCATTTCTTCTGGCCCCAGTCACACAAGAAGTCTGGTGACATTTTGTAACCATGCTAGTTGCTTCCAGTGGACATGGGCTGTGTTCAACACTGCGAGATTTGCCTTCCTGTCTCACAAGTCCAGCTATGTCAGTGGAGTTGAGCCCCTGAGCTCCGGGTATTTTGGTGCACACCAAGGAGGTTGGGCCATCTGCTTGGACAACATGGTTGGGGATGGCTACTGGGGCAGAGCACTTTAGCACCATGGAGTTCCTTGCAATCTGCTATTCAGGTAGTGACAGTGTCACCTCTGCAAATGAGCTCCATGCTGAATTTCTAAGACATTCAAGCATCAGGAATGTTGTTACCTTCTGTGTTCACAAAGACTATAAGCTGTGTCGTCTATAGTCACAGGCTGCATGTAGAGGCAATGCTATGACCAAGTTTTGGTTTTATATTCTGTTCTTTGTATCGAGGAGGTTTTTGAGAGCTGGTAAAAGCTGCACAGATCTGTAGGATGATTCTTTGCTGTCTCAAATCGTGCTCTGTTTATGATACAAGCATTGTGATGCAGGTTTGAGGGTGTTTCAGGCATAGAATCCCTGACTTATCTAACCTACAGCAACCAGCAACCCCCTGTTCCACAACAGATAGTGTTGGCTTGCAGTGAACCCTGGTAAGATGAACTAGATCAGGGCATGATTCTTCCCTGGTGACATTTGTGGCCAGTGTTGTGCTGCAATAGAGATTTCTGGAGTGCAGTGTTTAATGTGATCCATCCTCTCTTCTGTTTCCTGCCACTCTTGACCATACTATGAACTTTGAAGTAATGCTTCCAGCCCTTTTCCCAGCAAAGAAATGTCATTTTCCTCTTTCCCTCTCTCCTTACTTGCTGGATATCAGCTGTAGTTACTGTATTACAGTTATTCTATTTAAATGCACTAAACATACAGATCAAATAGCTGGATCATCCATTAACTGCCTCATTATCCTATTGAATGAGGACTCTTTCTGACTTTCACTGTGCACGTGGATGGGATATATTAGAATTTGTCAGTCATCAGTAACTTTATGTACACAGACACAAATTTAAATGGCCATTTAATGTCCACATCTGCTTCACTGTTACTTATTAAGTTGTATTACATATAATGGTCACTAATGATTTTGAAACTTATTTCACTTAATTCCTGCATTTTATTCTGTTTTTTTGGCCCCACATTAATACTATATTTACTTCAGAACCTCTCTCATTCTAAGAAGGACGGACAAGATGACCTGATAGCCTTTCCCATCTCTGATTTCTATATGCACACTTCCCTCATTACGACACTCCTGCACAATAAAAGGCAGAAGATCAGGTTCAGCATCTGAAAAAAATGTTCTATTTTTCCCTAGCCATCTTGCTGTGCTGTTGGTCCTGATTTAGCCTTACCAGCTACTCATCTGTTGCTCTTCAGGGCACTGAGAGCCCAAAGATGGGAGGAGGTCAGTAAAGGTTGTACAGACTCCATCATTAGAAACAAAATTGCACGTCCTTTCTTATCTGTTGCTGGCCTTTTTCTCTTTTAAGAGACTTTTATATTGGTCAGAAATAGGTTTTACTCTTCATAGGTCGAGCACTGGCTTTCTGACAAGCAATAACAGGGTCTTTTACTTAGTCCTTTTGTGCCAGATCACTTAATTGCCCACGGAAATCCCCACTTCTCATGCACATCGCTTCAGTGCTGAGGACATGCATTTGGAGTTGCTTCATCTACATGTCAGGGACTGGAAATAGTTAAAAAACAAAGAAGAGGCTGGTCTCATGATCAAAGTTTTGGAATTGTATTTCATACATTTGGATTTCCTTTGCTATTTTGTGTGGTTACAGGAAAAAAAAAAAAAGGTATAGATTTCTCTGTTCTTCAGTTTCATCTGACAATCTAAGTTGCAGATTTTGAGGAATGAATTAAATTATTCTTTGCAAGATAAGCAAAAATCACACTCGGCTGCTCCCTGTTTCATAGTGTCTGTATTAGGGTATGAATTCGGGCCTACCCTGTACCATCCTGGAAATCCTCATAATGACAGTTTTGCTTGATCTTGAATGTGGCTGGCCTTTCGTGTCACCTGAGGTGACTGAAAAGGAGCTGAAGAGCAACCGAACAAACAAAAAGCTTTGTGGTAAGAAATCTGTAGTCAGAGCAAGACTGAAAATGTGAAATTTGGAAAAACTGGTTATCTACCGGTAGATTCTTATCCTGCCTGTTGCTTTCTGCACTGGTCCTTTGGAGAAGCTCCTGGGCCAAGAGAAGTAATGGCTGTCTCCTTTGGGTGTCCTTGCAGGCCTGAACTACAAGTCCCTAAGCAGTCCCGTGCAGCTCTACCTAATTATCATTCTAGGTGTTGGTCCAGGACTCTGATTTTGAGGGTTGTCAAGTCCTTACAATAGAATGACTTCCAGTTGCTCAAAAGTCACTCTTAACATAAGGCAAATGTTAAGGTAAATGCAAGGAAGTCTGTTTTTACTGCAATCCAAATTTAACAGCATAGTTACTCAATTTCAAGACAGGTGGATAGAAATAGAAAAACATAATTAGAAGTATCTATATGTTAGATCACCCAAGAGGTGTCTCTCTGTTTCATCCAGCTAGCAAGCTGTCAGATGCTTATGCAATTTCTTGGCACAGCACTTCCTCACATAGAAGTGTAGTCTCAGGATGAGCTTTCAGATTTAGGAACAGGTTTATCTTTACAACCCCCAGCCTTCCCTGAGGATCCATTCTGAATCTGATATCTGTGCAGGATAAATGCTCCCTTCTGCCTTGCAGAGCAGGGGATCAGCCCTCAGCATATGATTTCTTTATATACTGAGACAGACATTTTGTGTAACCACCTATACTTTATTCAGCCTTACTTCTACAAAGAGAAATGAGAATAGTGTGCATAGTGCTTTCCAATTTCTCATCAAGATTAGACATGATGATAAGTAACCACTTTGGAGTGATAGTAGGTGTTAGCTGGGGTGAATGAACCTTGGGCTGGGCTCTGAGGCATTCTGGGGCAAGGTATTTCAGTGCTCTGGGTATTACTAACTAATGATAAAGAGGCTTACATTCCTGAACTCATCCTTTTATTTTGTATCTGTTTAATTTTAATTTTAATTTATTATAAACAGGGGAGAAAAGCATACTCAAACCTCTACAAAAGCAAAAGGTTCTGGTTTTAATATTAAAATATGTCATTTGCAATAACCTTTATGCCTTTGTCATATACTCTCAATAAATGACTTCTAAGATTGATTAAAGACCTTAGCTTTGCTTCACATGTTAATCAATCTCACCAGCCAATTAGAGCTTTGGTGCTAGAGAGCAACAGAGATCATCTCTTAGCTATATATGGCAGCATTTATTGTGCAAGCCAAATCTTAATGACCTAATACTGGCAGAGGAACTCGTGAGGGTTTATGGGAAAAGAACATCAAAAGAATTGCAAGATTATTCATGCTGATGCTTGATTAATAGATATTTAGAAGTTCTATTTCTGAAGGAGTAGAAGTTAAATGCAGAATTTGTTTTCCTGGGCTGAAGCAAAATTGGTGTTTAAGAACAGCAGACTCCTGCTTAGCCACCCCATGCTCTCCCTTCTTTTTATGACTCGAACTGCATCAATTAGATTTTCTTTAGTTTCACCACCTGTAAAATGGGTTTTAAACTATCTGGTTTTCTATCTGGATGATCTGAGGATGAATTAGCTCATTCTGGAAGTAAATTAAAAGTAAGACATCCGTTTCGGTGACACTACAGTTTCCCACCTGAACAATTTAACTGGAAATTAGTTTGGAGCAGGAAGGGTAGAACTACGTCTAGCTTGCAGGCCATTGGTTCCCAGTCCTAACTGCAGTGAGCAGAGGGGGCTACAGTCCATTTTCTGCATGTCTCCACAGCTGAGTTGCTTAGTAGCTTTTACAGCAGAGAGGCCACAAGCTAGTCATGGAAAATGAACACTTGTTGTGCCAGTTCAGCTCAGTGCTGAGGCACACTGATGTGTCTGAGCTATACACAAATAAACAGATTATTTCAGCCACCAGGGCTACAAGCTCCTGCATTTTTCAGAAGATTTTTAACTCACCCGAAACGTAAAGAGAAATTCTGCTCTATGTGGGATGTAGTGATTAAGTGACCGAGCAAGAACCGGCTTTTTAAGTGTGTGCGCCCTGGTCCATTCACAACGGGTTGCCATGTCCTGATTGGAATATCTGAATATTAGTGTAATTTGAATAAATAACAGCACTAATAAATCAAGAGGTAAAGTAAAAAACAAACATTGAAAATTAACTCTAACTGTCACAAAAAGTCTTTTGCTTTTCCTGTGATGAGTATTTATTTCAAAATGCTTTGGTATTGCGAGGTATTGCGAAACACTTTATTTCACAGAATATACATTTGAAAGTGTTGAAAGATCAAATTCCTAGAATTCATCTGTTCTTGAGGTGGATGCTAACAACATGTTAGGACTAGACTGAGGGCTTTATCTGAGTTCCATGTATAGCCTGAATTCCAGACAAGACTGAAGCCAATTTTATTTATGTTTCGTCTTGGTATAATATCTTTCTGTCATTCAATTGTCTTGGTCTAAACACTGCAGGAAAGTTATTTTGAAATTAATGTCTGGGTGTTAGGGGCTTGCGAGCTAATAGTATAATTACTTTTGTAGTCTTTATTAGTTGAAAGGTTTATTAGAAAGGTTACTATTTATCCAATGAAGGATGACAATCTGGGTTTGATTGAGCACTGTTTGTTGTTTTAATATTGTTAGCTGTGTGAATGGGTTAACACACTTCTCATCTTCCAGAAGCTGAAGGCTATGAGAAATCCCAGGGGTAGCCAGTCCTCAGCCCACATTTGCTGCCTTTGCCAAGGAAAGATCCCATAAGATTTCACCCCCTCCATCACTTAAGGGTTGTGATGATTTTTAATGTCACTGCCTAGATGGCCTGGAGATTTTTATCTATTGCACTTACAGGTCACCTTAATATTATCTCACTCAGAAGGGGAAAAAGTTTCTAGTGGGATAATATTAAGTTATACAGCATGACACAAGGTCAGACTGTGAGAGACAAGAATATATGAATAAAGCCAGTGGCCATGAGAGTCACCAGTGTGGAAAAAAAAAAAAAAAAAAAAAAAAAAAAAAAAAAAAAAAAAGAAGAAGAAGAGAAAGAGGAACAAAGAGCAAGATAGGAAAAGTGCCAGTGGAAGAGAAAAAAAGTAAGAAGGGGGGAAAGAAAAAGGAAAGATTAAAAGGGAAAAAGAAAGATCAGGGTCAGAGTGGGTAACATAAAGTCATCCTTCTTATCCCAATCAGCTGCACACTGTGTACTCTCAGTGGCCATGTTCATACTGAATTAGCTCCAGACTGTTTCTTTTCTCTGGGACTCCATCTTTTTAAAAATATATCATCAGTACAACTCCATCCTGAAGGCATATTACACTAATGCATCATTATTGCGGTGGCTGACTGATGATGCGCTGCTATCGTACATCACCAGAGCTGTGCCTTGCTCTGATGAAATGTTGGTGTGGCACATAATCAGGGAGAGGCACTTGGGTCCCTCTTCTAAGGGATCCAGAGCTGTAAACTACACAGAATTAAAGCTAAAGCCTAGGAGAAGGGGAGCCAGGAAAAGTGAGCATTCCTGAGTCCGGCAGCATCTTGAACCTCCTGAGAAAACCTGCAGTAACTTTGAGTTACATTAGTGGAAGTGCCTGGAAGGCTGCCAAAATCCAGCTGCTAGACTTGGGCAAGAGTCACGAAACCTTAGCGACATGGCAGTAATGAGAGGCAGCTACCACAAGCCAGAGAGGACACACAGAAACATCCCACTCCTTCCCTGCCTGTGAAGGCAAAATCACAGCTTGACTGACAAACAGATCCACAGCAAGGGAACAGAGGAGTGGGAAGGTGGGGCAGAAGGGATACCTGTCACCAGGGTCTGGCCTTGGCTCTCTTCCAGATGAGCATCTCTCCTCCTTTCCCTAAAACACACTCAGACTCCCTCTGTGGCCCCCCATGGAAGCTGGCAGCTGCCTCAGTGGATGGTTTTGCAGAATCTGGCCCTGACAAGTGGGTGGCTGCATCCCTGTTGTTAATCTGACTGTTTTGTAAGGGAGATGGAAGAAGAATGGAAACTTGGCTGAATGGCAGCCTGAAACTTGGCATGAGACCTTCATTTCTGGATCCCCACACACACACACTCTTCCTGTCCTGCAAAGTTTGCCCAACGATATGTAAAAGCCCAACCAGTTGTTTTGAACACACGTACCTTTGCATCAGTGCTTCCTTCCAATACAGCATAAGCACCTGCCTCACCTTCCAAACCAGACTCTGGTCATCCCTCTCCCTCTGGCTTCCCAGCACCCTGCAGCAACTTCTGTCTCTGTGCCCCAGTTCCCCACCAGACAGAGTGGGACCAGTAACACTAACCACCATTAGATGCAGAGTTGCGTGGCTCTGAGTGTAGTCTCTGTTTCAGATTGTTTCTTACAAAATAAGTCTGAAATAGGTGCTTTCCTATCAGAGAATCCATTCCTTGCCTCACCAGTTGTCATTCCTCTAGAGATAAACACAAGGAATGCTCACGCCATTGGTAATCATCATTTCATGATCCATGATCTCGACTCCTCTCAGTCTTTTTTCCATCATGTCACCTGTGTAACAACAGGTCTAGAGTATGTCTGAAGTAGATCTGTTTTTCAGAATGGAATTACTCCAGCTCTACACCCACATTGCTGAGAGTTGAATTTGCTCCAGTGGTGCTAACCAAAGAGGATTTTTACCAAATAGCTTGGAAATGTAAACTGTCAAAAATCAGAAAAGGCCTCAGCTCAGCATATCGAGGTATCGTTTTTTCCCTCAGTCTTGCAAAATTGCTGTGCACCTGCCATACTTCACATATCATTTAATGGACTTAATATCTTCCATTTTCACAAGGGAAATAATCCCATCACAAGGCTGCAACTATATTAAGGAGCATTGGTTTACAGCATTCATCATATAAATACCAAATTGAGCTGTGTGCATGGAGTCTGACATTCAAGAATGAATATGCTGCATCAAGAAAATCTAAGGCTTTGCAAGAAGGAATTAATTTTGGCACCAGTAAACAATAGTTTTGCTTTTAAAGCATGATTCCTTACAAGTCATTGCTGGCTGTAAGATCTTCTAAAGTATTCATTTGTAAATTCCCTTATAATACAGAAGATCCCAGGTCAGGTCTCTGAAAGATTAGTTTCAGATCTTTGAGAGATTCACCAACAACTGGGGTTCATCATCTGTAGGAATGATAGGTAGAGAAAGCCTTCATCACTAAATCACAAGGGTATGTGCAAACATGTACTCAGGGAGCTGCCTCTTCACAAAATAATTATTATCTCTGGGTTTCCAGTGCCTAATTTATAATTTTTGTATGGCCATAGCCAGGAGTTGGAGTCACTGTCAGCAGGTCAGTGTTAACAGGACTAACAAATAAATGCCACAGGACACCTTGAGGCAAATGAAGGCCTGACACGTTCATCCCTTTTGTTCAGGCTAGCAGGAGACAGACTTGACCAACAGCTATGTTCCTGCCTTCCCTGCCTAGACCTGACAAAGTTCTGTTCAAAGCTAATGATACCTCCAAATTTTTTATTTTTTTCTAAAATGTCAGTTCACTTCAGGTGATCGCTCTGATGCGCAGATGGATACGTGGGCTGTCCAAGTAGCTTTGGCCTGCAACAACAGGGACTGTAAAATTAATCTGAAAATATCTAATTTTTCTGATTTTTATCCTGTCAGAAGCCCTGTAAGAACAGTCAGTTTTCAAGTGATATTCAAGCACTGAGACTCACTCCATTTACAACTTTGACCCCTCAGAACTGGTCAGGATCAGGAGAGAGATTCAGAAACCTGTAATTAAGAGACAGTTACAGAATGCCAGGCAACGGGTGGTGATGCCCTCAGGGACAGACAAAGCAGGTGGCAGAATACAGGACAGGCAGGAGAGCCCTAAACATTTCAAAACTGCACTGGTACATTTACTTGGATTTAGAGTTTGTTTCAGCTAGTGGTTAGTGTTGCTATTTGCCAGAACACTTACCCCTCCACAACTTCTTGATTTCTCTTTTATGGTTTCTGTCTGTGTCCACCAATATAAGAAGACAACACAGGCAAGGTGCCTAAAGTTAGCCTCTGAAGGGGCCAGAAGGCTTGTAGCACCTTTGTATCAACGAGAAACATCTCTTAGGAAATCAATAATGCAACTCCTTTCCTTAGGATTTAATTAAAGAAGCATTTCAGGCTTCAATTTGAAGGCAAACACAAACAAAAAAAATCCCATTGGCTTTCTCTTACAGCTGCTATCTCCCCAGTGCACTGGAAAGTGAGGGGGAGGAATCATTCTCACATAACATGTAGAGAACGAGTTTTTAATGTCTTAATTATTTCCCGTGTGCACAAAGCATTTCAGTCCTATTGTTACTTTTCACAATCTGTTTGAGGTCATTGGTAAGCAGATCACTTTGCTCACCCAGAAGACTGTGAAACTGCAGGCAAAGCTAGAGAACTAACTGCATGTGTGCTTGCTGGTCCAAGGTTACCACATCTGATGTTAACAATCTCCTTCATGTCCTTTGACAAATAAATTTACAATATGCCGCTTGACTCTAGTTAAAAGCCCAGTGAAGACAATGCAAATGGTATGAAACTTTACAGCAGTGCACAGAGTATCAGAAGTACATTAACTCCTCCATGATCTTTGGCTTTCTACTGGATAAACATCAAGGGAAATGTCAAGCCTCAGCTATTTTCTCAAATTACTGCCCCCCCCAAAATCTAGACAATTATGTCAACCTCCTAGATAAAGAGTGGCTGGCAACTCTGAGCCTTGGGCTCCCTGGCTTAGAAACTGGACTCAGGATGGGCTGAGGTCTTGCTCAGCTTTGGAAGGTGGAGCCAACACCATCAAGAGCAAGGTGTTCCTCTCATGTCAGGGCACAACGTACCTCTTTATTGTCATCTTACCAGCATTGCAAAGGAAGAGGTCCTCGAGTTGAAAAGCAGCACAGCAAACTCAATTTATTCTAGAACAAACTGCCCATGAAAGATGTTTGTCAGAATCTTAATGCACTTCTACTTACTTCCATAGAAAGTCAGAGTGGGTAAAGCCCAAATTTCTCTGGATATCAAAGATAAGAATTAAAATTGATTCAACACATTTCTAATACCAACACTGCATCATTTAGGTTCAAGCCAATTCTAATCAAATACTTTGTGCTTGGGAGTGTGAAATTCCTTTTCCACTGTCCATGACACTTAACATACTAATTGAGTTGTAGTCATCAAACACAAATTATTACAATTAACATTCAGTCTGGACTAATTTCTGTAGAAGTCCTGTTTGAAGATATTCCAAAGATATGCTCATTCCAAATAGAGGTAAATAAGTGAATGACACTATAGTGTAGGTGGATTCTGTGAAAAGAGACATCAGCTGTGGAATATCTTCTGGAAAAAGAAGCACATATTAATCTTTCAGGTGTTTATTTATAGTAGACACAGAGATATGTATATTATCTCTTGGGGTTATTCAATCCCATATAAGTTAACTTCCCTTTCAGTCAAAGACCTCCTCAAGGAACAGAATAAGCAGTTGAACACTTAAAAAATTTCCTGCTGCACTATGCCACATCTCCTCATTTTCCAGTTTTACTACTTTGACAATTCTGAATTAGCATTTATTCATAGCAAATTCTACAACATCACCAAAATAATTCTGCACTGAATGTCTATGCAAATGAACCTCTGTCCATGTTACCTCCCACCTCTATTTGCAAACACATTGGGGCTAAGAGCTTTCTCCTGATGAAATACACTTCATCTTGGAGCTGAGACAGAGAGTTTGGAAATGGAACAGCTTTGTCATGTGCTCACTTGTGCCCCTCAGCAACAGGACCCTGCGCACTCTGAGCACCCTGAGCACTGAAGTTCAGGATGAACATTTTGTAGATAGATCTGACAGTGACTCTAAGACCAACCAATTTCCATTCTAAGTAGACAAAGTAATTTTTTTTCTATATTTTGGTTTTGTTTTGTTGTCCCATCCCCCCTTTTGGGTGAACAGCAGTAGGAATTTGGTAGGGAGGCACAATGGATGAACTTGAGAGCTATTTAAATACTGCTTTCTTTGCTGGGGGAAGGAATTTGTTTTGATATCAAAATTACTTTTGTAGTTGAGAACAAGGAAAGAAAAGTTGGGACTTGCAGATTGTCAGACATGTCACTGCACTCTCCTAGGCAGCGTCTGCTTCTGAACTGGTCCAGATGAGACCTGTGGCCACCCTGGGCCCCTGGGTCTCTGCACCACATAGGCTTTTTATGTCTGTGTTAATCAGATGTTGTGCCAAGCTCGGTCGCTGATGGAGGCTGTAAGTGTGGAAGCTCTAACACACGAGGTTGTACAGCTATTCCTTAGTCTTTCAGGCCAGATTTCACACGCCTACAAATGAGGGCTGTAAATCACCAGAAGGTCTTGCCAGATTTCTTGAGAAAGACTCAATATATTAATGCAATGGGCATAATTCAAAACATTTTGCAGTAAACACTCATCACACTGGGGAAAAAACACCAACTTTTAATGTACTTTACTTCTAAATTCTTGGTTTCTTTTCTTTCACAGTCCATAAATACAGGAAGTTTCATAAAAGGTACATTTCTTTGGCAAGTGGAGACATATTTTCAAGGGGGTCCTAGAGAATCTGAAGCCATGGAGATGACTGCAGCTCTGGATATTCCTGGAGACAATGACAAAAAGTTGGATCTTGAGTTTAATGGCACAAGATGGACGAGGAGTGGGAGGGGGGAAGAACATATGGAAAAACTGTCACTTTTATCCCCTAGAAGCATCATCTAACAACACAAATTTCTCCTTAAGGATTCTTGGGGTTAGGATTTATAATATGGCAGAAAAACCTTTCCTAACCAAAGATAACATGGAAACCTGCTAAGGTATTTGGAATGTCTTTTCAAACAGTGAAGATGCACAGGAGAACTGCAGGTGTCCCTGGGACAGGAGGGTACAGGTGTTTCAGGCAGAACTGCCAGCAGTTTAAGACAAGAATAAGAAGATACTATATTCTTGTGGAACATAGAGAAAGAATGTGAATTTATAAAATATATTTAACCACCCTGGAATTTATCTAGGGCTAAGGAGAGAATATTTTTGACAGCCACCTTTAGCCAGTGTTTCAGCCTCCTAAAGGCCTAGGTCAATGGTCTCTCTGAACAGGCAAATGAGCTGGGGAGATCTTCTCTCCCTCGTCGTGTGCTTCCACGATTAAATGCCTCCGCATCGTTTAACCACGTACTGAGCACATACATCTAACATCCCAACAGCTCCTAGCACACCTGTGCAGCCCGAGGTGACTACATAAAAGAAGCTAATAAAGCAGAGCTTACATTTCATTCATTTTATTCATCGGCTCGAGATTTCAGGGATGGAACAGAGCACAGCTGGCCGTTGGATGTCAAATATGCTTCATAAGCCAACACCGGTTCAACACACAGGCAGAAGCCTTTTCGTCTCATGGCTCTCCACAGGCAATAGAAGGGAAGTATGTTGGCACTCTCACAGCTGGCAGTAGGGCTGGCACAGGAGAGCTGTAAATACTGTGTAGGCATGATGGTGCAAGCTGCCAGGGTGAGAGCGGGTCACCATGCCTCAAGGGGCTCCTAGGCACCCGCAGGAGGGCACGATGAAGAGTACTTTGCTCTTTTTTTAATTGAAGTGAAGGGCAAAGGGTAGGGTGGATAATTCAGGTATTGAATCAGGTCTGGCCTAACAGGGACACATGCTGCTGGGAGTGGAGATGCATCTCAGGAGGCTTTGTAGCAAGGAGCTGCTTACACTTGTGACCACAAAAAGCTCCACACTCAGAAGCACTGACTGCTGTGGGAGTTCTCCCTGCTGTAAAAGAAGTAACCTTGGGTACCTGCTGTCTTGTGTCTGCTCTGGTGCCTGGTCTTCCTACCTATTCATGTGGCAAAGGGAATCTTCTGTTTCCACCCCATCTCACTTGGGAATATGCAACAGAGTGGGTACGAGAGTCTCATTGAAAGCCATGTCATCTATGTATGATTGGACAGCTGCTAGAGAGGAAAGGAGCACATGGTAAAGAGCCGTGTTATAACTTTTAACTCTTTATTGATTTGCAGATCAGAACATACTTTATCAACTTCTTTATCCTCAGCATCCAAAGAAAATAAAGGGGGCAGATGTGCCTCTTCTAAGGAAGCAAAGAAAGACTCTCTGACCAGGTATTGCCTCTGTCGACATGTCTTTTTTTCCTCATGACTGTGTGCACAGTCCCAGTGAATTTCTGGCTTTCTTAAATTATCCAAAGCAGTTCCTTTTTGCATGCATGTTAAGCCCCTGGGGGAACTTCCTTTAAATGAGTGTTTCCCAGAGCAGGATGACCACTTGCAATATATGCTCACCCTGGCTGAGTATGATAAGAGGGCCTGCCTGGTGGGACTTAGTCCCGTTGGGTACCATAATCAGTGTCACCTGTGGTCTGAGTCCAGAGACCTCTCCAAAATCAGCTGTAAACATTGGGAGTAGCTGGTTGCAGAGCACAACTGAGAAGTGACAGCCAAAACCACCCTACCATTGGTCCTAAAGTTTCTCAAAACCTTTCTTTTCCCCAGGCATATCCTCACATCTCCTGAAACATGTGAATAGCCATTCTTCAGACTCAGCACAGAGCTTTTTTTTCAGGCAATCCTACCTGAGTAGTGTCCACATAGAAGGACAAGGCAATACTGAACCAGTTAACATGCCAGACAGTCACAGTTAAAGTAGCACATAATGTCTTTATTTCTGACCATCAACTATTATATTTAACAAAGCCCTAAGTTTCCCTGATGGAAGATGAGAGTCTGATAGATAAATGAACAGAATTATATATCCAGTCTCCCTGAGCAAACACTGCATCAAAAAAACCCACAACAAAACAACAACAAGAAAAAAGGCACTCATACTCAAAAGGGCTCAAACTGCAGAATCTAGCACCTCATTTCAAATACCCCCGAGGCTGTGGATGTTCAGAATTGAGATTCCAGCTTGGCCTCTTGTAAAGCTGAAGAGTCACATGAAAAATGTGAAACTGCACTGCTTAAATTCAAGGTTTTTCTCAGCCAGACGTTTCATTTGCTCTTTTTTTTTTTTTTTTTTTTTTTTTTTTTTTTTAAAGGGTATGGTATGAGCCTTCCCTTAGAACTTCCATTGTCAAATGGCATCCTAATCTCAGTATCACCTCCATCTCATTCAGTCATGTTTTCGTTTCATTTACACACAGGCATGTTGCAGTAGTAGTAGTACAGTTGCCCATATGGCTGTAGAGGAGCATATTAGGGTCTAGCCTCATGATAAGGAACATTTTTCAGGCAATGATGAAAGTGTTCTCATCTGCTTCTCTTCATGGTAACCCACCAATGTATCAGTACCTTGATTTCAGTCTTTCTTCATGCATTTTTAAAAGACACCCAGAGAACTTCTTTAAAAATTATTTTAAAAGCCTTGGGTGCCTTCGAGTTCTAACACTTTAAGTGTTTTCCCCAGGGCACTTGATTATAGTAGAAAACTGTCTTTTTAATTTGCAGAACTCAGAAAAGTCAGAAGATGGCAGCAGTTCATTCATGCATTAAACAATCCCTAAATCTCGTGAACAGAACAGCTCTTCCTTAAAGTTATGTTATGCAACCACCTAAGAATAAAGATTTATAATTTGCTAAGCAAAATGATTTTGCTTGCCCAGGTTCTACAGTCATAAAAGCTATTATCTCTCACATTCTGTTGCCTTTTTTTTTTCCTTTTCAGTGCAATGGAGAAATTTTCAGGGGCAGGTGAAAGTGAATTGTCATGAGAAGAGTTTTTAGATGGATACTTTTAGTTCCAGACATATGTTTGTGAGATGTCTAAACTTTCTTCCTTATTTTTTGTTACAAATATCACATTAAAATAAATAAATAAATAAATAAATAAGTTAGTATTGATATTTCCAAATAACATGAGATCTTAAAAGGGATGGTTTGGTTTTTCACCTGCTTTTACACTCAAATGTTTTTATCTTATCCTATGCTAATCTACACACCTCATCATTTCCAAAGCATCAGCTGTGGGACCTCTTCTCTCCAAAGATTTAATAGTGTCAATGTTGCAGTATATTACTAAATTTTCTCTATCTGGAGAAAATATATCATAGCACATTGAAAGTAGGGCATAAGGGGTTAGCATAAATAATTAAACTAAATTACAGCCATCAAAAAACAAGGCAGGCCAGATCCAAGATGTCTCAGAAGAAATCTAGTGTAACTCCGTTGCTGTCAGTGGAATTATTCCCAACTGAAACTGGCTTAAAGGATGCAGAATCCGGCATCCTAGCTTTTGTAACACAACCTCCTTGTCATTGTGTGTTCTTATTCACTTAATTCATAAAATTCAATCCATTGCAATGGGCCACCCAGCCACTAGAGTGAAGAAAAGAAAATCTATTGTATATGATATTTCTTTGATCAACTATGTCTGAAAGTGCATTCCCCCCTCCTGCCCCCCAGCAAAAGAATGCATCAGAGACCAGGCTGACATTGTGGTGCTGGGAGCTGATATTTCCCTCAGGCCTCATTTGTATTGCTTTATTGACTTGTTAATGACAAAGTACTTCCCCAGGTCCTATGAAGTACAGGACAAGTCAGAGAAGTTAGAATAATACCTAGTCCTAATTAGAAGCCAGGTATCTGCCTGACATGCTCTCTTTTTGCATTTAGCAGCTTCATATACTTGAACGTTGATTGATTGCCTGTTAGTTTGATTGATTGATAGAGAGGCTCCACTGAGCTCATAGACACACACATGAAGGGAAGCTTTTGATGTCAATATGAACAAAGATAATGATAGACTTACAAACAATGCCAAATGGTGAGTCTATGAATTAAGCATAATGTTAGCAGAAAATGTCCCCGACACTGTTCTGAGAGCAGTGTGACGAGGAGGAAGACGTTTTGTGTATGACTGAGCCTCACAGCTACAGGCAAAATTGTACTGTCGGGCAGATTTGCAGGTGATGTTTCTGATTGCTTGAAGATCTCTGCAGATAAACAGGGCAACAGAAATTAATCCAAGTCCTTTTTTTGCAGCATCACAAAGACTGTTTTGGAAATGGGCTTCTAGACCTGGTCTGCTCTGGGAGACAGGGTTTTATCCAGAAAGGAATCAGATTGATTTTCCATATGTGAAGATCACAAATGTACTTTTATATGGGAGCTAGGGAATGAATTGATGAGAAAGCTCAAGATGCAAAGGACAAAAATGATCAGCAAAACATAGAACTAGAGGACTACAGATTCCTTTACACATTTCGCCCCTATATGCCCCCAAATAAAAATATTTAACAACAAATAGAAAACCAGAAAAACTTTAAGGGGCACCTTGATCCTCGGGGGCTGCTGAGCCTGTCTTTTTCTGCCGCCTTTGATCTGTACTCCCCTCCTCTGTTCTGCACAGTGACAAATGCACTGCACACAGGGCGCAGAGTGCAGCACAGCAGGACAGATCCTTTTAGCTAGAGCTGTGCAAAATGTTCATAGCAGAGCCCCAAATCACAAGAAACTTGCCTGGCTTCAGGTTTCATTGCAAACTTGGAACTCAGACCACGTTTGTCAAAAGGTTACTGAGATTTGCTGGTCCTTTGAGAAATTTCTCTCTTTCCCTTGCGCACTGCTTTGCTCTCTCTCTCTCTCTAATCTGCCTGCATTTCTAAAACTATTTCCACAGTGTTTAGGAGCTAGAGGGACATACAGGTTTGGGCTTAAAAATCTGCCAAAAGCACTTTCTCATGGTGTCAATTTAAAACCAGGTGAAAGTAGGTGATTCATTCCAAGAAAACAAAACAAAACAAAAACCACAATGCAACAGCCAACTAACATTCTCTCAGTTCTTGCAAATTTGTGTGCTACAGAATCGGTTCTTCAGGAGCTTGAACATCTTTGACAGTGTCTCAGTAATGCTACTGATTGTCAGAGTGTTAGGGCCAAGCTGGATTTTCTGAACCCCAAAAGTCAAAATGAAACATAGATGCGTAATTTCTTTGCAGTCCTAAGTGAAATGAATCCCTGTGAAATGAAATCAGTTTCACACAGCTCTTTGTTTTTTTCCACCATTATGTTTAAAGACAAGGATCAACAAGTTTGTTATCACCTTACTCTTACACCATCCCTGACTCGAAGATCTCACATCACTTTGCCAAGATTATCTGAGTAACTAATTGCCATAAGGTCAAACAGGAAGTCAGTGCTAAGGTTGGAACCCAGGTCTCCTTAGAGCTTTAAACTCAAGCTCATCTGCTTTGCTGGCAGAAGTGCTGTCTAGCTCTGTTTGTGCCAATGACATTTCATGATTCAGTTTGCATATTTAAAGAATAGGTGAGTGATCCCTCTCTGGACATACCTTATGTGCTCTGGTGCACATAATATCAAGTGACATATGAATTCAGCACAGTGATATGCACTTTTTTCTGAGCTTTTTCACAGTATCTGAAATATCTACCCTTTCAGTACCTAACAAAGAGGCTGGAACTTATGCCCAGACATAATGAACACCTCCAGTTCAAACCAGACTTTAAAGCAATGTGTTAAGTTATCACACAGCAGTAAGGAATGCTTTTGTTTTTGATTCACCAGATCCAGAGAACCTAAGGCTTTCACAGATGCTCCATGAACAAGATCCCTATTAAGCTAATACCTCTTGTGTCCTGATACAGATGTCAAGCTTGCTTTATAAGCTTGGAGAGACATTTAAAATGAATAACATAGTGCCTTAAGCTAGTGCAGGTTCAGTTGAGTAATTATGTTTTAATGCCCAACCCTTGTTTGTTTTCTATTTCTCTTTGGAGATCTTTTGCCATGAAAGGTTAAAGATTACTGAGATAACTAACAATAAATGTGTCTGGTATTGTGACTTTTGACCAATAATTATAACTCGGGTTGACTGAAATTAATCTTTATCCAATTTTATTTTACATCATATTGCAACAAAATTGACAGAGGTGTGAATTAAGACTGTAGACTTGCTGATTAATATCAAAATGAGGATGGCCATTTCTCTGAGCTTTGACAACAACCTGAGTCCTCCTCGTTTATCAGCAGTCAGTGTGGACTGCAGCATTGCAGTAATTGCTTAACTGCTCATTTGCCCGTTGGGACTCAAATGACTTGGCTTTGGAGTGGACTTGAGAAATGACTCAGAGTTTCAACAGACACACCCAGTTACTGTATTTGTAGTACACTAAAAGCCTTCCAATACAACATATTTTTTAAAGAAAGGCTGTGTATTGCTCTCTGTAGACCTGAGGGCATATATTCAGTCACAACATAGGTGTAGGTTGAAAGATAACTGTGCAAACTGCAGTCTCACATGCTGCTGGCCTGCTTCAGTCCTATTCTGAAAGTGTGCCTGGTGTGGGCAGAGGAGCCCCTCTCTGTGTAAGCCCCAGCCCAACTGCTGCAGTTACTAGGGTTAGCAACAGGGATGCTTACACAGGAGGTAGTGCCTTCATGTCCTATGTATGTTAAGGGTTGCAGGTGTCCATCTGCACACTTCCTGGTGCAGAGACCAAGATCAGGTGAGCTTTGCATAAGTGGTCAGTCATTAACAGTAGTCATGGTTTTGCTGGTCTACACTGAAAAGAAGCACCTTACAGCCACACTGCTTTGTGGAGCTTTAACTGATCCAGTCCCAGTGCTGATCATGTCTGAGATACCAATCAGTTTATTGAGAGCAGCCACCAGAGGTATAAACCAAGGCTGTGTTGAAACCCGTACCTGAGGCAAAAAGCATCAGCAATTCTCATCATGAAAACATCCTGTTATTTAAGCTACATAATCTTCACTACCCAGCCCAGGAGCCAACACTCTGGTCCACCATGGTAAAAAAAAACAGTTTGAAAAAAAATTAAATGAAATTCTTTCTAAAAGTTCTTAGATTTCCCCTGGTTTCCTTTTTTATTTTTTATTTTTTTAATACAGATTATGTGATTTTTCAATTATAAAAGCTTTAGAAGCACTGTCTTCCACAATAAAACATGTTTATTAAGCAGATTATTAGCTTTCCTGCTATAAGTAGTTTTTAGCATTTTGGTGCCACAGAGGAAGAACAGCAGCAGATTTAGTTATTAATAATATGTTGTCATGACAATTTTTTTTGCAGCATTGGAAAAATGCTCTCAGTAGCATTCTAGGTACAGCCAGCTTTCAAGGTAGTGACAATGGCTAATTTCTTTGGGGAAGGGTGATAAGGCGTAAGATTTGCCCTCTGTCGAAGTTTGAAAGATTTTCTAGCAGACAAACTGTGGTCTTCTTGCTTGCATTTGTAATTGTCCACTTGTGTAAGTGGTCCCATGAGACTTTCTAAGATTATTGGGTATGAAGGAGAACACAGCATTCATGATACAGCTGAGATTTCTGTTTATTTTCAAGTTCACAGATGCACAAACTACAGAGCAATTTCAGGAAGGTCTTTGAGAAATTTATTTTTTTTGTCAGTCTTGGACTCAAGAATTCAAAGGCTGGTATTCTCAAACAAAAACCCTGCAATTCCCCAGAAAGAGGTCTGTGTCAGAACAAAAAATGCGCTAGAAATTTCTGTTTTGAAGAGAGGTATCATCTAACCCAAGAGAGAGGACGTGGTTGTGGTTTTGGTTTTTTGTAATCCCTAAGCTCCATGTCATTTTTAAGGAAAAAATTGGATATTAGCCAAATGTGACTTCAGTCCCATCAGAGGAGTAAATTTTACACTAGAGGAAGTCCTTTCAGAGGAGCAGACTTACATTTGAAGCTGTTTAGATACCCACTGTATTTGGGCCTAAAACAATTGCTAAGTCATACAGGTATTCATCCCCTTGGTCACCACACCATTTAAAACAGGGAGAAGAGACCACCTTTTAAACATCTTGCCTGCTTGCTGCACATCATCTCAGCATCATGCACTGTCCCCAGGCAAGAAGATACTCTCATCTTCCAGCTAGTCTACTTTATATGAAAAATAAATATCCATTGAACTGGAGGAGGAGAGCACTTGCGCACGTGTGAGGGGGAGAGAGACTTACTCTGCTGCCAGAGATTAGCGCATTAATGTGAAATAAGGAAGAGAGGTCCAAATCTCTGGGCAAATAAATATTTTATTATCTACAACAAGAGGAAGGGCTTCTGCAAGAGATGTCTTGCTGCTGAAAACAGTGTACAGTGGATTGGGTCTCTTCTCAGGGGAAACCTGGCCTTGAGCTCAGGCAGAATGGTAGGAGAAAAGTAAGCCTCCCATTCTGAGCTGCATCTCTATCCAGGGGACATGGGAGGAGACTTTTGTCTTCTCTCACAGTTTTTATGAGAAAAGGCTGACCGGCTTTAGGCTTCTAAAGCAGCTTCCAGTTTCAAAGAGACATGGATCCTTACCTGCTTTTCTGGAGCAAGAGTTAGATCTGTTTTCTCTTCTTAGCAGAAATATCTCCGTTTCCAGCGAAATAAACCCAAAACATCACATCAGACATAATTTCTGGCAGCCAAGAGCTGGGCATGGATGTGGCAACAAGCAGTGAGTGAACCCTGCCTAAGTAAAACTGATCCCAACAGGCATCTCATGTCCACACTACCCAGGGCAAGAGATGCAAGAATAGGAGCAGGATCAAGATGCACTTATGTACTTGCTCAGTCACACTCCCATGACCAAACCTCTCAAATGCCCAACCACCAGCCCATCCAGCCCTGCTAGGGTGTCAAATAGCAGCAAGGTGCCACAACAGAGCACTATGGGCATGCTGAGTTGTTTTTGTAGTTGTTCGGGTTGCTGTCGAATTTATTATCTGACCTAAGTGAACAGTTGATACTAAATGTACATTTCAGTATAAAGTGGTGTGCCGCCTCTTTACATCTGCGGGCTTGGGGAGGTGACTTTGGTTTCTTAATTTCCCTGTTCACATGGGTGAGTACCCCTAGGAAGGACAACACTTGGCTGCAGCTTCAACTGAGCCTGGGGGAGACACAGGATCTCTACGTAGAGGAGAGATATGGGGGCAAATAGCAGAAAATAGGTGCTGATAACCTGCCCAGGAAGGTTTGGTACTGGCCTTAACTGAAGCCTTCCACTATGTGGGACTGACATGTGGCTTTTGCAGAAAAGGCCCTTAGTTCTCTGGTAATCTCAGAGATGAAGGAGGGAAACCTCTTACACGGTGTCATGTCCCACCAAATGGGTACGGGTGGAGTTCCCCAGAGGTGGGGTCAGCCCTCTCATAGCTAATCCTGGTTAACAACCCATTTGGTGAATTTAACCTCTTGAATTCTCTGGGTGGTATTTTAAGAGTAACATCATTACCCAGGAGGCTTATACAAAACACAACTTGACTTAAAATTGAGGAAGGTTATAAAGCTTGTAAAAAACCACACAACATAACTCTCAAAGCAACAGGTTACAACCAACAGAACTCAGCAAAATTAGAAGTTGTGTTACCCTTATGGCTGAGAATAAGGTTAGAAACAGAAAGAGAGGGAGAGATGAAGAAAGAGGGGACAGAAAATATATCACCACCCTTGGATCTCTGCATGACATTGTGGTCCTTGGATGGTGGGGGTGCACCAAGCGTCCTGAGTTTGCATCTTTTGTGCTACCCGGCCTCACCTCCCCGGGCCCCACTTGCCAGCCACTGTTCCTTATCTAATAAGGACAGTGTCCTGCCTATCAGATTGGCCACTGAAGGAGGGGCTCCCGTTGCAAGGACAGTGTCCAGTTTATCAGGGTGGCCACCAAAGGAGGGGCTCCTCTTGCAAGGACTGTGTCCATTTATCAGGGTGTTTACCAAACGAGGAGCTCTCCTTGCAAGAATAGGGTCCAGGTGGCTTATCAAATGAGGGCCCCACCCAAGCACAATGTCCAGTTTGTCAAAGCGACTGTTTTGACGCACTTACTCATTTTGGGACTCTACACATGGGACTTGAGAAGAATGTTTCTTCGAGAGAAACAAAAAACTTTTCCTATATCTTCAGGATGTTTATGGTGAGAAGAGGACAGACTCAGTGTGAGGGATGGTGTTTATGTTTTACAGCAGGGGCCTATATCCTTGTGCTTTCTGGGTAAATGGGGAGGGAGATAGAGGTCTTGCTTATATCTTTCATACCTGGAGGAGAACAATGCCCTACTGTCTTGGGAAAAGGGAGGAATACTGTTAGATATATGAGGCTAGGGTTTATGAGCACTGATAAGGTAGCTCAGTTTAACCTGAGTAGCCCAAGGTGTTGCCTGCTAAAACTGTTTTGGTTTTAGCTCTGAGCTGTATGTCTGTAGACGACTGGGCACATTTCCTGACGCTCCAGGAAACTGGGCTCCTTGTGGCAGTACTGCCCAGATATGCAGAGGTGGACACAGCTGGCCCAGAAAACTAGCCCCCAAACATCTGTCTCACAGGAGCGTGGGGACTCAGCACCCAGCTATAGCCACACAACCCATGGCAGTAGCAGTATTCACTGCACCCCAACACAGTGATGGCTGGTATTTCTTTGGGAAGAAAAGGTGAAGGCCTTTTCCCACCACAAATATCCTGGGTTGTGAAAAAAATGTCAAACATAGTTGTGATCCTGGCCTATGTCAGAAGGAAAAAGATAGAAACATCTCTGGCAAACATGGACTGAAATGGCTTCAGAAGGGCTAGGTTTCTCCATCTAGGAAAAACTTGACAAAGACCTTCATCCCATGTCTTTGCCTCTCAAACCTTGGGATGAGGAGCAGCAGCAGGGAGGATGCTTTCATATATGGGTAGTGGATGCCTGGGTAACGGATAGCTGGGAGCATGCAGTGTGGATGGGCACTACCCATACATTGAAATCAGGCATTGTGTGAGACACCTGATATCTAAGGTGTGCTGGTGTGTCCCAATCTGTGTAGCACAAAGAGCTGTGGGCAGACATTACAATAAGGGGTAGTCCAGCTGAGATGCAACTGCAGGTTCAAGTAGCATCTGGAAACCTGAAATGCCCATGGTGAGTGCAGCCCAGGGAGTCTCTCATCTGATTTTTCTGCCGGAATCGTTTTGGGGTGGCAGAGGTCCTGGCCACAGCACTGAAAGGCGCCTCTGCAGGGAGGATCAGGTTGCAGTGTTGGAGCAGCTGATGCACAGCGAAGATGGCTGAGCTCAGCCTGTGCTCCCATAACATATGGCTGGGCCATGAAGGATTGCAAACACAATCTCTACCGCGCAGAGCAACTGAAGGCATTTAAACTGCTGATGAGCTTTTATTGCAGTGTGTCTCTACTGCTTTCCCAAGCCATACCAGCACCATGTATGCTTGGGAATTAGAGCACACCTTGGGTATCTGAACACTACTTGTCATCTTGTGGCTATGGTGTGGAGAAATAACCAGGACAGATGGTTAATTATATTAATGAATAACACTTAAGGCTCTACCACCTACCTGTGCTGTGGCTAACCATGCATCAGGTGACTTGAGGTTTGTAAGGATGAGTCATATTTTTATTAGAAAGTTGGTAGACTTGGAAGGAAATGGACAACCTCCTAGCACACAACTCCTTCCTCCAGGCAGAAGCACGAGCCACAAGCAATAAGCATATCCCTTAAGTCACAGATCTCCCTGCACATCTTTGCTTTCCTATATTTTTATTAGGGATGCAAAACTACAAAATCCAGTTTGGCATTCCTGTAGTCTAATGGAATGGCCTTTGCAAGCACAGTAGGAAACCCAAATAGGAGGTCTTGATATATCCCTGAACAACTCCTCCTGGTGTCCTCACAGGCAGAACTGTCTCAGAAAGGCTTGTCCATCACTGAAAGAGTTAACAACATCTTGTCAAGGATATGCAGTTATCTGGAACTTTTGTTTATACAGAGAGGCAATAAAACATTCAGCGCCTTAGACCAGTGTAAGAAGGGTCAATACAAGCTCCAGCAGTTGTATATAAATTAACCTTTTAAGTATGGTCTAATCCATAATGATTCATTGACAGGAATTATTCCAGGAGGCTGAGCTGCGACAAATTGTAGCAGTTGTAGCTAAACTACAGTACCTCACAGCTGCTGAAAGCTCAGATGCCTCTGAAGATGAAGTATCTAAAGGAACATTTTAAAAGGCTTTGACAATGTATTTCCACAATACTTGTTAGAGGTAGGACATTTCCAATGATCTTATATTCCTAAAGTGGAGTAAAAGTATGAGGAATCTGAATATATACATGAAGGATGTTTTGAAAGATTTTTCCTTTTACTGCAGCACTGACAGAATATGAAAAGGATGCTTCACTCCTACACACTGGAGTGGTCACCCAAGAGAGCTCATTTCTTCTCCTCACTAGGATTTAGCCAGGATAGTGCAATGAGTGCTTCAGCTGAGAAGCCTGCAGTGTATTTGCAATTGTCAGAATTAAAAGTGAAGAAAGACAAAACAACCTCTCCACTCCCACCCTCTGTCAAACATGCCTAATGAATAGCTGTACATGCACTGTATCAGAAACCCCAAACGTTGACGGCAATGCGAGGCACTAATTTGTTAGTTATCATATCTGACAAATTGTCATCATGGTTCCACTCCTTCAGAGGGTGTTGTGCGTGTGACCCAGGGAAGGGCTCTTAGGCTTGAGCTAATGGGTGTATGACTTGGAACAGAAGATGATGTGCCAAGATGGGAACCACAGAGTGGGCTGCCAAAAAAGAACAGTATAATTATCTGTGCATAATTCACGGCCAGAGAATAAGCTTTCCTCCAAAGTTGTCTGCTGTGGAGCTGTACCAGATTCATGGCTTTTTCAGCAAGTATTCACAAAGTAGTGACAATCTGTGCAGAAATGTTCACTTCTCCAAACTTTTTTTTTTTTTCTATTGGACTAAAATAGACATTTCTATAGCACTCTGCTCTTAGGACTGGTCTGTTAAGACAAGTGATGACTCACAGATGTATATTCTTACTTTCTTGGATAGTTATCTCTCCCATCTAATCCCTCCACTGACGGGATTTGAAAAAAATACAACACTGCAAGGAAAAGCACTAAAAATACAAACTAGTGCAAGCGTATTGGCTCACTGAATCTTCAGAGCTGCCACTATACTGTGACAATGGTGGTCCTAGTTCTCCAATTTCCAGGACAAACATGCAGACAACATGAGCCAAAAGAAAATTTCCTTCAATTCTTAGCAGTTTTAGGCAACACACCTTGTCAGCTCAGGTTCTGCTCAGCAGATGGCTAGGTATGAATGCACCTGTGAGAGTGCATGTATATAGCCCACTGCTCTTTCAGTTGCTATTAGACTGTATGAGCCTTATTTGATTATTTTACCCCCATCAGAGATACCATGCTTCCAGTACTGTTATGGACAATGAATATTTTGTCTCAGCAATGAGTCAAAACTAATTTTCCAAACTGTGTTAGTTTTCTTGAAGGAGATTCAGCTTCCAAAAGGGAAAGCTCAGGAAATTCCTTAGCTAGCGAGTGTCTCTGGAGGAGATCAGGGTGAAGGACTGAATGTCCAGTAAGGGCTATTCAGAATGGGAGGGAGAAGGCTCTTAATGAAAGGCAAAAGAGATGGAAAATGTTCCCATAAACGCTGGCAAAGAAGATGCAGATTTTGCTTGGGCACATTTCTTTTTGAAAGCTGATCCTGTTTTGTAAGGGTAGACAAGGAAAAGTTGCCAAACTCGTAGGACAACGAAGTTTGGAAAGCGCTGGCAAAATATGTGGATTTGGATTAAATTTGACAAAATGTCATATTGCTTTAAGGCTCCTCAGGGTGTCCTGAGCCATTTTTGCTCCACGTAATGCAGATTTCCTGTAAAGCTTTGGCACCAACTCCTCTACCCCGAGCTGCTCAAAATGTTGCTGTGGCCATGCTGAAGCTGTAAGGATCCTGTCTCATGGGAATTTTCTCAAAGACTCTGTGCTGTTTTCCCTCTGTCCTTGTGTAGGAACACCTACCCTGGGAAAATTCTGGTGTTACAGGCAGCTTGTGGGCATGTGCATGGGGTCTGTGCCATCCAGGGGTACTTGGGCAAAGCTCACTGGGTCCGGCCAGAGGGGACAGTGCTAAGTGAATGTGAGAGTTTGGATCTGAAAGTGACGTAAAGCACAAATGTGCTTTCCAGGCCTCAAATAGCTTCTTCTGGGGTTGGTTGTGTGAGATGACATTTCTGCACTTGAGGTGTAAGCCTTCCTTGTGTCACTTGTCTTCCATTACTTTGCTGGTTTATAATCACAAAATGAAAAATCAGGACTGGAAAAAGATGTCCTGGTTCTGGCAAAGTGCTTCAGTCAGTGGGATAATTGATCATTTTTAGCCCATGCTTGATTGCTTTGCTGGATTGGGGTGCAACTTTCTTGGTAGATACTGAAAGACTTTCACTTCCTGGGAACGGTCTTGGAGGGAGGAAACAAAAACTTTTCCTCTCTGTTTGCAGAAAATGAATAAAAATGTGTGAGTATACAATTAAAATTAATTTCCATTTCTTTTCTGTGTTCACCAAACAACTCAGCAAAGCAGTAAGGACCTAAGCTTGTGTGAACATTGAGGAATGAGCTCTGCAGCCTATTAACTTGAGTGAGGAAACTCTGGGGTAGGGACATGTCCTGTGGTTTGTACTTATGGAAGTGTCTTTGTCAGACTGATCAATTGCCCAGAAGGCATCAAACTGGACCTAACTGGGGGGTGTCTCCTGGAAACACCTCAGAGACAGGCTGGTGCCACACCTGAGGCTGCTCTGCTAATAATGAGATGACTTCAGTTTCCAGAGATCTCAACCTAGGAGTTTTCATTAACATTGTGTTCACTGAGAGGAAATTACGAAGAAAAAAAAGGGAAAAAAAAAAGCACTGGAAAATCAGGTGCACACATGTAACCAGCCCCAGCATTGATCTAATGTAAGTGGTAGCACTTATGAGGCAGATAATCCAGCTTCTCATTGATCTTGGCAGTACTAGTAGGGGGCAATATTTACATTTGGTTGAATTGCTCTTGGACAAATTGTCTCCACGGTATTAAATACAAAAGGAGCTTTCCATTAACACCAGGAGAGCAGAGCTTTTCATTCACTTTTTTTTGTTTTCATTTATTTAAAAAATAAAAATACATGGCCTGGTACTCTGTTCTGTTGCTGGTCTTAGACTGGGATAACTGCACTAAGGAAAGTAGCAAC
This sequence comes from Apus apus, assembly GCF_020740795.1. Classification (NCBI taxonomy): domain Eukaryota; kingdom Metazoa; phylum Chordata; class Aves; order Apodiformes; family Apodidae; genus Apus; species Apus apus. The sequence continues at coordinate 52,951,512 of NC_067286.1, read as the reverse complement.
TACATCAAAGGCTGCAGCACAGAGGAGTATTTGCAGCAAACACCAGATTTTTCTGTACTTTTTAAAATGCAAAAGAACAAGGAATTATTATCCTTCCTCTCCCAGGAAAAAAAAAAAAAAAAGCAAAATCAATATTATTCCCTGTGTCATTTCTCTAAGCTTCCTTCTTTCCTAAACACTCACCTCATGCTATCTCCATTCTCAAGATATTCTATTCTTTTGATGAAGAAAGGAGAGAAACAAGGGGTGTGGGGTTTTTTTGAGTAACACTTTGGATGCACTTCAGGCTAACATGAATTGCACCATGATGTGCCTGTTTCTCTCCAGGTATGACAGAGTTCAAACCCTGCGAGCATGTGTATGTGTGCGTGATTGTATGAGTCCTGCCCATTACATCTGGGCAGTCCCATCACATCTGGCCAGTTTTATCCTGCTGTGTGGTAAAGTTTTTGACCCCTTACTATGTTCAAGTAGAGAATGAAAGTGCAAAGGAGATGCTGTCTCCGCATGTCCCACCCCACCACTCTGGCAGCAACTCGGAGTACAGTGGTGGATGATGCCTTGCTGGACACTTGCAGCCTCCTCCTGGGCCTGTGACAGGGAGAAAAAAACTGCAGAACAGAAGAGTTTATTAGCACCAGGAAGCCACTGTCTGTGCCATATCAGCATAAACAAAGAAATAGTTTTAACAGAGAGCCACACCTAGAAGTATTACAGTCTTTGCATGGGTTCACACAGCATGTGGTACATGAAACCAGGTAGTGAACCCACAGCAAGCAAGGAAGAGCAAGTTTATAGCAGCTAGAAAGAGAGCAAACAAGTAATGTGAAGGGAGACAAAAAAACCCATATAGTAGCAGGGAAGCCAGAAACAAGTCTGTATGCAGAGCTGACCATGAAAGATAAAGATGAGAAAATGAAAGTAAAGATTTTTACTGTCTCACTGGGAATTAAAGGATAAGAAGCAAGTGAGATGCTGCTGCCAGGAATAATGCCTGAAACACTGGAATAGCTGATAAAGGTGTTTGATTAGAATCATGACCCTGCAGACAGAATGAGACTCTGGAGAAATATTGCATCTTTTACCCCACCTCAAGAAGCAGGAACTGAGATAGGCACCTGCCTCACAGGGCTGCAAAATCTATAGCTCTGGAGATGTTAAACACTCCCTAAATGGAGCCAAGATCATCTGTAGGACACACAAGTCCCTCTTATAGAAAAGTATAAAAAGAGGAGATCTAGCCCTAGAGAAACACCTCCAGATAACAAGGGAACAGCTAGCTGTCCCAGGAAAAGGTCAAACCAATACAGCAAAGGAAGGCAGTGAGCAGGAGGGAACAGTCTACCAATAACACAGGCAGCAGAGGCCAGTGTAGGAGCTCTGTAGTGAAACAAGAAAGGCTGAAAGAAAAAGGCCTGGCAAGGGTGAAGATGCAAGAGAGGTGCAGAAACAAAATGTTTGTCTCAATTCTGAGACTCCTTAAGGAATAAAAAAGTGGAATGCCGTTCAGATACCCACACTGTTGCTTCAGCAGCCGGAGGGACTCTGGGGGTCTGCACAGCCAGCAGAGGATGGCCACCAGCCCTCAGGAGCCATATCTGCCCTTACAACAGCCAAGTCAGAGCCAGCTGGGTCATGAAGCTGCAATGTCTTTGAAAGAAGCAATAAGCAGCAATTCTAACCTGGAGAAATGTGACCACAACATGGTGATGTACAATAAAACCACTTTGAGGTCAATGGTCAATGCAGGCTGTTGATAATAAATCCATGAAACAAGAGATGTTATTGCTCAGAGTTTATAACAGTTGACATTCAAGATCACCACCCAGGGCAGAGCACCAGGGCAGTGCACAGCTTCCCTCCGGTCACAGTACAAACCCTCAGTACCCTTCATTTGCACAAAGAGACAGACAGTCTCTGTGGTCCATGTCCAGGATTCAAACAGGACTAAAGGGCATAGCTTTGCTCCCTGTGCCACGTCAGTAGAGATAACATTGCCCAGAGAATCTGGCCCAGACTCTGTCTACATTGTGATCAGAGACCTCCTGACTGTACAACCCTGTGCATTGTGTATGAAGGGTGAAGGGGGGAATAAAACATATTATCCTGACCTGGCTGCTTTAAGCATTCATTTTTGGACATGTCTGAATGCCTACACAAGGTACCAGACAGAAATGGATCCGGCCCAGAGCTTATATGTTCCTGTTTCAGAAAGTGTATTATATACTTTACAATAGGTCTTATGCTGCTAACTTATATAATCATTAAACATTATTTCTTCAGCTTGTATTTTAAGAGATGGCTAAATTTGTGGTTTGCCTACTGTGCCAAGAGCCTGGCAAGTGGCCACATGCTTTCACACATCTCCTTGCAGACTTTGGGGTCGAATTCTAAAACCAGTGGTGCCATCCTACAGCTGAAACAATTCCATCTACATGAGCTCAAGTGCAATCACAGTGGAACCAACTGCCTCTTTGTTTGGCATCAGGATGTATAAATATCTGAAGTTTCCTATGCAGGTATCTATGGATTTCAAAGTAACTGGCATGACGGAATTACCAATAAAAGAAAGTTTACTTACACAATAACCATCACTTTGTCACAGATGACATTTCAGAGGAATCAGCTCTGCCTGTCTTTTTTTGTTGTTGTTTTTTTTCTTGTTGTTGTTGTTGTTTTAATGAAAATGAGTAACAAAATTTTACCTAAGTAAAGTTTGCATCTCATTATCAAAATAGCTCAACTGACCTATGTTAAAGACCGTATAAGAATCATCGAGAAATAACAGAAGAGGAATATGCAGAGACTTTAAGCTGGACATTCTCTCCAATAGACATAAGATAGCACAGATGACCTACCTTTAAAACACAACCTCACTGAACATCTGCTTTTTTGTTCCAATATACACCAGGCAAAGCATAAAACATATATTTAAATGTGTATTTATTTTTTTAAATACAGTTTTTGAAGCATAACTTGAGATAAGACATCTGTGCAACAACTGAAGATAAACATACATTATTTAATTCTCTTTGAAAACTTATGCTTCACAATATTCTTCAATGGGGAATTGCAGATTTTTTTGTGTTGCCAAGGTACAAGCAAGATTCAAGAAGACAATTCAATGCAAAGGTGTTTAGCCAGCACAAATCTGTTTCTTTTGTGTTGAGAACAGTCACTTCATTCTGCCCTAAGTAATATTTAAGATAGAATATGAGGGAGAAAAAAGGAGAAGTTTCTTAAGCTGTATTCTGATAGTGTTTGTTACTAAGTGCACCTGCCTCCCTTGAGTCTCAGCCTTATGTGCTGGCCAGCAGGACTTTGAAAGGCACATATGTCCCTTGAAAATGTAATTAATACCTCAGTGGAGTCTTCAAAGGGCAGAAGTTCCTGGCTGGTACCTGTTTCAATAGAAAGAGAAAAATACTGGATATTCTCTGGTTTGAAGTGAAGTGAAGATAATAACCAAAGGAGAGGGAGGACAAGGGTAAATACAGTGAAAGCACCAGGATGTGAGACAGCAGTGATAAGGATCTGGGGGCTCTGAAGTGATGTGGCAATTCCCTTAGCCTGTGGCAGGAATATATCTCAGTGATTAGAGCTAATTAGGGAGGACGAGGCTTGAGCCTTTTTATCCTCCTTGGTAAATCTGCCTTCGATGCAAATGGTTATAACACAGCTCTGGTTCTAAAATGGGTTTTGAATGTCCTTCCTTTGCTGGTCCATTTAAATAAATACAACAAGCTCTCTAGGTCTGTTATGCACAATAAATCTATTTTGGTTCCTGATGACTGATTTTTTTTGGCTCTGCAACCTTGGTGAGAACACCAGTTTTGTTTCTTTTTAGCACTGTAAAGGAAGTCTTGTGTAATTTTGAGAGTGCTGGAAAAAGTTTAGAAAAGAAGTAAGGAGGTGACTTGGATTCTGGATTCTGCACCTTTTATTGAGGGACCACAACTGATTTATCGGTGAGAAAGTTAAAAAAAAAATTCATGACCAGAAATTGGGATTGACTGGCATTGAGAAAAAGATTCTGTTCTCTGTCCTAGCACAGACCATTTTAGTGAGATTGTTCAGTTGGAAGCTGAAGCTGGACAAATTCAGGTTGGCAATAAGGTGCATTGGCTTTTAATGGGGGAAGCAATACGTTTGTAAAAAAGAGCACTTGGGGTTATTGCTGACTTGTCCTTAAGTCAAGACTAAGTGGCTTTGTGGAAGTCAAATGGGAACTGGGGGTTTGGTTGCCCCAAATCCTGGATAAGGTTCTACTGCCTGCATTATACAAGTGGCCTCTAGCCTTCAAACCAACTAACCCAAGTACTCAAGAGCAAGGACCAGATCTCTGGAAGTTGAAAAGGTTGAATAGCACATGCCCCAGGGATACCCAACTTGAATACCAAATCTCCCAAATGGCCACAAAATGAGCCTCCTTGGGGAATCCCAATTTTACACCATATTAATCAGAAAATTAAGACTCAAGTGTATGGAAACATGCTTGTGGTGACAATACGGTTAAATCCAAGCAATACCCAACAGCATATGAGCACATGTACACTGGGTCAGGGAGCAGCAGACACTTGTGCACAGCACCATGCAATGCAAGCAGCTGCAGAAGCCAAAACCAGGCCAGTGCTGGGCTGTGCCAGGCCAGTCTCGGGCCTCCCATCTGCTCTCCAGCACCAAAGCTCATCCACTGAACTCCATTAGGTGAGAGGAGCACAGCTGGATTTTGATGTCTCACACAACTCATCAGGATTTTACAGCAGCTTTGTTGCTTGCTCATAATTGCTGTGCCTCAGAAGATGGTTTCTGGTCAGCCAAAGTCTCTCAGCTCCACAGGTTTCTGTCTTGGTGGCTGCTGGCCAGCTGCGGAATGGTTTCAGGGTTCATACTCTCGAAAGCACAACGACCTCGGGCTGATAAAGAAGAGCAAGATGTTAACCACAGGCACTCAGGACTCATGAGGCAAGCCTGACTGCTGTGCATGTGACTGAAGAAGCATCTGCAGTTTTAGTTCCTTTATTATGCTTAGTTAAGTGTCCTTTTTTTCTCTGGAATGCTGAGCCTTTTGGTTGGCACAGTTTGGGCTTTTGGCACATATATATATTTTTTTTCTTCTGCAGTTAGGAAAAGCTCTTTTTTTAACTGCGATCTTTTTTTTTTTTTAATGAAAAAATGCCCAAAGCTTAATAAAATCTGAAGATGGCAGCAATGAAACAGGAGCAAGGCTATGGCTAGAGCTTCTAGGGCAGGTTTGCACCATACAGTGAAGAGATCCCCAACACAGTGTTAAGCTGAGTTAGTAAGGTCTCACGACTTAGCAGGTTGGATCTGGAAAGGTCTGTGGCTGTGTTGGCAAGCCCTGCCTCTCCAGTGGGACTGTCCAGCCCCGTGCTGGGAATAGCAGTGCTTGCCCACCATGGCTCAGCTGCCTACAAAAGCAGCTGCCTGAGCAGAGCCCACAGGCACACCCAGCCCTCAGCAGCATGTTTGAGTGCCCTTCTGCAGACATGAGGAAGGTGCGTATACAGGGAGGAGAGTATTTGCAGGTTTTGTCTGTGGAAAGTTGATGTACACAGAGGCTTTTAGGTACCATGGTTTTATTGCATTCATATTTTGTATCCTTTATAATACTGGCAGAACATATCACACTGAAACTGTAAATTGATTTGCGTGGGTTGGTCATTTCAGAACAATGTCCAGCCTGCAGCAAACAGATATGCTGTACTTAGGTTCAGAGATAAGGTGTCTATTGGTTTGTCAGAGTGGTAAATGTGTTATCACCGGTGTTACCTGTGTCCTGGAGCACATCACCCCCCCTCCTACTAATCCCATAGCTCCTCATCAAACTTTCCCCACAGCTGAAGGGAATTGTGGAGAAATTCAGCGAAGCTCACCCACCACCAAGAACTGCTTGAGCAGTGTGGCCATGACAGAGGGTGATAAAGCAAGAACTGCTATCATGAGTGACCAGCAGAGGGTTAACCACCCTGAGGAATGTGTCTCTGAGTTTTCATTCTGGAAAAAGGCACAGAACTCTTCAATATCCCAGCAAGGTACCACAGAGGACCTGGAATAGTAGGTTCAAGTGCCTCATGGAGACTGAGATTACCTTCCAGATTGCCTGATAAATTGCAGCCATGGCAGCAACAACAGCCTTGGTGGGGTCTTTTGAAGGGGAGAGTAGCCATCAGCTGCCTGATGTTTGCATTCTCAGCCACAGTGAGTCCAGAAGGCACCTGAGCATCCTGGCTGCAGGGCTGGTGCCTGACTTCCCCTGATTAGTTGCATGATGACCAGTGAGACAGGAGGCTGAGGGGGTGAGCAGGTCTTCCTGGACAGCATGGTGGGGGATGATTAGGCAGGGACTGGCAGCGTGCTCCTGCTGCTGCTACTGCTACCGTACGGTGTTTCATGGAGGGGATGCAGAGGCGTAGCAGGCAAGCAGCAGGAGAGTAGGATGCCACATGGCGAGGAGGAGGAAAAGAAAGAGGTGGAGGAGTAGGCAGAAGGGAGATTCAGTTTAACATGGCATGCCAGGCCTCCACTGCTGCTTCCCTCCCTCAGGCCTGCTCATCATGAATTTAATTTGCGCATGGGGTGAGGGGGATTTTGTTGGCATTGTTTTATTCTTATTCGAGGTGCTCCTTTGCATGGCAAACGCTGATAGTGTGCTCATCGCTGTGCATATAGGCAAACGTGGCCTTGGGTGTACTTCAGTCTAAGGCTCTGATTCTGCAAACACATTAATAAACCAAAAAGCAAGGCGACTTAGTAATATTCTTAAAATGACACCTGCTTTTGTCTTCATCTCTCTTTCCTTCCACCTCCCAGTATACTTTTGCTTCTGGATATCTAATTTGAGCTCAGTATCTAAATTAAAATTTGAGTACAGAAAGGGAGCAATTTTTTTCTTTTTTTTTTCTTTTTTTTTAAAATCTCAATTTAGAAGCTGACCTCATCTACATATGTTCAATAAAACAACTAAAATATTAGTCCTGTCCCAGATAAGATTCAATAAGCAGGAAAGGCTCAGGAAGGGTCAGGCTTCGGGTGGCAGTTGATGTGCAAGGGTGTTTGGAAAGATTTGTCTTAACCTGACTCAGATGGATTTCGGTACGTATTTTGGTAGATAATTGTTTGCTTTGCTTATAAGCATTAACTTGGTCTCTTACAAAAATACATTTGGGAAAGCATCTACTGAATCTTTGAGCAACACAGTGGAAGGCAGTGCAATTAGCTGCAATTCTGAAGGGGGATCTGAAAATTCATAAAAGGTAGAACAAGCATATATATAGATACACTTACATATATAAGTTTAAAAAGTAGATTTCAAAAACCATTCCTGGGCTTTGGTGTGGAGGCTCCGAGCAGCAGCAGACAGCTCCCTCTTCTCAGTAGCTGCAACATCATTACACAAAGACATAGAGACACAGGAGCCACTATTCAAATGTAGCCCCTCAACTTTGTGACCACAAGTGGATTCTATTTTGGTCCTTGCTTTTGAGACTCCTTTTGATGAAGGGATCAGAGTTTTTCAGCTCCCTGCCATTACATATTGCTATTGACCTCTAACTGTTTCTAGCTTTAAGAACTTTGTTTCCATTTCCATTTCTTTACTGTGAAGGTTGGGGGCAGGAATCTGTATTTTTAAAACCTTGGTGCCAACTGCTGTGTGCTGTTGTACTGTGGATGACTTTTACCTCCCTTACATTTCCTCTTATGTTTCGAGATCTGAATTGCCCAAAGTATCTGGTGGAGGATGGCTTCTGGCCCTGCATATCCTGGTGACTTGGGACATGAACTATTGTATAGCAAATTCTGACTGATATAATGGGCAACAGAGCCTCAAGAATTATTTAGGCACCTAATGACCACTGATTTTGGTAGCAGGTAAGCCCCGAACTGAGAATCTGTGCATTAGTTTTTCTGTGGCTTGATGTGTCCCCTTCAAAATCAGTCTTTCCTAGACTGCCTTTTCCTACCCTTCCTTTCAAGCAGACTGTGGATGCTGGATATCCCTGTGCTGTTGTTGCATGATCCCTGGACTGCGTTTCCTGAGGGCTGTCATAAATCTTCAGTCCTCTTGTATTCCTTGTTCTCTTCAGGCAGCCTGGGTTAGAGCACAGGCCATGGGGAAGCCAGCAAGGGAGTCAGTCCCTGCAGTCACTGGGCATCTGCAAATTTAAGGGTGTGCAGGGACAGGAGCAAGTCTTGAGTACCATCTGCATGTGAGTCTGGGGGGACTTACTCAAACTGATCCTTTTCTTGAACAGCTCAATATGTAATACCGAGTAATAAAATAACATTTTAATATTGTTACTGTTGAAAAACAGAGGTAGTGATGCTCTTATGAGATGGGTTTTTCGCAGTTAAGAGAACTGGTTTGTAGCCTTTGTAATCTGGCATTTTCGCTTCTGTCCCACAGACTGGCTGGGTAACGTTTTAAGGTTATGGGAACACCTTTTGTATCTTATTCTGCTTTTCTCTAGGAGAAGTATCCCAATCATTGCCACCTTTATGAATCACCTGGAGATGCAAGTGAGGCATAAATGCAAAAATATTATTGGTATTGTATTACTATTTTTCCCCAGGAAATAGCTATTTTTCACAAAGCAGAGCACATGATCTCTGGTTTATTGTGTAATAGCATTGTGTTGTGATGGTAAGTAGGACATAGATACAGCTTTTCAGTGATGTACAGTACTCTTTCTTATCTTTAATTAAATGCTATTCCCTTGTATTGGAACATATTCTGTGATTACACATGTTTACAGTCTCTAAGTAACTTACCATCAAATACACTAATGAAAATCAGTGCCCCAAAGCAACTTGTGCCTTTTGTCCTGTACTATCCCACACCTCTCTCATTTTTTATTTATTTAATATTACTTCCAGTTTCCATTTTAAAAATTAAAGGCTTGAATTAAACACTTTTGTTGTAATTTTCTCCAACCATCTCTGCTTTTGATGTAGGGACATGTACCTATCTACCTCTCTGCCCTTCCCCAGAACAGTAACCCCTGGGGATACCATAGAGCATAGAGATGATACAATTTAATAAAGTCACAATAAAACATCCAAGGCCTTTCATACTTTTTCACTTTCTTTAACTCAATTTATTTTTCATTTCATGGACAGAGATTTAGTCCTGGTATTAGTTTATGATTTTGCTGAAAGAATTACTGAACACATACGAAAAGGAAATACTATTTTTATTATTTATTTTGTGCCATGTATACCATAGGAAAAAAAAAAAAGAGTTGAAATCACTTCAGTACCACTGTGTTTTTCATTACAAAGTTATTACATATAGAAATTACTCCAAATTATCTGAAATGAATGGAAATTATGAGGTTTAAATTCCCCAGGTTACTGCAAGCACAGCACTGGAAATTTATTTTGTCATCTTGCTGAACATAATTGCTACAACAAAATTTCTTCCATTTTACAACTGCAGCATAACTTATTTATACCAGTGTTGTTGTAATTTTACATCAATAAGTTGCATGGGAAGGAGTACACAGGTGGTAATTGAAAACAATAATTTGTAGTGGGGTCCAGGTGGAGCAGTTGGCTCAAAAAAGACTTCATTTGCTGCTCTGTAAATGCTTCGCATCTCTGTGGCCTTTGACTAGGGTGCCATCAAATCTCTGGTCCACCCAGAGCTGAGATGGCCCGGTCATCCTAAATTACATTTCAAAATGTCAGCAGAAGTGAGAGGAGCGACCGATCTATCATCATGGCACTGACCTGCAGCTCAGGCACAGAAGGAAAAGCACGATGCCTGAGGAGAAGGCAAAATCAAAACTGGGAAAGTGGCAAACATGATCCTGCAATCTGAGCAGCATCCTTGAAGGAAACGAGGTGGAAGGAAACAGAGTCCAGGCCTGGACATGCGCGTGTGTGCACACGTGTGTGCTTTTAGCATATTACAGCAACACCAGCTGTTGCCCCTGGCTTTTCAGCTCAACCACCTTCAATGTGCATGGCGATACATTGTCATTTGTTTGTTGAAGGGAATGTTGTTATTTGATTATTTTCAATTAAGATGTGAGTAGTTGCCTGAGACACGAGCAATGACGTTCACATTCATACTTTGCTCCACTTTTTATGAACAGGAATGTGTGATTTGGGTGCAATACACAAGCACTCCCAAGCCAGGCATCCACACCTCTCTAATCCGTAATTGTCAACAGGAATAATGAAACTTCAGTCTGGTACTGAACCTAGAAACTGATGAATTTCCTTGTTTGAGTTCCGTTGCCCAAGTTAAAATAATAAAAATAATAATAATTACAACAATGCTTATATGTTACTATGGTTATACACAATTTAAATAAAATAAAGTAGGAAAAACATGGAGGAATAAAGAACAAGAATGAATGAGGTGCCTTTCTCTTCTGATGTTCATATTCAGATTGTCATGATTCACAAGAGACAGGCTGGAACATTTCTGTCATGAGTTCAAGCTGAAGATTTCATTGCCACTTTCCGAGCTTAGAGGCTTTGTTATTTTAAACAATCCAAAGATTTCAAATCCTCTTAAAATGATCTGAGAAAGGCAAGTGAAGAAATTGGTTGAAACTTGCACTTGAAAGCGGCAGACAGCTGTATGGATCCCAAATTTCAGGTTGTGTAAGTTCTGAGGAGCACCTATGAGGAGGGGAAGTGTTCTTTGTCCACTCCACATGCAAATGGAGTTGCATATGAATCTCTAGAGAGAAACAATGTTATGTATTTCCATAACGGAGCAAGTTATAAAAGTACCTCTTCAGACGAAAACATCCCTCAATTTCTAGCAGTTTTTCAGGGATTGTTTTTCCTTCTTCACAGCAAAACTAAGTACTGGTTCACAAAACTCAGCTTATTGCACTAAGCAATGATGGCATTTGTTTTCCAAAGACACAAACAATCCTTGGATTGATTTTGGTAGGGAATATGTGCCAGCTTTTTTCAAAAAAAGTCTCCCCAGCAACAGCAGATTTTGCCCATCTTCCTTCAATTTATTTTTATTTTTTATTTTTTCATAAAGAGCAGTCCTACCCAGCTCGTTATGTGGATGCCTGAGTGGCATTCATAGTGGGACAGAGCACATACAGCAGATGGGATGATTGACTTTTATTTACTTTGGATGCTTGTAAAGCATGTTCCCCACTACCTGTCAGTGTGTGCATGCAGATAAAGACCATCCTTTACATGATGAGAGAAGACGCTGGAGAGGATTATTACCTGTCTTTTAGAGAGACCCTCAGATTACAAATGTAGGGGCAGGTCTTGTTCTCACTGCAGACCCTGAGGGTCCTGCAATCTCTCTTGTCAGAAAGTCTGAAACTTAAACAGACCAAATTCTGCCTTTAGGAATCCACCTTTAAACTGAAGAAGGAAAGCAGGGTCAAATCCTGCATTTTATCTGATTTAAAAAAAATAAGTCCATGGGGTTTTTCTGGTCTTGCTTGCTGCTTCCATGATTTTTTTATTATTATTTTTTTGCCGGGGGATGAGGGGATGGATACTGTTTTGATTTTGTTTATTTTAATTGAAAAAAGGTGGGGGAGAAAACTGGGCTCCAACATTTGGACTGCTGCTGAATATGTCTAACACTTGGAAAGAACTGGAAGAGTGAGGGACTCTGCAGGAACCACCACCCCTCAAAAAAACCTAACAAAACAAAACAAAAACAAACCCCAAACACAATAACCCAGAAAAAGCCCAAACCAAAACAAAAACTCCCCAGACCACTGACTGATCAGGGGACTTCAGGGAAGGTTTAGAACATAAATGTTGAGGAAATCTCATTTTCTAAATTCACTCCTGGAAACATGAGCAAATGACAGACATAAAAAATAAGGGGACACCAAATGCCTCGAAAGCACAGCAGAATTGGCACTGCTTTTGCCTCTCTCAAAAAGGTGTTGGTAATGGGGCAGGGGATAATACATTATCCTCCTAAGCCTTCGTTTCACTGCACCCTCAAATATACTAGTGTCATGGAAAAGAAAATCAACTTAATAAATGTTGCAATTTATATATATTTGAATAGATAACAAGAACAATCTTACTGTTAGCCATAAATGAGAAACCCCACCAAATCATTCCTCTGATTGAGGTTCTGAAGCTCTGTTTATGGCTGCAAAGTGATTTGGTAGAAAAAAATTACACATTTTGAGTTATTATATCACCCAGAAATTTGATGCCACTTAACTATGTAATTTTCAGAAATGATATAAAACCACTGCAGAAAAATATTCAGGGAAGCCCAAAAGACCTCTTTTTATCTTTTTTTATGGGTCTAAAATGAGAACTCGCAGAGATCCTTGTGCTGTATGTGAAGGCTGAACTGCCACCTCGGGAGCTTTATTAATATGTATGTAAATATGATCTGGTTAGATCTGTGTTTCTGTGTCTTTTCACAAGGTGGAGCGGCTAACTAAGCCGATCAGATCAACGCCCTGTGTTGGTTTTGTTGTTTTTTTTTTCCTTCCCAAACAGCAACATTTAAAGATTCAAAGAGAATGAGGACAGCAGCCTCATTTATGTCAAGATTGTCTCAAACCTCCTTCCTTCCCTCTCTCTTCTCCCCCCCAGCTCCCAGATCCATATCAAAAACAATTTACTTCTAACTTAGCATGAGATTTCTCAGTAAGGACTGGGAAGGAACTAAAATCACATCACACAGAATCTGCAGCTCGAATTTTTTCTTCCACTGAAAAGTTATTTGAGCAAATGGGGAGAAAGTGGAAATGCATTCGTAATGCATCCAAGCGACACATCAAGCTTAGCCTCCGTGAGGATATTGGGACCTCCCTTTACACTGAAGCCACTGTTATTTATGTATCTAAATCAGTGCCAGTTTTTTGATAAAGACATTGCATGATTTAGGAAACAAAAAAAAAAAAAAAAAAAAAGAAAAAAGAAAAAAAAAGGGGGCTGGTGGTGGTGGAAAGAAAAAGCCAGAAGCTGAACATGTGTGTGCGGAGAGTTCTTGACTCAGTGTGCCTTGCTTTATATAGGATAAAATAGAATATGTAACATCATATTAGCTTGTTTTCCCCTATGATAAGGACAGTGCTTCTAGATGAGAACGCCTCAAATCCCTGGTATATTATGAAGACAGAAAAGATTATTACCTTAATACAAGTTCTTTTGTGCAAGAGAACCGTTCCTCCCCCCCCCAATTTAGAACAAGGGACGAGAGCACCTTTAAAGCCAGCGAAAAGCTTTTTCTGTTCTTGCAGGTTATGCTCCCGTTCTGCCTGTGTTATTTGTTTCTTTATTTCGGGGATTTTTCTCTGTTGAGGTTTGGGTGGGTTTTTTTTGTGGTTCTGAGGGGCTGTGGCTCCAGGTTTGCAGGAGGGTGGCGAGTGGCCGGCACTTTCCTGTAGCCCCCGGGACGGCGGAGCGGGGGGCCGGGGGCCGCAGGCCCCCTTTACGGGGACAAAACTGGGCCGTGTCGGGGGCCGCCGCCGCGGCTCGGGGCAGCCTCCGAGAACCCCGGCCCCTCTTGCGGGGCTGCTGCCACCGAGTGCGGTGGGGCGGCGGGGAGGGGGGAGAGACACAAGCGCGGGGCCAGCTGCAGATGGAGGCGGGTCGAGGGATAGGTCAAGGTTAGAAAGAGACTGCTATTGATCTGGCTTTGAACGCGAGACAGGGAGAGCAGAGAGACTAAAGGGGGAGCTGTGAGACAAGACATTAACAGCTTTCAGTGCTAATGATCACAAGTGCCAGACAGGGGAGGAAAGAGGAGACTGAGAAATCACTTTGGAATTTATTTATTCCTCCCCATTGGGATGTATTTTCGGAGGAGGAGGCAGGCTGGGGGCTTACCCCCCGCAGCTCTGCCCGCAGCCGGAGAAGCGGTGCGGGTGCAGTGGAGGGGAGGCTCCGACGGCCCTGCAAGCCCCAGGAGGCTGCCTGGGTCTGAGGGGCCGTCAGGGTCCCCCCGCCCCCGCCCGCCTGGTCAATCATTGTCGGCCCTTATCTCCTGTGCTCAGTGCCCACTGGAAGACACTGGTTAATCAACAGATGATGCCCAGTAACTTCCCGATAAGCTGCGCTCCGAAGAGGGTGCAGCTTCCTGCAGCTCGCTGAGAAACGGCCGCAGCCGCTGCGAGCCGGACTTTGTACCCCTGAGGGTAGTAGGTGACACCCCTGCACCATCCCCCTCCTTCCCCGTGACGGCGGCCGTAGCCCCATGGAGTGACCCCCGGGCCGGGCACAGCCACACAAAACCTCTCGGCCTCGCAAGCCGGGATGAGATGGAGGATCGAAAGGGGAAGAGGAAGGCAGCCCCCATCCCTGCTAACCTTCCCCGCAGGTGCGGAGCCCAGCGGAGTGGACTCGCTTCCCTCCCATCCCTCCCTCCCCTCTCTCACCGAGAGGGTGCCGCATCCTGGCCCCGGGCAGGGCAAGCTCGGACAACGAAGACCCGGCCCCGGGAACACCCCCTCGGGGCCCAGGGGCCGTGACTCCCTGTCCCTCCCCTGCCCGGCGGCGTGGAACCCTTGCCATCACCACGCTCGTTTTTTCCTTTACAGGACCCTGCAAAACAAGCCAAAACACACGCGACGAAGAATCTCAAACAGCTTAAGCGCCGTTAAAATGTCTTCTGCGTGTTCGTCGTGCGTTAATAAAGGCGGAGGGCTGAGCCGGGGCACTGCAAGGTTGGCCCGGAGCCCACCGCCCGGCCTGGGAGCTGGGGAGGTGGGGAGAACGGCTGCCCTGGGGCTGCCGTCGGGCCGGGTTCCGGGGGTTGGCAGCGCTGAAATGCGAGCTGTGAGCGGGCGTGCGGGTGTGGGGAGGAAAAGGCAGATTTGCTGGAGGAGGCGAGAGCGATGCTGTTTAGCCAAATTCTACTCGAAGCTGATTAAGGGCACCGAGAAGAATTCTGGTCCCCCTCAAGGCTCCCATGCGATTTAATACAAAAAAATATTCATTTAACGTGGAAAGTAAATGACACGACTGCAGAGGGGCTCTCCTAGCGTGCTCCGGGTGGAGGCTGGGTGTCTTGGGTTTCTGTTCCATCTGCTTTCAAGCCCCCAGCCCTCCCCCTCGCCCTGTCCAGACCTGGTGCTGAAAAGCTGTTTGCACAAAACAATTTCCTTGTCTGGGGAGAGAGAGAAAAGAAAAACCCAACACATAATGGCAAGAGATGCGCTGTGAGAGCGGAGGTAGTGAGGAAAAAGTTGATTTCCAAGAATCTCACAAGTTAGAAGCGCACGCCGTTGTGGGCATTTCCCCGCGTGTGAAATAGAAAGGAAACTGCACTGAGATGCGGTCCCTGGGAAATCGGTGTCTCTTGATTCGTGGCTGGGACTTAATTCCTCCAAGGAAAAATCCTCTCTGCCAGGATTTTAACGGAAGGGGGAGACTGAGGGGGGGGGGGGGGGGGGGGGGAGGTGGGAAAGAAGGTCGTAGCGTGTATGCGTTTGCGGATCGGGTGCGTGTGCGCGCGTGTCCCGCTACCATCAGACTTCGGGTAGGGAGAGAGGAGGGAGAAGAAAAACAAAAAACCAAACAACACACAAAAAAACAGGGAAAAAAATCCCAAACCACCTCTCCTCAACCCACACAGATATTTGTGTTGTTGTAAAACTGTTTGAAAGAAATGCAGGGGGAACGTGCTCGCCGCCGAGGAGCTGCGGCGGCGCCTGGAGGGAAGAGCAGCCCGAGACCCCTCGGGAGCTGCCGCTCCAGGTCTCGGACGGCGAGAAGCACGACCCAGCGCCCGGCCCGGACGGCGGAGACCGGCCGCCGCAATGAGTAACGGCGAGGCGAGGGCCCCGACATCGGTCCCGGCACCGGCGCCGACCCCGGCGGGCAGCGCGCCGCAGCCTCCCGGCCCTCGCCTCCCGCGGCCGCCGGGCCCGGCGCTACCCTCGGCAGCCGCCCCCTCCCCGAGCACAGCCGGGCCGCCCCAGCAGCCCCCGCCGGGCTCCGGGAAGTTTGGCCGAGCGTGAGGATGCGGATTTATTCCTTCGGCCCCAACCCCCCTCCCCTTCTCGCTTTCCTTCGCTGCCGGTAGCGCCGCACAAAGCCCCGAGCGGCTCCGCAGCCCGGCATGGGCTGTAGTTTGTGTGTGTGCCAGTGTGTGTGTGTGCGAGTGCGGGTGTGTGCGAGTGGCGTTTCTTGTTCTCTTGCAGGGTACAATGTTAAAAAGCCACCACTAGTCGCCCCCAGTGCTCCTACTCTCTGGGTCTTTTTGTCTCTAGTGCAGATTAAACGTCACGTCCGCACTTGAACTTGAATTTTATCCCATTGTACAGAGGCAGCCCCAGCCATAGAGAGACAGAGCGCTCCCAGAGAACCCGGACTCCGCCATCTTCACATTGCAATATATAATAGTAATAGCCAGCACCAGCCCAGCTGCACTGGGGGCTTCCTTCCTTCCAGTCCCAGTGCCAGGCGAGGGGGGAAGAGTGCAAAGTGGTGCAGGAGCACTGGCAATCCAAAAGCACCAGGGCAAAGCAGTGGCACTTGTACTGGGAAAGAGGAGACACAGTTTTGGCTACCCCTTTTTTTTTTTTTTTTTTTTTTTTTTTTAAATTCTCTCTGTATATCTTCCCTGCGAGGGTCAATCTCTGAATTTTTTTTTTTTTTCAATTTTTGTGTGTGTGGGCAATCCCAATTCTAGTACTTTTAAAAAAATATTACTGCTTTTTTAATTTTTTTTTTCTTTTTTACCCTCCTGGTGGAAAAGCGCACTTGCCAATTTGCCAAGCGCTCTGGAAAGAGGGAAAAAGAAAAGTGTCACTGGCGGTGCATATCCTCCTAAGTTCAAGAAGAGATCTGGAAGTCCAAGTGGCAGAAGCAGTGGAGAAAAGACAGAGTGTGTGAAAAAGAGGAAAAAAAAAAAGAACGAGAAAGAGCTTTTCCTGATGATGATGATGATGATTTTTAATTGAGAGGGGATCCCATCCAGTGCACCACAGCAGCAACAAAAAGGAGGCTTTTTTTTTCTTTTTTCTTTTTCTTTCTTTTTTTTTTTTTAAAAAAAAAAAAAAAAAGAAGAAGAACTCCATAAAGAAGAAGAAGAAAGAGGAAAAAAAAAAGGAGGAGGAGGACCGGCCCCCCAACACATCCCCCCAAACCAGTGCGGCTCTCCAGGCGATGCCAGTGTAAATGCCAGGGCAATGTCCCGTCGCAAGCAGGGAAACCCGCAGCACTTGTCACAAAGAGAGATTATCACACGTAAGTTTGAACTTGGAACCAGACCGAGCCGAAATCGAGCAGCAAAATTAGGGAAGGGGAGGAAGCGGTTGGGAGAGGAGCGGGGAGGGGGGGGAGTAAGGGGGTGGGGGAGAGAGACTCCAGGAGCAACCAAAGCTGGTAAATGATTTCGGAGAGGGAGAGGAGAAGGGAATTAAAGAGGGGAGGGGGGTGTGTGTCTAGGGGGGATGGGCTGGGGGTGGAGGGGGGGAGAAGCCCGAAGTTTGCTGTGCGTTTTTGCAGCGGTGCGGAGGTGAGGCGGGCGGGCAGGCGGCGTGGAGCAGGGCAGGCTCTGCTGGCGGGGAGAGCGCGGCGCGGGGCTCTCCAGGGTGCGGGTGCGTGTGCGGGGGCCGGCGGAGCGGGGCGCGCCGCTCCGGGCCGGGACACCTAGCCGGGGCTCCGCCGCTTGCCCCCGGCCCAGCTTCTCCTTCCTTGCTCCGGGAGCAGCGCGGAGCGGTGGGAAAAGTTGGCTGAGCGCCTTGCCTCGGCGTGACAGCCGGGCCGGGGGAGGGGGGCGGTGGATCAAGGTGGGCAGAAAGGAGGGGAGAAGCGCAGCAGCCGTTGGGGGGGGGGGGGGCTTAAGGGGAAGCACATGGAGGCGGCTGGCCGGACGGGGCAGCGCGGGCTGGCAGTGGAGGGCGTCGACTCCCCTGGCGCAGGGACACGGGGGCAGGTAGAGGGGCAGGCTGCACCCTGCCGGCCCCAGGTGCACTGCTGGCCGGGGGGGGATAACTATCCTCCAAAACGGGGGCGAGGGGGGAAGGCAGGCTCTGCTCAGTGGGGGCTATAGGCAAGGCAGGGGCTGCAGAGGGGCGGCCGGGGATGTGTGACTGTGGCTCGGGGAGCAGGCAGAGCCGAGGAGGGCGACAGGGCTGGAAGGCACGAAATGCGGTTCGGGCAACGGCACCAGCTCGGGTGCCGGGGCAGGAGCGGAGGCTGCACTTTGCCGAAGCTCCCATTGTGAAATGAAAATGCACACATACCACCTCCTTCCACCTCCCCCGCGAAAAAAAACAGGGAAGGAAAAGATAAAGAGAGGAAGCGCGTGGAGGGAAGGAGGCGCACCCCCCACCGGTTTCAGCATCTCCCCCCTCCTTCCCCGTTCCCACCCCTAAAGCCCCCGGAGAGGGGCAAGCGCCTGCAGGCAGAGTCGGGGGCAGGTCCCCGCGCCGGGCGCCCCGCTCCGCTGCTCCGCCGCTCCCGTCCCCGCGGGGCTTGTTTCGCGGCGCTGTGTGGAGGAAGGGGGGCGAGGGGGGCTCCTGCTGGGGCACGCAGCGGGGGGAGTCAGGGGGTCCCCATTTCTCTCCTATAGCATCGGACCCGCCGCCATCGGGGCACGGGGGGGGGGGGTGGGTCAAGGAGTCCCCATTTCCCTTCTATATCATCGGACCCGTTTGGGGGGGGGGGGGCTGGTAGAAAATGCCCAGAGCGCCTATGGGGAGGTCTGGGGGGGTGGCGGCGGTCCTAGGATGGGGCCCCGCACCCCGCCAGGAAGGCCTGTAGAATAAGCCCCCTCCCCAAGACGAGTCCGCAAGTTGGTGTGTTGCGGGGGGCGGCGGCGCGCACAGAGCCATCCCGGGGCTGAGCCTGAGCCGCGGTGGATCCGAATATTTATGTTGAGATTTTAAAGAATTTAAATAAATAAATAAAATATTCCCCCGGCTTCTCTCCCCTCCCCTGAAAGCCAAGAATAGGAGCCATCTGCCAGGAGCATTTGGTGCTTGCGAGCTCCTCTCTTTCTTTGTTACCGGTGATAAATTTCTGTTTGTAAGATTTCCTTAGGAATCGAGATATAGATGTGTACATAATTTTTCCACGTCTTGTGAGATTTTTTTTTTCTTCTCGTAGCGGAGTGTTGCGGGGGGATGATTTGACTTCCGAAATTTCAATTCCTTTCGCTCTTTCCCTTTCTCTCTCTCTCTCTTTTTTTTTTTTTTTTTTGAGTGCGCCTTTATTTTTTAACTCGTTCCACCTTCCCCCTCCCCCACAGCCCATCAGCTGGTGGAACACAAATGAAGATGCATCTGGTATTCAGCTCTTTCTGGGGGGTTTGTTTTTAATTCATTGTTATTTTGGAGCCAGATTTGCATCACCATAAAAGGTGGATAACCCCCCCCCATAACTCCCTCCCCTCCGTTAATTGCATTTTTGTTTTTAATCATCCGGTTTGGAAAACGCGTTTCCCTTTCTGTTGGTGGCTTCTTAATTTTTCCCCGTTTTTTTTTTTTTGTGTTTTGTTTTGTTTTGTTTTAGAAAAAGCTTCAACAACCTCACTCCCCTAAATCGCCCTGTGCAATTTCTCCTACTGCTTTTCTGTCTCAGTTGCGAGATGTGGGGTGTTGAAAGGAGATGTGCGGAAAATCTAGTTTGTTGCGCACGTCTGAATTTGTTTTAAGGGGTGAAACATTTCTTTTCTCGCTGCTGTTGCTGCTGGGGGTGCGTGTGTATGTGTGTGTGTGTGTGTGGAGAAGAGAGCCAGGTAGGTTTGTTCTTCTAATTTGATCTCCTTTTGTGATCGCTTTACTTGAAAGCAAATAACGAGGAAGGAGTGCATTAAAAGGTGCCGAGGAGCTGCGTGTACAATGGGTATAGTGGGGAAGAATGGAGGGCAGAACTGTACTCAGCTTCCCTCCCCCCTCTCTTGTATTTATCTGTCTTTCCATCCTGAGGAAGCTGGCGGAGAAATCAGGCTGCATACTGAACAGTGGCAGAAAAAAATGAAGGTATCCAGGGGAGGAGGAGGTGGGAGCTGGGGCGGGGGGGTAGGGGGGAGGCTGCGGCTGAGGTTGGGTTGGGGCTGGGGGAGCAGGAAACGCAGGCATTTCAGAGCACAGACGTTGACTCTTAGCTGCAGGCTTGCAGGAGGGGGCTTTTGCAATCCCTGCACTCCACGGGAAGGTGTTAGCAGCCAGGGAGACTGTCCTCTGCAAGAGGGAGTTTGGAAAGTAGCGGGTAATGGAATGGGAAAGCAAAACACTAAACATCAAAATAAAGCCAACCCCAAGCCATGCCCCCAAAGCTGGGATAAATTGTTACTATTTTCTGAAATCTTTCATTTATGTCATGTTTAGCTTGGGCTTTTCTTTCCCCACTATTTCTCCCTTTTTGGCATCTGTCAGGAAAGTTGCATTTCAGGATGGATTGGAGGTCTGTGCCAGGCAAGGAAAAGAGATTGGGAGAGAGATGGAGAGAGAGAGAGGGAGAAGGGTTTTCTGACATTACTCAGCTGAAGTTTATTTGGTTTCACGCTCTTGGTGTTCAGAGAAACGTTTACATCCTGAGTGTAGACAAACAAACACAAAAAGCAGAGAAGCTGCAATGTAGTTGTGCTCCAGAGTTGCAGCGTCTCATTAGCACAGTGGTCTTTAAGACTGAAAAACGGAGTGGCCTGTTTTCCTTGCCAGGCTCACCCAGGCAGCCTTGTAATGGATGCACAGGCAAGACAAAAAGAGGGGAAACAAGTGGATGCAGAGAAGAGTAGCTCTGGACCTTTCTTCAGTGTTGGTGGACAGAACAAAGTTGGTAGCTGAACTCCCTTAAATGGTTGGACAAAGCAGGAGAAGATTATGTAGAGAAGAGGAGGCTGAGCTGTTGAGCTGCTCTGTGCAAATAAATGTTACTTTGATTTGGTTAAAACTGCTGATTTTCCTGCTACAGTTTACATACATATATATATATATATATATATATATATATATATATATACTTGAGAAATCTGTTTTCAAACTAGTCCTGAATTTTGCATTTGAAGGAAATGTGAAAGGTAAGAGCATGTGAGTGAGGAGTTCACTGATAGCAGTTCTGCAGACAGGCGGCAAAACAAGACACTTCTGTAAGAGCTGCAGCAAAGATTGGGAGGGAAAGGCACAGTAAAATAATTCCAGGTAGAGAGCCAGGTTTTCCAAGGAGAGTCTTCACTACCTGGTCAACAAGTTCCCTAGGAAGAGCAGTAATTTCCTTTATCACTTTGTATTTGTATGTATTAATTAAAAATAATAAAAATTAAAAAGAAAACGTATGATTTTTTTGCATGTCAAAGTTTTGCAAATAGCTTCAAGGAGCTTCTCTTAAAATGCATTTAGGTTTAGTGCAATTAAGGTACTTTTTCCTGCAGAAAAAAACCCACATCAATGTAATCCACTCTAATACAAAGAGAATGTGATCTGTGACTGAAGAATTAGAGAGGAAATTATTGTTTTGGAGATGACTGACTTTTTCATAATACCTGCATAGTTGTGCACAGAAAAGCTTCATGTGCTTTTAGAAGAAGTTACATGTGTTGGCTTTAAATAGGACGGGAAAAAAATTAAGCTTCTGTGTTATCGACTTCAGGTTTGCCTTTCATTTGAATATATTTGTATTGGACTTAAAAGATAAAAAAAACAAAACAAAACAAAACAACCACTAGCAGGTTTCATAGTTTCTGGTCTTTTAAAATATTTTTAAAAACTGGTGCAGAGTAACTAGATTGTGGATCTAGGTTGTTCCATCCTTTTTGGTTGATATGCTCAGCGGCTTAAATAGATGTACAGTGGGTGAGAAAGCTGTATTTTTTTTGCTGGTCGGCAGACGCAGAGCATATTTTGTCAGACATTTAAATATTGAGAAATCGAAGTCTTCAAGATTTTACAACCTGGCTGCCTTTAATAGGAACAATTGGAGCCCTTGTCTTGTGCAAAATGTATGTTTCTCTGCAGAACAAAGGTTTATCTTGTGGCATATTTGACAATTATGACTTAGAGGAGATCTCATAGAAGTGGTACAAATTATTGGTATCAGTTACCGACTTCAGTTGACACCTCTTCAGCGGCTCTTGCCAGGGCTGAGCTTGCCACTGTCGAATCTTTCCTCTTGCAGAAATGCCTCGCACAAGACTCTCGCTTCTCTTCCACATTTCCTACCTGGGTTGCTTTGCGCTCTGTCTTGTTTGTTGATGGAAAAAATACGTTCCAAAATAAACTTTGCTGGCTTTTGCAGTTGCCTCGCCAGCCTGCCCTGTGCCCCCGGCTGCAAGTGGCGGGTGTTGGCGACTAGGGGGAGCTCGTAGCCCGCCTGATGGCCGGGCGGGCGCGGGATGCGCTGCCCGGGGAAGGAGCAGCCGCGGCTCAGGCAGCCGGCCCTGCTGCAAAATGTGTCCAGGGTAAAGTTGTAGTATTGATTTTCATGCGAAGATCTATATAGCTCTAGCTGAGAGGGGCCGCGAGCGAGACAAATCTATTTTTAGCGAAATCGCTCTGAGTAATTGACTCGGGCGGACAGGAGTTTTTAATTAAAATTAGTTTTTAACAACGCCTTTTATAGTCAGCATACAGTGTTTAAATTCTCAATCTATTGTTGTCAGATAGTGATCAAGGTAATGATACCTGCACATGAGCGAGTGTCTGTGTGTGTGTGATTGGGGGGAAATACGGGGATCTGTTTGTTTGTTCGAGTGGAGGTAAAAACACAAAGTGAGGAAGCTGGAGTTGTAGAAGGTGTGTACAGCAATAAAGCAGACGTACACGAACATAATTTGGCATTGATTACATGTCAGAAAGCCACATTCACCTCTGCTGAGAGTATTTGATATTGGATAGTTTACCATACTTTGATCCTCAGGTCCTTACAGCAAAAAATCTGAAGTTTGCAAATGAAAATAAGCATTTATTTATTTATTCTTTCTTTCTTAGAGAAATAAGCACAAAATCACATCTGTCATGTAGAAGTTGCTGCTGAGCAGCTCACAGGCTGCTCTGCTAGGCTTGTGCTGTTCTCTGCTGCAGTCAGCTTGTGCATTGTGGATGGACTTCAGCGGGATGCTTTCTTACCCAAACATTTAATTTCATGGTGTACACATGGGTAGCTTTGATCAGTGGATATTTATTTGACCCAGCCCGAGAAATTAATCAAGTTATGGTGTTGTTCACATGGCACAGGTGTCTTCTTAATTTTAGGGCGCAGTATGTGGATAGAGGTTTTCCCGTGACAGGAAAACGCACTTTATTCTGACCTGAAAGAGAAGTAAATTAGGTCAGACAAAAGATCAGGGCTGTCATCAGCTGTACAAAAAACCTTCACTCTTGGGTAGAGAGGGCCAGCAATTTATCTGATGATTCCTCTACTTCATTTAATGTTTGAATCAAGCTAGCTGGAAGCATATAGACAGCAGCCAGCTCGTTTGACAGACTGGTAAGCTGAAGAACACAGTGCCTGGGCCACTGCTGATGCTAGTGTTCCCCAGCAGTGGGGAAAACCTTCCCTTCTCCCCTCCCAAAACCACAGACTTCACAGAGTGTGAATTTCCTTCCATTCTGTGACTGTTAACTTTTATCAAGTAATGATCCCACTCTCCTCCTCCTTGTCTCCTCTGCCCACCCAGGGCCTGTGTGCTCCTTCCTCCTATTACCTGCTCTGACTTCCACCTGTCCCACTCCCCTGTGTTGAAATGTGGTGGAAAAGTCTCCCTGCAGAGACCTGCTACCCCAAAGTATCTTTATGCCTTCTTGCTGGAGCTTTTTGTTTGTTTGTTTGTTTGGGTTTTTTTTGTTTGTTTATTTGTTGCAGTTTGGTTTCTCTAGGGTTGAGCAGCAGTTTTCTGTTGAATTTGGTCTCCCCTTTGTAGCCTCTAGAGAAAGTGCATCAAAATGTAAACAGGGGCCGGGGGCTCCTGCCTGCTTTAAAGTTAGTGGTACCATAAAAGCGCTTGGTGAAGCATCAGCATTGGCTGTAGATGGATTTATATATATGTGTCTTTTTAATGAGGGAGGGAAAAGACATCAATAACCGCATGCATTGATAAATGCGTGATTCATTCAGCTGCTCTTACTACAGCACCTTCCTCTCTCGTGTTTATTTACTTTCTTAAAATGTATCTGCACACCGTTCCTCTGCACCCACGGTTACAGACTCAGAAGCAGCTGTGTGTTCAGCTCCTGAACATCAGTTAAATTTGCTCACTCTCTGCTCTCCCTCCCAAAAAGCTGTTGCCTGCTCCATACAGTAGATTCTTGCTGGAGCTTAAAGTAGTAGCTTCTTTTTTTTTTTTAATTTTTTTTTTTCCAAGGAATATCTAAAAAATGCCTAAAGGAGGCTGTTCAAAAACAAATTAAAGCAGAGGGACACACTTCATGCGTTGCAGGCACGCGCCAGTAGAAAGGAGTTAGAAGAATATCATCATTTTACTGGCAAAAGTGACACCAGATCGGGGATTTGATTAATGGTGCAGCATTCACAGGGACTTAGTTCTGTATTTTTGACATATGCAAGTCTTTTGTGTAGTTGCCTCAGTGCATTTTTTTTTTTTTTTTTTTTTTTCCCTGGAACAGCCGATAATTTGTGTGTGCTGGATATGCCCAAGGTACTTTCCAAAGACTGAGCACTAGGCAGCACAGTATAAAAAAAGAATCCAAAGTTAAGGGAAAGGAAAAAAAACACTGGTTTACTTAACTTTTTTATGAACCCTTTTACTAAGCCACTGGAAGAAGCCATAAATTTGCTCAATGTTGTAATGAATATGGTTCAATGAAAGTAAAAAAAAAACCTGCTTAAGAAAATTGTATATGAGCAACAGTGTGCCATACACAATTGAGAGACACAGTCTCTTTTGAGCCTGATATTTAAGAAAAGAACAGAGCTGTTGTGTGTTTAATACATGTTCAAAACTAATTACTTAATTTTGATCATGCCTTTTAAATCCTTGGATAAGAATCCGTGCTTCCAATATCCTTTTCTATGGCAGTTAAAAGCCTGTACCCAAGTACTGCTCATTCTCCTTTTGTGGCACCAAGCACTCCTTTCTCTCCGTTGTTGTTTAGTTTTAAATAAAACAAATGTATTCACTGGGGAACAAAGAATGCTGTTATATCACATCATCACATCCCATTTTATCTGTTCAGATTTACAGCTTCTGCAGTCTATAGAAGAGTCTGTGCATTTTACATTCTCAAAAGCAGTAAATATTTTTTATTAATATATAGTTTACTTGAGAGGAGACACACCACTCCCTTCTTTAACACTGTACATAGTTTCTGATGAAATAACATCTGACAAGGGTTGGAGATTTGTGCGGATCCTTGGATATTCTTGGCTTTTGTTCTGTTTGGCTCTCACGTGGTTATTGTGTCGTTGTCGTTTTCCTTCTTCGTTTCCTTAAACCCTGACGTGTTGCCCAGCTCTGTGGCAGTGCTTGGGGCTTACTCTGTCTCAGGTGTATACAGAGGGTTAAACTGCTTTCTGAGGGATTCGGGCTACTTCTACAAAAGGTGTCTGACCTAGCTGCCTTGCAGGAGAGAGACTCTTAAGTTGCAGCAGTGCGTGGGGCTTGCTAGGGCATCAGGCTGACACGGGTCATTTCCCCCTACACTCTCTCCACCGCTGGGTCCTGGTCCCCTGGCTGTGAGTACCCAGCAGGGGAGGCTCAGCGGTGGGTGCCGGCCTCCATCCCGCTGTAGCGGGCAGGTGTCGGTGGCCAGCCCGCGCCAGCCGCCGGTAGCGGGTGACGGGAGGGCAGCGGGTGCCTGCCCGGACGGCCGTGGCTCGGCCCCTGCGCGGGGCCAGGCGCGGTGCGGAGGAGTTTGGCCGCTGCTCCCGCCGCCTTTGTGCACTTTGCAGATGCCTGAGAGTTGCTCAGAAAGTGAAGCTGAGCTGCGGGCCCCAGTGTTTCTCGGGCTTCCTCAGAAGGTTGCCTCTTCTGGCCAACTCAGCTTCAGACTTCTATCTAGAAAAAATAAAATACTACAAACAGTCGTTTTCCAGTCCTCAGATAAATTAAAATTTGATGCTGGATAAGCGGTGGCTAGTACTGCTGAGTGTGATGCTGATAAGATATGTAGGTATAAGCTCAACTCTGCACCTTGCAGCTGCATGGAGCTGACGGGGAGGCTCTGGAAACAGGTTATTGATAAACTTTGACGGTGAGGAGCCGCGTCGCCCGCTCTGAGCAGTGTTAGTCTTTGTGCAGCGAGGATCCTGACACTGATCTCGGCGATAACCCAGCTAGAGAGCGTGTGATCTGAGCCATTTCCGTTAAGCATGTTGATGTTACAGTAAATGTGAGGTGGGTGTTGATTTGAAAGGACATAATTTTCAGGCCTGCTTTGGGCCAACACCCTGAAAAGTAAGCCACTTCTTTATGCTCGATCCTCAACCAGGCTGAGCCCTTTCTGGATGTGCCCTTTCTGGATGTGCCTTCAAGACAGCAGCGACTGCGTGCAGGGCATGGTGTGCTCGGTGCACTGTGGCACATCTGTGGGCAGCTACCCGTGCCTGGACACCAGGAGCGGTGACCCATGGCAGACTTTGGGCAGCCCTGGCCTGTCCCAGAGACAGGTGACTCCTGGGGTAGCCCGTGATGGGCATAAGGGTGGACGGTGGCTGTGGAGGGGTGCTGGGACAGGCAGGGCACCCAGCAGCACCCCTGTGGCAAAGGCACTGCCAGTGGTTGCCTTAACCACCCTGTTACCGATTTGTGCAGAAATTGACCGTGGAGGGGAGGTTTCACATGCAACACTTCGGCCTGACACCAAACCGTTCCCTCTTCCCCCTTTCTTTGCTTTCTTTTGATACAGCAGGATGGGAAAAATTAGGAAAAGAATAGGTTGGCAGTTTTTAGATCTCTTCTTACCTTGTTTCTGCAGTGCAATGAAAAGGCAAGATAATACTTTATGGCTGACTGGACCTAGCCTCACCCAAACCCTGAGAAAAAGCATCTACAGTTCTGTCCTTTGAGGCCTTGGAAACGATTTTTAGTAACACAGTCTTTTTCAGTATTAATGGGTACGATTTTGAGACATCTGACAGGCAGAAAGTAGTTAGCATGTGCATTTGCTTTAATACTGGGCATGAGAGTGTTGTTTGCATGGGGCACATATGCTCTAATGATGTCACCACGCTGAAGTAGAAGCACTGGTGGTTTTGTGACAGTGCCTTTTTGGAATTAAGGAGTTTGTCCACTGTATTTTGGCGTGGTAGGCAGCCAGAGAGGCTGGAGATGCTGCCTAGAGTCCAGCCAGCAAGTGCGATGTTTTTCAAAGTAAAGCAAAGGATTTAGATTGTCCAGTTGCATTAATTTCATGAAGCCATCGGATAACAACAGAGTCACTCACATTGCCGTAGACTGTGCACCCCGACTTGCTGTGCTCCCTTGACAGGCAATGCCAAAGCAGTCTTCCTTGGAGTAATCTCTGGGTGCAGGGAAAATGCTAGGCACACCTTAACACACCTGGAAGAACAAGGGCATGAGTCCTGGCTGGAAATAGCTTGTTTGCATTTTTTTCCTTTTCCCACGTAAGGGAGATGGTTTCCCTTCTCCTTTTTTGTGTGGCTTGGTTTCTCCTGATTAAAAAAAAATATAAATTCATTTTAAATAAATACTCATGAGGAAACACCCTCCTCCCCTGAAAACCCAGCTACCAACAAACAGCAATAAAACCACAGAGTTAAATTCAAATAATGTGAAGCGAGTCATTTGAAACCCACAGACACAAGTGGAGTTAGAAATTTAGATTGAGACTGGCCTAAATTGCCCCATTGGTATTAAAGGACTTCTTAAACAGCCTAAGATCTTGGCTGTTGTATTAACCAGGCATGACCCAATGTGTTATGGGCTGGACTTGCAGGCTTTTTTCTCTTTCCCTTTGTGGATTTTAAATCTCTCCTGTTATGTTACTTGAATGTAGGTTTTTAATAGCTTAATTGAGTTGTCAATAGAAATCCTTCTTTTTTAAATTTATTTTTTATTTTTTTAATTCTGAGTTAGAAAAAAATATATGTAAATTGACATGGATGAAATGCATTTAAAGATCTATTCAGTATTTTGTTTTTCATTCTTTTATGTCTGTTTTCCACTTCCCAAACAAGGGGATGTAATGTAGCTTCTGCATTGTTGGGTGTATGGCTGGTCTCATGCTTGATGATTTATTAAGCTCCAATAAGAAATAGAGTCAAGTAAAAAAACTCTTTTGATGGTTTGAAACCAAATAACTACTGATCACCAGGGCTCGGCGTATCAAGAAAACAAAAAGCTGATTTTTGATAATGTAATGACTGCCAAAATATGAAGGAATACCAGATGTTATTCTAAAAAAGTGCCATTGCGGAGTCCTTGGAAAGGGAAAGTGAGCACGGGTACGTGAACAGGCATACGTGGATTTAACTAATATTCTAATGAAGTGTAAAACTGAAAAGAAAGAATTTGCAACAGTTTAGCTGTTTAAACCTCCTTCATGTTTCCACAGACGCCTGGTCAGGACCCTTATCAAATGCAGCAGCAGTTTTCTATGATTTCTGAAGAGCACAATTCAAGTTGCAGGCAAAAAACCCATAATCCTCACATCAAAAAGATAACAAAGTTGAGATCTGTGCTTTTATTTTTATTTGTGTTATATATATATATAAATATATATATAAATGCCAAGATTCAGCCTTTATAATTTGAGAGACAGAATTTAATCTGAAGGCTTTACAGGAATGTTAGGGGAAACCAGTAACAAGGATTTTCCGTCTCTGCCACCTTTTCTCCTTACAACCCTTGGTTCAGTTCCTAGTTTTGTGTTGTCTTTTCCAGCTCTTTGTCCCATCTCCCACGTGCGTATCTGTGTGCCTGTGTATGCGTCTCTGTGTGCGGGTTGTTGGTGTTTTGTTTTTTTTAATATTTTGACACTCTGCTCCGTCTTAATAGGAATTCTTCCTAGAAATAGTCCACACATTTCTAAAGGACCCTCTTCGCAGTCCTTTTCTTTTGGCTCTAAGGTGATGTATATGTAATTGGTAATTAAAGGTGCAAGCTCTCTTCAATATAAACAATATTGCTCAATGTTAGATCATTAAAGGGAACCGCTGCACTAAATAATTACCTTTTGCGTCGTGACACACTGTTTGCAGGCATCTGCTCCTTTCCCAGCAGCCCCTGTTCAGGGCAGGGTTATGGTTGCATTTTCACTAAGGCAAGGAGGCATCTTTTCATTATATAAATTGGTGAATTATTAATGTACTTTTGTCTTCAAACTCCTTTCCAACTTAGATTAATGGGAAAAAGGTAATTACTGGTTTTCAGAATGAGTGTATATATTTGGAAAGCTTGGTGTGAGTTAGGAAACTGAAGCCTTCCTGTGACCACCTTCTGCTCCAGCAGGACGGTCCGTGCTCGGGCACTTCTCTGGGGTTCCCATCCTTTTCCTGCTGCTGCTGGTGCTGCTGTTGCTCTCTGCTGTGCTGTTAGTGAGTTCTGATGCAACTTGTAATACAGCTGGTAGACACTGATCAATTATTTATTCTGGAAGGCGAAAATGGGGATGATTCCTTTTCTAAACGGCCTTATTCATGGCTTAGCTATTTTTGTTGCCAGGGAATATATTTCACCTTCTACCTCTTGTAGCTTTCCTATGCAGTGTGGTTTTTTTGTTGTTTGGGTTTTTTTGTTTTGTTTTGTTTGGGGTTTTTTATTTGTGTTGTTGTTGGTTTGGTTTGTTTTGTTTTTTCTCTTTTGTTTTGTTTTGGTTTTGTTTTGGTTTGTTTTCCAATTTGGTGAAGAGTGGGACAAAACTCCTTTTGTTTTTGGCCAGAAGGAGAATCCAGTTCTGGATTATAATATCTGTTTATCTTAGTCCCACTTCAGTGAGGTATATTTATGTGCCTTGCTTTCCTCAGGAAATCCATAAGCAAACCGCTCAGGCTAACAGAGAACATTTTCCCTCCTATTCCTTTAATCCTGATTTGTTTAGAGGTCTCACTCACTGATTTACATACTGTTAGTTCCTCTGTTTTGTTCAGCCCAAATCCTATAGTCCCTGCAGAGGCAAAACAGCCTTAGGCAAAAGTCAGTGGAAATTTTGCCCAAGTAAAGACCAAGGTTTGTATGATTTGTCAGTTACATGGCAGAACAAGAAAAAACACACCAAAAAACCACGTTTTTCCCCAGCAATAGATTGTGATCTATAATTATTTTACAATGTAAGAATTATCTTCAAAATACCCATTAAAAACACACTGTGTTTTATTAATTGTGAAATCAGAAGTTACTTATTTCTTAGAAACTGATGCAGGTCACTCAGACATGCTTTCCCAGCCTGTGGGGGTAATGGTATGAAATCCATCAGGTCTGTGGTCAAGATTGAAACAAAAAATGTCTGTTAACCTATATAGCAACTGCAGGGACTTTTGAAATCAGGAAAACAGAGTGGAAGATTTTAGACTCAGCCAATATTCCAGTATGTTAAATAAGTACCTCATTCTCTTTCCCACTGTACACACTCTTGAAACCCCTTAACTTCTCATGAAATGGTATCCTGTTTGCCTTACTCTTGCAGAGAGTTTGCTGTAATTCGTGCTAATGGGTGGTCATTTAACCTTGCCCGTATCTTTGTAATGGGACAAAGTGGTACTAATTTTGTATGCCACACGGAGCCTGATCCTGCTTGTTTGGAGCACACAAGCACTTTTCCCCCCCTCTCTCAGAAACAGGAGGAGAGGTTTGGGTGCATAAGCTTTGCTGGATGGGGCCTTGGCCAGATGGCTGAGAGATGCGGTGGGAATTAAAAGGTGGGATAAAAAGAGAGGAACTATTTCAGAAAGTGACTCGGGGCTCAAATGTTTGCAAAATGGCTCTTTGCTAATATTCTTGCAGTGCTGGCAGCAGTGGGAAGGAGCTGTCAGCAAAGCTATGCCAGGTCAGCCTTTCCATTTTGTTTCAGGCAGGCTTGGTTGCAAAATATATTTAAATCATTCTGGGAGAGTGGAAAAGCTGAAAAAGAAAAGAAAGATCTAATCAGGCTTGGCTTCTTATGGGGTGGGTGAGGGGAGGATGGGCCTCTTGCGATGCATCCTTCAGAGTCTGTGAACATTCAAAGCAATCTCTTTCTCTTCTCCCCTTGTCCCTTTCCTCCCTCTTTCTCCTTGTCCATGTAAAGCAGAGGCTGACCATGTGGAACCGGCACTCGCCGACGAGGATGAGAGCCTGGCAATAGCAGAGCCAGGCGGCATCAGCATCGCCGCAGGCGGGACAGACCCCGACTTGTTAACCTGTGGACAGTGTCAGATGAACTTCCCGCTGGGAGACATCTTGGTTTTTATAGAGCACAAGAGAAAACAGTGCAATGGCACTGGTGGTGCCTGCTATGAAAAAAGCATGGATAAGAGCAGCCCTCCCCCCTCCTCACGCGCCGAGCTCAGGAAAGTGTCAGAGCCAGTGGAAATCGGGATCCAAGTCACACCCGATGAAGAAGACCGTCTTCTCACGCCTACAAAAGGAATTTGCCCCAAGCAGGAGAACATTGCAGGTACAGCATGTTTTACACTCAATCAACTGCCTAGGTAATCTTTTAACAAGAGCCCTCTAGAAAGTGCCATGAAAGAGACGCTGCACTAACAGATCTTTATAGGAGCCATTTGTCTGGGGGATCCTCATGGTTGCAGGGCTCAGCAGGGCTGTCCACCCCATGTTTAATTCAGTGTAGCTATCTGTGTAGGGTCCCCTCCTAGAGAGAGGGGACTCTGGATCACCCAGGAGATCCCAGTGGCAGCCTGTACACATTGAAAAATGCAGAAGGTTGGGGTCAGAAATTATTTCACGAGTGTTTGTAAGCAGGTAGCAATGATGGAGGGATAGGCGTCTTTGGTAAGATGCTTGATTCAGTCCAGTTCAGACACACTTTGTAATACGTAGACCCAATGGGAAGGAGAAAACCCTGACCTCACTGAAGACAGTGCTAAAACCCCTCTTCCTACCAACTGCAGTGGAAAGAGGATTTGGTTGCCAGGGCAAAGCACAGGTTCATTAAGTCCTTGCTTGTTCCTCCTGCTGGGGTAGATATCAGCTGCCTGGTTGGCATTGGCGCCTGTGCTGCCTGTCCTGGCTGCAGATGGCTGGAATTGAGTGGGTGACACCTCCATTTCCATGCACACCCCAAATGGGCCTTTGGAAAGAGAACACAAGAGCATAGGCTGGCCCGGGTGAGCAAACTGCAGGCATTTCTTTTTCTAAAAATCTTGGACATGGTGCAGTTAATGTTTACTGCCTGGCTGAGCGATGGGCAGGCAGGTGATGGCATCAGCTGGGTGAGCTGCTGTGCAGCGGCTTCTGCAGCACACCCGGCGCGGGGCCGCTTCCGTTGGGCAGGGCGTTTCTCCCCTCCACAGCTGTGTGTTCCTCTGCTGTGGTGAAAGGAAGGCTCTGCTCCCTGCCAATGAGTGGGGTTCTATGTTACATAGCAGGATATCCCCTCAAAAAGGTTTTTTTTTTGTTAAAATCAACTGTATCCCATACAGAAGACCAGTGGCAATTTGTCTTTGCTGCCACTATCAATTTCTGTAGGAATTGTCCGACAGGATTAGATCTGATTGTCCAGGATCCTGCCTGTAGTAGAGATGTTCCTATGAGGGGATCCTGAGAAGACTTGTGATGGGCTCCTGTCTTCACAATTGAAGCTTAAGAGATTCCCACTTTTAGGACTGGAGGTCTCTGAGTCAGTCCGCAGCATCTCTTGACAGGCTTGGCCATCATGTAAATGAGAATGTGGGCTTTGAACTGCTGCAGTCTTCAGATCTCCAGATGACCTGCCTCTTCGGAGAGGGCATATGCCACCCATTGACTACCTTGTTCCTTCTAGGAGTTGTTTTTGAATGCAGTCACCATCTAGGCATGGGGCAGCGGGTAGCTTTGGGGACACTAGCAGTGGCAGCCTGTGCCATTTTTGTAAGCAACTCTACTGTAAGATGTGACCGCATCCCTTCTTCATCCTTTTCTAGCTTTTCTCATCTTTTTCCAGCTTTCCCCATCCTTTTGCAGTTTTGAATGCATTTCTTGGCAGAGATTGCTACCTCATGATGTAGCAGTTTTGAGGGCTAGATTTCTTTCCAATTTGGTAGGAGCAGAAGAGAAGTATTCAGGACTTTCTCCCCGAGTCTACTGAAGGCCTGGTGCTGAGCACTCTCAATAGCTATTGATTGCTTTGCAAGTTGGTGGCACTCAGGCCCTTGTAGAGGGTGCCCAGTGCTTAGTAAAGTTGGTCTAGGACACTTGGTAGTTCAGATCTCATCTCTTACTATCTGTGCCCCAGTTCAGTCCACAGACAAATACGTCAGTGGCTTTACCCAGAATAGAGGGTCCTGTCCCACCCCAGCTTCTGGAGTTCAGCATCAATATTACTTAACACTTTCACCATGCAAAAAATCTGCTGGGGGAAGGAGTGAGGGGATGTTCACATGTGGGAAAGGCATAAAAAAATTTAAAAGCCAATCTGGGGCACCTAATCTCTTTGCGACTAAACTGAGTATCAAATGAAAATACGTAGAAAAGATTTTGAATTGAGAAAAATAAAAGGGTTTATAATTTGATTGGCATTTTCTCAGCAGTGCACGGAGATAGGGACATCCACTAAATAGTGCAGTAATAATGCTTTCTCAATTAGAAGCCCAGCTCCAAGATAAAAAGGTGCAGTGTCCTTCCATATTTTTTTTTAATAGCAGCGGATAGTTTTCAATAGTAGGATAAAAGCCTCACATTACAGCCATGGAGGGTAGCCATGAAAAACCCACAGAAGTCATTCACTGGAAAGGCTTTAGTGGGATATACCAAACCCCTTATTTATATTTCAATAGAAAGGCTTTCTGCATTAGCCAAGAAAATCAGAATCTGCATTTAACATTAAAGGTATTTCCCAGTGAGCGGCTGTAGAGCATTGTTGTTAGATTTGTTAAAAAAAGAGACTAAATACGATTTCATAAAAGGGAAACTTAATCTCTAAGGCAGCTTTCTCCCACCCTGCCACCCCCTCCCTCTATTTTTTTATTTTTTTGGTAATAATGCAACAGCCTACAGTATTTTTACTTTATATGTGACGAAAGATATTCTTAGCCTTTCTGTACTGCGACAGGAAGAATGAATTTCTTTATTCCACCAAGAAATATGTAAAATAATCCCTTAGAAGTATGGGGAGATATGTTTGTTCAAAGCATTTAAAATGTTATTTTAATCAAAGGCACAAAACACTCTACATGCTGTGTCAGCTAAAGGAGACCATTACATTTTAACAGAAAATCATGCTCTTTTTCCCTCTCTTAGCTAGCCCCCACCTTTGAAACTAACTTTTTTTTTTTATTAAATAAAAAGGCGGAAAAGATTAAAGAATAAAAAAACTTCAGTGGCTCAAATATATAAAGTAATTTAATATGGTGGAAGCATTAATTATTTTAGCTTAATTGAATTCTGAGGACTGCAGTAGTTGCATTTTTGTAGACAAGCTCTGTTTATTATTTCTTTGTGTAGATTAACAGTAAAGGAAACATAGATAACTTTCAGTTATTTATTGTAAAATAAATGTGTCAATTCATGTGTAAAGCAAGCTGTTCAAAGATAATTGAGTCTTTATATTTGAAGAGGGAAACCAGAAATCACCCACTCGCCACTCCGACTCCCTGAAATATGCTGCCACTGCTGCTGCCCTCAAATAAGTTTCACCTCTTCTCCTTGATCTTGTTATATTTTTAGACCTTCTTCTTTGGTTGAAATTATTTGTACGGCCTTCTGCATCAAACCTTACAGTTTGCCATGGCTGAGTGTAGTCAGGGTATGTCAAGCATCAAGCTTGGCTCTGCCGTTGCACCTCTCTTCCCTCTGGGTGTGAGGATGTTGGGATGCAGCTCTGTGCATTCTGATGCAGGGTGCTCCAGAATCCTGGGGTTTTCTCCTGCCTTTTTAAATTTCTTTTTGCTTTTCTTTCTTTCTTTCTTTCTTTCTTTCTTTCTTTCTTTCTTTCTTTCTTTCTTTCTTTCTTTCTTTCTTTCTTTCTTTCTTTCTTTCTTTCTTTCTTTCTTTCTTTCTTTCTTTCTTTCTTTCTTTCTTTCTTTCTTTCTTTCTTTCTTTCCTTCCTTGCTTGCTTTGCTTGCTTTGCTTTCTCTGGTCATTGAATGTCTCTTGATCACAGTGGACCTTGGGCCACTTCAAGGGAGGCAAGTAGAGCTCAGGAGTCTGCAAGAATTTGCATGCACACAACACAAATCTCCAACTGACATTTCTAGGTATCAGTAGAGACAAAGGCAACTTCATGTCTGTAATGAGCTTTTAAAGACCTTCTGATAATGAAGTCTGTCATCTTTTCCTGACTTGTAACTTGTAAATCAAGTATGTTCAAGGCACTTTAATTTAGTTAACACTGTAAGGTGCTTGGTAGCCTGTTAGCTGGCACTGGGAGGACATGACTTGCTGAGGAGAAGTCTGCCCTGTAAAGTGGTGTTTTCTTTCAAATTGGCTGACCTGTTTGAAAATCAGTTCTGCCTCTTGTGCAGCAAGTGTGATAGTATCAAACAGATGTACCAGACTGTCTTACAGCAAAACAGCCAGGCCAATGAGTCGGCTGGGAGTTATCAGTCACTGCTTCTTTCACTCACTGCAGGCAGGTATTTTTTGAAAAAAATAGGCCATTGTTGTATTTTATACCTCTTTTTATCTTTCATATTTATCAGATCTTGTGCATAACCAGGTGACCTGTCCTGGCTGAAGAAGGCTTTGGGTATGTGGATCCTGCTGTCCTGTGACTGCTGGTATCTTCTGTCCTCCTCATGAGCACTGCTGGGCACTAGGCTGTTTGTTAGCAGGGCTCTCTGAAATGATCCAGATTAAAGAAAAAGTGCCTGTTGGCTTGTTTTAACACTGGATGATTTCAGAGAACCCCAGCAGAGAGGAGGGAACCTTAATGGGGCAGCCACCACATGGACCAGACCTTCTCCAGCTTCCCTGTCCGGTCTGCATACCGTCACAGGCAGATAACCACAGAGGCAGCAGAGATTCATTAAGACTGCGTAGTTAATTTCCTCAAAGACAGTGCTAGGAAAAAGGGAGGCAGTTGATTGGAATTCCTCGCTCATCTCATCCCGGCCACCAGTGCCGGGCTCCATACATTATGTACTTGATCGGCATAGTGAAAAAAGGCTCCCTGTCAGAGGCAGGATTTAACTGCAACCCCTGCTCCATGAATGTTCATTTCAGGCTTTTGAATGGTAAAACTGCCAGTGAGAGAAACTAAATAACTTGCATGTGCTGGAAGCCAGAGATAAACACTGCCGCAGGTTGCCATGAAATAGGCTATTTGATATATTTAGAATTGTTATTTTTCTCCAAATTAAGATTAGTTAAATCCATGTGTGTTGTGTGAGTGATTGTTAACTCAATGGCATGGATTATCCTTTTTTCAAATCATGACAGCTAATTATTATTGCTGTCTACCCTGAGACATTCACTTACAATGTACCATTATGGACCTACACACCCGTATTAACTGTCGGACTCAGCCACCGTGATGCCTTCACACGAGGGGAGGAAAATGCCAGCTGAAACACCCCAAGGCTGGTGGCGGTGATCTTGGGTAGGTTGGGAAGAGGTGTCCTGAGCAGTGCCGAGCCAGCACAGGGCATGGGACACAGCCTCTTCCCGAGGCTGCCGTGGCAGCGGGTCCTGCTGTCAGCACCTCTCCAGGGCAGTGGGTCTTGCAGGAGCAACTTGTCAAAGCCAGGCCAGGAAAAACACTGTATGAGAAAGAAGAGGCTTCCAGAAGTGTGTGGTAACAGCGCCTGAGAAACTGCGATTGTAGCTGCAATGCTTTTTTGCGAGGCTTTTCCAGGCTTGTTTCTTCCTTCGTGTCTGCCAGGCTTTTCCTGAGAGCAAAGGAGTTAGCTGGCCTTCTACTCTGCAGCTTCACCAGGTATTTAGCAACATGTTTTGCTAATTGGTGTTGCTCAGCAGTATGGGGGGGGGACGACACACAGAATGTGTCAACCACTGCTCCCCTCGGAGCAGGGTTAACGAGTGAGCCTCCTGCCCCTGGGGACTTCAGCCGAGGTCGTGGGGAGAAAAACAAGTCGTGTGATCTCACCCAGGGCCCTGCTGTGCTCGGGCAGGGAGGGGGGCACGTCAGGGGAACCTGGCTCTCCACCGGGGACAGGGCACCCCCAGCCCATGGGAGGGGCCCCGCAGCAGCAGCTGCCCTTCCCTGGCTCACTGCGGCTTCAAGTTTTAAGGCTGCTGGTGAAGCCAGATGAAGGGTCTCCAGGAGTTGTGATCCCTTCTTTAGAGGATCCTTAGGGGACCCGGTGCGGAGGCGGTCCTGTGGCGGCTTGGTAGGCTCCCATCCTCAGCGTGCAACCCCCGTCCCGCTCTCCCGGCTGGCAGTGAGGGACTGGGATGTGGCCGCTTGGCTCTTGCCTCCCGCCAGGGCAGCGGTAGGCACCCTGATAATCCCCTCAAAGAGTTAAAGGTGAGGAACCTGCCGATTACGAAACCCTTTCTTCCCCTTGCTTGAACTCCACCGCACCCATGTGGCGCGGCTCCAGCCCCCTCTGCTCAGCCCCGGCCCGGGGCCACCGACCGCCCTCTCCCCGCCGCCCTCAGAGCTTGCCCTCAGCCGTGTCCTGCGCCGGGCCGGCCCCGCTGGGCACTGAGGCTGTCCCGGCATCCCCCAGACTCAAGTGTGAAGTTAATCACGAATTTTAAGATCAGACACACACACAAAAAATAACCCAACAAACAGCAGACCACCTCTGAGGAATATTATGCCCTCGATTTTCCCTATGGGTTTTTGTCTTTTTTGTTTTGTTCCTTTCACCATCCTGTTTTTGAAAATTATTTTCTGCACTCTGTGTGTGGTTAGCTGGATTCCCATGGGGCCAAGATGGTAGGTGCTGGTGCTGGATTGCCATTGGGGCATCGGGGTCACCCCACTCACCCTGCTTTAATCTGGGTAACTCCCCTGAAACCAGCAGTGCTACGCTGGATGGATGGGGTGGTGCAAGCGGGGACCTGCCCCCAAACACCCAGAGAGCTCGCTGCTGTTATTTTCTCTCTCTCTAGTCTCTTTTAGTTACAGTCATCTTTGGTTTTACATGTGACAATGCTAGGTAAAACCTTTTTGACAGAAGTGCCATTTTGCAGGCTGATGAGAGGGGATTTAAGAAGTTCATTCAGTACACGTGGCCGGAGTTTTCTTGCTCCAGGGTGGTTTTGTATCAGGAATCACTCTGTAAGAGCAAAACTTGCTTGTTTGCACCAGTTTGGCACTGCCGTTACCCTCTTTTAATTCAATGGGAGGACTCTGGACTTACTCAGAGGTAGAGCCCAGTGAAAATGTCACCCGGCAAAGTGTTTTTTTGCCTTTAATTTCAGCCCTCTTGTGAAATTACTTGGGCCATAGGTGGGAGACCAGAAACCATGTGTGTATCTCTTATTAGCATGGAAAGATTAGTAGATATTTTAGACACCGCTAATGGTAAATAATGAAAAGGCTCTGGTCAGCCAGTCATTACTCATTTTTCTTTACAGTTCTGTGAGCAACTGTTAGGATCAAAGTCAAAGTAGTGGCCAATCATCCTATAGACTGCTTTGGCATTTGTGTGGATGTGACTAATAGCAATAGGCTTGTACTCAGTGGCGTATTGACTGCAAAACAGGAGTTTATGTGTGTACACAGGCAGATTCTGCACTGGGATGTAGCCGAAGGAAAGCTGGTTGCATGGAAGTACTATAAAGCAGAAACGCTCCCTCTAGATAGAAAAAGTCGATGTTCCTGTGATGCAGTGAATAAATATGCCAAGGCACAGAAATGGTTCCTTTGCTTCAGCAGGACAGAAGTGCTGCTATAGCATGAGGCTGCCTCCCTTCATGTCTTTTCCATAGATTGTTTTTCTTCCTCAGACCGTGTTTGAACTGTGCTGCCTACACACAGTGACCAAATCGGCTGTGACATAAAGGTTGAACCTTTCTAGGGTTTTTTGGAGACTGGAACATTTTTCTATCATAACTGGAGAAAAAAAAAAACCCTGTGAAGTAATCATACTTTTTTGTACAAGAAAGGCTTGTATTTCTGTGTCATGTCACATAACTTCAAAGGGCATAGATTTGGGGTTGAGTTTCAGCGCTGGCTTCTGTGGCCGAGTGGGAAGATGGGAGCCCGGAGGGTGAGAAATAGAGGAGAGAAGACAGGTACAGAAATAAGCTGTATTTCTCAGCAGACAAGCCTGGAAGCCCAGAGAAAGTGGGTAGCTCTCAGCTTGGGAAGCACACATGCACTCGCTCACTCCAGCGAGAGCATCCTTTTCAGCATGGTTCCTTCTCCCTCTTCTCTCCCACCCTCCAAATGGTAATTGGTGGGCTGTGCAGTATAAATGTTATTAAAGAAAAAAAAAAGAAAAAGAAAAAGTGGGTGGGTGGGGTATCTAGGGATTTGGTGTCTAAACTCAGGAGTTAAGCCGGAAATCCCAGAGATGTAATGAAAACAAAACGGACTTTTCACTTGCGCTGTGGCATTCTGGCAGTGAGAATGCTTTTGTGAGCCAATGTTTTCATTGTAGGTTTTCTCCAGAGAAGTAGTGGAAACGAATCGTTAACCCCTTAACAGGAACAAATGCGGTTGCTGCAGCAGGGAGAGGAGACCTGTTTTGGCTCCTAGTTGCCATGCTGGAGAGCTTGGGGGTGTGTGTATGTTTGTGTGTAGTGGGGAAGGTGGGGTAGACACCGCTTGTAAGGAGTTTAATAATCTTAATGGCAGATGTGAAGTGGTTACTTCGCGGTTGTTGTTTTTTCCTCTTTGCATGTGTGCCCCTGCAGAAAGATTCTAGCGTGATCAGCACAAACCACTGTTAAGCCCAACAGCTCTTAAACTTGCTCTTTCTTCTGGCATTTAGTAGTATATTTCTTGAGTGAGAAAAGGAGGACCCTGCTCGCTGGTCCCTCAGCAGGGTCATAAAAGCTGCAGATGGAAAAGACCTACCAAGTAGCAGATCCCAGTTTTCATGGAAAGTGGAAGTACAGGACGTGTGTCTGTCGCAGGCATGTTACACATACAGCTTTAAACGTCCACCAGCCTTGGACAGGGTTCAGCTTTACTGTAGTGAGCCCCTTCATTAAAAAACAAGGGAGTTTGGGGAGGAAGGGAGGTGGGAGTGATTAATCTAATTTACCTTAACAGCCACTTTTGGTGAAGAGATTGTGTATCCCTGTCCTCCACGTTCTGATTAGGCTGCATTTTATTTCGATGTTTTATTTCACCTTTTGATCATGGCTGGCACTTATGATATTTCTCTCTCCACTCTCTCATTAGGGTATTTTATCTGCACATATCCTTGCAAGCAATATAGAGCATCAGCCCCCTGCTTTAGCTAAAGAGAATCTCATCTACCCTTCAGCATCTCAGAAGAGCAATTAAAATCATTATACACCTTCATCCAGCTGCCTTAGATCCTCTGGTCCAGCCCTTGCATGCAGGTTGTGGAACTCTCAGTGCTGTGCAGACTTTGGATGTAATTGCATAGCTGCTGCAAGGGGCTGTGTCTCTGCAGCTGACCTTGCTCAGCATGTCTGGCCTCTGAATAGATGTTTGCCTTCTTTCTTCCTACTTTGACAGCTCCCCCCCTCCTCACTCCAGCCCCTCACTCTGCCCCAGCCCACTTCTTGTCTGCTCATGCCAGGAAAGCACCCGTGGTGGCAAGGTATTTGTGGCTGCAACTGCCTTGGCAATGAGCAGAGGCTGAGGAGAGCATCAGTTCTTCTGCACTCCCCTGTTTGAAGAGGGGAAAAATAAAAAAAGAAAGAGATGCTGCTGAATAAATGATGGTTCAACATATTTTTTATACCACGCTGCTTTCGTAATGGTCATTTAAACAAGGTGGAGTGGTGGGGGAGGAGAGAACAAAATGAGACTGCAGACAGGGTTTAGACAGCCCTCTTCTTATTTTAAGGCATTTATTATTTTCAGAGTGAAACCTGTAGCCAGCTAATGTAACTGTAAAAGTCTCTTTTGAATTACTGGCGAGGCGCTCTGAAGTATGCTATTGTAGCTGATGTACTTGAACACAGGCAAAACCCAGATTTGAGTTTAGCACCTACTTGTTTTATTTTCTTTAATAAACCAACTCCTGGCTCAATTTTTCCTTTCAATACCAGCTTTTCGTTTCCCGTTTTCTAGAGTGCCTTATTACTAGCTCATAAAAAGACTTGGAAACTGAAGGGAAGTTTCCCGAGCAAGAAAGATTTTTTTTCCCTTTCTTTCCTTTCTTTCTTTCTTTCTTTCTTTCTTTCTTTCTTTCTTTCTTTCTTTCTTTCTTTCTTTCTTTCTTTCTTTCTTTCTTTCTTTCTTTCTTTCTTTCTTTCTTTCTTTCTTTCTTTCTTTCTTTCTTTCTTTCTTTCTTTCTTTCTTTCTTTCTTTCTTTCTTTCTTTCTTTCTTTCTTTCTTTCTTTCTTTCTTTCTTTCTTTCTTTCTTTCTTTCTTTCTTTCTTTCTTTCTTTCTTTCTTTCTTTCTTTCTTTCTTTCTTTCTTTCTTTCTTTCTTTCTTTCTTTCTTTCTTTCTTTCTTTCTTTCTTTCTTTCTTTCTTTCTTCTTTCCCCTATGGCTTGGCCTGGAGCCAACCTGTCTTTCAA
The DNA here is from genome assembly GCF_020740795.1 of Apus apus. Taxonomy (NCBI): domain Eukaryota; kingdom Metazoa; phylum Chordata; class Aves; order Apodiformes; family Apodidae; genus Apus; species Apus apus. The sequence goes on along the minus strand of NC_067286.1, from coordinate 52,909,928 downwards.
CAAGTAGAGAGCCATTCCAAGTTGAAATTTATAGAGCAGAGTCCAGGTTCAAGGGCTGAAGCCCGCCAACAGCTCGAGCCTCTTTGTTACTGATTAATTCTGCAAGCGGTTCAGCTGGTTTGCTCACTTCTGCCGGCTCTTCAGAGCACTGCAGCGCTCCTTCCGAGCCGGCTGTCGCTGCTTCTCCCTTCCCTGCTTTTACCCCTCACTTTACAGCATCCCCCCACCCCCAATTCATTTTAACCCCATGCAATCCAATCTGCACCGAGTTCGCTCTACAGTAAAATTATAAAAAAAATCCTTTCCCTCGTCTTCTTTTATTTCCTCCCTATTGTTTTTTTCTTTTCCCTTCAGCTAATTTTAAACGTCTGGAGCTTCCCATTTCACTTCAGCTCGTATTAACGACTGCTTCTTGGCATCATTTGGAACCTAAGTTCCAGGTTTTAATTAGTTTACTCAAACACATGCTGCAGCGGGGCAAAATAGTTTCTTTCAGCTTTACCTGCAAAGGATGTTTCCCTACTCAGCGAGGGGGTTTCCCTCACAGAGGGATTTGAAAGGCAGAAGTTTTCAAGTGGTCTCAATATGGGGCCCCACAAGAGTGAGTGTGGGAGGTGAGGGGGAGAAAGAGCAGGAAGAAAAAAGGAGACAAAAAACCCCAATGAGTATGGGAAAGTACCTCAAAATGAGGATGGTCCCAGTCCTGCAACAAACTGGATATCAGAGCATAACCTTATTGACGTCAGTGGGGTTTTGCCATTGGCTTTAGTGAAGGCAGGATTTCATCGTTTGCCTGCACCAAACTGTAGTTATGCCAACAGTCCTCATACAGTCAGCAGGATTACTGAAAGTGCAGAACGTTAAGCATGTCTGTAAGTGTTGGCAGGATTAAGATCTATGCTGGTATTTTCAGACCAAGTGAAATGCATGTGGGAGGTTTTTGAAGAAGAAAGTGCATGGGAGTTTTAAAAAAAGGAGAATATAGCCAAGGCTGCCATTTTTAAGTGCCTTGGGGAAAAACCTAGGTTGCTATTAAAAATATCACAGGACTAATGTGTTACTAATTGTGACACAATTAACTTCGTAAAAGTATTCGATTGTGAGTCCCAAGAAAATAAAAAGGTGGGGATGTATAGCTAGAAATTCAGGCCGGTGTTTCAGTTTAAACATGTCTTTTTTTATTAGCTAGAAATAAAAGCAAGCCTACAGGTCCTTTTGCACCATGCATCTTGGTTACTCTGCTCCTAGAAGTCTAATTTTGAGTAAGTTATTTAAAGAATTAAAGACAACAACAAAGAAAAGAAGCTCACATCCAGTAGCTGTCTGAGACTCCTATCTGTGGCTTTACCACAAAGCTCTTAAATTCTTGTTTAAACGTTTCTCCAGAGCTGTTACTTTGGAAATAAAAATGTATGCTGTTTGTCTATAGCAGATTAAAAGTTTACCTTTAACGTGACAGCTTTTCAAATCTAGTGTCGGAAACATGCCTCTATTTTATGGTATTATGAAACAGGTCTGGAGCAGAAACAATGTCTTTGACTAAGAGAGAATGAGATAGAATTTGTGGGTTTCTTTCTTTAATGGTTTATAACCAGAAACCTTTTCTATGTCTGTCTCTGAAACTTTTGTGCATACAAGTGGCTGGCACATGTAAACCACACTTTGAAATTTAACATTTAACCTTAAAAAAACTTAAGACTTCAGCAAAATGGAATTTATTTATTTATTTATTTAGTGTATGGACAGCTCTTTGTAATGATCTGGCAGAGGAATCTAAAGTTGTGTTTGTTGCTTTTTGTTGTTGTTGTTGTTTTGTTTTGTTGTTGTTGTTTTTTTCCTCCAAAACATTCTTAATTTCAGCAGTAGAAAACTGAAGCATACCCGAGCTCTGAGAAGGCTCTCTCACATCTGCCTCTGCCTATGTGCTCATTCCCTGGGGTCCCATTTATAACAATCTAACAAGATAGAATCTGCCTTTGAGTATCAGTAAATATGGCTAAAGATCACAAAACTGTACTCATAATTGTTCAAGACTAAAAGGCAGAATACAGTGTTTGATTAATGTTTATGGTACACGGCCTTGCAGAAAGAAGTTAAAACAGTAATCACAAAACCCCCCTAAAAAAACCCATGAGCCCACATTCTAGCCCCCTTAGAGTCTACCGAAGGATGCTGTCCTCACTGTGCAAAGTTCATAATTTAAGATTATGGAGTTTATTTTTTATTTTGAAGTTGATCAAGGATACCTGATCAGAGCTGTTTCTTTAATGAGATGCACAAGGTAGTTTTCGGTTAGCAGTGCTAGCACACAGGAATGAAAGACATTTTGCTGGCCACTGTAAGCACCCATCCCTCAGGTCAGGGTTTTTTTGATGGTGCATTATCTTGGATTGGCCTCATCCTTACTGTGTCTGCTGTGTGGATGAGGAAAAACACTTTGAATCCTCAATGCTCCCTACCTGACAATTAAGTTTCATTCGAAATATTTAAGCAGGGGAAGGTTATGGATGTAGCAGTGTCTCAGAGACCCCTATCAAAGGCTCCTGCTTGTGTTGGAAAGACTGAGGAGCTGGACTGATGAGGTCTCCAATGGTCCTGGAGCCTTGCTGATGCTCAGGCTAGCGTTTGTGCCAGGTGACTGGCTGCTTGCATCAGGCATTACCTGGGTGGGGTGGTGCACTGCAGGCTGGGTTGGCCTCACTCCCTCCCACTGGAAGCTTGGCAACTCCTATTGCCTTCCCTGTTGGGAGACTTCCCTGCTGTCTGGAAAGGTTTATTTTTTAGAGTGATAGTGGGTGGAGAATGCAATACAGATGGATCTGTTTCTCTTTCATTAGCTCTTTTAAGATGCTTGTTTAAATGTGTTCACTTTGCTTTTCAAATGGTAAATGTCAGTGTTTCAAATACCAGTTAACAAAAATAAATGAATTAAAAAAATAAGTCTTTGAAAAAGCCGAGGCCAGGACTTCGTTAAAATGCTGGTCTAGAAATGGCAAAGGTGACTGGACATACACAAAGAGGGGAAGCTGTGGGGAAGAGTGGGTGCTGGTTTGCATTCATGGCAGGTCCCTCTGGGGGGAGCATGTCCTAGGGGGGGTGAGCCCAGTGGGGTGAGAGCTGAGGTCAGCAAGTGGAGCTGGGTGCTGGCAAGGGTGCCTGGGGGATGTGCTGAGCCTGTGACTGTGACTTTTGCCGTGAAAAATGCATGCTTTGGGGAACAGGGTAGGGGAACGGAGAGAAAACATGAAGAGGCAGATGTGCATATGCTCCAGCAGAGTTTGTCTCTTACTGAGGAAACTGGCCTTCGGGGTGAGACACTGACAGGGATGTGCAGAGCACTGTGCTAGCATAAATACCACCCTAGTGTGCCATCATGGAAGAACCTTGGCTCTTCCAAAATCACGCTTGAATACGTCTGTTTCCACCCTCCTGTCTGTACACTTCTCCAAGCCCTGGCTGTGTCATGGCAGTGCTGAGCAGAGCCTAAACCCCATGCTCCTTAGCCCTCCTCTGGGGGAGATCTGTGTGGTTTGATGGGTAAAGCGCAGGAGACCATCAACCCTTTCTCCAACCCTGCAATCCCACCTTTGTTCCTTGGAGTGGAGCAAGTCCATGAGTTGCTGTCAGTTTTAACTCTCCCATGTCTTTGCCAGCGCTAGCTTTAAACCACCCACAGGAGATAAGCAGCTAGGCCCTCTCATTTCTCAGATGAGGCAGAAAGATGTGAATGGCTTGATTTTCCTAAGTGCCTGGCTGCGTCTGGCAGCGGCTTGGGACAACCTGTCATGCTCAGCGCCTCTCTGGATGAGGCCGCAAGCACTCCTGTGCAAAATGACAGCAGGCAGTGGGTGATGGCAGCAGGGCTATCGCCAAGAGAGCCTGCCCTCTGGGTCACTGCTCACAGCCCTGCTGTTTTCTGTGTGCACCAATATTTTTGAATAAGCCCAAGTCCCTCTGGTTTTCCATGCTCTTAGCCAGATCTCTCCCTCCCCAAAGTCCTTGGCAGAATGGTTGGATTAAACAAAAGTGAAATCACAGGCAAGGCACTGGGGAGGTGGGGGGGTGATCTTGCCTGACTCCTCTCACAGCTCGTGCGCTGCTGGTGAGGATGGATGGAGGATGGGAGGCTTTGTGCCACTTCCTGGAGCCTGGGCAGCATTGCCACCATGGGCATGGTGCCAGAAGATGGTTTTTGCCTCATAACTGAATAAGGATCTAAGGAAACGTCACTTGTGAGTGTGCCATAGGGTCCTTCTCTGCACAGGGAGATGGATCCCTGGATTCAGGTGCCTCAGGCAAGATCTTTTCCAAGTTTGGCTGGGTTGGGATGAGCGTGGATGTCCTCATTGCTGCCATGGGTTTTGGTCCCAAGAGGAGCTGTGCTACATCCCTGCAACTGCGTGCTGAAGAAGAGGAGGAAGGGGGAAGAAAGGGAGATGGGGGCAGGAAGAAAAGAAAAGATCTGTGGCAAAATCACGCGACACCCACGTAAATATTGTTTGTATGAATTGGGTCCTTCATCTTTTGTTAGCAGCAGCTTGTTAATTAACAGCAGATTAGTGCTGCTTTCTTCTGACACATGAATATATTTTGGGCTCGAAAATACTTGTACTCAATAAAACTGTGTGACTGAACAATTCAGAAAGTACCAGCGGAGTGCCGTAATGGATTCCCTTTTCATTCCCTCCCCCTGGCCTCCTCCTCCTCCTGTTCTAAGTGCAAGCAGATTTCTGCAGTCTAGTGCAGAAGAAACATGTTAAACACAGCTAAATAAATCATGTTTACTCTTGGCGTTCTTGGTAGTGAAAAATCTGTTGGCTGTTTTTACTTCCTTTTTTCTCAGCGTTTGCATCCTACCTGTTTTTGAGCCTGTGCCCAGAAATAGTAGTTTTGTCAAACGAGTGGATTATGCCAACCAGCAGTTCCTTCTGCCAAAGAAGCTGCTGGATCACAAAACCTGGTGACTTCTTTCTTACAGTGACACTGAGATTCTCCTCCTCCCCCCCGTAATAGGATATAAAATAAAAGTATTAAAATCTGGAGAAGGAGAAAACGTAACCAGATCCTGGCAGTATAAAAGCCCAGATTAAGGAAAGTTGAACTTCTGTTCCAGAAGCCCTCTTTTGAGCTGTTTGAGGAGGTGAAAGCACTGGAGATATCAATAATAGGAACCAGACATTTTCCCTTTCTCGTTATCATTCCTTGTCCTGTTCCCCCCACAAATGGGTGTGGATTTTGTTTCAGTGTTGGTTGTTTTTTTTCCACTCTACAGAGAGCTTTACAGCTGGGAGGGAGAGGTAACTAAGCCTTTATTTTAACCAAGTCAGCTTGTGAGCTTTGCTGTTACAGGCAGTGGGTGAACTTTGGTTTTGGGGCTGAATTCTGCTCCTGACCCTGAGCTCCTGGGTGGCCCCATAAACCTCTTGTTTGAGTGAAGGCTGCTGAAGGGGTTGAACTCCTTTTGCATATATACGTGTGTGTGCGTGTGTATATATATATGGTACATCTGCTGTTGTCAGTAGAACTGCGTTAAGTGGAGGGGAGTGTAGTCCAAAAGGTAACTAACTCCATTTTGATGCAATCCTGGATGGGTATGAAGCACTTCTCTTTGACTTCAGGTGGCAACTTTTTAGCCTGGACCCATCCTCCTCACTGCTGTTATCCCAGATGTCAGTGATCTCAGATGTGACTGTAACACGGATTATGAGCCTAGTGGACTCTCCTTGTTTGGTTTTAAAATTAGAAAAAAAGATCCTTTTTCCCATCAGAGCTTTGCATGTATTTACTCTTTGATCACATTGGAAGGGCCTTATTCTGTCTCCAGAGGAGCTTTAGTTCTGCTTTCAGTGGTAACAGGGATCTGGCCCATGCTGAATATTAGCATTTTAATGGCTTACTTAAAACCCCACTGCTGGTACACTCGCAGGGCTCTCGGCATGAGGAGAGTCCAGCTCTGGGGTTCTGCAAAGTGATGTTGCAAGCTGCAATGCCTGCTGAAAGAGAGGAGCAGGGATGGCCTATTTGTCATAGATTATTAATATTGTCAATAATAACATGTCTACAGAAGCCACATTAATTCCTTCTTCCACTTTACTAAGTCCAAGAAATGCCAGATCAGTTTCAGAGCAGGGGAAAAAATAAACAGAATCAAAGTTTGTATGTTATGATTCCTCTGAATTTCTAGTGGGAATACTCTGTGATAGAAATGGTATTTCCACAGAGGCATTGGGCTGCCAGTTTGCTTAATTACATTAAATAGTGGTATAAGCCTCAGCAGAACATAAACCTCTGTTACAGCTAGTCATTAGAATATCGAATCATAAGGAATAATGATACCAGTGCTAACGTGTTATAACAGTCTTTATTATATTAGAGATTGAAGTGTTCTTTAAAAAATAAGGTTTGTTGTAGCGGTTTAGGTGTGCATGCATATTTTCTCTGATCACCTATTAAGAGGCTGAAGACTGGATTTGAATTTATTACAGGGAAATAAAAGGCTTGCTTAGAGGAAGAACTGCTAGATCACTGCTTATGATTTTACAATTTGATTCTACTTGTCCTTAAGGAAGGTTCATAATGCTTACTTTGGAAATGCCATCTACATCTAGAAAATGAGGGCTAAAAGGACTACTTTGTTGGAACTAATTACAAGCTAGTTCAGTTTTTTAGTTGGTGACATTTTAGAGATTTTACTTGTAATGCAAGAGGTTGTAGAAAGATTTGGTTAGACTGTGATGTACAGCAATAAGCTGCTGTTTGAGTATATTGACATTTTCATCAGAAACAAAACAAAAACCCACTAGCCTTTATTTAACTGGAGTAATAAGTATGAACTTAATATCACTTCCTCATCCTGACCATGGATGTTTGAAGGAATCATTTTGCTTCATCTTGATTTGTACAATATCACCTCGATTTGTACAGTTTTTTACAGTTTTTTTTTTAAATACACTTTCCTGGATAGTCAGCTGCCATTTCAAATAGACCTGATAATAAAATGCTTCTTTTTAATATCATGCTTTTATTTTATGAAGAAATATCCTATGGGCTGTTGACAAGTGAGTGAATTGTGAGTTATAGGGAAATCTGGTCCAGGAGAAATAATGCCTCAGAAAAAAATGTCCTGTAGCAGAATGGTTCTTGCAGTTTGCTTTGCTCTTAGGTTAGTGTCACACTGAAAGAAGTAAGGAGTTCTTTTGGTATTGTACTTGTGTTTTACCTCTCCTCGTGCAAGGCTCAGTTAGCCTATATAATGAGCTCTTGTGGTTGGCCGAATGCTGCTTGGGTGAAACTTTTCATTGTGCTATTTAGCAGCAGGATTTGGTGCAAGTTCACAACATGTTTCCTTGTGCAAATGAAATGTCGACTTGTTATTTCCCTTTGTAACTTACATTGTAGTCTGAATGAGATTCCTTGTCGCTGCTTTCTCTTGTTATTTAAAAGCTAGCTAATTTTCTGGCCTCTTTTTGTTCAGAGAGCATTATTTACTCAGTGCTGGTGTCCAGTAAATTGAGGACTGGAGCTTTAGATCCTTAGGGTTTCTGTCATTTGGTGCATTGTTTTACCATCTCCAGTTGATTGCTTTGCTCATTTAATGTGACAGATTCAGTTATCAGACTTGGGCCCGCTTGTACACATGCATCTGGATTGGTTTTCCCCTGAGAGATCCAAAACTCAAAGGGAATCCTAATTTTAAAAATCTCTATTGCTTCCCCCCCCCCCCCCGCCATGATCACTTGCCCTCATTTGCTTGTTTAAGTTTGCTTGGTGTTAGTGAAATGCTCTGCTGAGTGTGAACATGCGCTGTGCACAAGGGAAAATTTGCGAATTGTAAATGTGCATGTTAATGGGACCCCTCCCAAACACTGTTATATTACTTTAAGTGTAATGCATGCATTCACACTGGGCAGGTAGACTGTTTTTCACATTGAAATTCAGCACATACAAAGTGCCTACACTTACATTGCTTTTGGCAGGGGTTCAGCCAAAAAAACCCAACAACACAGGAGCTGTGATTCTCTCCCAAAGCTAATTGTGTCTGTATATTAAGTTTGTGCATCTGTGCTTTGCAGGGGATCAGCATCACCTGGTGGTCCTCCTTCGCATTTCCAGCAGCAAAACAGTTAACAGTGCTGCTGCTTAATATATTGCTGTAACAGAGTCTTTTTAGTTTCCAGGACATTTAATGAAATCAGGTGGATGTCATTAGCTGATTTTCACAGATGGGGAGACTGAGGCACAGAGTGGCAGTGACTTCATCTGTCTCTCGTTCCCCAAGTTACCTCCCCTTCCAGGAACTGTTTTTGCTGCCAAACAGCAGAAGAGCTGCTAAAGGCTTGCCCAGCCTAATTTCGTAACTTTTTTCTCTCTCTCTCTCTTTCTTTCTTTCTTTCTTTTTTTTTTTTTTTTTAATGTGGAATAGGGGAAAAATTCGAAAATACTGGTAGAAGGCAAACTTTAGAGGAAGGGATACTTATCCAAGCAGCAAATCTTGCTGTTGTCTTTTCCAGAGGCTACATTCTGCCTGTGGATATGTGTGTGCAGTGCAGTGTCTGCCATTGTGAGCAAGGCTCAATCCCAAATGGCCAAGGCAGAGGTGAAGTCCACCAGTGCTACAGACTCCTGCATATCTGGGCTTTTTCCCTGCTCCCATCACTTCCTTCCATTCAGCCACTCGGCCGTGTTCCTCTGGTCAAGGCCTCAGATTATCTGTAGTGGTATTTTTCTCTCTAGCTGCCTGTATGTATTATCTTGTCCTTTGGAAACAGCTCTTTCCATCCACTGAATTCCTGTGTTAACTTCAGGGCCTGTTAAATTGCAGTGATCATGCACTGGGCCAGTTATATATTTGTGTTACATCAGGAATATTTGCTGGTATACAGAAACATTCATGGAGTAATCAGGACTAAAAATTTTAATCCCCACAAGGGTTTTTGCAACCGTTGAAACGCCCAGGACTTAATTACAAGAGTTGGGGAACAAACTTGGGAAAATTGATGAACTGTTTATTGTCAACCCTTTTTGCCTTTCAGAAAACAAACTTTACAAATCAGGGTGATTATTGTTATTTGTTAGTTTATTGCAGTAGCTTCTGGACATTGCAGCTCAGATCAGGGTAGCATTGTGTATGGCACTCTGCACTCCTGGAGTGAGAGCTGGGCTCTACTTAAATGCATTTTGGGGCTGAACAGACCATACAGGCGGAGGGTGGGAAGGGCAAAGCTCAGCTCTGGGAAGGGACATGCCATAGCCTGGATGCCTTGTGCCCCAGGGTGAGTGCCCTGGCCCCCTTCCCAGCCGGGAGCCCTGTCTGCAAGATCACCCTTCTGAGATAAGAAAATTACCTGCTTTCCTATATTATATCGTATCTGTTGGTACACTGTATTTACTTATGCCTCCTGATATTTTAGGCCTAATCCTGCCTTTCTTTCCCCTTGCTGTCATTCGTGGTTGGTCTTATAGCAGAGGGATACAGTCATCCTGGGGCAAAGCCTTGTGTCTGTGGGATGGGCAGAGGGCATGGTGGGAAGAAGCAATGAATGTAGCCTTGGGGTGGGCAGGTGTCCTTTTTCTTGTGTGTTTAATTTGGGTTAGCAAAGATATTTCAAATTTTTGTATGGCTTCATGTTCAAAGGATGGACATGGGTTGGGAGCAGGTTTGGATGAGCATCAGATGGGAGGGGGTATGGATGGTCCTGCAGAAATCCCTCAGGGCCCCAGCTCATAGGGGTGCTGCTGTTGTGTGGCACCTGAATGCCCCCACAGGCCTCCCACCCTGGCCCCCGAGCAGATCCAGTGACAGCCCACTCCCCCATCTCCTAAAAGAAGGGTTTTGGCACTGCATAATCAATCCTGCAGGCATAGTGTGGGCTACTTATGAGAATCCACATGGTCTCTTAGGTAAGTAAAAATCTCCATAGCCTGCTCTTGATGTCTGAGCCTCCAAAATGCTATGCACAAATATGTGGATGACCTAAAATGAGGATTTTTATACAATGAGAAGAGCTGCATGCTCAAAACAAGATATTTTGCTGTATTAGGATATTTATTAACCACATGGGGTGTTCCAAGCTCAGTTTATTTGTCTTTGTAAAGTGCTTCCAGATTTTTGTATGGAAGGCACTAGAGAAATGAAAGGCATATTATTATTATTATTGTTATTATTATTGTTGTTGTTATTATTATTACAGCATCTAACTACTGACAGGCAACCACAGCTGCACAGCCACTTAAATTTAGGGGGTGATTTTTACAATGTTGACTCTTAATACTTTTTGCCATTGAATCCATATGCTGAAATGTGTGTTCACCTGCCCTGCAGAAGTATCATTATTCTCCAGAAATATGTAAATGAGATGCTTTTAAAGAAAGGAATAAAATGTGGCAGAAATATTAAGTGTTCACATTTATATGGTAGAACTCAACTGCCGTGTAAGAAGGCCTTCAAAGCAACCAACTGTATGAGCTGGTGGTTGCTGCTCTGTCATTAAAAAAGAAAATGCATTGATTAAAATAAAGCCGAGGAATCTCATAGACAAAGGGTAACATTTACAGTGTTTGAGGGTCTGACACGAGCTATGAAGAGCCCAGGAAATGGAAAGCTGAGTTTCACAGTCAAGCGTTTTAGTCAGCACGGTTGTGCACAGCCGCTGCCGCCTGTGCCTTATGTAATATCACACCTCAGCCGCCCACAGACACCTAGAGACAACAGGTGTCCCTGAAAGGTCGTGGCATTATTCAGAGGAAAGACTCCCAGCAATATCCTCCTGCATTGTGCTTAACCTTATCTTTACTTATGTTTAAATGTTGCTTCCCTCACCCCTCCCACTTTCTTTTCTGTAGTACCTCAGTAGTGTGTATTTTTGTATCTCCAAAAATGGAGCAGATATGGGGGGAAGAATCCCATTAGCTCCATGGTGTGTTTTCACGGCAGCTCCGACGGTTCCGGTCATGGCCATTTTGTGCATTTTGTAGCATTCTCCTTGTGCTGTTATTATTATTACTTCTGAACGTAGACTTGAAATGTTACATTCTGAAGACACCAGCTAATTATTAAATCCTACCTAGGCTATGCTTTCTTTAGAATTTAAAATAGGAAATAATTAACCGGAGGTTTTAAAGATCTGCAGAAAAGCCAAACAGGCCTGTGAAACCCCAGGATCTAATAACAAAGAAGGTGAGTCCATTTTCCAACGCCCTAAGATTTTGAAGTCATCTTTACTGTTCATTTTTTCAGTAACAGAAAGAGCTCAATCACATTTCATCCTGGTATAAGTAGCCCTGAAGTTAACTGATTTTCCAGAAAAGCAAAAAAACCCCCATATTGCTGGCTGCTAATTAGATGTATTTTAACTGCAAAGTCATTTTAGCAGCTAATATTGTTATTATGTGCTTCAGTGTGAATCCTTAGTGAAGCTATTAAACTGTGAGATCCTGAACTTATCAGACATTTTGTAACGTGGCTGGATTTTTTGCATTCTTAGAAACCTGTGGGGAGTGGAGGACCTTTCTGGCTTAGACATGGAAAACACATTTCTTACCAACTGATTACCAGAGTGGGCAGCTGAGACCTCCTTGCACCCGCCTTCTGCACTTTTTTTGTTGTTTCCTTTTTTTTTTTCTCTGGCAATAATATTTTTCTTTCTGTTGCACTCTCTCCTCTCCCAGACAGTGGTCAAGCCCCATGATTCACCTTCTAGCTGAGGAAAGGGATTTGACAGCAGGGACCAGTCTCAGTTATTTTGGCATACTTTTGACTCCCGTCTATTGTATACAACAAGTTGGCAGTTCTCAGTAGCTGGTAGGCTCTCAGCATCAGGCAGCTCCCACTTTTGAAAAGCAGTAGCCCACAGCAGAGGATGAATTTAGCCATCATTCCCCTATCAGTTTCTCACCTAGGATTCTGAGTTTGGAATTGCTGGGTTGGGTTTCTCAGGGTTTTGATTTTTTCCCTCATCTTCTTTCATCAGTTGCTTTTATTCTCCTTTGCACTCTAAAACAGAGTGACTGATACAATATCCAAACTGGTGAAAAAGAAGGGGATTTTTTTTCCCCCTTTTATTTGCTCAGATTTGAATTGGGTTATCTGCCTATCTTGTTTATGAAATTTTGTGCTGTCTTTTCTGCACAGACTGTGACTCCCAAATCTTCCACAGCTCCATTTCCATATTCCTGCGTGCTTGTTCTTTGTTAATCACTTGGCAAGCGCTTATTTGAATATTAAAAATTTCTTTAATCATCAAAGGCAGGAGCACAGCTTCATGAATATTCATATTTTTTCCTCCTCAGACTGGATTCTAGTTCATTACCCTGCAGTAAAGCCAAACAGTCATCAATCGCGCTCATTACAGCCGCTGGCGTTTTGATTGGCTGCCTGCTGCTGGTAGCCCGCGTCCCCCATCCTCCCGCTCTCCTCCATGAGCTGTCGTGTACCTGCCAACAACAACAACAAAAAATATATCAACAATGCAAGAATAAATTTCTCCGGTTGAAAAACAACTTTGCAAACTTGTCAAACAGTCCCCGTCACTTTTTTTTTTTTTTGGTTTTGCACCAAAAAAAAAAAAAATAGAAGGCAGAAACTTGAGCTTTAGAGATGAATATTTGTCAAGAGAGTTGACGTAAGTTTCATTTGCATAATGACTTTGTACTTCTGCATTAATAAAATTTGCATATGAAGCCATGTTAATTACTCCTGATCATGCTTTTTGCATTCATGCATAGTAATTTTCTCCGACTTGTGAGAATTAATGTCTTGGCATGGGGGGAGGAAAGGGGGGAGTTGGGGTACTGTCAAATTTCTGTGCCAGTGCCCCTCACTCACACTCCTTCTCCTTCTTGCTCACCACATTGCTGTTCTTGATCTATGACTCATTTATGCATTATAATTCGAAATTCTTGGGAGAAAGAAATGTATAAATTCAAAGGGAATCCTTGTCTGCCAAAAAAAAAAAAATCTCCTGAGCAAAATACAGCAAGAAATCCCTCCTTGCCCTCCTTTCCTCAGTGCAGCCTTTCCATTTCCAGCTTGAGCAAAGTTTTAATCTTAGCATCCTAAGTTGGTGTTGGGGAACTGCTCCAAAGCTGCTGTGTGTGTGTGCTAAGGGAGCAGGTGAAGGCTGGTGTGCAGGTGTGTCTGGCTGAGTGCTGGAATCCAGGCATGAGTGTGTATAGTAGTGTGTCTGCCTGTGCCACTGAGTCTTTCTGCCTTTCCTGGGGGATGCTGTGCAGGTCTGCCACTTGCAGGGTTTGCATGCATAGTCCTGCTAGTTGCTGTTGGAAATGTATGTGCATCTGTGTCTTTGTACACTCTTTGTGTGTGTGCATACACCTGTGTATGTGCATGTTTGCTTTGTCATGTTTGGTGTCTGTACAGAAAGACACATCGGAAAGATAATACTATCAGGTGGGAACAGGCCATATGGGAGAGCATAATAGAGATGAGACAACTTGTTTTCGGAAAAGCCTGAAAAAAAGTGTTTGTTGGAAAGATTAGTAGATAGATCTTTCACTTTTGGATGTGTCTGTTCAAAGCTGCTGCAGTGATACATGTAAAACCTGTCTCAAAACATCTGCAGTACTCTCCCTGAACATGATGGCACAGGGCAGGGATGAGACTGCAGCCTGCACTCTGCATTTGTAGCTGTACACTGTTTGAACAGATGTTTTTCCTTTTATTGAAAGAGGGTTTTTTAATAATGGAGCTGAGCTTTATTCTCTAACCAGCTATTGATTGATTTTCCACCACCAGACAGGCACAGAGAGAGAGACAGAAAAACTTGGTTTGTGCCCTGTTAAGTGGCTTTTACGTCTGCGCGTGCACCTGCCTGTCTGACTGTGCACAGATACACACCCAGGCACCCACCCAGCCAGGCACACAGCACCCCCAGGGACACACCAGCTATGTGTGGCTGCATTTACACAAGACATGAGACTTAAAGAAAGATCACTTAAATTAGGATCGGGTCCCCTGGTGTGAACATGCTGAGATGGGACATTGTGAATGCTGCTTGTGGCTCCATCTTTGTGCTTTGCTCAGGGACTTTTCTGCAGATGTGCCAGAGGAGCGTGGCGTTTTACATATACCATATCATATGGCCAGTTATGCCTCGGCTCAGGGAGGGGGACAACAAAAGGATGCAATTTATGCCTTGATTGTGGCTTTTGTCATGTTCATCTAGGCTCTTATGCTCATTTCCATCTTCTGGGGTCGTGTCCAATTTACCTTATTTTCTTCTTTGCAAGTTTAAAAATATCTGAGAAAAAAACCTCAAAACTCTTAGCAGTGCTGGGGAGTCAGTGTAACTGTGAGCTACTGCCATGTACAGGCACTGCATGTGTGCCAAGCTGGTTTAAAGTGTAAGGACAAAATCCTCCTTTACTGTCAGCAATGCAGATATTTTCTTTACATAGTGACAGTCCCTATGCATGTTTCACACTCACGCTACATGCAAAATTCCCCTTCATATCCGTGCAGGATGAAAGCAGAATATATAATTGAGATCTGCAGTGCAGGTGAGTGATTTCCCAGTGCTGACCCACGAGGAAAATTGAACCTTACACATCGTGTCAGTGATGTCTGAGCCACACAGAGCAGCACGTGTGCCTTCTTACCCTGGCCAAATTAGATATTTGCCTCTAAGGTTGCAGCACAGTTCTTGCAGTCTGCTTTACCTGAGTGGTGGTTACCATTGTTCTGTGCCCCTTGTGAAAGCCAGGGGATTTCAGGAGTGTTTTCTTTTTAAAACTGTGTGCAACATGATGTGGTTGATTGGCCATAAGATTCCAGAGATTGGCTCCCCTCCCTCATGTGGGGCCTTGTAGATTGAGCAGAAAACTCTCAGTACCACCTTAGGATACTGGCCGTCTGTCTACCTGTTACCTGTTTATCTTTTTATCTGTTTGTTCCTTTTATATTTGTCCATCACCTGTAGCTTTGAAGTTGAAGAACAGTAGAGCACCTGTCTTAATTTTCAGTCTTAAATAGAGTCTTTATGAGGAAAAATCCCACGAAAGAGGAGCTGGAGAGGTAAAATATGGGCATGTTCCTAGCAAACACAAGCTGAGCATTTCTGGGCATCACTGTTATTCTTTCTATAGCTGTGAAGAGGTATCACACACCTAATGATCATAGAATCATAGAATGGCTAGGGTTGGAAGGGACCTTAACGATCATCTAGATCCAACTCCCCTTCCTTTCCCCAAGGCCAGCGGATATGATTTCCCTTGCCATGGTTTGCCACTTGATCTGATTCTATAGGACTGTCCAGTTATTTGTGACAAAGAAGCAAACCTAAAATGATAGGAAAGAGGAGTCACCTGGTTTTATGTTGCTTGTAGGGGCAAACTCAGCCTCTTTGTCTGGCAGCCCCATGATGAGGAGGTTAGCACCTGAGCATCTGCCAGAGTCTCTTTGTCCATTCTTCTTCTCCCTTACCAAACCTTTTCTTTCTGACTCTAGGTTAGCACTTTTTAGATTTCTTCATGTAGACAGAGAAAGACCTGAGTGACATGTTCAGTTCCATCCATTCACTGGCAGCTGCTTCATATAGCTCTTCCCATAAATTTGTTAGGCACCTTGTTAAAGCGGATTGCTGGCTTTCCCCCAGTGCCTCTGTTAGAAGGCTCTTACAGGATCCCTTTGCCCAGATGTTCAGAAACCTATCTGAAATCTTAATTTCCTTTCTACACTACAGGAAACATACTGGATAAGAGCAGGGAGGGCCTCCCTATATGCACTTGGTGAGCTCGTATCATCTTCTTGGGTGCCTCAGGGCTGTGCAGATTTGTATCTAATTCATTGCCAATGGAAAGGTGGGATATACCAGGACTAGAGCAGAAGATACAGCTCTCAGAGTAGTGTTGGGCACTAGGACACATGCTCCTCCATATTAAAACCCCATGCAGTTGCGGTTGATGTTACACTTGATGGGCTTTGTATAGTTCCTCTGTGTGATGAGCTCCATCAAAACCTGGAGTATGGCACCATGATATACAGAAGGCTGAGTGACTGCAGGCCCTGTGACCTTGGTCATGGTGGGGCCACAGGCGTGTCTTGATGTAACCTGAGATGTAGCTGCCCTGTGGCTCTACTCTAAATCATGATTTAAAGCTCAAAACTTTCCGAGCAAGGACAAGTGTGTAGGCAGTGCAACATTGTGTATGCTAGCCTAGTTGTTTTGTTTTGTTTTGTTTTTTTAATATTAGGAATATAAGATACAGCTGTTAAGTCATTAGAGGGAATACTTGTTACTTTTTGCTTGTTCCATGAAAAAACCAAACTTGTTACGCATACATTTTGAGGTGCAGTAGAGTTGTCCACATACATGTAGAAATCCATGTCTAACATCAGTTTCCACATGCCTGGTACACAGTTCTGCCCAAAATGGGGCACAGGCATGATCTGGATAGTAGTTGTCATTACCTACTTGTGTAGTACTTTCAAGGAGATCAAGCAGTTACAAAAGCCAAGCAACTGAACCCCCCCCCCCCAAAATAAAAAATCGTTCCTCATCCCGTAAGCCACGGAGATGACTTCTATTTAAAACCAGTCCTCACAAAAGAGCACAAATTTTATCCTTGATGCTTGAAACTCAAGTATTTACACAGGGAATTTAGGCTTTTCACTTGTGGTTTTGGCAAAAACTTCACACAAATGTTTTGCACTGGTGGTCTCTTAGCCATTTAAGATAAACGACAAAATCAGATGCAGTCCTTGCAGACTGGAGGGCTGGATGCTGTGCCAGGGATGAAGTATCTGCCTTTGCCCCACACATGTAGCTGTGAGATCAACATGCAGGCCTAGTTTCTGAATCAGGACTCTCGAAGTGGAGAGTCTTCCACAGAAAATGTTGATTTTTTAAGCTTTGAGGGAGCATGGATAAACATTTCTCCTTGCTGCCACATTGTAGATTCCCTTGGAAAATCTTCTTTTTTGTGGGTGGAAGGAGCACAGATAAATACTCCTCCTTGCTGCCATGGTGTTTGCACGTGTTCTCAAGGTGCACACTCATGCACAGACACAATTGCCACCATTAAAAAAAAAGAGCATTTGCCATAAGTTACCCCATAGTTAACACACATATTTCCTGATCTAAATACAGGGGGAAACTGTGGTTTCTGATCTGCCACTGTGTGGTAACTGTTGGCAAATGCCAGCTTTTAATGGTGACTACTCCGCCGCACATCTTCATTTAGAAGCTGCCCTTGATTAGTACCTACCCTTTATTTCATAATTAAGCTGCACACATAGTTTTAAATGAAGGGGGTGGGATTCTTGGTGGATTCTTCCCTTTAAATTGCTCATCTGCACCAGCCAAAAATGTGGTTCCTACCTGATTCTTTGTGTGTGTCTGTGTATGCTTGTGTATATCTGTATTTGTGCAGGTGTATACCAGTATTTAAGACTTGTATCTTAGTTTTTCAAAGCCACAGAACTCAGTTTGGACTAGTGCCAGGAGGAGAGAGCATTTCCAGCAGAGCAGGAGAAAACTCAGCTTTTAAATAGCAGGTGATTCCTAGAGGGGTTAAAAGAAATAATTCTCTTGGAGGTTACAATATCATCTTTTAGCTACTAGGAAAAAGGTTGCTCCCTCCTTTACAGGCTCGACAGGGAAGCAGCCTGCATAATCGCAGCATGCAAAACGCACAACTGGCTGCAGCTCAAGCAGGAAGGCAGCACAGCAGCCGCCAATGCTTCCTTCTGGGAGCTCAGCTCCTGGCACCTCTCTGAAGCCATTTGAGCTCTAAGTCACTGCACTTTGTCCAGGCTGGTGTGTGGAGCCGGCTTCAGCGGCGGCTCGACAGAAAGCCTGTCCAGTTTTGTGTCGGCTCAATGCATTAACACGGCTGTAAAACAGTAATCCCCCTTTTGATTCGGGCCCTGAGCAAGTGCTGGTGGTGATGTCTGCCACCTCCAGCTCTGCTCCACTCCAGGGCCAGCTGCTCCCCAATGCTTTGTCCCTCTTTGTGCCCCTCATGGGCCCCAAGCCCCAGTTCATGGTCCCCCAGGTCTCTTCTTGCTCTTCCCCCACCCGGCTTGAGCCCACCAGCCTCAGCTGGACCCAGAGAGGGATTCAGACCAAGTGTGTTGTGCGTTAGGCAGCCAGCCCACACCTCGCCTGTTTCCCCTGATGATGCCTCCTCTTTCCCTTCAAACTTAGATCCAACTGACAGTTTTTTCTATTGTTTTTTCTCCAGGGCCGTCCAGGCCTGCAAACCTGCCGGGGGCTCCCATAGCTGCCTCCTCCCACCCTCACACATCTGTGATCACGTCACCTCTCCGCGCACTGGCCTCCCTCCCGCCCTGCCTTAGCCTGCCCTGCTGTGGTGCACGTGCAGTCTCAGTTGGCGGGACTCAGACTGAGATTCAGACTGAGACGTCAGGCACATTTGGATGTCATTGTCAGTTGTCAGGTAATAGAAACTTTTTTTTTTTTTGTTGCTATCTGAAGGTCAGTAGTGCTACCAAGTGATGTCACCTTTGCTGTGGGAGAGCTGCCTATGCTGGGTTGTGTGGGGAAGGCAGAGAAAATGCCCTAAACCACCCACCTCCCCTTCCCCCTTCCCCCTCCACCATGGAAGAGAATGGGGAGTGGGAAAGGGCCTGCAACTCTCTCCATTTCCCATCCTTCCCCTCCTGCCTGCCCACCTTCAGCTGTCACCAGTGGCCGCTGCTGGGCTGCTTGTGCCACATTGTGAACAAATGTCTGACACTCCTCTCAGAATGTGATACCCCAGTATCAAGATTTCATCTCTCTGGGCTGTTTATTTTAAGCTTAATTGGATAACATTTAACATCTGAGGTTTTTTTTTCCCATCCTTCTTTCTTTTCCTCCCCTCCCCAGTCATTCATATTAAAGACTCTCCTTGGCATCCATGTTCACGCAGGATGTATGTGCTCCATGCTGTTTTCTTCCTTGCATTGAGAAAATGATTCTTGGTAACTTTCCATGGATCCCTTGCCTCTAGCCTGTCAGCTTTTCTTTTCCTTTATTCCTTTTGGATGCCTGACTTTTGTCACCACGAGGAGGGGAAAGTGATGTGGAAATGAGGGTGCACCGAGCTAGCCAAAGAGGACATGGACATATTGTTGCCAGACCCCATCATTTCAGACCCAGTGATCTCTTTGAAATCAGTCAGTGTTTCTAAATGTGGCTTAGTTGCAAGATTGGATCTATGGTGAACTGCAGGCTGGAGAGGTGAAAATGGGGAGGACTTAGAAGAAAATGCAGCTGTGGCAAAATCCGCATTTACGTAGTCTCACTGTGGTGGGCCCAAACCTGCAGCCATCATTCATGCTGATGTGTGGAGTTTTAATAGGGAGTTCCCAGAATGATGCTGGATAAGTAATGCATGAGGACCAGAGGATTTAGAGAGACAGCAATCACTGTTAGTATTAAAGCCTTTGGGAAAGGGCTCCTCATGTCTTCCTGAAGCAGGCAAAACTTTGCTGTGCTCAGCTTTTTCTTTCCACAAGCAGTGGTACCACCTGGCTGCAGTACACTATATCTCATGAGAATGTTCCTGTACATCTCATTGTTGTAATAAAGCAAGACACAAAGTTTTGCAAGAAATTTAAATTTGCATCTTGGAAACCTTTCGTCTTCAGTGATAAAATATTATTTGGAGGAGGCTTTGAGCAGTTCTCAGGGTCCTGTTTTAACCCTGAGTGAAGCTCAGTGCGCACAAGGAGGGCTCGTGTGCCGCCTGGGTAAGGCAGACATCTCAGCCTGCATCCAGCCACCTGTGCTAGGGTGCAGACACTGGGCTTTCAGCAATGTGTTGCGTGATGTGGTGCAGTCAGGGCATCCAGGCAATTTAGTGAGATTTCCTATCCCAGCTGCCATATGCAGTGTGGGTGGGATGCTGTTTTAACAGGCTCTGCTGCATCAGTCTCAGCAGATTGACCAACTGGCCTGAGATGGGTTGTAGCGATAGGCTCTACTGAATGGTGGTGAGAGCTGGATCAGAAAGTCAGGTAACTCTCCTGCCTCCTCCCTTCTCTCCTCCCTGTGACCAGTAAACTGAACTGGAACTGGTCTCATGTTTTGCTGTTCTATCTTTTCACTGGTGCAGTATGCACGCAGGTGCCTTTGGTAGGCAGGTAGTTGTAACAGTGAACTGGATGCCCAGGTTTCCTGTTGCTTCTTGATGCCAGCAGCTAGTGGGGAGGGAAGAAAGTACAACTAAAAATAGAACAGGAAGGAAGGAATAACTTATTAAAGAATGTGGGAAGGCAAGGTTTTTGTACTTTGCGTACTTCGAGAGTTGTGCTCTGTGAGTTTTCAGAACTGCCTGTTTGCTGGGAGAGCGATGCCAGGTCTGTGGAGAGAGAGACTTGTTATCATGGCTTCCTGTCATTATTGCTGCAGTCTGCGGCACTTAGAGAATTGGTTATATCAAAGTGCATGCTGCATGTTTATGACAGTAGTTGGTCAAGTTCCATTTGAAAGAAACATTTTCTTCCCTTGAAAAAAGAGATTATGTCTACTTAACCCTTTCTTAGCTCCCACGGTATTCACTGTATGAGCCTGGAAGTTGTTTAAACCCTGTTGAAAGCACTATGGGATCTTTTTAGCCCCCAAAATGTTTTGTGGAAATGAAGGAAAAGTGAGTTCAGAAAAGTGAGTTCTTTGTATTGACTAATAATTTAGCAATGATCCTTGCATTATGCCCTCTTCTTTAATATAGACATTTACAGCAGTCACTTTCTCCTGCTTTAGAGATCTGCTTTTCTCTCTGACTTGATTAGCCTTTTATTCCGTCAGCTCTGTTCTTGCTGCTGAAGAATTGTTTCCTTCTTTGAACAAAAGCCATCAGCAGTTCCCTCCTCTCTTCCTCCTTCATAATTTCATACCTTTCCTGTTTTTTGGCATTCATTTAATTCAGGACCTAGAGTTTTTCTGTGATGTTCTTAAGCAGGTTTTGAATCTGAAGGCTTGAAGTTGCAGGTACTCCCAAATCTCTGCTGAGCACTTACAAATGAGGCCTGCGAAAGCCCCAGCAGTTTCGTGTTGGAGAATCTAAACTTCTGGCTGGCAGTGGGGTTTGGGGTGTGTGCATGTAAAAGCTACATTTGGAAATCTGCAACTTAGATAAGAGCGATTGCCTGGAATGCTGAGTAGCATTCAGTCATGCACAGGGGAAGTTGTGTTGCCTCATCCAGAGCTGTTTTCGATCTTTAGAAAATGTGCTGTTGATGATAGTTTCAATCACAGTAAATGATGCGGAGAAGTCTCCTCGGGTATTCACTGTGTCACTTGTCCAGTGCTGGTTGTGGTCCTCTTTGTTCAATTCTTTGTGTCCAGAGCACCACAGGATGAGGAATTTGTGAGTAAAAGTCTATGTTTTTCCATGTGATTTAAAAGAATATCTACCACTGGAGCAAGCTCTCTTTCTCAGTTTATTTATTTATTTATTTATTTGCCTCAGAGGCTTCTGTCTGTTGAATTGGGTTCTCCTGTTTAAATGTTTTTAGTGCCTATTTAATTAGAAGTTGGAATAGAGTCATGAAATTCACAGGGTTGTATAGCTTGGATCTAAAATATAAATAGGCAAAGCATTCATTTTGCTTTACCCCTTGCCAGATTAGGGTGCTTTTTGAGCCTGCTTTTCATTTCATTTCAACAAATTGCAACTGCTCAGAGTAACTGTAAAACACACACAGGTTTGTTATGTTTTTTTTTTGCATAACAGAGACATGCAAATGATTGTTGAGAGACATAATTATGTAAAGAAAAGTATATGCCTGTATATATCCACACATACACTGCAGTGCTTTTTGTGAGGCTATTTTTTCACAATACATCTTCATAAGGCTCTTTTTATGATGTTGATTTATTAATATTGTACATTAAGGCTTAAATTGTCAAAGCTGCCTAAGAGATTTGGATGCCCAATTCCCATTAAAGTTAACGAGAAATGAGCTTTGAAAATCTCAGCGCAAAAGTGCATGGCACTTTACAGTGTACTCTCAAAAGAAAAACGTCCCTGTCCTGAATATCCTGCAGTGCACAAGCCCCAGAAATGGAATTATAGTCGACATAAGACAAAGGGGATTGTAATGGCACAGATAATAATTTATCCCCTGCTCCTGCATTCAAATGTATACCTGATCCAAAATCCTTGGACCTGGGCCCACAAGTGAGGTTTTTATACACCTCCGTAAAGATAATTAAATCTGTCCTATACACTTCAGCTAACCAGTGAAACTGCTTCCTTTCCACATGTAGGATGGAAGGAGGTGGAAAGCAATTATGATTCTGAGTTGCACATATAAAAACAGCAAGTGGGCATGGACAGCAGTGATTAATGGACAGGGCTGTGAAGTTGAAGGTGTAAAATAGGGGAAGGCATGGGGCCATAGCTCAGAAGAGTGGAGCAAGCTCCTGTTAATTCAAGGAATCAGCTGTATGAGTCATTAGGACATTTTGAAAATCACACAGGCATCTTGTAAAGTTAATAGCAATTGACTTGGCTACTGAAATTTTACTTACGGAATCATTTAACTAGTCTGGTGTTTTCTTGGCAAAGGTTAAGGAGACAGTAAAGGTAAAAGAAGTACCGGTAAGAAAATAATAGGTTTTAAAAGAATACTTTTATCTCTTTCAATTATATCACCATATTCATTTTGTATTGGTTTTATAACTCGAGTCAGCCAATAAGAAGAGCTAGATGAGACCACCCTGCTAGAAAAAGCTTGATGCAATTAATGCAGTCTGTCTAGAAAGCAGTATTATTTAAAAAACTTTTATGTTAATGATATGGTATGCAGTCGGCACATTTCTTACTAGAACAAGAAGCAAGCTTTTGTTCACTCTAGACTAGGTTTCATTAACACAGGAGGATCAATGGAAAACAAAACAGTAATCGTGGAGAACACACACTCATCCAGCAAAAACCTCCTAGCTCATCAAGTCCCAGGATGATGGTTGATACTCTTCATTTTTGGTTGAGTGGAATCTCAAAAAAAAAAAAAAAAAAAAAAAGAAAAGAGTAAAAAAATCCATTTCTGATCAGCTCTAGGAGCTTTTTTTGCAAGGAGAAAGAGGAATTTGGTATATGTGTCTGAGGGCAAAGACTTATAGTTTCCTCGAGACCCTTTGTAAATGTATGTTTTCGTTTTGCTGCATAAAGAAGAGGTTTGCATAAAGTGCTGGCTAACATTCAGGAGAGATGTTCCTGTTGGTTGAGGTGATATGTATTTATTTATTGCAGTGAAATATTTAATGCATGCTATAGTAGAGTTGACTCTGTGGACAGTACTTAGAGAGTGCAGGGATGTGTGAGAGATGTATATACTAGGAACGGTAATGCATCAGTCTGAGTGTATGCATCCATCTTTTCATCTGTCTATCAGTCTATGTATTCATCTGTCTATCTAAGTATTAAAATCATATGTGACCTGTCTGTCTAGGCAGCTGTCTCACCAGATACTAAAATCAGATCCAAACTCAAAATAGATGGATCTAATCACAAATTTATTTTTTTAACTGAATGGTGTATTTGTCAAGAGGCAGTGAAGAGATGGCAAAGAGGCAGCTAAAATTAGGGTGCTGCATGGGGCAGTGACACTGGCAGTTTGAGCGTGGCTGAAGCTTTGTTCTAGACAGACACCCGATCACTATAACTTTGTAAGCCCTTATTATGTCAAGTTAGGAACCAGCAGGAGCAATAGCAATATTTAAAGGGGATGCATGCCATTTCCAGACATCCCAGGAAAAGAGAAAAGCCCTTAATTGCAATATTAATGGGTGGAACTGAATCTGGTAGTCTTAGGACAAAAGGGTTCAAGGCAACGTATCCTGTGGTAAAGACAATGGTTCCAACATTGAGAGAGTTAACTCGATCACATACCACTATGCTGAGCCCGAGAGTCTGAACTCTTCAAACGCTCCAAATGGAGAGCTAAATCAAAGAATCCTGTTTCAAATCCATCCAAGATGTTGCTGTTTTTCTCCTCTGACAGGAGAAGCATTTGGAAGTGCAGTTTCTTTCTTTTTTTATAGCTGTCTTAAAAAGGAGTTTGGATGTTTAGCACAGCTGGTGCTCATTACATTATGCACTATCAATAAAATAGCATGTGTAATTAATTTTTAATGCAGTGCTGTATGCAGCGCTTTAAAGCAGTTACTGTATGGGGAGAGCTGACACTGGTCACTGACATCAGAAATACTGAAATAGAGGGCTAGATTTTGCATTTTTAAAGGGTGTATGTGCGAGTGGGGGAAGGGTAATTCCCAGCCAGCAGTTCTCTGGCCACAATGAAATTTAAAAATATAGGAACAAGATGGATGAAGGTGATTTTATAATTTGCTTATTGGAAGGAACAAATTTATTTCCTTTTAGAGTTTGCTGAGTGATGGCTGGGTTAGGAGTAGGTGACTTCAGAGTATATAGTGTACGCATCAGGGACTTCGCAGCAAGTGATCTGTCTTTGTTAAAGCATAAACAAGCTTTGGTGGTATCAGGTGGGAGATTAGGAAAAAGGGGAGGTTATGGGAAAGCAAAGGAAGGACATTTCTGTTCTGTCTCACTGACTGGGCCTTTTTTTTCTACAGGGCTCCTTCCATGTGCCTTGTTCCCATTAGTAGTAACTCCCTTTCCCCCCACCCCTTGATTCATTAAATATTTGGGAGTATCAGTAGTTTGGAAGTGAGAGAGTAGCTTGGTTACAAAGAGGCACCACTGATGGCAAGGTGCCTGCAGCTCTGACAGAAGACCCAAACAAATCACAGAATCTTCTTTTTCCTTGACGCTTGTGCAATATTTTCCAGAAGACGACAGCATAAAGACTGCTTTAGTGTGGCACAGTAGGCAAGCTTTGAGCACCCCTTAGCTTTCAGCAGCCATTGTGTCCAGACACACCTTGGTTGTCCAAAGGAGGAGCAGACCTATTTTTAAAGTTGCAGCATGGTGCATGTTTGTATTCAGCAAAGGGATAGGAATGGATTTCATGCTTCTGAAGCAGAGTAACCACCAGGAATGGTTCGCGGGATAGGACCACCCTCTCCATGCTGCCACCTCCTTCCCACCCTTTTCAGGGAGTTGAATGCCTTTTGGTGAACACTTCCTAAAAAGAGAAGAAATCAACTGCAGGAAGGGAAGGAAGGAAGCAATCACCTACAAAGCAACAAAATTAAGGGTAGTGTTTGTCAGGTGCCTTGCCTTTTGGTTGGGCAATGCACCAGCTTTCTAAGAGCTGTTTGTTGGTTGTGTTTTTTTTATACACATGCATGAGGCATAAATGTTTGTAATTATTCTTTCTTTCTCTCAGTAAATTACCATTCATTTGTACATAGCATATGCTAAACAGTTCACTTGTACAACCTCACCTGGCATATTCAGGATGGAGTTTTCTCCTGCCCCTTCAGCAGTAGCTTTTTGTCATCACTTTTCTTCTCGCTTTCTGTCAGATATGTGCGGATGTGTTTGTGTGTCTGAGCCAGGAAGTGAGTTGGGCTGTTCAGTCTGTGAGAACAGATATGAATCTCTTGTGCACAAATACAACGCTTAGCATCAAAGGAAGTAGGGTGAGCCATGGTGTATGGTGTAGGTAGTTGTGATGAGAACTATTTTTTAGTTCACAAGCTAGAGCTGGAAATGTGGATGCAACAGTGAGGCATTGTACATTTTGTAGAGATACTGCTTTAATTTATTTTACTAGAGGAATGGGATCTCATATTCCTGGGGTGGCTCAAGTTTATACCAGAGAACTGCAAAAATATTAACCCATTTTTCCCTCAAGAGCTGCCTAACTCAGAGGAGCTGGGTTCTTTTTTTCTGAGTGCTTCATAAAAATAGATGAAAGGAAGAGTTCTGTGCTCAGATGGGACGCTTTATGTTCAGAAAAGTATTTGAGTCAAAGAAGCCATGCTGATGCACCTCGTGTGTGCCCCACGGAACCCCTGTGTGCTGCATGTTGGTCTTTCTTTCTGATGAACAGTAAACAGCTGAGCGGCTGTTAGCAACATACGTTTTCATGCTGTTTGCTTTCTTTTGGACAGGCCTTTCCAAGCATTTTTGCAGTATATACAGAAATTTGGTAGGTTAGAGTGTGGCACGTGCCTTTGCCATCTTTATTTCCCTCATTTTTTTCTTAATCAAACAATTTCCATGGGTCCCTGTTTCAGCTAATGCAATCTGCCCCAAAGCACAAGCTTGGGAAGCGAGGTTCAATGAGTCAGTAAAACACGCAGTTGGAAGGAAGCAGGCAAAAATCCCACAGAGCGAGGGTTTACATTTTTTATGAATTCAGCTATAAGAGTCAGAGGTCCTGGGACTTCTGGAATGAGGTTAATGCAGGCAGTAAGCAATGTGGTGGTGAGACACTGGTGCTCGAATCACGCCATGAAACGGTGCTTTCTAAATTATTGTCTTTGCTATTAACATAAACAATTTCTGGTTAGAGAGAGGCCAGTTTGCACAACATACCTGTGGGTTCTATACTTGCTTAAACATCACTTGGCTGTTTGGAACCAACTGTAAATGCATTATTTTCAGCACATCCCCTGGCAATGTGAGGGGAGCATCCTATCCTTTTTTCGTGTCAGATTGTCTCCTTACATGTTCTGTATTGACCTAGATTACTTCGTGTGAGACCCAGATCTAAACCTGATCCTTAGTCTCTTCAATGGCTGCGTGACAAGCGTGGTGCTTCCAGGACGTACTGTACCATGCCAAAAGTCCACTGAGGGATGGGTTAGGGACTGCCTAGGGATGCTTAGCTGAGCATCTTTCTACAAGGTGTTTTCTTACTTCAGTTTCCTGTCTTCATAACAGTGTGGTACTGTTATGTCAGCTGTGAACATTTTCTATGGAATTCAGGGATGTACAGGGATTTAAGTAAGAATCAGAGTGTTATTGGGGAATACATACTGTATAAAAACTCTCCATGGTGATCAGGGTGAAAAAAAATCATGCATGGAACCTTTTAAGATCTCAGCACCCTTTGTCTGTGGGGAAACTATTTTTTTCACTTTGCATCTTCTAACAGAAATTTGTGTTGTTTTCTCCTGTTCTCTGGTTGAACAGGGAGAAAGTAAGTTCGTTTATTATTTTACAGTCAGGCTTATAATGCTAAGTTTGTCCAAAAATTAGATCTGAGTGTTTACACATTGATTAATCCAAATCCTTCATGAAAATGTGTGAACTGATGATTAAACTGGGAATAGAATCATTGTGGTTTTGGCTATGGTTAGAACAAGATTAGTGAGTAACTTTACCTTTCTGCAAAACCTTATAAAATATAATAAGAATTTTTAAAAGATGCTCTTTAATTATTCTCGTTACTCCTTAAACTGAACTAATGCCTCCATTGTGAATTCGAGGTAGAATTGTAAAATCTCTGTAGCCTTTTGAAGCCAAACACTTCAATGTCATTATCAGTATACACATAGAATAGTTGTAAAATAATCCTGTGAAATTGCTGTAAACTCTCTCCCATTTTCCTTCATTCTTCTGTGTGTTCTCCACGAGGAGTGGTGTGAAAGCTGCAGTGTTGCTAGAAATGTCTGAGTTCTTCCCATGTTTAGAGTGCTCTGGCCAGCAGATCTTCCCTTCTGCTCTTCCCTTTCCTAGGAAACACCCAGCTGCCAGGGTTTGAGTTGGGCACTTGAGGTATAATTTTAATTCTGTGGCCTGGTCTTATCCAGAGCTGTAAGAGAGAGCAAGAGTGTGTGGAGACAGTACCATCACTGCCTTAAATAATTTGCTTCTTGCCCTTTCCTGCTAAGTTTGCCAGGTTGTTTCTTGTGATTATAAACTGAGATTTCTTAAATTTGTTTCTCCTTAATAGGTAAAGAGGAGTGAATGCTGTTTCTCACCGTCTCCTCACTCTTTCTTCGTAGATGTCTCTGATCTCTGGGGCTGTCTGGGACTGCTGGGAGGTATTAACCAGGGGATTTCATTGCCCTCCCCTCCATGACAGCACAGGGCTGTATTGCATGTAGCTGCCTTCCAGCAAGTCCCAGTGAGTCACCATCCTGCTTGCTGGGCTGTCTGATGGGAACAGGCTGCTTTGTCCGTGGCCACCCTGGCCATGGAGTATCTTCCCATCCACACCTTTCCCTTCTCCTGCTCTGCCCCAAACATTCATACTTCTTTCCTTAATATCTCATTTCAGTTTTACTATCAGGTAGGTCCTTCATTCTTTGCTGTCACTGCCAGTGATCCCTGCACTAATAATCACAGCATTTTTTTCCTAAAAATCAGGTCCAAAGTGAATTTGCTGGGTTTTTGTGGATTTTTATTTTTTTTTTTTATAACTTCACATTTTCTTAAAAGGAATTGACTGCTGAAAGTAAACACAGCTTGCAATGTACAGACTTATTGGGCCAGCATGCATTTCCTTAATAAGCTG
Source organism: Apus apus (assembly GCF_020740795.1). Lineage (NCBI taxonomy): Eukaryota > Metazoa > Chordata > Aves > Apodiformes > Apodidae > Apus > Apus apus. Next base: position 52,881,568 of record NC_067286.1, on the reverse strand, counting down.
GGGTATGTGTGTGCGCGCACTCCTGTGTGTTTTTTTTTCCCCCTTTAAACCTTGGAATAAGAGTGCTGTCTCTTTAAATCCTAACTCAAACTTTACTGGCGATTTTACAGAGCCTGGTTTCATTTATAGTGGAGCCAGACTTGCTGTGTGAGAGCCGTCCGCATGCTGGAATTAGTCTTAAGCTCGCTTCTGTGGCGTTGCCAAATTCCATGTTTGTGTTTTATTTAGAATTCTTTTCACGGCCAGTCGAATCTGTTCAGGCACACATAGGCAGTGTTGCGCCCCATGGAGAAAATAAGCAAGTTTGCGTTTTCTTTGGCATAGGCCGCGGCCACAAAAGACTGCGGTCTAAAAAAACATTTTTTAAAAGCTATTTTAACCCATAACAGATGTATAAAGTAGGCACACGCATGCCAGCTTCCTTAGTTTTAATTAAAAAATAATTATGGCTTTAATGGGATGCTAGTGACAAATTTGGATGAATGGTGGGTGACATTATCTCAAGGCTTGCTTCAACTTATAAATTAGTGCATTTCTCTTGGCCAGTGGTACAGATGAAATTAAACGAAGGAGCAGATTAATATTTCTTATAGTTGCAAATGAAAAATCAAATCAAATAAAAAAAAAACAAGGCCCCTTCCTCCCTTTATTGCTCAGATTCCTGTTTGCATGAGATCACAGAACATGGCGGAAAGGTTCTTTTCCCTGGCTAGTAAATGATCTGGCCAACAATAAACTGGGCTTAGCTATGCAAGGTACCTGTCCCTTTCATAATTTCACTTCAGTAACCACATCGCCAAATTATTGTGATTAATGTCAGCAGACGCTTCTATTTATAACCACATCTAACTAGCTAACACAGTACCTCCGAGCCAGGAAATCTGAACTGTAAAACCATCCCTACATGCTGCATGTTGCAATGGTTCTCTCCCCATACCTCGGTTAACTGGCTGCCTTTTGGGTTTGCGATGCCGGCTGTGATTCTTCACATCTTTAGGCTATTTTCAATTTGAGGCTTTTAAGGCTCACCAGAACTGGGCTAGATGCACAGGCTTGGACAGGTAACAACAGTTTATATTTATGAAGAAATAAACAAAAGAGTAATAAACATGTAATGAGCTAACCCCAGATGGTATCTCTGCTGTTATTAGGGTCAGGTGTATGCAGAGCTGGGTAAGGGAGAGGGAAGAATCAGCATGGGGAGGCTGTGGATATAGGAAGGAGAAGGAAGAGGAGAAGAGGTCTGATGGGTTCCCTGTAAAAAGTGTCTTCCTCCTTCCCATGCAAGCCTCCATCCTACATGTGGACACCCTGAATAGGTGCTGAGAGGAGAGGCGATAAAGCAGCACATTTTTTCATGACATGCAGCAGAAGCACGCTTCCTCTGGACCTGCTTATCCAACCCTAGTGATTTCCAGAAGCCAAAGCAGCCTGGTGTGGAATGGAGCTTTCTGGATGGGAGCAGATGATTGACCTCATGATCTATAGCACAGGTAGACAATGATAATTTTGTGTGTGGATGGCCAAACCCTATTTGTCATTTTCAGGCATATTCTTTTGTGAAACTTCTCATCTTCTTAATAATTAGCTGTCCCCTTAAAAAAACCTCTGAAATGCTGTTGATACATGCAATCTAGATGGTGAGAGCTCTTCTTCACTTAGACACTGCCAGTTTTCTGTAGCAAACACATTGTATTGTTTCCTCATTAAATCATAAAAGCAGTTTTTTGAAAATGCAATTGAAAGAAAGATAGAGAAAGTGAGTACCAGGTGTTTGGTGGATAGCTGTGCACCTTCCCCACGACCAGTCCAGATTTGTCTGGTGATGTTTTGCTACTAATTTCTGTGCAATTATGGCAGTGTCCCCCACCTTGCTTTCTGAAAGCTGCCACAGTAAGCTGGGAAAGCTCAGAGGAAGCTGCCCTGCTTGGTTTGAGCTAGTCTGGAGAATCTGATCAGGGTGATCAGCTTGATCCCATGGGGAGAGCATTTTCTCTCCTCATGTGCAGGATGTCCTTTATGTGAAGCTCAACCAAGACAGACTCTCCAAAGATGAGATTCTTAGGCTTTGTTTAACGGCAGCAAAAGAGAACAACATTTTCCTTTGTCGATTAAATGAGGATTTCTGTGGTAACATTTCCCTGAGCTTGAATTCCTCTTGAGTGAAAATGAAGTTCCAGCATTAAAAACATGAGTCTTGCAGTGCAGATGAGAGTAATTTTTGCATTCCTGGAATTTTTGGAAGGGAAACATTACATTCACATTAATCATTTCAATTATACCTTATTGCTATAATAATCCACGAAGCATTCTGCAGTAGAGCCCTCTGCTATTTAGTTACAGTTGGGGCTTTGAAAATAGCACCTGAAAGCTTTTAGAATCCTGTGTATCACTATCTTAATTTTCTTTTTATGTTGCTGCACACAGGATGTTCTGGTGTCTTTTGTATTTACTCCCTAGGATTTTTTGTTTAATAAATAAGGCTAATTTGATTTGTTCTGATCTGTCTCAAGTATCTAATTGCTGCTGTAGAGAATGATTAATGTCCAGTTGAAAGTATTCCACATCTATAAATGAGAATTGAAAGCAGATGTTAGTTTGATGAACGTGTGCTGTCCATTCCTTGTCTGCACTGACTCAGAAAGCAAGCTGCCGAGATACCGCTGTCTATCAAAAGAGAGATGTTAGATGCCAAATACAGTTCAGAGTCACACACCTATCACAAACTGAGTGAACAGTTAACAAATAATGTATCCCAGGTAGTTTGGTTTTTTTCTGCTTGTGAAATACATATTCAGAAAACAGTGTTATTCTTAAAGCGTCATAAGTATTTGACAGACTCCAGTTCAGGAGAATGCACTGTGAGTTGATTGCAAGCAGGACTTTGTGTTTCCGTTTTTACTTGGGGTAGTGTTGGTGTGTTGTCAAAGGGTAGGTAAATACAGCTCCCATTGCTGTTGCATGTGCAGTGCTGATTCTAAAATTAATTCAAGCAATTAAAAAAAGCAACAAATGAAGCTGATACTGTTCTCTTTTCTATTAATGGACTGGCTAGGGGCTCAGGCATTTCTGCCTAAATGCTTTTCAGAGTTTGGTAGCTTCAGTTCCTGCAGATCTGTGTAGAGCAGACAGTAAGAGGACTGCCTGGGGACAAGCTCAGGTTTTGTGCTGTCCAGCTAACTATGATGTACACCTGCATGCAATAAGTGCAACAGCTTTTTAGATAAAAACAGGTACCAACAGGATCTTTTTGCTTGGGCTCTCCAGTTTGTTAATGTGTGGTGCTTGACAGTCCTTTCACAAGCAGTGCTCTCTGGGCCATTGGAGTGCCCCTTCCCCATGGGGCCCTGTGGAACAGCAGGTTAGGAGCAGCCAGTGTGTGTCAGAGTGAAGGAGGAGAACTTTTGGCCAAGGACAGGCATTTCTGATAATGGCAGTAGGATTGTCACTGTTTCCAAAACACAGAGTGTTTGCTTTTTAAAATATTTCCTGTACTTCAAAAATGTTTGCCAGTGTTACCGTGAACAAACGAAAAAAATAGCTTAACAGATTTAGTCACTTTTTTTTTTTTTTTAAATAGCCTCTGCATTTTTATTTTTTGTTAAATATCTATTCAGGTAATGTCTATTACTAGAAAACTATTCCGCAAGTGGAAGACAGAAATGTAAAGACAAGCACAAATCTTCCTTGCTGTCTATAAATCAGGCTGACTTGGGATGTGTGTATGGCAGGAGAGAGAGGGAAAGAGAGGGAGGAGGGGACATGGATGATAAAAAGGACAGGGAAGGGACTTGGGGTCACAGAGACGGAAAGGTACTGTTGTCATGTCAAAATTACAGCAAAGTACTTCCAGTGGGGCCTTCTGTTCCCCTGTTACCTGAATAAGACTCTACATACAGCAGACAGATGAGAACAGAGGAGAGACTTGTTTTACATTTAGCTGGCTTTTCTATTTGGAATTTATCTATAATAACATTTATTTAAAAGATAATTATTTCTTGAAATCCTTGGGTTTTGTTTCATAGATGCTACAGAACTAAGCAATGAGACTTCCTCAGTTAAAGTAACTACATTTTACTGGGATAAAACCTGGCTGTGTAATCTGTTTCTTGTGATTTTTCCTGATCTGTACTATAGTGTCAACAGTTCCCAACTGATACACCTCGCAAAGTGACTGGAAATCTGAAAGTGAACCAAAAGAAAGTCCTTATCAAGTCATACTTTCAACTTATTAAAAAACAAACCCTGCTTTTTTGTTTTCCTTTACTTCTCTTTATCTCTTCACTCTCTTCTTAGATTTCTGTGATTTTGTGATTATTTTATTGTAGGGAAGAGATGTAGTTGATGCAAACACAACTACCCTAAATTAAGCCGGTGAGGTAATCATGTGGCTGATATTATTACTGGTCAGCCTGTAGTGCGTGGTAAACTTCATTTCTATGGAGGAGAGCCAAGACTGAAGTCAAGGTGGAGAACAAATGGAGGCAAATGAAAATCAGCTTAGAGTGCAGTCAGCAAAATATGTTGCTGTTTCTCTTGGTGTAGTCTCCTGGCTAGTTGTTTCTACATCCTTTTGTGGGGTAGGAGAAAACATCCTTGAGAAAATGTGTAAAGAAAGCTATCCTTTGTAACATGGTGGCTTTCTTCATTGCTATGAACCCAGCCTGATGAATGAGCTGTGAATGTGTAATTTTTGCAGGACAGGGCTTGTCCAAAGTATTTTATTGTTTCTGGAAGTGGCCACTTGAGCAAGTACACATGTGCAATGAGTCAGTATTGGTTTGCTCTGGCTGCTTCTTAGCAGGTTTTCATATGAATAAAGGTGTGCCTGGCCCTGAGCAAATTGTGGAACTCCTTCGTGTTGGCAGCAGAAAGGTGTAAAGGGATTAGGAACTTAATGTGGGGCACATAGCTCAATGCACATCAGAGGCTCAGCATCAGGAATCTCATGTTTGCTCTGCACAGGCAGATATTCTGTCAGCCTTACACAATCGAGGGCATGGCTGTGAGTTTTAATCATGCATCTAAAATCAAAGGAGAACACCGCATGGGGAGCCTTCCTTGGAATAGGCAGCTTTGGGAGACCAACAACAGGCTCTCTTTACAGCTGGGAGAAAATAAAGTATTCCTGTCCAGAGGTCCCCAACGATATCCATGAAAGGACCTTGTATCTGGCTAAAAGGAAAATCCAGATTGAAAGAAATTGTGAGTAGGTTTGAGAATTTTCTGTATGCTTTTACTGCTATCCAATGATAAGGAGTTTATTGTATCTTATGTCCTATTCCCTACAGTTTGGGAAATCTAAATCCAAGCCTTGATTCTCTGTTGAATTTTCCTTGTGATCTTGGAAAAGTCCCCTCATTTCTCCACAGAAAGTCTCCCACCAATTCAGTAATGAATTCCAACTCTTTACTACCTGGTAGGAGTACTAGGAGGATAAAGATGTAAAAGTTTCTGCTCAAATACTAAAATAATAAAAAGCCACAGAGGTATGTAAATTTCATGAGAATAATTCAGGCTAATTTTTGAGGAAAAATGCTTGTCCTGGGTTTTTTGAACATGATGGAAATGAAATTGAGAGCCACTGATGGTGATTGAGGTTTGTCAAACTGTTACTGTGTTTAAAATACTCACAAGTGTATAAAAGGCACTGCTGTTAGTCCTCTCTGTGAAAACGGTGGATCAAATTGTGCTCTCAGGTACAGCAGCTCAAGACCATTGCAAATTAAGCCATTGGAAATCAATGGGGTTGCACATTTGTAACTGAGATCAGAATTTGGCTTGGCCTTTCATGGTGCTCTGTGTGTTAATTCTTGCATCTAAACCTGGAAGAAATGGCTTTTTTATTACAGCAGTGCTTGAAGAGACCCCAGGAAAGTAAGGTGTAAATATTAGAGGCTGCCAACAGCTAGTGGCAGTTTCGGCCTAATAAACTGGAAGTAAATAACTTTGTGATTAGCTGGAATTGGCAGGCCACTTAAACACAGCACTGACTGGGTACAAGGTTTGCCCTGTTCAGACCTTAATACTATACAACAGCATGGATAGGTGCCTGGAAGATACACAAGCCTCAGCAGAACTCATTCTTGACACTTCTATTTCTGAATAATCTTCATAATGATAACAACAAAAACAACAGTATGTATTTAGCTAGAACCTTTTATCCCAAGGAGCCCAGAGCACTTCTTGTTTGAAGAGTGAGCAAACAATGAACTATAAAATATAAGTAATTACAGCAAGGATAGTTTTGCAGCTCAAATACTGAACTGGGAAGCCAGTGGAGTTGGGGTTTCTTGCTGCTGCCCCCACTTCACAGTCCATTGTGTACGTGGCCAACTCCCTTTGCCCTCAGTGTGTCTCTGTAGTGGGGATGTGGAGTGACTAATAAAATGCGAGGTTTAAGCTCAGACAAACAGGTATGTAGATAAAGGAAGCAGAGCAAGAATCTAAATGGAATTATTATTAATAGACTTTATGTTCAGAGAAACTTAGCCCTTGAAGATCCACTCTAGGAAGAAATATGATCAAATAGCAAGGGAACAAATGAACTCTTTTAGGGCAGGACATAGACAAAGTCCATGGGAGTTATCAGAAAAATCAATTGCTTTTGATTTAGTGAGCATTCTATCAGGCTTCTTGCTCCCTGACTGCCATTAAGTTGTATTTCAGGAGAAAATAGGGCATTTTGGCAAGAGTAGTGAGAGAAAGTTTGGCACAGTCCACTAATTTTTGCCACTTCCATGCTACTATCTCGGTTCTTCCTCTTACGTCTGTCAATTGTAAGTAGTATGAGAAGATTGTGGTTCAGTTGCCATTTGCTGCGTTTCTGAGTCCCACTTTGATACACAGACTTTCTTTAACATTTTGGTGTACCTCTGGATGACTTTACTTTTTACTTTGCAGCAATGAGGTTCCTGCTGCAAGGAGGAGTTCCCCTCTCCTATATAATAAAATGACCGGACTGGGTTGGCATTGTGTTCCCAAGGAGAAGAGGATATAAAATACTCAAACAGTGCCAGACTCTCTGACAGAATTAATACTTCACAGTATTGTGTCACTCTTGCAGCCTCTGCTTTTCAGTTACCCATCCCTCTTAGTAATTTCATTAGTCATTATTTTTGGCAATGGGCGTAGCTATCTGGTTTGATCGGAAAGCACCAAGGTGCGGTGCTCAGGTTTGCTACTTATGAACAGTGGCCATCATGTTAACGTGTAGATTCCTAAGAATTTAAGCTGTAAGGGTCAGAGTGTAGCGTTTCTTGACTCCTCTGCTCTCCATGGTGCAGTCTTTAAGTGGTTTATAAATAGCATAATAATCCTTAAAAATGCTGCAACTTGCCTGAGATTTTGTAGTGTGGTTCATCTTTGTGTTTTTTTTTCTAATCAGCCCTCACATGTAAGTATGATCATTTTACAGGCAGGAAAAAAATAAATAAGGGCTTGGGCACAGACTTGGTTAGTAAGTTTCCAGTCTCTAGAAATCTGGTCTGGTCACGTTGCTACGTGAACAACAGGCATGTATGGTTGAAAGTGATTTGCTTTGGATTTGGATTAGGCCTATAATCCAGGTCAGCAGTTATAAAGTTATCTTGTAGAAGATAAGAGTGTTTTGGCCCAAAGTAGTCAGAATTGAAATGTATGACAAAAGTACATTTGAAGTTCATTCATACTTAGGAGGGCTAAAGCATATTCATGGAGATACCAAAGCATTTATGGTCAAATCATGGCATCTGCTAAGCTTTTTACTCGTGCTGTAACTGAGACCAGGCAAAATAAAAGAGGGGACTCGAAATATTTAAGTACAAATAATTTTATCTTGTTGAGATTAAGTACTTGATACCTGGAGCCCACTAGGAAAACAAACCATTGTAGGCTCTAGTGTGTGAATCTCTAGGTTTTGAAGAAGCCAAGAATCCAGAAGGGCTGCTTTATGTGGAATTTCTTCAACCTCTTAGGCAAAAGTCAGAGCTGTGTGAAGGAAGGTGTGCATGGTATTTTGCAAGCAGACACGAGCTTGTTCTGCCCATGCTCCAAGCCAACTGGACAGAAGCCAGCCCTGCACCGGAAGCCGCACAGCTGTGTGAGCAAGGATATGGAGCCCCAGCCCCGTTTCTCTGCAGGGCTTGTTCGCTCGGGTTCGGGGTTGTACTAACCGCAGCTACATGTCCTCTGCATTGGTGCTGGCTTGTGTCTGGCCAGCTTGGAGTGCAGGCAGGGTGAGCCTTTGTCAGCCTGCCAGATACGGTGTAGACATACCCTTCCTCACCTAGGTAGCAGTTTCTCAGGCACTTAATTTTTGTTGAAGTCAGCATGAGCAAACGTTAGTCATCTGGAGGAACGGTTGCCAAAGAAGGTCCTTTGTGTAATGCATAGATTTAGCAATCTAGGCATTGACTTTGCATTACTGATGTTTGGTCTCCTTTCTCCCAGGCCTTTTTACTCTCTTGGTCATGGTCAATCCCCTTTCCTGCTTGCTGCTGCAATCCGTAATTACATCTGACTGCAGTGATAGAGTTGTCAGCCCTGGAGAAGTCTCTAGACTTTATCACTGCCCTCCCTCAGGCAATGCAGCTTGCTACCAGCCCTGAGAGACTGGTTTGGAGTCTCTTGAAATAGTTGAGATCTCGATAGTGCATTATGGTGATATTACCCTTTCTCTTCACCTTGAAGAAGGGAGGGACAATTCAGCCATAAGAGAACGAGTGACTTCAGCAAGCTGATGTTTCTTCCCTAGGGAGTATAATAAAGGTTTCTTGCTAGAGGGTACAAACTATCCTTCACAGAGTTAACAGAAAAAGTAAAAAAGAAGTTGATGCTAGCTCATGTTTCCAAGTTGTCCAAGCTTTTAAACTGGTTTCTGTAATTCAAGGAATTGTAGAAGTACATTTTACAGTTCCTTTTATTGTCTGTTACTAATGCACTAGTATTCCTTCCTACTTTGCCTCTACCTGAGGAAACCTGAACTTTGTAGTGATACAAAAACTTGAAATTGCCCAAAAAAGTCCAACTTCCTTCACTTTTTCATGCCTTAGCACTGGTGTTCTGGAAAAAAACCCCACATAATATGGTGTGAAACTGTGATCTGTTCAATGTACTAGAAGCTTTGTGGTGACTTCTGTCAGGTTTCTCATCAGGATTTATATCCTAAGAATTGAGAAGAATAGCAAATGTTCACTTTGCATCAATTATTAGTGCTTCAAATTGTGTTTTTCTTCCTACTGGAATAAAACCCAAACTTAGAGATTTTGGAGAAATGGGATTTTGTTTTCAATTTTTTAGGCAAAACCATGATATTTTGGTTAAAACCTGATGGTATCAATGTTTTTTCAACATCTTTCTCACAGATAATTTCCAGTCTGACAAAAGGAGTTGAACATGGGTCTCATGACTACCAGGGCAGGTCCTGACCACTCAGCAACTCCGTCTCTTGCTTGCACAGTCTTTCTGATGAAACTTCACTGAAACTCACCTCTTAACACAGGCCATTTTAACTGTCAAGAATCTTTAGTAAAAGCGTTCAGAGCAACTCTAGTCCACAGCCTTCCAAATTCTTTTAACTTCAACCACTTAAGTCAAATCTGTAAGATATGATCTATGATGTCCCATGGAAAGGAATGGACTTTATGCATTGATTACATTCCTTGGCTGGCATAGTTATCCTTCAAGAGCTTTTTTTAATGTGATAGACATAAGAAAAACCTTTCAAGTGTCTCTTCCATGTCCTATGTATCTCAGCTAATTTCCAAATAGAATCTGAAAGTCCAGACATGGGTCACTCAGCCCTGGGGAATTATGGGTGCCCTATTAGACCTGGGAGAAAAGCAGTGGAAACATACCTTGTAGAGTGGATGCACTTCACAGTTGGAGAGATGTAACATAATTTGTCAGCTATCACAGAACACTCATTTCATTTCCATTGCTACGGTTTTGGCCAGAACTACTCAAGCCCTGCATGGTTCAGTTCACAAGGTTATATGTGAACTGAACCCTGCTCTCAGTTTGAGGAAAGGTGGGTGGAGAATCAAACCTTTCAAGTTTGCTTAGAGGGATGAGTCTGACAAACTCACACCTTCAGAACCCCTGATCTTCTTCCTCTACCCACATGTGCACTGAGCCCTTTAGTACTCAAGACTTCGTAAAGAAGCTGGTAGTACTTTGTATCTATTTGGGATTCTGGCTTTCTCTGCTGAGTCACCTGGAGCTTTGCACAGTGCTTTCCTCTCTTTCAGGGCTCTAGGTGCTGCCACTAGTGGGCTTTTGCATTGTTACAAAGCATGTTCAGGATCTGCCCCCCACTGTAGGTCACCTTGTTGCAAATTTGGTCTTCTTTTTGGTAATTCATATATGGAATCTGTCTACCCATGTTCATGAGAATTGTGGTTTTTAATTTGTAGAAAAGATGATAGGGATAGAGTTCAGCTCAAGCTGCAGAGAACAAACATTAATACAGTATTGTGGCTCGTTAAGGCTGTTTGCAGTAGGATCCACATCCAAAAAAACCACAACCCAAATCCAGTAAGCAAAAGCTTATTTATGTTCCACAGCCTTGATGTGGCATGTGCAAGGACTCAGTAGCATTTTTAATTCATAGTTGTGTCCCTGCTAGTGTCCGCTCTTGAACTTTCATATTAATCCCAACTCTGTTTTGGTGTATTGGCCGTATTCTGTTCTTGGTTACACCCTGCTGATTCTCAGGAATTAAGTAGTTGTAGTAGCAAAATGTATTAAAGGTGAGATAATAAAAGAACAGGATTCTGTGTACCCTTCCAATTATCTTAATGAATATATATATTTTTACTTTGGCAGGATAAATGTTTTTATGGGGCTCGGCAACTTGACACAAAGTAACTTGCTACTTCTTGTAGGTGTCCTAAAAAGGAATATAACAAGCCTGTGAGTGATTAGCTGCATGGTCCACCTCACTTTTCTCACACTGACAGTACCATTTCTCTGTTTAAGTGCAGTATAGAATGTGTGGCTTTGAACATGTGGATTTTGGTGAAAGACAAACAGATTTCCTCTCCCCTTGATGCTAGAAATAGCAATAGCACTGAGCAGTCAAAATATTTCAGTCTCTCTTTCTAACTGGTTTTGAGTGTGCCTGTGTTTCGTGTCCTGTTACCATTGCAAGAAAGACTCTCTCATCCTTGGTAGCTGGGTTTTTTTTTGTGCTTTTTTTGCAAACATGAGAGTGAAGAAGTAAGGAAGGGGGAGCTCTTCCACAACAAATATCGCTGCATGATCTGGGATCTTTTGGAAACAAACCTCTTTTTTTTTTTTTTTAATTTTCTTTTTTTTTAAATTTATCTTCCAGCAGTCCTTATTGTTAAGATATTCGTTCTTATAAAGGGATGTTAAATAATTAAGCCTGTGGAAGGGGCAACATCAACAAATGCTGGAATATATTTAAATAATGAAGAACATCTTTAATTTGTACATGTAAAATAATTGTGGGCCGATGGTAGGTTAAGCATTCATATTTATTAAAATGTACTTGCCTCTCCTTTAGAGAAAGAAGGTTATCGTTTCCTATACCCTCCCTCAACATGAGCCACTTCAAGACTTCCTTCTCTTCAGCCAAAAAGAATCAATTATGTGTTGCGGTTTCTTTCCACCAAAATACTTTGATTACCTCATTTTAGCCGAGAGCGCTCATTCCTCTTTATACAGGAGGGAAGAGGGATGTAGAAATTACCCAGTCTGTAACCAAATAACCTGGCCTTTAGTGCAGATTACTAGTGATTCAGAATATTGACAGCAATCAGGAGTCTCAGGCAGTTGAAACTTCCCCTCTAATTGAACTGAGAAAGGTAAACCAGTTTCAGTGCTCTGCACGCTGTAATTGCAATAATTTAATTTAGCTATTTAACCTGTAATTCAGTGGTATTTATTAAAGAGCATAGGAGAAAATGAGGCCATTAGGAGCCAGAGATGAATACATTGAAATGAAAATGAACACTTCTAACTGCTAGTTGACCTTCGTTTTGTAGCAGTTTTTATTAGGCTGGTCACGGTAATTACTGGGACGTGAATCATGGAGAAAAGTGAATAATTCTGTAATGAACATTTTTATTCATTATCTCACATTTTCAGGAACCAGAAAAGTATCATGTAGAAGTATCTCCAGTGTTTTCCTTTTGTTTGTTTTTCAACAAATAATGGTTTGTGGACAATAGCTGGGTGGAAAACATCCTTCCAGTGTGAGAATTCGTGTCACACTGAGTCGATGGGCCCACGGTATTCTGCATGCATCCTGTAGGACTGTGGGACATACTCAGGGAGACATAGCGGAGCATAAATCAAGCAGAAGTGGTAATAGTAGACGTAGAACATGCTCGTCATCTGTGTTAACACTTAGGAGGGCACATTTTGGGACAAAAGCTGAGGTACTGAAAGTTCCAAGTTGTTTGTGCTGGGTCCTCTGGGCTCCAGTCCTCTCACCATGCCAAGGTACAGTTTGTCTGCAAATAAGTCTCCCTGAAGATCAAGGGGCAGTTTTGGGGGGCAAAGTCAGCATAGGTTGAGGCTTCCAAATGTTTTTTGCAAGGGAAGAATGAGGTCTTTTCCAATACCATGTGAGCAGCAGAGCGAGTGTCCTCCCGTCCTCTCCTGCTTCTGCTCATATCAGCATTGCCAAGGCCAGCCTAGCTCTGAGGTGCATGAGCTGTGTCCCTGGGGGGGTTTGCTTCAGAGGAGAAAAGGTGGAAGGAACAGGTGTGGGTGGACTCATGTCTCTGCCTCTTGCATACACTGCTTGGGGACTGCCATCTCGCTGGGGAGCAAGGGAGGGGATCTGCACCCTGCAAGGAGGTGGGAGCCCAGGCGCTGCCCTGCAACAGTGGCTGCATGTCATGTATCACTGTCTGCTGGGTGTCCTGCCACCACGACCCTTCCGGCCATGTTGTTTCATTAAATCTGCTCCTTTGCTGCAGCAAATTGTTCAGGGTTAGTGTCTTTGCAAGGAGGAGAACAGGCAGCATTTTGACAGTTGCGCTGTGATTGATGTTCTGTTCGCTGCTCTTGAACACTCTGATTGTTCTTTTTACCACTCTTGTTTTCTTACTAGTGTTATTAAACCAGCCAGACTCTACAGGGAACTGGCCTCCTGCACTCCCATAGTTCACAAGATCTGGAGGGTTTTTTTTTGTTTGTTTTGTGTTGTTGTTGTTGTTATTATTATTATTATTATTATTATTATTATTATTATTATTATAATCATCATCGTCGTCGTCGTCGTCGTCGTCGTCGTTGTTATTATTATTATTACTACTACTACTATTGTTATTATTATTATTTTAGTCTTTTTGTTCTTGTTAATTGCTGTCCAGTAAAACGAGATGTAAATTCAGTGAGAGCAGTGCAGTGAGGAGGGTTACTGCCCAGATCCCTCTAGTATAGCTGCACTATACATGGCCACAGTAATTCTAAAATGGATGAAGAAGGTGAATTTATTGATTGTGATTATTCACCCTGAAGAGGATGTTAATAGTTTCAGGTTTGAAGCTCTGCAGAGATGATCTTTGCTAGACATTCTTTTCACTGCTTAAAAGTGTCCAATAAACCTACACTAAGCAGCAGATTAAAAGCTCCAGCTGCACTAACCTCTTAATTTCCTGAAGTGTGTGTTTCTTACTTGAAGCTTTTAGATTTTCAGCCTGACTTTGAAAAGAATAGATCTCATTTAGCTTTAGAAGGTCCCAGTGATGCACATTCCCAAGATAGTTTTCCTAATTTCTTTCACTGTCTTTACTTTGAGGCTTATCTCAGTCCCACTTGCAGATCTCTCACTGGGACTGACATCGACTTGAGACTTGGTATTCAGATGGCTGAGGCTCTATTCTGTGGGTTTAACGTGGTAAAAAACAAATGAAATTGTAAGCAGTAAATTGTGAATACTTCCGACAGTCCAGGGTCAGAAATTGGGCATAGCTTAAAAAATGAGCCTGGAGGAGTGTGCATATGGAGAGGCATCATGAGCTGGGCTGAAGAAAGTGTATGTGATATATTCCAGTTGGCTGATTTTTCTGCCATATCCCCTTACCTGCAAGTTACCTCTTACTGTGCATCCTAGATCTCCATCCTGGTAAAGATGCCACTGTTTCCACCAATTTTTTTCACCTGATACTGATTTAACCTCTACCTCACCAAAGAGTATATATAACCTGAATACTTGCTGGGGATTGGAAAGCACTCACTCCTCTTTGGAATTTGGCAGTGTGATCTTAGGGTGGCTTGCCAAGTCTTTTGTGGTGGGTTTAGTTACCTATGACTAGTTTTCTTTAGAATACTGCCACATTCTTCTGGGCCCCTTTTGCTAAATGGAGATGTACAATGCATGTCTGACCACCCACCTTCAGTGATCAGCCAGAAAACTTAATCTTGGGTCAACATAGTAATAGTTTTCATCTGTGGTAGCTAGTTAACGATTACAGATGATTTGTGAATGCTAACTCAGTGTTGCCAGGATACTCAAGGATTTGAGAATGCTTAATACAGCTTAGAGTTTCAAAACAATTAGCAGATGCTGGGCTTCATTTCTTTTAAAGGCGTTAATCTGCCTTGTTTATTCAAATGGGCAGAACTGGATGCCTTTACTATAGACATTCGCTTTGCAGTGCAATAATTAAAAATAATTGCTGTACATTTTTCTACATCTACATCAAAGATACTGTAGTAGTAAGAGTTACAGACATACCTGTACAAATAGATATACATTAAACATATTCCTCTTATATTTGATATATATTTTATTCATGCATGTGTATCTGCATGTATATGTGGATATGCAATAAGCAATTTTATAATTACATTTTTGTTTGGAAGCTACTGCCAGCCTGTGATAATGGTATACTTTTTCTAGCATAGGATCTTTTTAAGCCATAGACTGTGCCACTGGGGACTGTACTATGAGATAATTGACCTCCAGGTGAATTATGTGTCCTGAGTCTAAAGCAAGGACACACGTGGTGGCATCAAAATCAATTCTCTCACAATCCATCCCTCAGTGGAAAGGGCTACTGCAGTTAGAATAGGCCCATGAAAAAGATTTAGATATTTAAAAATGTTTTCAGTGACTTAATTCTTACAAATAATGTTATTGCAATATACAAAGATATAGAGTAGTGGTGGTGCATTAAACTGTGCTAAGTGTGCCTACCGATGGCCTCTGTAGGAGCGCTCATTAGCTGGGAATGAAATCTCATTGTGGTATCACTGATGGAATATCACCAAGGCTGTATTAACTGGACTGACTCCATTGCTGCCATGCAGGTGACTGTCAGGTAGATGCATCTTCATTTCCTCTATAGGCCTCATCCTCTTGTGTATGTCAGGGAGCAGCAGAAGTAATGGACAGAGTTGGTAAGCTCTGAGGACAAAATTCTACCTCCACAAACCCTTGCAAACCCTTGCCAGGGTAAAACTATTTGGAGAAAGCAAAGGTATTTAACTCAGAAAATAGGGATGGTATCTCTGGTCAACACCTGATCATCCAAATGATCATAGCTAAACTATTATGTACTGGAACTCTGAAACTCTTAAATTGCCCAGTTGCTTAGTTACAGGATCATTTGTCATCTATTCTGATAGCAGGGTGAGAGGTGGGCCAACTGGAGGGAAGGGGGGAGAAGATTACATGTGCTGTTGAAAATGCAATGAACACATTCGATCATATCTAATTCCCATTTATATTGCTGTGGACATCCCTACTGCCCAGCTGCCCTCTCAAAGACTCAGAGCTATGGGATTTTTTGATGCATGAATGAAGACTGGGAAGAGGGCCAGCATGCTGTTCATAGGCTTCTTCATCATTTATTACCTTCTAGTTTTAATTGTTTTCCTGCTTCTCTTGAGATATTTATCTAGGAGGAATTGTACTATGCAATGCAGACATGTGAGGTGGCAACTGAAGATTGCTTGTTAGTCTAGTGCACTGTACAATAGATGGATCTTTAATAAAATAGAGAAGACTGTTTACATTAATAGAAGAGGCCCATTTATAAACCTTTTATCACTTAAGTGCGCAAGTTTGACTCCTGTTGTCCATTATAGAGGTGTGGGTTATGTAATAATCACCACATAACTGCATTGTCTGTATGCTTATACTAATGAAAATCAGATCTCCCCATATGCCACTCTATTGCACCCTATTGTGTCTGCAGGGCTACATTTATCTCTGGTAAAATGCTCTGGTAGATTTACAATAGGGTAAAAATTGTTCTGCTTAGTTTCTGACTGGTACTTCAGCAGTGGAAAAATTAAACAGAAGCTACCAGAAGAGATCTTGATGATAGGAGGTAAAACAAAGGGGAAGCTGGCAAAGAAGGGAAGGATAATTACTGAGGAAAAAGATAGGAATGGAGTGTGTGTATCACAGAGTGAGATTTGAAGGCAGGAATTCAGATCTCTAATTCCCTGTAGCTTCAATAGAGCTTCACGGTCCTTTTCTGTGGGCAGCTTTCAGATGTCATCCTTGCTGCCATTTGGATTCTCTGGTCAGAGACCAGTGGCTTTGTTGCAGGCAGGACCTCTGGTTACCTTTCATGGTCCTATCCAGCATCCCAGCTCTGCCCTATCCTACTGAACTTGTGTGTGCCACAGACATAGTTTTTCCTTCTGCAGAACAAGCAATGCTATGAAGGGGACAGCACATGGTCAAGATGTAGAGGAAATCAGTCTGCCTTCAATCAGCCTCCAGCTCCAAAATGCAAACACATTGGTGTACCTAGGGGAGGAAGAACTGGCAGTGTGGAGCTGTGTGGAATACTGCTCCAGCCTTTGCCAGTCAGTGCTTTGTGTTTTGAGAGCACCTCACACTGTGCAGGAGATGTGACAAATCATTCCGACTCTCTGAGGAAGGTCAGGCCCGTAGGCTGAAACAGGAGTGACCACTTTGATTTAAGTCCTCTTTGAAGAATAAAAAGATGCAAGTCCTTTTTCATGCTTTGAGGGCTAGAGAATTAGGGGAGCTTTCATGCCTCTGTCCCATTTTAGTCTTCAGGAAGGCAAAGTTTATGCATTACTCCACCTTCTTTTTTCAAACACAAGAGTGCAGTTGAGAACAATGGTATGTGTGTTGGGGCTTGGAAGAATTGAAGGCCACTAAATGTAGAGGATCTTTGTAGGTGCAGGGAGTGGCATTAGAAATGGGCATTTTTTAATTGATACCTCAAAAATTAGAATTATTTTATTCCTCCCGACACTTCAATGACCTTGAGTGTTTATCTCACCTTTTGGGGGAGTGGATAGGGCTGCTCATTTTGTCATTGTGAAAGTTCATATTATTCACTGAAGTGATCAGTACTTCTCTGTTTGTCTGGTACGTAGCAGCCATTGTTACTTAATTGGGAGAGTATTTGTTGACTTTGATGGGTCTGCTGAGTGGAATCCATGTTGCCAAGTTCAATAGACAAAGCATATACACCAGATTTATCCATTCCTTATCCATCTTGACAAAGGGATAAATACTGACTTAAGTGTTCAATCTTGTTTCCCTCCCATCCACCCCTCCCAGCAAAATCCAAACCTGTGTTTTATGGATACAGCCAAATGACCAAGCTCAGAAAAAAAATACCTTGTGCTTGTAGATATGAAATAGAATCAATTAGCTTGAGTAACAGGTCATCTCACCTGAGAAATACACATCATAAGGTCTAAAAAGATGATGATATGTAATTTATAAATATATATTATATGTATTTCCTAATTAGTTATGAAAAAAACCTTCTACAGTTATATGTTTTTAATTGTATAATGAACCCTAAAGTATGTGAATCAGCTTTATTTAAACATACAAAAGAGCTGAAGTACCCTAATAATAAATCCGTAGGTGTGTGTTAGGAAAGAGATGCAATTTGCATGACTGATGAGATATTAACAGTTTTGACCTGATCTCTCAGTGACTGATACTGATAACACTCATTTCTAGAGCACACCAAGGCTCCCATACGGCACAGCCTCTGATGAGGTTGGAGGGGGTGTGTGCAGCTCACGCTGTGTCCAGGGTTTCTAAATGGGGTACTTGAAACAACCTGATTCATTTTTGTGAATCGCAGCCTTAAATTTAAAAAGCAGAAAACGCCTGTTTCATAATGTACCCTGATGCTGCCAATGTGAATTATTTTTGTTGTGTACTCTCCAGGGCTTCTCCTTGTCTGAGATGCTGCTGGCTTGGGGCTTCTCTTAAGGATTTGCCGGCCTCAGAGTTGGGAAACGTTTTCCTGATAATCGGCCTACACTGTCACTGGCCCAATTAAATCCCATTACTTCTTGTTATACCCCAGTGGGATCCCCCAAACAATTCCTTGGCATCCTCACTATCTGTCCCCTGTCAGACACTCCTGGATGCTTATCTGGTGCCTCCCGCCAAACTCCAGCTATAAGTCAGCCTGGTTTCTGTCTGCTCTGTGCATGTCCAGGGCCCTCCTTGCTGCTTTGCATCCCATATCCCTCAATTACGTTTTTTGTAAATCTGGCATGCCATGATATTTTGGTTAGAAAATAACTTCTCTGTAGAGTTAAACATCTGCCTGAGATTGATAAAGGCAAAACAGCCCAGGCTGAAGGTTGTCAATTAATCCCTCCGTCACCCTGCTCTGCCTGCTGGTCTCAGGGGTCGTAGAGGAGGGAAGGCTCTTGATCCAGGTACAATGACACTGAGCTGTGGAAAATACCCTTACTTCTCAATTTGTACACTGCAGTCAGTCTTTGTAATGCACATGGGCCAAATTCAGTCCTCAGTTTCACCATCCCAGAATGTTCTTGAAGTCAGATTCTGATCCACAGCAAGACTAAATGCGAAACTACTTTTCCACAGAACAATGACCCAAGACTGTGCATAGTTCTCTGCCCATTGCTAATTGGAGGATGTTGTCAAATTAGAGGTAATTCAGAGACGAACAACAAAAGTGATTAAAATGTGTGCAACATGGTTTCATAGGGAAAGATGAAAATAACTAAAAATATATGAGCAAGTTAAATAAAGGACAGGTAGAGGGAATATGATTCAAGCAACAAGGAACAGTGATTCGATAGTGTGACACCCCTCCAAGACTGTTCCCAGAAAGTTTGGAGTTAGGTTATGAAGTCTGTGAAACCAATGGGGCTTCAGTATTGGCTTGATGCTACACACTGTGTGCATTTTTAGAATGAGAGCTACAGCCATGAATAATAGGTAAACTGAACTGTGTAGAAAATGAGCATTAGGAAAAAATTCCAGGCCATGACTGTTTTTCAGGTTGTAGAGTGTTCTGAAGAGGTGGAAAAATGCCAAGTTTCAGCAAAGTACTTATAAACCCATCTCCTAGCATTTGGTGAATATGTCTCCTTTGCTTGAAACATTTAAACCTAAACTAGATGTTAAACTTAGACTAGGAAGAGAAAAAGAAATTATTCAGTTGATCAGAAATCAAGAGCAAACAAACTAAAGGAAGTATGGTTTGGGAAGGAGCTGCCGTATATGACTTTGCCCAGTCTTGAAGTTTTCCATCTACTGTTAGTTAACAGTCAGTCTCCCATGGAATTGGTAAAGATTTAGCTGAAGTAGGAATTATGTAAAAGCAGACAGTGTGATTTTGCTGTCCATAACTTTGGGGAGTAATTTGCAATGGTTTGGTGCTGTGACACACTCAGGTGTCCCTGTTCGATGCCCTGTGAGTCAGGCAGCAGACCTAAAGATGATGTAGTTTTTCACTCACACCCAACAGAGGTGTGAAAGTCACTGCAGCAGGATGTTGCAAGGGCTAAAGGCAAAATGGGTTCAGAAAAGGACTAGGCAAAATCAGAAATATTTGGTGGGTGGTTAATAAAAATGCTAGATAGTCTGGGTATGGATCAAGCCCTGGCACTGAAAGAGTCTAAGTCATTGATTGCTACGATCTGGGAAGTCTGGAGATGGCCTTGCTGTGAAGTTTTTTCTACCTTGATTCACAGGCTCTTTCCCTAAGCTTCTGCTGGTGGCAGTGGTTGAAAACAGGGTTCTGCATGTGGGCATGATCCAGGGTTTTTATATTGTTATATGAGCACAAGCAGTAAGTAGTGTCTGGCTGAGAGGATCTCAATGATTTCACTCTGTCCTGAAAGAGACCTGAAGGTTCCAGCCCAGGGTGCCATCATTTGTCTTACAGGCTTCCTGTGTGAAGCCAATACAGAATTTGGGTCTGGTCTGAACACTCTCTTCCTCTAGTTTCACTAAAGGCATCTTTCAGGGAGATAATCCAGAATACTTCAGGTTATAGATTGTTTCAACTGATTGCCAGCCCAGTTTAGGTGACCTGTTTTAGAATACCTATATAAATTTATAGAGAAAAATTTCCTGATATAGCCAGTTTTTAAGCTGACAAAAATAGAGGCTACACTGGGTTTTGCACTGGTTGAAGTGAGTCCTTTTGATTAAACTGTTGCCAAATTCTGTGTGGACAAATCCTCATATTGTAAAAAACCCACACATCCTCCCTTTCCTGTGACAATCATATCAGTCTGGTGAGTCCTATGGACCCAATCTAATAGAAATGGAATTTTTACCATGCAAATCTTATTACCTAAAGTGCCAATGAAACTAATGGGATTTTGGATAGTAAAAAATAGTCTGTATGTGATACATAGTTTGGAATATAATTTAGGGGGGAATGTGAGGAAAAGGAGCTGTTATTGCATGAGGTCCTTTGTGACTTCAGAGCACCTGTTCCTCCCAACACCCCTCAGTTCCCCCTTAATTTCAGTGGGACCAAAATGGTGTTTAGCATCTTGTTGCAGCTCCTTGCAGAATTTGGCTTTCAAGATACACAACTAAGAGTCTGCTTGCTTTAGAATTCATTTGAGGGAGAGGATCAGAAATAAAAAATGCTCCACTCCAAGGACAGACATATAAAGGAATATATATTTTTCCAAAGGGAACCATTTTTGCTGTGGAAGTTAATTGAATGTCAGGGAGCATTTGGACATATTTTGACAATCCCTGGATAAAAAAAAAAAAAAAGGAAGAAAAAAGCAAAAAAAAAAGCAAAAAAAAAAAAAGCAAGGCTGAATCTATTTAGATAACATTTTAATTTATGCATCCCCCTCCCCCTAGTATGCATACATATATATTGTGTATGTTATATATATGCTAGTGTGCTCAGGCTCCCAACCTGTGTGGCAGCTCTCAGGCTGAGGACAGTGCCAGCAGATAGATCCGAAGTTAATAACTAAAGTGCTGCAAACACAACAACCTTTAAAACTATCTCTTATAGTTTCTGTATGTTCTGATAACACAGCACAACTTGCAGAGGGTTTGACATCTTGGGCAGGATTCCTACTGACTTTTTTTAGTCAGTAGCTTAGTATATTTGCATGTTCAGGCCTAAAATATTTTAAAGTAAAGTCTTTTTAATAATCTACAGCATTGTACCAATTGATAGTGATATTGATTACTTGGTTTCTTGTCACCGTGGAAGCAAAAATGCAATAAATGATACATTTATTTTTGTATTTATTTTAATCAAACACTCAGAAAAGTCGCTTTAGAAAAGTGAAGGGGAGAGGAGGAGGTCAGATAAAAACAACTGCAGTCTGATGTTCGTTTTTGTGGCATTGATAGTTATTATTCCCAAAGAAAATAGTCTTTTTTTTTATTTGCTTTTAACATTTCGCCCTTGGCATCTGTTCCATCCATTGTGGACTAACCTAGACTCTGTTCTCTGACAATGGGTTAAAGCGAGCACTTACTGAAAAGCATTCTCTACTTAATTACTTTTCCTTCTTCTGGAAGCTGTTTTTTTTATAGTCACATGTTAATTGTGTATTAGTAGGCCTTTCTGATTAGTTGAAAACATAATGAAACCTTTGTAAACAACAGAGAGAAAGAGGCAGAGGGAGAGAGGGAGCAGGAAGGGGGGGAGAAAGGGACAGGGGGTAAAGAGAGGTGTGAAGTGGGGACTGGACTGGTTGGGGGGGAGGTCGGCAAATTTTGAAAGGCAGAAATAATGCTGGTGGAAATTTCTGGTTTTTTGAATGACAACTTCCCTCGCTCAAATTAATCAACTTACTTAACGAGAAATGAGATGCATGGAGATGCAAATTGCTGTCGATCTCCAAAAGCAGGGTGGCAAAGGCAGCAAGTTGGAATGGTGTGGAGGGGGGCTGAGCTGCAGCTGTCCACTAACAAGTCAGTCCTATTTGTAAAGGGCACGGAGCTGAATAACGGTTTTGTTATTGGCTTTCTCTCTCTCTCAGTCGTAGGTAGAAATGCTGTGTTTGTTTCCTGCAACTATTTCAGCCAGATAGATGGCCTCCTCTTCCATCTCGCCTGCCCGTTTTATTCCCACAGTGAAGCCCTGTGTTCCCTGTGTACCCCAGTCTCTCGCTGATGGGGCAGAAAATTTGGATGCACAAGGAACACAGGCTCAGATGCAAGGTCTCAAACATGCAAGGTAATACCAGGCATTATTAACTTAACAACACATCTCTTGGAAGGGCAGTAAAAAATTTTTAAACCAGAAAATAAACAGTACTTAGGACCCTATTCAGTGACGTTTAGAGCTCAGCCAGTGCAGATCAGATTCAGTGAATCAGCTGAATCAGGTCCTCTTCTTGGAGATATTTTTTTTCCTTTTCCTGGAAAGCTACTCCTTAAATACAATTCTCATTGCTTGTTTTTAAAAGGCTCTCCTCTGTTTGGAGCGCTGGATTTTGAGCGGGCAGAGCATCCCCCCCTCCAGTCCTCCGCCCCCACCCCCTTCTGTTGCTGCTTTAAAGAGCTGTGCTTATAGGGATTTTGCAGCTCTCCGTGTGTTATTAGAAAATGTGTGGCTGGGACGGTTAAAATGGGAGTGCTACTGTATGCAAGAGCAATGTTCACTGTAAGCAATCCAAGGAAATCCTGCCAAGGCAGTATATGAACAGCAGCCAAACAAAACACAGGCGCCTTTCCAGTGAAAACCAGCACACTTCTGCAAATAGAGGAAAAATTGACTTTCTGATTTGGAGTGTTTCTACAACTAAGAAGAATTACTACAGTGATTGTTCTAAAAATATTTTTCAGCAGCGCATTCTCAAAGGAGTTGGGATGCTTAGCATTGTTTAATTATGCTTCTCTTAGGTGATCAATCTGGATTGTATAGAAATAAAATAGGAAGTTTTTAGGATCTTCTTTTCAGCCAACACAGGCATTATTTTCTGCAGTGTTATAGTGGCATAAAACACCACCTATTTAAGGAACAAAAATTGTATTTTTATCTTTGCACTTCAGGAAGTATGATTGGCGATTCATGTTTTGCAACTTCACAGTCATAGATTGCAATTTAACTGCTTAATCTAGAGCAAAGCCCAGGATCCCTGCTTCTGTAACGGATGGGTTTTATTTTTCATATGAAGTATTTTATACCTTCCTCCTTCCCTTGTCTTTCTCCATTCCCGCTCCCCCCCAACCCCCCCAATATTAACCTTTTAAAGCTTCTGCTTGTTTTGCTTCTTTGTTCATTCAGTCTGGGATTTTCTTTACAGGAGTTTTGAGTCCTGTAGGAACTCTTTAGTGTAAGATGTGTCTGCAGACATTCTGGCATTTAAAAAAATGTCCATAATGATGGAAATTGAGTGGCATTGTACAAATCTATATAATACCAAGGATAACTATGTTATTTAAAAAAGGTGTTTTGCTATTCTCACCTACAGTATTTTCAAAGAATTCTTAATAACAGAGTTTAAGAATGCAGTCTATTTATTTAAAGTCAGCTAAAGAAATAGGATAGATAAATGGAGAATTATTATTATCCTTTTTTACTTGCAAAAAACAACTTAGTATCAGCATAAGAAAAAGCAACAGAATTGTCAAGGATTAATTTCAGTTTATTTATTTATCTTATTTCAACTGTCTTTTTTTAACTAAGGAAACAATAGATACTTCACTAGATATGTCTCAATTTATTATTCTATAATATTTTAAACTGAGTTCTTTTGGCTTATAGCTACTGTGAACTCTGTTCTCTTTAACTACACCACCACAAACCAGATTTCTCCCTACACTGAAGACAGTGTCTTGAGGCTAACCAATCCCAATGTGGAAGAAGACCCTCATCCAGAGCCCATCGAAGTGGAAAGATTCATACAGACTTTGCTGGGCTTTGTATTGGGATATTAAACACTCATTTCCTCTTCTTTTAAATTTAAGGACTCATTTTCAGGATGGGATACTCTCTAAATAAATCTTAAAGTTGCCCAAATTTACTGAATTAGCTTGTGTTTATTTACCACTGAGATAAAACTTCCAGTAGGGTGAGACTGTTGCATATGCTTCTCCCAAAATAAGATTGTGTTGTTTAATAGCTGGGGAAGGACTTCTGCTCTGTACTCAGCCCCCTTTCTCCTTTGTGCCTAGTGCTGTGCTCATAGCCAGTCTTACAGACAGCAAATCATATATATACATATATGCACAAACACATAAACATATATCTGTGTACATATATGAATAAAGGAAAGCTTGAAAATATAAGCAGTTTTGCCTGGAATGTGAGGGATACAATCCGCTATGTTCAAATTAGGACACGGAAGTTGTGGCATATGCCATGTCAAGGCTCAGCAGCTCAGTTCTGTATCTTTAAATGTTGATGCACAACTGTGAAACCAGGTGAGATCTGGCCCCAGGTGCTGGCTGCTGCATGCATTGCTGAACAATTTTTAAAGGATGCAGATTGGGTGATTGGAAGAGGAAAAGTAGGTCTTTTTCTAAATAGGCTTTTTTTTTTTTTTATGAAATATGTTGTAGGTTTAATGCAATGATTAAAAAAAATGATTGTCTTAAGCTTCGTACCTTCCTCTAACAGGAGCTCAGTATAATTCTGACCTGGCTCTCCCCGATGTGCAGGACTAGTTATCATGGAGCCCTAATTATGCCAAACTGGGGGAAGATTTTGTTGAGACCATGAAACTCATTTCACTGGTCACTATTCATGAATGCTGAATTAAGGTGTTCTTTACAGAATGACTCTGAAGGAAAAGCTTGGATGCTGAAGAGGTGTTGAAGTTTTTGCTTCTGCCTTCCCTGTCTGCACATGAAGAGCCTACATGGGTTGAAAAACAGCTCCACAGCAGTTTCCTTCTAGGTGTCCCTGCCCATGCAGGGGAGTTGGAACTCAATGATCTTTAAGGTCCCTTCTAACTAAAAAATTTATGTGATTCCGTAATTCTGTGATTCATCCCTTTCAGTGTAAACAGTTTTGAATAATTTTACCTTCAAGTCCATGGGTTCAAATTCTGTGGTCAACAGAGATGAGGCATCAAGGTAAATTTACAGATACTTTGGATAGTGGCCCATGCTGAAGGTCTGTGGCTTCTAAACCTATTTAGAGGAGTAGTTTGTTGCAGGCAAATTTTTTTTATATACAAGGAAGGTTTTATTTAGAGACATCTGTAGGTCGGCAGCTGTGCCAGTCATATCTGTTCTTCTAAGTAACGGAAGCCGTGCAGCCAGGAATAGCAGTGTTTTGGTGACAAGTGTTGAGAATATTGGTTGAATTGCACTATGAAAATATTTTCATTATTTTTATTATTGCTGTTCTGTAAGCGGATTTGATATGTGCCTGCCTATGTCTGTGTGTGCGAGGGGATGAGGTAAAGAGGGAGGGCTGTTGTTTTAATTTTTTTCCAGTCACACCTCCTTAGCATTTTGTACATATCAGCATTCTAGCTGAACGATTTGCTAATTGCACTGGAAGACCCACTTTAAATTCAGGAATACTGAAACTTCGAAACTGTAACATTTTGACTGGCGAGAATGACCAGTCTTTTCTCTTTCGCAGTGAGCTAGTTGAAGGAAGCTGGCATTGTCGCAGAGTGAAAGCTCTGCAGAAGTGCCGCAGGTTTTTCATATGGAAATGTGAAATAATGGGGTGATTAAATAGAGCTGTATATTAAAGTACATCTGACATTAGAATTAGCATAATGTGCTCTAGCCCTAGGCTGAGTACTTTATTTGCCATCTGCGTCGGACCAAAATCCCCTGGGGAAGCGCTAAAATATTCTGAATAAACTCAGCCCGAGTTCTTATTGAGAGTAAAATACCATTTGTGGCACGTCGTATTGATTCGTCTTAATTGCGGTGCAGAAAAGAACATTCAGTTGCTGATGACTTTTGTACTCTGTGACAAGTCGGCTGGAGTTATTCTAACACTGCAGTTGGTTAACCTGAACAGACTGTCGTGCTCAGAGAAGGAGAAAACCTTATCTTCAGTAGCATAAACTACAGTATCATCTCCCAGCTTTACTCCTTTCTGTCTCAATGCTCAATGCAGCTTTTTTTTTTTTTCTTTTTTTTTTTTTTTTTTCCGAATATTATTCCCTGAAAACAGCAGCCAACAAACTGAAGGGGAGATGGGGCTTCATTGAATTAGTGAAAGAAGCCAACGGACTGAAGGGGAAATGGGGCTTCATTGAATCAGTGAAAGAAAATTCACATTCTTACCTAGTTATTCTCCCAAGTCTCCATCCCCATACTTCCACCCCCACATCTTAAAAAAATGCAGGAACATCTGACCGGCTTTCATCTAAGGGAGTGAAAATCAGTGGAACTTGTCCTTGAGGATCCATCTCCGGAACCATTAGTTCAAGAGATTTATTATGTATATTTTGTAAAAAGCTGTGGCTTCTCCTGTGCATAAGCCCACAGTCTTAGTCAGTTGTAATGGTTTGATTTTTGTCAACTCTCCGCTCAAATAGGTTGCTGAATACCTTTGAAAAAGTGCTTATAACATGCATAAAAGATAAATATTTCATCTGAAGGAAAATACTTTGATGCTCCATGCAATTCTGTAACATTCATAAGGTCCAGTTTTTACCCTTTAATTGCCTATCATTATACACGATTTACATATTCAAACATTCTCTACAAACCTTAGTCTAGCATGTTTTTATTACAAATTCAGATCAAGGGAATAACCTTTAACTTCAGAGACAAATGAGACAAATTTACAAGTGCATGTCTGCTGTTTTCTTGTGTTTTATAAATCCCTGCAGACCCGAACACTTTTGCTATAACGCCACTCAGAACAATATACATATATTACTACTTGTTTGTAGTGCTTCAGTAATGAGTCCCCTTTGTATTAGATAACCTATATAATTCAGCATCTAGGCCCTCCATAACGTCAATTATCTCCTCATAGCTAAATGTACATTCCATTAAAACAAGATTTACAGCCTTTATAATACTTCTTAGGATTGAATGTGGAGGTTTTGTGGATTTAAAGAAGCAGAGAAGGGAGTTAGCATTTGTTAAAGAAGCAATGAATTAAAACAAAAATGCTATTTCATTTACTATCTATGAATAGGCACCTCATACCGTTAAGAAATAGTTGTAGTAACACAGGCTGAAGTACTCCTGGGGAAAAAAAGAAAACAACACCAAAAATCAGGACAATTTGTTTTCACCCGTTAGTGTTTTTTATTGTTTCCTAATTTACTCTTTATTTTTCCGTTATATGACATGGACAATTTCCTTTAAGTTCCTATTTGGATTACTCAGAATTTTTGCTTATAAGTTGAGAAAATGGCACCTTAGAAAAGTCTGTGGGAAAAAGAAAAAAATCCCAGCACTTGCCAGTTTTCAAACAAAACTACTTACACGAAACCGATTTAAAGGGAAGCTGCTGGCATATTTCATATGTAGTAGAAAAGACTGACATGATTTCAAATGCATTTGAATACCTTATACAAAGAAAAGGCCTAAAAGTGTCCTTGAGCAGTACAAGGGTTTTTCATGACTGCCGTAAATGGAATCCCATATATTAAACCACCAGCCATGGTTAGTCCTTACAGTTTTTTTGTTACAGAAGTGGGTACGTTTTCCCCCATATTACATTCCCTGTTTTCACTGATAGTTTTCACTATTTTACACAGCAGGTTTGTAAAGCATCCTTTCAGTCTGCTAGTTGATGTCTTATGTTCAGAGAAACTAAGTAAAAGACAGAAAGCTGTTTAGATGCTAAAGGTGGAGTCAACTGAAACTGTTGTATCACAAGGGCTAATTTAGAAGTTAACTCGTTCACTATTGATCTATTATTATTGATTTTGCTGTTTGCTCCTTACTTTTCACACTTCTCTCTTTCACTGCTTCATAAATTGGCTTTGTATTTTAGAATTTAACACCAATTAGAAGGAAGTGTTCAGAGATTACAAACCTGGTTTTTATTTTCCATTTTAACAGTGTTTCTGGGTCAAAATCCCTGTGTCATGAGTTCCAATTTTTGCTATACATTTTTCTTTCTTTTTCTGCACTAAGGAAAAGCACTTCTTATACTTCTGTAGGCTGAGCATTAACTTCCAGTAAGCCACAAGCTCTTTTAAGGAATGAGAGATTGGACAACCAGAAGGAAGTTGCCCAAAATGACTATTGATATTTTCTACCTAAAAATATAATATTTCCATTTTGTAATGCGCTAGAAATTAAACTGAGCTGTGCATTTGGCTCATTTATGTGAATCTGGCAGTACAGACCTGAGGTATGATTAAGTCACACAGAAAATGGAACTATTGAATACAAGCTGCATCTTCAGCCAAAGGTCGCCTGTGTCCATTAAGAAGCAGGAAGCATCTGTTTGTGTTATGCATGACTGTAGTCTGCTTGCAGTCTCCTTTTTTTGTGAGTGTAAATGCCAGAGAGGACATGTTAAATGCTTCTGGGGAAAGTTTAATGAAAAAAAACCCGGAACAACAACCAACAACTTGGTATATTTGTATAAACCTAGTTAAGATCTTTGTTTGTGATAACCTGGTATAGCTTATCTGGAAAAAAATGAAGTTTGCAGTGGTGGTTATCAAAACTACTTTGAATTCGTTGCAGCGTAGTTCAAATCTGCGTTTGGCTAAGAATATGATTTTAAGGTATCAGGTTGATATCTCCAAGTCTTTGAAGGATTCATGCTCTTTGGAATTATGGAAGGATTGGCTGTAGACAGCACAACAGTCTTGATTTCTTGACTGTATTATTGGTAATTAATCTGTTTGGTTTTCCAGTCATATGACGAAATAGCTCATTTAACAACAAAAAAAATAAAATTTATTATTACAAGAATAATAAACAGACAGTTTGCACTTCTGCCTAATAGAAAAGGACCACCACTGAAAAGCACTAGTGACTTCAAAAACTAAAATAGGCTCCCAAAAGTGGGGCAGTATTTAATCCACCAGAGACAGAGTTTGCTTAATAGTACGTTACTAATAATAGTGTAATATTAATTTAATATATTTTAATATTCGTGTTAACCAGTGCTAT
This sequence comes from Apus apus, assembly GCF_020740795.1. Taxonomy (NCBI): domain Eukaryota; kingdom Metazoa; phylum Chordata; class Aves; order Apodiformes; family Apodidae; genus Apus; species Apus apus. Next base: position 52,852,329 of record NC_067286.1, on the reverse strand, counting down.
TGTAGATCTTTTTCAACAGGTAGAATATGCTCTTGAGAATATTTGCATCGTTAATTAAAATCAGCGCTGGGAATGAGAGGGTCTTATGGGGTTTGTAGGTTCTCTTGGCATAAAGCTTCTTGCATAATCTCTGCAGAGAGCTTCCAGTTTCACTAGTCAAGGTAGAAGCAGGATGAGGAAAGCTGTAAAACACATAGGAAATGTGTGAGAGAAGAATATTGCGTGAAATCGTGATTTCCCTTCTGTTTGAAGATGGCACTGGAGGAGACAGGCTATTCAAGAGGCAAGGTAGAAAAAAAGAACAGGGATTAGTATGGGAGGAAACAGGATCCAGTTACTGAGAGGTAACACTTCTCAGTTTTTTCTCCTCCTTTCTTGAGACACCCTTAGTTTTCCATCCACCTCTTAAAAAACATTTTATTTTTGTTTCCCTGTCACAGTCTTTTCTTTCACCAACGACCTCCTTAGATTCCCCATTTCCAGATGATGTCAGTCTCCGTGGCCCCTCATGCTTGGGCTCTTGCACGTAAACCTTCATCTCTTCTTGACTGAGATTTGCTTCATGTTGGCTGAGCTTTACAAGAGAGAGTGTCTGTTTTTCTGAGAGAAGAATCTGAGGTCCTTAGGTTCTGAGACTGCAGGCATCTTGCTAAGTCATAAACCTCCAGCTTCAGTTGCCAGTTGATGCTTACTGTATGAATTGTTGGTAATAGTTGGCATCATCCTCAGCAGGATGTGCTCCAAGACTTTCTCGAGCCCTTTCTTTAGACAAGGCAGTGTAGGGATGGATGAACTATGTTAGCTCTGGAGATGGATAGAGGAGTTGCACTTGTGTTACATCTTCAGCTTGTGTTATCATCAAAACAAAATTGAAATGAAGAGAGGTATGAAGATAAATGGTTCTTTTTTGTTTGGTGTTGAGAATTGGACTAGCAGTGCTGATCCTCACCCAGGCTTGGACCCCTTTTCACACTTGTGTCATTTTAATTGAAACTGTCAGTCCCTCTGAAATGGAGGTAGCAGCTCTTCCAAACACCCCAGGGAGTGCAGGGAGGGTAAACCTCTTGATACTGGCTGTGCTCAGCATGCGTTTATTCACTCATAACCATGTGTAAGTAAATATTCTTGCTAACTTGGATAATTTAGAGTGGTAATATGGCTTATAAAACTTCTTCAGCAGAAATACCTACATTAGAGGTAGTTTTGTTTACAATGTCAAGCGTTGGGTATGAACTGATGTAGTTCGCACTGCAGACACCTGGAAAGTATTAGACCCTTGTCTAGATGACATGTCAAACCACATATAACCATGTATTTTCTTCACTATGAAACACTAAATCTTTCCAGTATTTAATGCCCTTCTCTTTAATGTCAGCTGGTCTTATAAGGAGACTTGTTAAACTGGTGTTCTCAATTAAGGCATTTTAATTTTAATAATAATTCAATTAAAGGTGTGCTTTTTATGGAGCATCCACGTTACCTTTAGTGGTATTATTAGAGTAACCATCATAATAACAAGGAGTAATTATTTAAATGCTCATTAAAAATTGAGTCCTGGAGAATAGAGTAACATTGGTGGAATGGCTGTACGAACACGATACGTGTCTGTTCCTGAGTATTACAATAAAATATGTCCTTTCTTTAAAGCTTGCAAGTTTCTGCTTTTCCTGAACTTCTAAAAATGCAGTAAAGCAGCATTAAAATTCCTTAACGTTTTTATTGCAGCTGTTGTAACTTTGTAAAGGGAACCAGAAACATTACCTATTGCTAGAGGTAAAGAATGGCAGTGGTTGCATGGACCTGACTGCAGGTCCTCACTGCAGTTCTGGCACAGGTTATGGGTGGGTGATTAAAAGGGGGAGAGTTCATTTTCTGTTACAGCTAATGGAATTATTCAGACATGCTGAGGGGAAGACTTGTTAGGCACTGGATGTCACTGTAGCCCAGCAGACAATAATGAATTCTCAACAGTTCTTATCTCACACTGATTATTGTTTGATGCTATCCAGAATAACTGAGGATATTTTGAGGGAAATTTATCTCCAGGTCAAAGGCACTCAGCATTCAGGGTGTATAGAAAGTCATGTACCAACTGGGCACAGAAGATCTGTGTATCACTAAATGATACAAATCAGACTGCAGAGGACAGATAAGTCAGGACATTCAGACTGCCTGGTGCAGTGAGATCAATGTCCACAGACCTAGGCTACTCTTTTTCTGGGCTGGGCAAAGTGACCTGTCTTTTCTCATTACGCCCTGCAAGGGCAGCATTTGGGAGGCAGGATCTGAATTTAGCTTTGTTTTGTGCTGTTCACCAAAGAGAAAAAAGCTCATTATTGCTTTGACATTTTGAACAGAACGTAATCCGTCATGCAGGAATGGAGATAACACATTGTAGTATTTCTGGAAAACACCATATTTTGTCATAATATGCCGAAAAGGCAAGAGTGTTCAATAAGTTCATAGTTTACCTATTAAGGGGAAGATACTAGAGAAATTTTTCATCTACCAGGTATAAACATAAGGGGATCTAATGGTTGATGGTTGATCTCAGCAATCACAATCCAAATTGGAAAGAAAACATTCTTTTTAATACTGAAGATAGTCAACCATTGCCACAGACTAGTCTGATACGTAGTGAATTCTCTCTCACTTTGCATTTCCAAATCAATCTGGGAGAAGGGGGTGCTAAAAGACATGAAGAGGCTCAATTAAAAATCACTGATCTGGATTATATCTGTATGTGAGATGCAGAATAGTTTGTTTCCTGTGTTTTTCATGTACATTTAGGTAGGACAAAATATCTTAAATTGCAGAAAAAGAGATTTAGATTAGATATTTGGGGAATCTTCTTGATGCCAAAAGATAGAAGGAATGAGGTAGACTTTGGGAAGGTTGTAGACTCTCCATCCGGATAGTCTTTGAAGTGGGATAGTGGAACATCTGCTGTAGATATAAATAGATGCTGTAGATATGGACACCCCTGGGTTCAGGTTTTGGACAAGGGTAACCCTTAAGATTTATCCTGGTCCTCTCATTCATGGTCCTTCCTAGCCTTCAAATCAGTAGTACTTCTGAACGTATACACCTATGTCTCAGTAGGATCCAGCCCTACTAACCTGTCTCCTGTCTGAAATCCAATGGCAACATTTGTTTGGCTTTAGAGCAACCTTGAAGCTACTATTGACTCCTCAGGGCTTGTGGCCTGGATGTCTCAGTACATACACCATATCTACCAACTAAGGCAAAGATAAAAAGTTACACTTGAGTCATCAGCCCCAAAATTCATGCCTAGTTATAGACTGTAGGGTTGAATACATGTGAAATTAATTGAATAGTATTGATGAAGTCTTGGTTTGTGCTTAACTCTAAGCATGTGAATAATTTCATCACTATCCAACAGAGTACTTTCGCCTATGCTTAATTTTCACTGATGTTGATTACTCACATGCTCAAAGTCAAGCACATGCTAAAGTGATAAAGACTGCATCTGGCAAAGCCTATATAGCTAGTTGTCATAAAGTGGGTATTTAGAAAGACTTCAGTGCAGGTGGCAAGGGATTAAGATAGCCATATATCAAAAGTAGCCTTATAACAAAGAGTTTTATAGTGTAGGTGCACTGCATTATTAAATATAAAGATCAGTGTTGAGCAATATGTGGCTGTTTCTGGGCATGTTTAAAATATTTAGCAAGTTTTTTAATATAAAAACATTCGAAGTGAATCTTCAAAGACTTTTTGACATTGTTCTGTTCTTAAAAGTAAGCATCTACACTGCTCAGGGCAACTTCTAGGCAAGATAACCATGAAGTGATAATATGGAAATGAACATTTTCTTTTATTTCCTTCCCCCCGCCCCCCCTTTTTTTTTTTTTTTTTTAAAGGGGAGTCTGGGGAGAGTCTTTGAGGACTGTGAAAGTGTGTGTGTATAAAGAGAGATATATATATATGCATATATATATATATATATATATATATATATATATATATACAGGCATAGACTCATGAAGGAGTCAGAGATTTGTAGCAAGGTAGCCTGCAGTCAGTTTTGTCATTGTGTTGAGGTATCCTGAAGAGGAGTGTTAAGAAGTGTAAAGGCTAAACAAAACAAAAAGGAAGAGAAAACTGTCTTACGTCTTCTAGCTTGTAAATCTTACATCACTAATAACACTAATTTGCTCTGTTTGAAACAAAACTAAAAAGAAGGGGTTTTTACTATCCTCACTTGCATTTCACGGGGTGAAGTTTTGGAGAACAAAAAACAACAAAACATTTTGGTTCCATGTAACATGTAGTAGCAAGCATCTAGTCAGCTGCCATTTTAAGGGTAATTTTTTTAATCAGCCATTTCAGTTTTAGATTGGCCTTGATCCTCAGCCTGCTCAGGAATTTTTCACCTTACATGTGTGCCTTTGCTGAAATAAATGTGTTGCTGTTGTTGTCGTCTAATACACAGCTGCTTTCTTCCTCCTGTCGGCTCTTGAGCTAAGCAAGGAGAACGCATGCACACATACCCACACTCACATACCTAATTTTGTTAAAGAAAAAAACTCCACAACAAAAAAGAATGCATGCTGTGACTTTAAAAATGAAAGAATCGAACAGCTGTGGGTAATAAATCGATTAATTAGAGTGGATAAAATGAAGGTGAAGGGTGCAGAGCACTCTTTAATTTGAAGATATACGACCTTGTAAGATGCTGCACTTCATTTGCTATTAGATCACACTTCAGAAGGGGCTTTATTAAAGTCTGTTCTAGGGTGAGCTGAGGTAAAACATATTGTTAAAAAAAGCTTTTGACAGAGTATGTTATATACTTTAGTCTGCTTCAGTGATTTCTGTCACTTTCTATACTACATGTTGCCATGCAAGAAAAGTTAAAGGTCTAGACATTTTCATCATACTTCTGTAAGAAACAGAAATTTAAATATTTGAAGTAATAATGGGAGCATTTACTGTTGCTTTGGCTGCAGAGCTGACATAAAACACCCTAACTGCCTCAGTGCTGAGTAGATTTTTAAGGGATAATGTATCAGTTCCTTTCTGTGTTTGTATGTGGCTTTCATTAATGTCAATTGCCCTTATGAGCAGTTTTTCCAAGCTGAGTACAAACTGAGTTCCCAAACTTGTGCTTTATGTGATCGCAGTTGTTAGAGCTTAATCAAAGCAACTGGGTCTGTCCCGTAAAGATGCAGTATGCAGGGCAGAGGCATGGGGGCTGTGTCAGCCAGGCAGAAACGCCTGGTGTGTTGTGTACATTTTTATCTTGGCTGTGGAGAGCCGGCTTTTCCAAACTCAGGGTCTGAAGCTGCTATCCAACAGCAACAGCCCTACTAAATCAATCGAAGTGCAAGGAGCTGCACCGCATTTATCACCTACCTTTGTAAATAAGTCTCAATCTGATAGATGCTCTTTTCTTTACGCTTTTATGGATGTTCATTGGGTGATAAGATTAGATAGACTGACAGGCTGATAGGTAGGCAGATAATCTTCTAGCCTCCTTTTATAAGGTTTTGTAGGTTTTGTTAGCAGCAGCCATTCCTGCAGCAGCCAGAAGAGGGGAATTCAGTCAGCAGCAATCCTGCTTTGCCTGGTGTGCCTGAGTTTATTTATTTATTTTTTTCCTTAGCTTCTGTGAGTCATTCCTCTTTATAGAGGTAGTTTTGATAATACAGTTCCGTTCACCTCATAAACTCTTTCATTTTCAAGATCAAGCAACAGGCTTTTGTGAATCTCATTTCCCCCCTCCCTTGTCTAGACAGGGTTTGTGTAGTTCACTTGTGGATCTGAGCCTCCTGTTGAGGGGCTGGGACCAGGCTTCATTCAGCTTGTTAGGAAGATACGGGTCAGGAGGGAAGCCTGGTTCAGATTTTGAACTTTCAGGAAGTTTAGTACCTTTAGGTGCAGAAGCCATCACTAGCCAAAAAATATGCTTTCATAAACAAACAAACAAGAAATTAATTTTAGATTTTCCAAAATGGGTTGTTTTTCTGCAAACCTCCCCCTCATTAAAAAAAAAAAAGAAAAAAGAAAAAAGAAACAAACCCCAACCAAATCCTGGATCATGATTTTCAAGTTGACACATATTTCTGAATTTATCAGAGTCTTGCAGAGGCATTGAAAAAAGGGAGGGGGGAAAAAGTGCTTTTTGAAGATAGTACATAGTTTATAGTGTGCCCAGGACTGGAATTTTCTAGCTAGCAAAATTCTGACTGTAGTGCAGACTTGTCCACACCTGTCCTTTATGTAAAGCTGAATCAAGGTTGAAGGAATGCTTTCCACCTTTATGCAGTCGTTCAAAGAGGCTAGAAAGGCAAACAGAACAATGTTTTTGGCTCTGGTGAGCATTTTTGCATTGGAGGGCAGGCTCAGGCTCAGAAATTCTTGGGACCCAGTTCAAGCACGGCCCGACATTTGTTACTGTTAATTGCAACTGTGCTGTCGGCTTTGATTACCGGATGTTTCATTTGAGAGGCATCTTGGTGTTTTGGCAAAGTGAATTTCAAAGTGGTTTATGCAAGGGTAAGTTTTCCATGCTCCTGTTAACTTGAATAGGACTTGTGTGGCTAAATACCTGCATAGTATTTTAAAAATGGAAGTGCTGGCATGACTGAAGCATGTATAAATTAAATTCAGCAAGATCTCAGGGGAATGTTGCATGAAGTATATAAAAATATAAAATGATAGAGTGAAAATGACACTGAAGCTCCTTGCAGGTGCCTTGTAAAACTTACCACACTGCATTTTCCTTGGTTTCATTCTGTAGTCATAAATGCCTTGAAACAAATTCTTTTTTGTGGAATAAACACATGAAAAAAATTTGGATCCCTATGCGTCATAAAGGGAGGTTTTATTTGCAAGTTAAAGGATATAAATGTGTATAGCACCAGTGTGTATGTGTGATATTTGTCATACATGTTAAGTGAGTAAGTGTGGTGAGTAAATGTGCTTTTCAACAATTTATATCAGTCAATACATTGCAATTAAGTCCCTCTTTCAGAAATGCCAAGGAGGAAATGTGCTAGCAAAATAAAGCGCATGCCAACTGTATTTAAATGTTCTCCCCTGTATTATTTTTTGAGTGTTCTTTCTGTTTTTTTTTATAGGTAAAGATGAGCCTTCAAGCTATATTTGCACAACATGCAAGCAGCCTTTTAATAGCGCTTGGTTCTTGCTTCAGCATGCCCAGAACACACATGGATTCCGCATCTACCTGGAAACAAGCCCTTCAAACAGTTCCCTTACTCCACGCATCACCATCCCTCCTCCTCTGGGACCGGAGACTGTTGCACAGTCCCCGCTGATGAATTTCCTTGGAGACAACAACCCTTTCAATCTTTTGCGGATGACAGGACCCATCTTGCGTGAACACCCTGGCTTTGGTGAGGGTCGGCTCCCAAACACACCTCCGCTGTTCAGCCCACCACCTCGTCATCATCTGGATCCACATCGCCTTAGTGCCGAAGAAATGGGGTTAGTTGCCCAGCATCCCAGTGCCTTTGACAGAGTTATGCGTTTAAACCCCATGGCAATTGAGTCCCCAGCGATGGATTTCTCCAGAAGGCTTCGAGAGCTGGCAGGAAACAGTTCCACCCCTCCGCCAGTCTCGCCCAGTCGCACCAACCCTATGCATCGCCTGTTGAATCCTTTCCAGCCAAGTCCTAAATCACCTTTTTTGAGCACCCCGCCACTGCCCCCCATGCCTCCCAGCAGCACTACGCCTCCCCAGCCTCAGGCCAAGAGCAAATCCTGTGAATTTTGTGGGAAAACATTCAAGTTCCAGAGTAACCTTATCGTGCACCGGCGCAGTCACACAGGAGAAAAGCCCTACAAGTGTCAGCTCTGTGACCACGCTTGCTCCCAGGCTAGCAAGCTAAAACGCCACATGAAAACACATATGCATAAAGCTGGCTCCATGACAGGCAGGTCAGATGATGGACTGTCCACCACTAGTTCACCCGAGCCGGGCACAAGTGAGCTCACTGGCGAGGGACTGAAATCTAGTGAGGCAGATTTCAGGAATGAGAGTGATCCTTCCCTGGGCCATGACAATGAAGAAGAGGAAGAGGAGGAGGAAGAGGAAGAGGAGCTTGAAAATGAGAGCCGTCCAGAGTCGAGCTTCAGTATGGACTCAGAGCTGAGTCGTAACCGAGAAAATGGCTCCAAGTCTCTGCCGGATGAGAAATCCCTTGTCTTGGGAAAAGTCATTGAGAATGTAAGTCTAGGTGCCATCCAGCAATATAACGACATGCTAGCTGAAAAACAGAAGAGGAGTAGCTTCATGAAAAGGTCTTCTGACCAACGAGACTTGTGTCCTCGAGACCTCTGTCAGAGAGATCCAGGTGATGAAGACTCTGTAGTAGGAGAGCTGGACCGCACTGAGGAAGGAACGGTCAATGGAAGAAACTTTGGCCCAGGTGAACCCTTCCCAAACTTGTTCCCCCGCAAGCCAACACCTATCACGAGCCCCAGTTTAAACAATTCCTCTAAAAGAATAAAGGTAGAGAAAGATTTGGACTTGCCACCAGCAACAATAATACCTTCTGAAAACGTTTACTCCCAGTGGCTGGTAGGGTACGCAGCATCACGGCACTTCATGAAGGATCCGTTCCTCGGATTCACAGACTCCCGACAATCCCCCTTCGCGACCTCTTCAGAGCACTCGTCGGAGAACGGGAGTCTACGTTTCTCCACCCCACCGGGGGACATGCTGGACGGGGGGCTCTCAGGGCGCAGCGGCACGGCGAGCGGAGGCAGCACCCCCCACATCAGCGGTCCCGGCCCCGGGCGACCCAGTTCGAAGGAAGGGCGCAGGAGCGATACATGTGAGTACTGTGGCAAGGTCTTTAAGAACTGCAGCAATTTGACGGTGCACCGTCGGAGCCACACTGGAGAGCGGCCTTACAAATGCGAGCTCTGCAACTATGCATGTGCCCAGAGCAGTAAGCTGACGCGCCATATGAAAACGCATGGCCAGATAGGGAAGGAGGTCTACCGCTGCGACATTTGCCAGATGCCCTTCAGTGTTTACAGCACCCTGGAGAAACACATGAAAAAGTGGCATGGAGAACATTTGCTGACAAATGACGTCAAAATTGAGCAGGCAGAAAGAAGCTAAGGCCACCCCATCCCCCACCCCCGCTAGGTTAAATTTCAGGGGTCTAGGTAACATTTTATTTGTACAGTTTAACTATTGCCAACTGAGAAAAGATGACCTAACTTGCCTCCGTAAACATAACTTAGCATAACTATGGTAGGTGCCAGACTTTGGCACTTAAAATTTAACCTGTGTCTACAAAGTTCTATTAAACCCGAGGGTTGATTAAGGCAGTAAAAATTGTGGAGCCTTTTAACTGTGCAATAATTTCTGTATTTATTGGGTTTTTGTAATTTTTTGGCATGTGCAGGTACTTTTTTTATTCTTTCTGTTTAAATTTCTTTTAAAATTTTGTTGGGTATCCCTTTTTAATTTTACCCAGTCGTAGCCTGAGATTACTTGCATTGTAGGTGAGAAACATATCTTTTTAAATTATAATTTTTGGGCCGCTGCTTTGTTGAAATTTAAGCTAAGCACGTGTAATTTCTTGTGAAGAAGCCAGAATTTGAACAGAAATCTTTCTTCTTTCATTTTTATTTTATTTCTTTTTTTCCTTTCCTCTTCTTAAACAACCTTGAAGATTAGGGAGAACAAAATTGTACAGCGGATAACAATCTTTAAAATTAGCACTTTCTTTTGGAATTGGATCGAAAATGTAGCACTGACAATGTCGCTGATGGTAGAAGCCTTTTCTAGATCGATTTCATCACTAAAGTTATGGCAACAAAAAAGACATAGGTGCAGAAGACAGCTACACTCAGAAACCAGAAACATTGTTAGTTGTGCGTTATTATTGGATAGTTTCTTCTTGATATTAAAAGGTATAGCAACATAACGGTGCCATTTTTTCATGTTTTGGGGTGTCTTTCCCTCTTTCTTCCTCTCCCACCACTCTTCTCAGAAGCAGTAAAAGTACATCTTGAGTATTGTAATATTCTTTTCACACCTTGTAGGAGCCAAATACTATATTTTTTTCTTGGTAAACTGCAAAAATATAAATTTGAATTTAGGACATCTACTTTAGTCCAAATTTGCTGTACATAAATAATTACTAGAGGATGGGAAAATGTGAATTTCTCAGTGAAAAGCCTCAACTCAGGCATTTGGTTTATGAAGGGAAGTATTAGAACTATATTATATGATGTACAAAGATGTTATTATAAGGAAGGGAAAAATGAATTCTAGTTTATATACCTTTCTTGGCAAGATTCTGCTCCTACTGAAGTCACTAAGAGTTTTCCCCTTGACTTAATTAGGAACAGAATGCAGTTGTGTTCAGAGAACAGCATTACGACAGAAAAAAGAAAATAAAAGAAAAATGCACCTGCTCTACTTTCAAATTTTAATATTAACAAACAGTGGACAATTATGGTTAGAGATTTTAATTATGTTGACCCGCACTTTAAAGCTTTTGTTTGTGGTTAATAGAAAAATGGCTTCTCAACAAGAAATTACATCATATTCTTCTACTTGGCCCAAAGGTGGGTTAAACTGTAAGGGAACAGCTGAGATTAAGTGTCAGTGTTGCTAAGCATGGCATTCACAATACTGGCACTATAAAGAAAAATAAATAAAAATAATTTATTGGACAGTTTTTCTACTGCCATTCAATTTGATGTGAGTGCCTTGAAAACTGATCTTCCTATTTGAGTCTCTTGAGACAAATGCAAAACGTTTTTGTGAAATGAAAAGACTTTAAAAAAAAAAGTAAAACAAGAAAAGTACATTCTTTAGAAAAAAAAGAGCCACATTTACTAAAAAAAAAAAATAATTACTGGTTGAAGATAGCGGACATGAAAATGCCATAAGACCCAATCAAATGAAGATGTATACCCAGCACAACTTCGGACATCCATTAGCTGAATTATTCTCAGCCTTTTTTTTTTTTTCAGGACAACGCTGCTTAGGAAATGGAATGGAAATGATTTACTGCTGAATTAAAACTCAAATGACACAAATTACAAGTTGTTATCATTGAATGAGAAAAAACAATTCAGGAACAACGGCTAATTTTTTTAAAAGTTAAATTTAGTGCACTCTGTCTTAAAATACGTTTACAGTATTGAATACATACAAGGGTAAAAAAGAAATTGTGTGTATGTGTGTTTGAGCAATCTTTTTTTTTTCAAAGTTTGCTTAATAGGTTATTAAAAAAAATGCCATAATGGCCATGTGTATATTGTTTTCTTTTGGTGACGGGGTTTTAGTATATATTATATATATTAAAATTTCTTGATTACTGTAAAAGTGGACCAGTATTTGTAATAATGGAGAATGCCTGGGCATTTTACAAAACCAGAAAGAAAAAAAAAAAAAAAACCCTTTTCTTTTTTCCTTGAAAATGTTGCAGTAAAATTTAAATGGTGGGTCTATAAATTTGTTCTTGTCACTGTAACTGTAAAGTCTTGAGTTTTAGTAAATTTTTTTCTGCCTTGGGTGTTGAATTTTTATTTCAAAAAATGTATAGAATCTCGTATTCGGGGATTAAAAGGTGATTGCTACACCATGTAGAAAAAGTATGTAGAAAAAAGTGCTTAATATTGTTATTGCTTTGCAGAAAAAAAATCACGTTTCTGACCTGTACCTATTTTTCTCTTTTTTTCTCCCCTTCCCCCTTCCCCTTCTGGAATGGATATTGATATTGGTTGATTCATATGATGTAGGCACTTGCTGTATTTTTACTGAAGCTTGTAATTTTTTAACTGTACGCTTGTCCTTTTAAAGGGATTTAATGTACCTTTTTGTTAGTGAATTTGGAAATAAAAATAAAAACAAACAAACAGGCTGCCATAATATATTTTTTTAATTTGGCAGGATAAAATATTGAAAAAAAAAAAAAAAATTTGTATGTGAAGTCCTTATTGTACAGGAAAAAAGGGGGTTGTTAGACGACCTTTGAGTAAAAGAAACAAAACAAAATAATTAAGTGCTTTTTTATTTTTTTTTGTTGTTGTTGTTCACAAATAATTTTAGTTGTATATATATTTTTTTTTGTCAGAAATGGCCTACAAAAAAGTGCTGTTCCCACAGGGCTCTAAATAACTTCAAAGTTGCCTGGACCCCTTGCATCAAGGTTTTACCAGGTATGGTTGAACCAGACTGGATGGTTATTGCCTATATGTGTGAAATGAAATTCCATTCCCATCAAGGTGTCTGGGGTGACATCCCACAGCTTCCCTGCAGATTCGAGAGAGAGAGAGATTTTTTCCCCCCTTTCAAACAAGATGTCCAACATATCTTCCTGCTCCCAACCACCCCCCTACTCACTGCTCCTTGCACCCTGCCACCACCCCCTAGAAGAAAGTAATTTTGTAGCAAACAGTGAGAGCTATTGCATCCATTGACCTAAAATGGTAAAACGGGCAGTTGTTGGTACAGCTGTAACTGGGTTGAAGTGAAATTGGTCCAGGCATAGCCCTCCTCTTCCCTGTCAGAACAGGACCTACTCCGTGTACAGGTCTTGCCAGTCCATGTTATTAGCTGCTTTGCTGCTGTTCACTCCTAATTGTACATTCCATAAATTTCTGAATGTTTGAAGGACTGGGATGAAATCCTGTGCCTTTTGATTTCTCTATTCTTTGCTGTTATTTCTCTCTCTCTCTCATGCTCTCTCCCTTTTGGGTCAAGGGGAAGACAGGTGGCAGAAGAGATGCTGATGCTCTAGTGAAGGGGAGAAGGAGACAATGCTCACAGCTCTGGCAGGAAATGATGGTAAAACTAAAACACAGCAACAAAAAATATTGCCATGCCAAATTCCTCTGCTGCTTTCATCAGTGCAGAGCTGCTGGAGCAATTGAAGGACATGGGTGTGACAGCAGGGAGAATTTGGTCCAGCTACCTAACAGATAGCTAGCTATATGTCTTCCTGGCTTGAACAATGTACCCTTTTAAGACTTCTGGACAAATTCTGTATCTCAATTAAACTGATATAAATCAGGAATTATTAATTACTCTTAGTTCTGGATTGCTCCAGTGTAGCTGAGGCTGAAATGTGGTCCCTTAAAGGCACATTCTCGATTTTTGGTGAAAATTCAGATCTTTGGCATTCATATAAATCCAGAGTCATGTCACAGGACTCAGCAGAATCCCTTGGACATGTGTCGGTGTAACAAAGAGCAGAAATTAACCACATATTTTCAGTCCACAATTCATTGATTTAAGACAGAATTTTACCTGTCATTTTAGAGTAAGTTGCTTAGGAACTCCGGTCTTGTTTTTAGTTATCCAGGATAGCTAACACCAGCAGTTGTCTAATTTTGTGACTTGAATCTCTGAAAATAATAAGTCACCCAAAAGCACAAGGCTTGTGTTTCTGCAGACTGTAGTTATAATTAAATGGCCCTCCTTTTCTTCTTGCTTAGAAGAACTGTAGTTTACTAGGCCATAAGCACAATATAACATGGACATAAAATATCTAGAATGCTGCCATAGTTGTCTTTACAATTTAAATAGCTTTTAATTATTATTTTAGGTTGAATTTATTACTTCTATTGTGTCTAGTCCTGCTGCCTTTGAAGTCCAGAGCAAAATTACAGTCAACAACCCTGGCAACAGGACAGGTCTGAGAATCTGATTTTAGAAAGAAATAAAATTTTAAGGAAAGGGTCAAAAAATCAGCATTTCATCCCAGTCCTATGTAAGAGACAGTCCAAGGTTTTGTTTTTCACAGGCAAACTCATTTTTATGGTGCTCTTTGTATTTTAGAACTGCAAAGCAAAGTAACGTTGATTTAAGTTGTTTGCATTTGTACCGGCAAGGCAAAATATTTTTATTACCTTTTTCTATTACTTATTGTATGAGCTTTTGTTGTTTACTTGGAGGTTTTGTCTTTTACTACAAGTTTGGAACTATTTATTATTGCTTGGTATTTGTGCTCTGTTTAAAAAACAAGAGCACTTTTTTTTTTTATTATGGATAAAATGTTGAGATGGCTGGAGGTCATTTCAATATGGCTTAGTGAAATATTTATTGTTCCTTTTATTCTCTGTACAAGATTTTTGGCCTCTTTTTTTTCCCTTATTGTCACATTGTTGAGTTCAGCATGTGTCTACCATTTCAGTTGTACGCTCGTTCAAAACAACGTTTGTTCCAGTTTCAAGTTATAAAAATAAATTGGACATTTGACTTGATCTCCAAATCTTGTCCTTCCTGTTTTTTGTTGTTGATTTTTGGTTGTTGTTGGTTTTTTTTGTTTTGTTTGTTTGTTTTTTTAATTGAGGGGTGGGAGAGGGAAAAAAGAAGGGAGTAAGGAGTTGAAGCTTCAGTACAGATGATAGAGCTCATGTCTCATTTTCTGTCGATTCTTGAGGTAATGCAGATTTCTTGGTTGTGGAGAACATGTGAGCACCTGCATGATGCTAACCAGATGCTCAAGTCCTGCTTTCATTCCTTGAAATTAAATATGATGCATTTTCTGAGTAAGGGTCTTGAGAGAAAATGGTAGAAAAATGCTGGATGCAGTCAAATTTATTACATGAAATTGGATGATGTTTGGGGTGATTAGCTCAGTTTTCTGAAGACAGTGAGAAGAGCTTTGAACTTTTGTTTCTTTCCATCCCCATAAACTTAACTGTGTGCTGTATGCACCTAAGTTTGTAAATGTGTTTTGCTTCTTGGATGCTGATGCAAATAGGGAGGAACACTTACCAATTTAACCAGGAGCTGAATTTGATCCACAGACTGCATTATTATGTTAGAAGTGCCAAAATGTAACTGCAGCTAAACATCTGCTCCTCCTCCTCAGCTAGGGACAAAGCCATGCAGAGTTAAAGGCAGAATTTTGCACAATTTGCAGTTTGAGGACAAGAGCTGACAGCTACAGGCAGTTCACTATCCTGATGGTCTTTATCAAGCCAACCTGTTAGCAAAAGCATGGAAATCTTAAATGAGAGAATTTTTATTCAAACCATTATTGGAAAGCTAAGGAAAGATTTGGAGTGTTGAAGATCAGATTCTGATTTCCTGGAGGTCCTGGTCCAACAAACCATGTAACAGGCTTGTGATTCAAAGCAGGTGGGTAATTGAAATTCATTTCAAAGGAACTGCTCCTGGACTTTAAAGTATTTGGCTCAACTCAGAAGTCAGGAGGGGAAGCTAAGTGGTTTGTGCTACAGAAGATCTCCTGCAGATGGTCCCTTCCTGATCTCTCCCTGAATCTACTCCAATCTAAATTTAGGTATATGTGTGAGTGCTTTGCTGGATCAAGGCTTCAGAGTGATATAAAAGTTACAGGCTTTGAAAAGTTGCACTCATGAGAAACCAGTGAAAATGAAATCAGAACCCGACGCTGACAATTATATTGGGCAATAGTTCACACCATAATTCCCCAAATGCCACGTTTGTTCTGAATGTTTTCTGCAGTGAGCTGTAAAGGCTGTTACATTTTACTTCTAAATTTTGCACAGTTTGCATTTGAATGGGGCGTTTTTGACACCCCATAAACATGACTTCACTCTAGTGGAGCTTTACACTGCTGTGTTATTTTGTCAGCTTTAAAGGCATTGCAGGCCTTGCAGACGTTGATGGGGTGCTTGAAGATTTAGTGGCAGCAGCCGCTGCTGTGCATCCTGGACTGTGGCTGGGAGAGTTTGGAGGCACGAGGGGACTTACCATCCACTGCCTCTGCCAGGGGCCTCTGCAAGGAGACGCATGGACCTCCTGGAAGTGGTAATGCCTTAACTCATCACTGTTGGATCTGCTAGAGCGTGTCTGTCACAGTCCTGATTACTCTCACATGTTGCCATGAGGGAAAATGCAGGATTAGGCCCTTTTGACAGAGGAAATGTGAGAAATGACACAAACAAGGCTGTGAACAACTAAATCCAAATGAGTCTCTTTGCGACATCCTTGGGTTGGATACTTCTGTTTCATAGATGCTTGTGTAACCCAAGAACTCTATTATAATCACTAAAGGAAAAAGGCTCATAAAGATCTTTGTGAAATCCAAATGAAACCAATGTCGCTTCAACATTAGTATGAAGCAAGAGGTTCTTTAGGTCAGCTTTGTAATTATTATAATGAAAAAACTTATTATAAAGGTGATTTGATTTCTCAAGGGCCCTATTTCTCACACTGATTCTATACCGTATTACTTCTTTGGGTTCAATAGATTTACTCCTGATATATGTATGTATTTCATGGGATTGAATATGGCTTAGTGGTTTTACATACCAAAAAATTACATAAATTACAAGAACATATTACAGAATAGCAGTGACAATTGAACTCTAACTCTGTAATTGAGATATTTCCACCAGAAAGTCAAGTCAACGGGTTACATTTACCCTATGAAAGGGCAGAAAGATACCATGTGGTCTGTACATCCAATTACAACAACTTGAAAACTGAGCACTCAAAATGAAAGGCTTCTGAACAGACCGATAATTATACACCAAAATAATTCAGGAAATAATTCTGAATAATGAATATATTTGAGAAAATTGTGATCTATTTGCAGACAACTTGTGGGCAAAGAAGAGGCAACATTTGCCTAATAGTTGATTTGCTCTGAATTATTCTCCTAGCTCAGCTAAACACTGACCTTTAGCTACTCAATGACAACATGCATTTCACTGCCTTAGAGATGACAGACCATTCTTTTGGATCACACATGGTAGAGATGGATCAGACTTATTTACTACTTTTTCCCATCCACTGCTAATAATATAGTATTATTTCTTTCAGTACATCTCATAAACAGGACATTATGGAAAACAGAATCAAATACAAATGTATATCTACTAATTGAAAAAAAAATGGCTGGTAAGAAAAGATTCTTCATCCAATTTTGTCATTGTCCATTTCCCTATCAGTTTAATCACAGGATATAACAATATAATACTACATTTATTGAGAGTGGAGGCATGCTTCAGAGCTTGGTTGGACTGTAATTTGAGAGTAAGGCTACTTCCAAAAGATACTATAATTCTTCTATTTCCCATACTAATCAAGAGCTAATTGCATTACACAGACAGTGGAGTGATTTACAGGTTATGTTTTCTGCACAAAAGTTAGGTTTCATTCTATGTGTATATTTTTAGTTATTATCCTATCAAGATACCTGTGAAATACCTTCTAAGCAAGTGAAGACCACTTACATACTTTCGTGTAGAGTTGGCAAGTGCCAGTGCTGATTATGCTAGAAGTTAGAGGTATCATCAGAGAACACCAAAGCTAATGGAAATCTGAAGGAAAACAATAATATTTTAACGATTCCTATAAACTTGCTAGGAATAATAATGACAAAAAAAAAATCACAGTGCTCTTCAAAAATGCTTTAAGCATAAAGAATGAGTGTCCAATGACTAAAAATTTATATCATGTGAATGTGCAAAAATGATGTACATGTCTCTGTACATAACTTAGATTCAGATTTTAAGTGTATTTGTAGAAAGCTAGAGTATAATAATGATTTAATTTTAATTTCTCCTAATTAACAAACAAGTGTAACTGGGCTCATTTTAGTCCATACATGAAGATTCCCAGTTACTTGAGGAGAGGTGATTTAAAATGGATATTACAGTGATAAATGAAGACCCCTTGCTTCTCCTCTAGAAATCACAATTGAAGGAGGCATTGTGTGTGGGCAATGTCCATGTAACATTTTAGTAGACAATATTAAAATCCCTAAGATAATGTTTTTTACTAGAAACCAATCAATCATAAAGCAAAGATCAGTGACTAACCAGACTAATCTAGAGCATGTGAAGTTTCCACAGTACCAAAGTACCACTAGGAGGTATGTTTGCAATTATTTTTCTCACTATGTTTATTAATCTATGTGTAAAGATGAACATAACTACTGGTGTGTTTTGGGGATGTGGGGTTTCACTCGTTGTGGTGCATGGGTCTTCCCACTGGTGTGAGATGTGGAGAGACAAGTGAAAATAAGACAAATTACAAAAGTCAAGCAGACATTGGAAACACTCCAGAACAAACTCTCATCAATTGACACTTCGTGATGCGATGGTGAGAAGAAGTTTCAGAGTGAAGGATGTCCAAGGAGTAGTCTTCATATGATACATTCCCAATGTGAACCATCAGCAAAACCAGGAAAAATTGATATTGATAGCAATAGTATTTTCTATGCAGAATGTGGCTGCAGCAATCTAATCAGAAATCAGCCACTTATCACAGAATAGTTTGATTTGTGAAGTATCCGCAGTTTACTCCTCTGCCATAATTTATCATTTCTATAAAAGTGTTGCACAACAGGTCATGTGAGTACTCCTCATCCACTCCAGTGAACAGTCAGGTAGATTTACCAGTTCCCTGTTGAGAGATCGAGCTAGTCTGAGAAGAGGAGATGAGCTCAGCGGTATGATTTCAATTGGCACATCTTGTTCTGCAATGGACCATGGCTGTAGAGTGTCTTGTCCATCCACGACACTACAGTACTCTACAGCAGATATATGCAGAGCAGGAGTAATGACCAATGGAGAAGTGGAAATGTCTGTGAAGAGGGATTCTCTTCCCAGATGTGGATCTGAAAGCAGATTTTTTTTTTTAATTTTTATTTCTTTTTTTTTTTTTAGTGGTAAGTTAGAGAAATGCATTTTCTAATTCTGCTTTGTGGGAGAGCAAACAAAAATGGGACATTGTCTGGTGTAAATCAGCATTACTCTGTTGTGCCAAGGCAGCCAGGTTTTCTTACCTATGAACTGAGAGTTATTTTCAGGTTTGTGTTATCCATCCCAGCTTAGGAAATGCTTTTAATATCTTACATATTTTTCAAAAAGAAAAAGGTGCTCTTCCAATTAATAAAACAGGAAGTGTTTTAAATCAAATTACCTTGATCGCTTTGTGATACTGCATGTGAGATCCCCATTAAGTCAATCCTAAAAAAGAGCAGCTGTAGCTACAAAAAGAGGAAGCTGTAGCTCTCAGTAAATTAAGTAGACTGTGCATGTCAGGAGGAACTTCTGTGATGTATGTGAATGATTAGCCAGCACAATTAAGTAGCTTTTTGTCATTTCAGTCTGATGTAATTTCTCAAGCAGTTTTTCCCAGAAGCATGCACTTGTCTTGATATGCAGAAACTCTGGCCACAGAGTTCACATGATTTTCCATACTCAGAGCCTGTTTCTTTTGTTAGCTGTTATTCAAAGTGATTTCATGTTACCACTGTAATCCTGGTGATGAGTGATTACTCAGTGCAAACCCAGTGCGTTTCTCTTCACCATGATGTTTTTCCACATGTTTTTTTTCATTTTCCTCTGGCCAGGCAAGACTGGACATTGACTTCTCCCTGAACTAATTTGTGAACTAATTTGTTCTGGTAATTGTGCCTCAAAGGAAATTTCTTGATTCCTGTGAAATACTCCTGGACCAGAGAACTGGTGATCTGCTTCTGCAGTTCTCCCACACAACAGCTGCTTAAGTAAAATAGGAGCTTAAGCAAAAATGAACTTGAATTCTCTGATCACAAAGGACGATAGAACAACCTGCAGACCCACAACATTTTTGTTTGCCTCTATGTCTACCAGCCACACATCGTATTTCAGTTTGTTTGAATTCTTACATGGTCCTGATTTTCTCTTCAGGGTAGCTTCTCTGTTCAGGGAGAGAAAGAGACATACAGCCTGAGGGCAACAAAGCCATCTTGGAGAAGCGACTCTCAAAACAGAGCAGGTTTTAAGGGGTCAGTACTTGGAGCAGTTCTGTGCAGTGTTTCATTGAGACAACACGTATTATATTTGTACACCAAACCAGGTTGGGAGAGATCAAAAGTGTTGTTGAAGGTTGGTGTAGGGGATTCAGAGAGATTTTAGTATCTCACTAAATTCACTAAATGGCCATTGGTCAGAAAAAAAATGTATGAAGGATCACAAGTAACAGGTAGACAACACCATGGGATGTATCAACAGGAGAGCAGCCTGACAATTATATGGTGTACTCTGTCCACTTTGGCCAGTCCAGGTGAGGACTTTGGACACCTAGTTGTGGGGTCAGTTCTTACAATTCAAGAAAAATGTAGGCCAGTTGGAGGGCTGTCCCAAAGGGTGCAAAGGAAATTATCAGAAGTCTACAGTGTGTTTGATGGGGAAATACTGAAAATTGTTTATCCAAAAAAAAAAAGCAGAAGAATGAGTCACAGTGACGGAGGGAGAAAACTTCTCAAGTGGGCAAAAACCATGTAAAGATGTTCTCCCTCTCCATGGTTTTATATGCCTCCATGGTATCTGGAGGAAGAAACATATCCACTGCACCCTCACAAGGAATTTCACCTTATGCAACTTTCAAATTGTTTACTTGGCAAACCTTTCCTTACAAATCAGTGGTCATGGCTCCCTTGATCAGCTTCTTAAAAGAACAAGGATTTTTTGAAATGTTTACCAAACAATGAAGTTCAACGGCAACATTTGTCTTCACCCAGGATTTGTCAAACATAAGTAGAGAACTGTGGACCAGATTCAGACCTGGTGTAAGCTAGTGCAATATAACCTTGGAAAGAGTTCCTCCTTCTTCCACCAGACCTGAATTTAGCCCTTAATCTAACTCAGAGAAAATGCAAATTAGCCTAATTAAACATACAGTTCAAGCAATCAAGATACTGGTTTTATACTATATTGATCTATTTTAAAATATCAACGTAGGACAGTTAAAAGCAAAGGGGGCAATTAATGTCTTTCCCTGGAAAGGTGTGAAAGGTACCTGTCAGGTTTCATTAAATGTATTTATTCTTTCCTTTCAAATTGTCTCTCATTTGAGCAGACCATTCTGCTGGGTTAATGCTGACAGAAGACAGCAGCACTACTATAAGCATCCTACACAGCAAATCCAGCCTATTAGTGAAAGATCGGGAATCCTGAAAATGAAATACTTTATTGTTGATTTTGCTGAAATACCCCATATGCTTATAACTGTCTCAGAAAAGCAACATTGGAACTTGCTACCTCTGGCTTTGTGAGAGATTTCATATCTTTGGGCAGCACATATAAATAGTGAGAGAAAGAAAAGGTTATTATAGTAGCTTTATGAATGGGGATCTGAAACACAGAAAGGTTTTTTGTTCAAGGTCATACAAAAAATGCTGTGAAGAAACCAGAAGTTTTGTGTAGATCTCCTGAGTCCAAGACTGGCAGGTTTTGATCTCGTTCCTCAGTTGTAAAGGATAATCCATCCTTTCAGTGATGTGTTGTTATGGCAAACGACACCTGAAGGTGGAAGAAAACTTCACCTAGGGCTTGTCCAAATCAGTGAAAACTCTCCCATTGGTTTCAATGGGTCAGCTAAAAACTGGAAGAGTCAAGGCCGTCCTGTGTTTTCAAGGGGAGCACAGCACAACTGTGTTGGAACACAATGAATCAGTCTGTCCTCAGCTGACCAACACACCTGCCCATCACTGTGAGAGCCTGACCTGCCACGGAGAGCAGGAAGGAGCTGGGTGGAGTTTTCCTACTGGACTTGCTGCAGTGGAACGGATTAGACTAGAGGGAAAAGAGAGAGGAGAGGTGATGGGCAAGGAGGATGGTCTTGCTGTACTTGCTGGGGAAACCTGTGCTGTGCCTTGTGTGTATTTCTCTGAGTTCCTCTAAAGCAAGTACCAGAGGGCTGTGATCACAGCTGTGCAGTTTGCAAATAACCAACAAATGTGAGCAGCCATAAGTCTCTGAGTTGTGACCTTTGATGGTGGAATAGATTTCCCTCGTGATGCTGAGATACTTTGACAGCTGAGCCTGACTCTGAGTTTACATGTTTTGTCAGGCCAGCATCTCTGTGGGTTTGTGGTTAGGGTGGCCTTGGTGACAGTCGCTGTTTTCAGTTCAGGCTGTGAAAAGAGATGCTGGGCCACAGGAGCATTTGTTTGGATATTTCTTCATCTGAAAATCGGCACAGCTCTGAGCCTGACATTTTCTTCTCAGTAGTTTTTAATGATATATGGATTTTTAAGAAGTATAATTTATGCCAGTGCCATTTAATGATGCACCTTTAACCAAAGATAAAACACTACCCATGTTGCTTCTGATTTAGCCTTTTTGGCCTGGTTGCTGCAGATGATTTTAGCAAGGGAAAGGTTGTCTGCAGTATGATTCCCCCAACCAGTGAAACTACTTTGTCTTAATTACCTCAGGACGAGAGAGTGCCCCTGAAGCAATCATCTTTGTTTGTTAACACACCCTATCTGCTGCACTACTCTCCATAAATAAAACATGGCCAAGATTACAATGTCATGTTCCTGTGGACTCCAGACCCTGGTAACTGCTCAAGTAGAATGCACAAAAACATCCCACAGCAACCCAGAGCATATCGGAGGGCATATCGAAGGGATGTTTCTCATTCCTAAGCAACCACATGCATACTGGCTTCTAATATTAAACATGATGTTTGCTCGAATGCTAACAGGACGTATAAGACATACCCTTTCTTGCCTTTGTTAGGGGTAAACAGCAGATCCCAGGCCAAATCTGTTGCTGATAAAAATCAGCAGAAGCTCCAAGATCCAGCCCAACTGTTTACCCTCTGAAGATTGCCTAGTTGGAGCCCATACCCACACTGTTAACAATTACCATGGCATTTGTGGGAGAGGGTTGTAGGTGATGTTAAAGAAGATTTAAGGATTTGCAACCATTTTGTCTTGGTTTCCTCTTGTTTTTCTCTTTAATTGTTTGTCCATTAGTGCTATGCCAGTGTTGCTGTGCTCCTCAGGCAGGATAGCACTTGATTGCTTAGGCTAGGACAAATGAGTACTGTGAACAAATAGACTAGCCTTTTAAATATCTGGGAGGGGGAGGCAACAGGTATCAGCTGTGAAATAATTTTCCAGGCCTTGATTTTTAGAGACAAAAATGGAGGGTAAGGTCACCTCTGGACTGAACAGTGTCTTAATCTGTGGTGGATCTTGCTAAAATTAAGGGGTGCTGTAGGGTTAAAGATAGTTTAATGGAGGTTAAGATAAGGGCAGTGCAAAATCACCTACTCTGAGAATCATTTAGGGTTAGAGTAAAGGGTGGAATGTAGCTGCCCAGGTAGATCAGGAATGCTCTCCTTCTTATTAGGAGGAAGGCTTATTTTGCTGCCATCCTTACAGGGCTTTGGCTTTTTGTGCAGTGACAGCCTCGACCAGTGCAGTAAGAAGAAGGGCTGGTTTAAGGTCTGCTGTTCTCCTGGTCTGTTTCAGAGCCATGTGGCTTCAAAAGGGTTGAGAAGGGCTCTTTGGACCATCTGGTTATACACTTGTATTACAGAAATGCTAATGTTACATCTACATTTCATATCTACATTTCTGTTTGGCACGATAAAGTACTTGAAGAGGCCTACAGGAAAGCTGGGGAGGGGATTTTCATTAGAGAAGATGGTAACAGGACAAGGGGTAATGGTTTTAAACTGAGAGAGGGGAGATTTAGGTTAGATATTAGGACAAAATTCTTCACTCTAAGGGTAGTGAGGAACTGGAATGGGTTTCCCAGGGAGGTTGTTGATGCCCCATCCCTGGAGGTTTTTAAGGCCAGGTTGGACGAGGTTTTATGCAGCCTGGTCTAGTGGCAGGGTTCCCTGCTCATGGCAGGGTGGTTGGAACTTGATGATCTTTAAGGTCCCTTCCAACCTTAATGATTATATGATTCTAATTTCAATGTTCTCTCAGCTCTCTCTTCTGACTTATTTTTCTTAAAGAAACAAGGTTTTCCATTATACTCCTTTCTACCCTTAAAAAACCTCCCATTAATCCTCATAGAGAACTGTGTTCTATTGGTCTACAAATCAGCTACAAAGACCATTGGTGATGCTTGCTTTTTCTAGTGGTTCAGCATGGTTCATATTCAGAGAAGGACCACAGGGAAGATCCAAGTTATGCAAAGAGGACAATTAAGAAAAGGTCTCTTCGGACTGTGAAAGAGAAATCTGAGGTATGTAAAATCATGTGGGTGGATAGGGCTACATGAAACGATAGTGGCTGGGGAGGATCAGAAGTAGTTTTTCACCCCATGTGCAGGTAAGCTGCAGTACTCCTTGCTGTATGTTTCTAAAGGTTTATATGCCTTCAAGGGGAGACTTTGCAAGGTCACAGAAGAGAAAGCTTCTAAAGATTCCTGAATACACAGAGACCAATTCTGGCCTAGAATGTTGCTGAGCCACAGAGGGCTGGAGACTGGAAGATTTTTAGAGAAATGTTGCACATGTTGCCTTGATCTAAATGCTTCATGTGCACTTGTGTTTGGGCACTGCTGCAGAAAGAAGATGCAGGCCTTTTTTGTGATGCCCCACATTGCTGCTATAATCATACTCAGGGGCTGACAGTCAAATCTGTATGGCTGATGTATGCACTTCATGGCACATTTCTAAATTTTTCTGAAATACTCTTCAAAGGGTCTCCTACTTGGGGCCTTCTTGTATGTTTGCAATAGTGACGCTATATTCGTTCATTCAGAATATCTCTGCTTCTGTGGCCCATATTATTAAAAAAAAAAAAAAAAAAAAAAAAGCAAAAGCCTGTATGTCCATCTCTGCTCAGTGAATCAGTTGTGCCAACTGCCCTGGTGTTTTTTGTGTGAGAGACAAACATTTCCTGCAAGGTGAACCAACAGCTCTTTTTATACAGGACACCAAACAGACATCAGAAAGGGCACAGTGCTGTCTGACAGGCTGTTCCATGGATTATCAAAGGCAACTGCCTGCCAGTGCCTTGACCTACTGTATGCTTTGGTCAGGCCACGCATTCCATTCATTTGTGATTTCAGAGGGGCTTTTTGAAGGCAAAATCTCTTTTCTCGGCTAGTTGCTCTAAACGCAGGACTGTCTCAGTAGAATACTGCAGTCCTTTTAATGATTTTTGCCCTGTCATGGAGTTCCGTCGTTTTCACAGCACTGCAATAAAATGATACTTCCCTCTCTTGTGCTTTCTTCCTACTACTGTACTTTCAAGTTTTGTTTTGTTTGTTCAGTATTGTCTTGATAAATTCAATATTGCTCCTTCTGGTTTTCTCTCTCATCTTTGTCTTTATATCATTGTCTTGATTTACAAAAATCTCCTTTATTTCTTGAGCTTAAATCTCTATATCTGCTTTCTTATCTCTTGCAGTTGCCTTGTTTCCTCAGATATTTCCCTGGCTTTTATCTGGCATCTCACAGCTTCTCTTGGCAACTTTCTGCTATGTGTCTTGTATTTCTTCATTTGTAGCACCATTATTCAGGTGGGTATTACTCTGTGCTTCACTGGCTTTCATCAGTCAGAATGGCATACTGGAAGTTATGCAAGCACTGATTTTTTTTTTCTTTTTTTTAAAGGTATCAAGTTGAACCGTGTAAAAATAGAAGGGAATGAATAAGAAGGATGGCCAAAGCACTGGAACAATCTTAGTCAAAATTTACCACGAGAAGAATCTGCTGGACAACAGCTTTGGTTTGCAGGGAAATATAAGGGGGTGGAAAAAAAACAAGAGCAAATCTCCATATTGCATCAAATCAAAGTGACTCTAAATCTCCCCAGCTGAGGGTTTGGCCCTGGCAGTAATTCATTTATCTTGCTCAGAGACCTATCATCTGCAGAATATTTCAGTCATTTTGCAGCTGGGGAGAGAAACCTGTTGGGGCAGATTTATGTGTCCGTGCAGAGGAGTAAGGATGTTGTGAACCTGCCTGTGCCCAGGTGTGCAGCGCTGCGGGTGGAGCTCCTCAGGTGCTTCCCTCTCCCTCAGGCAGATGTGTGGGCAGTAGCTTGGAGGGATGGCTGAGCTGTCACCGGGAGGGCCATGGGCTGCTGCTGGAAGAGGATGGTGGGAGATAGAGCTTTCTGCCCCGAGGAAGGGGCAGGAGGGGGACTGTGTGCTGCAGGGGCTGTCTGTGAGCTGCTCAGCCTCCCAGGGCTGCTTCTGGACAGACTCAGCGCCATCACCTGCTGCTGTCCTAGGGCTGAGCCTCGAGATGAGAGCTGAGCAGTAATTTGTTGATGAAGGGTCTCATAATGCAGGAAGTCTGAGTTACTGACCTCTGAGGCCTGTTAATTAAAGGTTGGTAGTCCAGGAGGGAAGAGGACATGAAAAATCACGGTTTGTCCTGTGTAAATGTTGGCTATCAGAGGCCACTGCTTTCATATGCTGAGAGCAGAGACTCCAGACAGACCAGCAGAGCTAACAGACAGAGACTGGCCTTGTATATCTGAACTGCCAATTTTTGCGACAATGAACAAAAATGTAATTGTTCAACCAAATGTATGTGTCATAACTTGGTGACCTCAGTGAATACAATTTAATTAAGTCCTTTTGTTGCTTTTCACCCCTTTCCCCTCAAGCAATTCCAAGTTTTTGAAAACAGCCAAACAAAGTCTGTTGTGATTATTATGTATCTGACAGAACTGTGAATGACCCACAACTATAAAACCAAAATATATCAGCTCCCGTCTTTGGCTTTTAAGCAGGACTAGCTATAGCCATTACTGGAGTAATGTGAACTTCTCCACTCTCAGTGTGATGAGCTTCCAGTCACTCCCTAGGGCGAAGCTGCAGGTGAGCTGCTCAGCTATTCTGAGCCTTCCCCTGAAATCCAGGGAGCCTAGCTAATGCATATCAGATCAGGATTTGGCCCAAAGACATTTTGCTTTTGTCTTGAGAAAGGGTTGGTCTGTAACTGTATCATTGAAGTTGGAAATCTGGCCTAAAGGCATGAAGCACAAGAGATTATAGGAGCTGCAGGTGGAATGGATCTGTGGAAGACCTTCAAACAGGTTTGAAGAAAATGTTGAGAAAGCTTGGGTGATGGGGAAGATGCAAAATAGGAGGATAGACCAAAAGAAGCAAGGAGAGAATGAGGAATGCATGGGAACAAAATCCATGCTAGAGGAATGGGAGACCAGTGAGAAAGTGCCAGGCCTTTTGGGAACTGAGTGTCAGAGTGATTATGTGGATGTTGGTGTTGGGCACCTGAGTGGGAAGTGGGAGAAGGGGGAAAGATTTGGAAACTGGAAGTACTCATTGCCCAGTTGGGAAAATAAGGCGTAAGAGCACCAGGAGGTCCCAGAAAGGCAGGAAGTGGTATGATCTGAGGCAAAGGGCTACTGGTGAGGCTGCTAAAGTGCATTTGAGTTTTCATTGCAGAGCAGGTGGAGAAAGAAGCTTGATGGAACAGGTAACTATTCTGCTTATGCAGACCTTTGGAGAATTTTCTAAACTCCAAAGAGGAACACAAAGAGGCAGACCATTGAAAATAACTAAGTGGATGATCTCATTCCATTGTTTTTAACTCCATATACGATTGATAATTAATTTGTCTGACACCATATTGATTTCCTGTCTCTTGTTTTATTGTCAGTGTTTTGTTTGCAATATATAACTGGTAAACTTAGAATTAACCCGTATTGCCCTGTCCAAACACATCTTTGTATGTTTAGAAGCACAACATGAGCAAGGTTCTTTGAAATGATGCTTGCAATGTACAGTAAAATGCTCATGCCTGTATTAATGCAAAAAAATTGTGAGAGGGTGCTCTCATAACAGATGCTATACTGATTCCTGTTTGGGGAACATAGTAGATATCTCATAATGAAATTATTCCTATTTCACCCGTATCTAGGGTGAAACATCTGTACAAAATATTTTTTCTGTAGGTTTTTACCTAACTGATTATCATTTCTAAAGGAATACTTATGTTCAAGCCAAATCAGGACACTTTGCATTTCTTGAAAGAACTTCCCTTCTGATAACATTAAAAACCTTGATATGCATATGCTAAACATGCAAGTCTCAGATTTTTCTTGGTGGCCTGACATTGTTTTTATTGCCTTAAATGTAAGCTTTCTTGCTTCTAGAACAATTAATTCTGTTTTGAATCTTTCTGATAGCTAACATGCATATGTACACACAACACACACACATTCTGCTTTTTTTTTTACTTGAGCTTTCAGTCCCACACTGTGAACCTCAGCCACCAGGAATAGCAGTTCCTTTGGGTAACTTGCAACAGAATAAACAAAATGTAATTCCTTCCTGTGCGCCTTGGCTTCTGCACCATCAGCTCTGCATGGCAGAATGGCTTTGCTTAGCCATCAAAATGCACAGGGTCAGTCAGAGACTGTCTCACAGAAGCACCTCCAACTGCCATGACAGTGCTCACAGACCCTTTCTCCTCCCAGCTGTTAATTCCCCAGCAACTCAGATACCCAGACCCTCCAAAATATTTAATCCATCTGCAGTTTCCCTGATGACTGCCCGAAACTGTCCTTCCCAGCTGCCAACAGCTCTCAATACATCCTGGACAAGCTGACTAAACATCCTCCTTCCCCTCATGATATAATGCCAGCAATCATGGCCACACGGTGTTCTCATGTCTTGCAGCTGCTCCTCCTAGATTTTTACCGAACATTATGGTCTGGGGGAGCTAAGTCCTTCAGTTCATTCTTATTTGTGAGTAGTTCTGTGGTTGGTGTTTGTGCAATTTGTGTTCATGCTGGCACAAGGAAACTTGCATAAGAGCGTGGGCACCTGGGAGGACAAGTAGGCTCCTAGCTCTGAATCCCCAGCCTCTGAACACATAGGAGTTCAGTCTTAACTTAGTCACCAAAGCTCTATCCTGAAGTTAAATAGTGTGAACATTCATTGCAGAGGTTGCTTCAGCTGTTAACTAGAGCTACAGTACCTGTATTTTCCCTTGTTGTCATGGTTCGTAGTATGAAGATCATTAGGCTTAGTCATTTCTGACGAGAAGTGGGCCCAAGCCACAACTCCTCACTTGAATTCTCTAGGGAGCACCTGAGTTTTATCCACTGAAGTTTATAGAAAGCTACAAAAAAGGCATTCTGGTGATGGACACTGATAGTTTTGCTCTTCCGGCTCAAAAGAGCACACTTCCACTTGGGTAAAGCTTGTCTGTGAAGGAAACAAAGCCCTAAGAAAGCTCTCTGTAAATTAAAACAAAAGCCTAAGATGCTAAGAACCATCACAAGCCTTCCACTCCAAATGTGAGACATGCTTTGTGACCTTGCTTTAACCAGTATGCAGCAACATGTGCAGACAAAACCAGAAAAAAAAAAATAAAATAAAATCCCTAGGAAAACAAGAGGTCTGGCGCCACATACTCCTCCTCCATGGGGAGATGATGAGAGAACAAAGAACATGTGATGGATGTGAGACACATCACATAATGTGATGTCCTCAGATACTCAGATGAGCAAGTATCCAAGCTTTGACAAGACAGAAAGACACCTGAATGTCTGCAATAGATTTAAATGGAAAGTGAAGGTGCTGGGGTGAGTATTTCAGTGCCATGGTACTTGTCTTGCAGTGAATGTTCATGGATCATCAAATTTAGTGGTTAGTATAGACATGTTTTCTTCTGGACATTTCATGGCATTCCTGACTTTATTAAAATCATGTGTTGTACTGCTGTGCTTTTTTTTTTTTTTTTTTTTTTTTAATTCTTCCTTGTATGTAGAATGTCCTAGTTTGACTGCTGGTCCGGTGGCTATTTTCCAGGAAAACTGTTTTGTAACAGCTGGCGCAAGTTCCTTGACTTTAGCTCACAGACTATCAGAGTTGAAAGTCTGCCTGCAATCATGTAATGGAGACAGGGCATGTTTTTAACTTACATAGTGAGGCTGAAGCTATGACAGCAAGTATCACTTTCCCTGCAGAGAAAGCTATAGATAGGCAGAGAGAAGAAAATAATTGTGACCAAAGGAAGAAATTCTTCAGTTCAACATTGAGTAACTGGAAGTCTGTAGGTGTATATTGTTGGTACCTGCTGTGACCACTTGCCTGTGGGAGGTAACTTTCACACAGAAGGATTAACAGTAACTGATTCCAATACTTCCCAAAATCGAGACCTGTTTTCAGTGGGGAAAACAAATTTCTTAGCTGCTTTTTGGAAGTGGAGTTTTGGAGACAATCCTTCTGGAAACTTCAGACAACCAACAGCCATAATAGTTTCATGTAAATAACACAGGGAGAACTGAAATGATAAAGGACTTTTGAACTTTGCTGCCACCTGACATACCCAATCCAATCTTCCGCCGCTGTGGTACTGTAGAGATTGTGGAATGTGATGCTTTGTACAGTTCAGATAATCTGTGGTTTTCCAGTGTGCAGGAGAGAGTGCTTCACGGGGCAGGTGATGTGTGTGACATATTCAGGGAAAACAATTAATGGGTTTCTTTGTCCCTCTAAGTGTTGCCTTGATTGGTGGGGTTCAGGGAGACGTGTAATGGGAAGGACTGACTAGGTTAGCACAGCAGCTGTCTTCTTCACTTTCTCAGCTGATTCCTCTCACATGATTTACATATTGCTCTAAAAGGACAGGCCAACAGTTCAGGACAACTGCAGCAGCTTCCTTGCTTGTCTTTCTGATTTTGAGTTTGAGACAGGGCAAATTTTGGCCTCAGAAGGCTGAGCCTGGCTTTAGTTGCCCTCTTGTTCCAAGTTGTCTTTTCTGTTTGGGTCTTAGAAGGAGAGGTTCTGCTCACCATTATACTGCTGGACAGTCATATCATGCATATCAGAATCTGCCTACCATGCTTGCTTGTACTGCAGTCCTCAGCCCCTCAGTTTTGTTCTTTTTTGTTTCATCCTCCCCTGCAGAAGGTGGTTGGCACCTCCAATCAGATACCTGCTGAAATGAAACATGCTGTTCTAGGATAGAGGCAGTCTGCCTACTGTAAAAAGTCAATCTGAAAAGTGAGCTCTAAGGCACATAATTGAAAAGGAAGTTGAAAATTATTTAAACATGAATCTTAGCAGGGGAAAACTGTAATCTGAACATGAGTTTTGGCTCTAATATTTAGTGTCTGTAGATACACAAAATTAATCCATTGGCTTGGCTTCCTCTCAGAGGTGGGTGCCTTGATAAGGTGCATAAGCTGTATAGTTGATTGACATGTGGGAGGACATAACTCTGCTGAGCTGCAAAAAATGGGACATCGTAAGCAGTGGAATAGTCATTTGCCTTGTTGCAGTTGGCATATTTGGATGCATTATTAGCTGGACTTATTGTGTCAGGTTTTACACTTTACTAACTGTGGCTGAGGGGAGTGTTGTTGGCTTAGCACACTGACAGAGTGTTTGAGTCAACCCACAGTACAGCATATAAACACACTACATGATTGTTCCTGTGCTGCGTGGAGGTTAATCTCAACAGAAAAGTTAAATAAAAATATTGGAATTTTCTGTTGTAGATAATAAGAAATGGAAGTGTTAGATTTTGGGTCACAGTGTACGAAACATTATGGGAAAAACAGCATGCATTGTTCCTGCAGATAAAAAGAAAATAAACAACAAAACAAAGGCCTGCAGAAGCCAAAGGAGCTTCTGGAGAAAAATGTGAAATCTACTTTAAAGAGGAAAAAAGCAATAAGTCATCACAGCACTAACAGGTAACACAGAAGGTGACAAGTAACATGTCTCTTCAGAACCCCAGACAATGTCTTCTCTTTTATAGCTCTTGTCATTTAATTTGAAGGACATTAGTAACTTCATCTTTACTGCACTCATGGGAAGAAAGGAGAAGAGGCAGCACCTAGAAGTTATAACACCCTGAAAGGAAGTGTTAAGGGTAAGCTAAAAAAGTGAACTAGAAGTAAAGTGATGTCCTTTGTCTTTGATGTTCAAGCACAAAAGAGATGCAGATGACACCAAGCTAGGTGGGCGTGTTGATCTGCATGAGGATAGGGAGGCTCTACAGAGAGACTTGGGTAGGTTGGATCATTGGGCTAATGTTAATGGTTTGGGCTTCAACAAGGCCAAATGCCAGGTCCTGCACTTGGGCCACAACAACCCCAGGCAACGCTACAGGCTTGGGGAAGTGTGGCTGGAAAGTGTCTGGCAGAAAAGGACCTGGGGGTTCTAATTGACAAACAGCTGAATACGAGCCAGCAGTGTGTCCAGGTGGCCAAGAAAGCCAATGGCATCCTGGCTTGTATTAGAAATAGCATGACCAGCAGAACTAGAGAGGTGATTGTTTCCCTGTACTAAGCACTGGTGAGGCCACACCTGGAGTATTGTGTCCAGTTTTG
This sequence comes from Apus apus, assembly GCF_020740795.1. Lineage (NCBI taxonomy): Eukaryota > Metazoa > Chordata > Aves > Apodiformes > Apodidae > Apus > Apus apus. The sequence continues at coordinate 52,820,299 of NC_067286.1, read as the reverse complement.
GGCACCTCAATTCAAGAGAGATCTCGAGGTGCTGGAGTGAGTACAGAGAAGGGCAATGAAGCTGGTGAAGAGCCTAGAGAATAAGTCTTATGAAGAACACTTGAAGGAGCTGGGAATGTTTAGTTTGAGGAAGAGGAGGTTGAGGGGAGACCTCATCAGTCTCTACAACTACCTGAAAGGTCATTGTAGTGAGGTTGGTGCTGGTCTCTTTTCACAGCTAATTAGCGACAACAAGAGGGAATGGCTTCAAGCTGCAACAGGGGAGGTTTAGACTGGATATTAGGAAAATTTTTTTCACAGGAACAGTGGTTAGACACTGGAATAGGCTGCCCAGGAAGGTAGTTGAGTCACCATCCCTGGATGTGTTTAAGAGTCATTTGAATTTGGTGTTGGTGGATATGGTTTAGGGGAGAACTTTGTAAGAGTAGGGATGATGGTTGGACTCAGTGGTCTCAAGGGTCTTTTCCAACCTGAATAGTTCTATGATTCTATGAAAACGAGAGAGAGCCAAAGTGGTGCATAGTTCAGGTTTTAGTCACTCCTACACATATCATGTCCTCTCTCATGAGGCACTTCCTGAAAGCAGAGTTTTTTTAAGATATCAGACATAAATGTATTACATAAAGAGCCTATTGAAACACAGTATTCCTTCTTGGGAAGCCACCTTTCCTAACGTGCTTTTTACCATACTTAAAATAGCAACATTAAATGTGATAAGCAGAAATTTCTTATACACTTAAAACTTGTCAATTATATAACTTAACATTGTTTCACACCAAACTCTTCCTTTTATAGTTTTTATGAGCTTCCAACTCACTTGGAGAATTAAGGTGTTCTCTTCTGGGTTTAAGAGAGTTACTTTTTTCATGCCAGTATTATACAAAGTCTTGTGTTTACTTTGTAAGGCATCTTGATGTTGGTGCCAATGCAATTTATTCTAGTGATGATAAGAGACTGGCTTGTACTCGGTTCTTCTGTTAGCAGGGTGTTTTCAAAGTCTGTTCTGATGTTTATTGGTTGTTTGTCTGCTATGCTCCTTTCCACATCCTGCTGACTGAGTCTCAGTACCACCTTCATGTTAAAGTCCTGAGTCTGTAATTTGTGTGTACATGTGATATTTCTGAACAATATGCCCAGATGCTGCTGTGCTACATGACTGAAGCTTTATCTGATCAACACATGTATCTTCCTCACAAATATATTATTTTTCCTGATTTGATCCCAATGGGATCTCCTGATGGTGGATTTGGGGTGCACTAGTTCATCAGGCATCATGAGCTCTGAACTGAGGAAGTCTCATTTTTTGTCATTTTTTAGTAAAATCTTGTGTGGGAGAGATCCTTTCCCTCTATATTTTTTTCTTATTGAGGTTTTCTGTAATAGGCTGGAAATATTTTCCTTTCTCTACTTGACCACTTTTCACATTTCCTGGTAAATTGCTCAAACCCGTTGTGAACAAACTAGTGTCTATTGTCTGAAATTACACAGTGTGGGATAACATTCATGATGAAATGCTTTACTGCTTTGTTTGGGATGGTCACTGTGGCAGTGTCTGACAGTTTGTTTAGTTTCCAGGAGGCGGCTTTAGTACTAAGCGGTTTAGCGCGAGCGTATCCCTTGTTTTGACCAGATCGCTTTTTTTCAAGATGCTGCTCTCTGCAGTGCCCTGGACAGACTCCAAGTCAGGGAATCATTTTCTGTCTATAAAAATCCTTCTTGAAGTTACAAACAGTGAAGTCCTAAAGATGCTTGAATTTAATTTGTCAGGCTGAGGAAATGTCAGCTCAAGATAACGGGGAGGAAGTCTGAGATGTTTATTCTTTTTTTCTATTTTTCTACATTTTAAGAAAATAGTACTTTCATTTTATTGAAAATCTGCAAAACATTTTTAACTCTTGAATGTGTTTCTCTTATTTTTTGGCATGCCCTTTGTTTCAGGCAGCTGTTGGGGTGTGTATCGCACAAATCTATCTGTACTTCTATCACGAAAAAAGATGTTAAGTCATTGAACTCTTACATCATCCTTTAAATCATGTTTTCCAATGTAATGAATTACCAGTGTAAAATAGCTTTGTTTGCTTGTTTAATAGATATTTTGATCAAAATGATATTTGTTTAAAAAAATATATTTGTCAAAAAAGAAAATTCTCACTTCTTATTTCCTCAGTTGTCACTGACTGAACCGAGAATTAGTTTCCATGCAAATCCTTTCAAAGGAAGATTTTATCTGTTTTCTTATTGCATAACCAAAATTGGCTAATCATCTCCAATATTTGAGTAAAAGGTTTGCAAAATGCATGCAATGAAGAAGGTAGATGTGATTTATGAGCAAAATTTGGCTTGTATTTGAGCAAAGATGCCTGTTTATCAAGAATGCATGGAATCCCAAATCACTGGGAAAAAACCCCCAAACAAATGCACACTGGCAGTTTCATGAGAAAGAAAAGGGAATAGGAAATGTAAGTATATATTGTACTGTAAGGAACAAAATAGTTAAAGGTTGACATGTTATTTTTTGGAACGAGAAAAATGGAATTAGTAACAAGTCCCTTTGAGATCCTTTGGGATGGAAGATGGCACATAGTGGCAGGATGCACAGTATTTGCTGTATTATTATAATCTTTTTAATTGTTCAGAGAAATAAATGTACTTTGCTTGCCATCCTGTCCCTCAAATTTCCATCCCCTCTTAGAATATGCATTTGAACAGTATAAAATGATGTTTTGGCAAGCCCTGTTGTAGATAATTACACAGACACTTTATTTAGGTCAAAGCAACTGGGACTACGGTTTCTTCTTCCAAGTTCCTAGAGATTGTTATTTTTGCGGAGGGGTCATCTGCATAACTTAGAAATGAAGAGGCCCTTGCATTGTATATGAAGCATAATTTTGTTTTTTTTCCCCTGTTTGCCTTTGATCTGCATGGAACAAGGAAAACGTTCTCCAGTTTGAATTTCAGAATGGCATGAATTCTGAATCTGTGGAGTCACACTGTGCTGGGAAGAAAACGGAGAGTGGCTTAGTCTTCTATAATGCTTTCTGTATGAAAGGAAGAAAATACCTTGATAGCATGTTGCAATAGCAAGTGCACTGTGTGTGCATGTGCACGTGTGTGTATGAGTGTATGCACACTCGGGCCTCCATCTCTGTGGTTGGAGTTGGCACAGGGAGACCAACTAATAAATAAAGCTCGGATGGCTTGTGTTAATCATTGCTACTCTTGGAAAACCACTTCCATAGGCTTTAGTTTGTAAATCTCATGCATTACTCAGATGTTTAGCACTCTCCTTCTGGGGAAATATTTTGTAAACCACATGTGTCGTTTCACTTCTGTAAACAGATGAGGAGAACTTAATTTTGGGGTTCTTCAGATTTACAAAGTAAATTTGCAAATTTGCAAAGGCCAGTAGCAGGCTGTGCACCAAAAGTTGCAATTACTGGTGCATCCTAAGTAGAATATGAGTCTTATTTAAAATTAAAATTGCCAGCTATCTTCTGTGATGTGTAAGCATAGGAAAAGCTACTGCAATTCACCCATCATCCAATTCAGTGATGATCCAGAAGAGGTGAATTTGGTTCACTCTTTTTTCATGCTACAGTAATAGCCTAAGAGTGATGTGATACCATATATGTTTATGGTTTTCAAATAAGCTGGGAGCTATGATTCTCTTCATGCTTTTCCACCAGCTGTATATCTGATATATTCCATATAAAATTATTAAATAACAGGTCATTATGGGCATAAGTCCCTGACATTACAGTAGATAATTTCCCTACATTTTTATATAGGCCCTATAGAATACCTATAGACTTGTTCATATCTATAAAAGCATAACCATATGATTCTATGGTTCTATGATATATTTAATGTTTATATTATTATATATGTATTTGTAAAAAAAAAAAAAGTGTTTATAATCTATCTCTATAAGTATAATTAAATGTCAGAAAAGCTCTTGCTCTCTTGAGAATGTGGCAAGTGGAAAAAAGGATTTTTTCATATTGTCACAGAACTCAAAAAATCCCTCTGTAAAACTGCAGCTGTGTGGTGCTCTTTGGCTGGTAGCCTGTGCAGTGGACGGATGGCATCAGGATCCTAACATTACTCATCAAATGATTCTCTCCTTGGCTCAGTGCTGGGATGATATTCTCTTTCAATTATCCTAGATATTTTATATATATCTTAAAATATATAAATATAAATATATATATATATATATACACACCTGGGGCTTTTCAGTCTAGAGAGGAGAAGACTGTGAGGGGATCTAATTAATATCTATAAATACATGAGGGCTGGGCAGCAAGAAGGCAGGGACAAGTTCTTTTCACTTGTGCCCTGTGTTAGGATGAGAGGCAATGGACTCAAACTCGAGCATAGGAAGTTCCACCTTAAGATGAGGAAGAACTTATTTACTGTGAGGGTTACAGAGCACTGGAACAGGCTCCCCAGAGAGGCTGTGAAGTCTCCTTCTCTGGAGACTTTCAAGACCTGTCTGAATGCCTTTCTGAGTGATCTGCCCTAGTTATGTGTGGGTTTTTGGTCCTGCTCTGGCAGGGGGATTGGACTTGATGATCTTCAGAGGTCCCTTCCAACCCTAATGTGATTCAGTAAATATATATATTAAAAACCTATTTTTCTTTAAAAGATTGGGAGCTTTCTTTAATCAGAAAGAGGAGGAAGCTAATACATAATTAAGGATATCTTGGGGTGCTTTTTTTGAAAACATATATGCCACAGGGATACTGAGTTCCACAACATCCTATGTTACTTATTCTTCTTTGTTTTCCAGTCTTATATTTTCTACCTTACAACAGGTGTTGAAGTGAAAGGGTCATATAAGACCAAAAGGAAAAAAAGAAAAGGAAGAAAGTTTGCTAAGGTGCTGGATGTTTGTACAGTCCTTTATTTACTCAACCAGATGACTATATGGCTGTCCTGTGAAGTGGAATAATTTAGTTAGGAGATGGTACAAATATTCAAGCCAAGTGGTACAGCTAAATTCTGTAATTGCCACATGGAGCATCAACTGCATCTTCTTGTATGCTGTCTGCTCCTGTAAGATTGTCCCTGTGATCTATTGTGCCAACAATATTACTTTTCATTTTCAACAGGAACTCCAGTGAGACTTGGCAACCTAGCCAGACTCCTGGATAACTTGGAGTTGAGCTGGTTACAATAGTATAAATTATTGTAAAGGAAAATGATTAAAAGTTTCATTTGCCAGAATGCCAACTTTTTCTTCTGCCACCTTTTGACTAACATTCATTTAGTAGCTTTGACTGAAGTATCCCACGATCCAGAGAGGCTGTGTTTTAAGACGACAATTGAAATTCTGTGGTGGTAACTGCAAGGAAGTTGTATAGGAGGAGGAATCCCTCCTAAAATCCCTGTCTGTTCATGTCTTTGTATCTGTGGACAGGATGGTATAGGTACCTAGAGATGTTAAAATAATTTGGAAGAGTTTGTTCAAAAAGCTCAGCTCAAGAAAGGCAAAGGGAACATTAGGAATTATTAGGTAAAGAACAGAAGAGAAAATTGAAAACATCATTATGTTATCATACATGTTCATGGCATTTCAGTGTCTTAAATACTGAATGCAGTTACAGTTATCCTATCTCAAAAGAGATCAAGGTACCTGAAAGTAGTATGGAGAAATGCTATGTGTTTTTCCAGATGCAGGAATGACTTCCATACACTATGTAACAGAAAGAGTTTGACATTTAAGCTTGGAAAAGAACTTCTGAGGGGATATGACAGAATTCTACAATGTAAGTAATATTGCAGAGAATGTGATTAGGAAAGGATTAGACTCTGTTTTCCACAGTCCAGTTAAATTATTAGGTATAAAAGTCTTCCTTTTTTTTTTTTTCTTTTTTTTTTTTTTTTTTTAATAATCAAAATGGAGAAGAAGATATAGTGGAAGTGAAGAGTAAAAATGACTTCAATGAAGTATTAGACATATTTTTTGAAGTCCAGCAGTGGTTGTTAAACCTTATGTTTCAGAATCAACTCTGCTTCAAGGGATATTTAAAACAGATTGAGGGAAGCTGGGAAGGTAAACTGGAGACAAGGCCCAGCCTGGACCTCTGTCTCTGCTGCTTTCCCAAGCATCTATCACTGGGCAGAGTCTGGGCAGATTGCTGTTTGGTCCAGGGTGGGTCTTATGTTCTTATGTTTCCAGTGCTTAGAAATCTTGTCTTATACTAGATTTATTTTATTGGTTTTATTAGGTTTTTTACCACCTATGACCTCTTGTGTGCTGCCTTTCCCACTCTCTTCAGTCCAGTTAAAAAAATCTGGGAGACAGTTCCTGTGCTAATGGGTTTGAGTATAAAACAAGCTGTGGGAGAGACCACAGGAGCCTGGAGAAGCGACTTGCTCTTGCTCACAGAAGCACTGAGTGCTAGTCAGGAATAACTTTATTTATCTGTGGTGAATTCTTGACCTTGCTAAAATCAATGGCATAACTACCTTTGGCTCCAAAAGAGCTAGCTCTTTACCCTTTGTAATGAAAATTCTGCAGACGTTAGTATCCTGTATTCTGAATTATGATATATATTACAATAGACTAGTCCAGGCTAGAAAAGTAATTAAAGAGTGCTCTTTTCAATTAATGGAAGCCTATTTACCTTACCTTCAGAAACTCTGAACTGCTTCCATCATTGTGCATGATACTTATCACAAGCTGCCTTGGTGATTATCCAGTAAGAAACTGTAACTCTGAACTCACAGAGTTCTGACAACCCAGGAGAGGCAAGAGACAGCTTTTAAAAGACACTGTGCATCTAGCAAAATAAGTTTTAAAATTAGTTCATACATTTTTCAGGTATACAGATTCCTGCCCTGCATTTGGTGCTCCAAGTCTCACTCTGTCTGAATTTTCTACCTGCATAAGTTAACTTCTGCACGGAAAACCCCTAGGGAATATAGAAGTGCCTGTGAGAGGGGGACCAGGATGTTCTTGATTATGAGATGTATATCTCAAATAGAGTAGCAATGATTTTAATTCAGATTACGACATTTGTATTCAAGTTAGTCTGCATAAGGGAAAACTTATTAACATCTCAAATCTATGGCAGAAAATTTATTTTCCATATTAAGATAAGAATCTTCAAGTTAATTTTAAATTTTACCTTTTTTTCCCTTTTCTTTATGAGATTTCTCTTGTCCCATTGCATTTCATGAATAATAATCTTAAATATTCAGAATAAAAATAGCAGTTGGATTTTCTTCCACATTAAATGGACTACATTTTTCAAACACATGCTAGAGATTTGGAGCCACATCCTCGTGAAAACTGAATCAAAGGAGCTTTGTTGATTTACACAGTCTGAAGATTTTTTCCTGTGTTCTGGGCTTTACCACTAGCCCAAGATTTCATGCTACAAGAAACCATGAGATTTTCTATCATCACTGTATACCTGGTTCTATGCTTCCAAAAGCTAGGAGAAGAAGAAATACAAATACTCTGGAGAACATTAGTACTCAAAATTGGTTTAAATTTAGTAGTACAAAGTGCAAAGTACTTAATTTAGGAAACAATAACAAGACTTTCTGCTAGATGAAAGGACAGTCATTTAGACAGAAGACAAGTGTCTGCATCTCATTAGTCATTGCAGACTAATACATAGAGATATGTCTAAGCCATTAGCAATGATGTGAATGTGAAAAAGGCAAATGAAATCCCAGGTAGGACATACCTAGTATAAACAGCAAAATACAAATGATACTGCACATGGTATGAGAAGGATCAGTGGATCAGGGTGTACAGTGGAATTCTGTGCACACTTATTGGGTAAAGGTTAATTTAAATGGGATGAAAAATGTGTAAGAGTACCTACTGGGTAGAAGACAAGGGAGCAACCTGTCTCAGGAAAAGAGCTGGAAAGAGCTCTGCAAGTGAAACCACTCTCCTTCTTCAGCCCTCTTACTTGAGAGCTTTATTTCTAATTTCACAAGAAGAATAGTATCCATGTCACCCAGAGCACCATTCTGTCATCAAACAATGACTGAGAGCTACATGTAGACCCTAAAAATAATCGCTTCTGATGTCCTTTGAGATTTCACAGCTTGCTTTCTCACAGATGAATTTTAATATATTCACCAGTCTTCTTTAGGTAGGAAAAGTAGCTTACAGTATGCAAGGATGAAACTATTTCCTACCCGCTCTCCATATGGATACCATCAGAGTAAGCTGCTTCACATAAAGATATTCTTAGTGGGAGCATAACAGCACCCGTGTGAGGATTGTACAGGGGATTAATTCTCCCTAACCGTAGGTGCCTAAGGTGCTTCACATAGAAGCCTGGTTGTATCCAGAGGGCAGTCAGATCTCAGGTGGGTTGAAATACCCTGGGGACATGTCTCTCTCCTGATTAGGCAGTGTGATTTGGCGCTTGGGTTTGGTGTCTCAGATGGTGTTTCTGTAATAGCTCATAGGTGAATCATTCCCCTTCATGCAGAGTTGCCGGCATCCTGCAAATTCTTACTGCAATGTGAATGAAGGTCACAATGAAGATGAAGCCAGCATCAAGGAACAACATCAATGGTTGCTTTGTCATTGATTCGAAGGCAAGAGGATTTGGTTTAAATCAACATCAGAATCATAGAATCATAGAATTATTAATGTTGGAAGGGACCTTAAAGATCATCAAGTTCCAACCCCCTGCCATGAGCAGGGAACCCTACCACTAGACCAGGTTGCACAAAACCTCATCCAACCTGGCCTTAAAAACCTCCAGGGATGGGGCATCAACAGCCTCCCTGGTCAACCTAATTCAGTTCCTCATCACCCTTATATTTAAGAATTTCTTCCTAATATATCTAACTTAAATCTCCTCTCTCTCAGTTTAAAACCATTACCCTTTGTCCTATCACTATCTTCTCTGATGAAAAGCCCCTCCCCAGCTTTCCTGTAGGCCCCTTTCAAGTACTGGAAGGTGCTATAAGGTCTCTCTGGAGCCTTCTCTTCTCCAGGCTGAACAGCCCCAGCTCTCTCAGCCTGTCTTCATAGCAGAGGTGCTCCAGGCCTTGGATCATCTTGGTGGCCCTTCTTTGGACCCTCTTCGACAGGTCTATATCATTCTTGTGATGAGGGCCCCAGAACTGTACACAGTACTCCAGGTGGGGTCTGACCAGAGCAGAGTAGAGGGGCAGAATCACCTCCCTGGCTCTGCTGGTCATACTTCTTTTGATGCAGCCTAGGACACAATTGGCTCTCTGGGCTCCAGCACACACTGGCGTCTCATGTCGAGCTTCTCATCCACTACCATGCCCAAGTCCTTCTCCTCAGGACTGCTCTCCAGCCATTCTCCCCCCCAGCCTGTATTTGTGCCTGGGGTTGTGCCGACCTAGGTGCAGGACCTTGCACTTGGCCTTGTTGAACTTCATGAGGTTGTCACTGGCCCACCTCTCCAGCCTGTCAAGGTCCCTCTGGATGGCATCCCTTCCCTCTAGGGTGTCGACCGAACCACACAGCTTGGTATCATCAAGAAATTTGCCGCGGATACACTCAATCCCACTGTCCAACAAATATGTTAAAAATTCCTACCCAGAATATAGCTCCTTAAAATGTATACCTTTCCATGAATCCCTTCCTCTCAGGGTAAGAAGATGATAGTTAACTGGTTCTAAATGTCTTCAGTGGTTGGTTCTAGATGATTAATTCAAGCCTCTGAGGAAGAATTACTTCCAGGTTGACTTTTCTACTGGTTGGAATCTCTCCTGTCAGAATTATGAAGCTGTCTCCCACACAGTTTAAATATCTCTTTGATGTAGCCTGTATCTTGCTCTAGCTGTACAGCAAATATCTGGGAAATTAAACTCTCCGATGGGGAGGGTATCCTGCGGTTACAAGTATCTTGAGACTTGGTCCAAGAATTATTATTCTTGCTTTCCTCCAGTCTTGGTGATCTATAGCATTTACCTCCTGCAGATTCCCCTTTGATTTTCATTCCTTTTGTCTTTATCCAAGAATTTCACTACCCTATTCTCCATTTTCATATTGTCCTCTGCTGGCATTGGAGATGTTTTTCACATACAAAACTATGCCTCCTCTGTCTCTTCCCATTATATCTCTTCTGTATAAATGGAACCTGTCCGTACTGATATTCTGGTTATGAGAATCGTTTTACAAGGTTTCACTTGCACTCATACTTTCCATTATTTAGTGATACTTCTAGTTCTTCTTGCTTGTTTCCCATACAGAATTTCCATTCACATAAAGACACTTTATGACTTTAGTACTTTTATTATTCATCTTCTATTTCAGAGCCTCAACTTCTGTCTTATTTTGTGTGTTTAAAGCACACACTTGATCCTTTGGAGTAAGTAAAAGCTTCTCCTTTCAGCTTATTTTAAAGCCCACATAACAAGCCAATTTTGTACCTGAGAAGTTGTCACTCTGTTTTAGTGGAGACCACCTAAGCAAAGCAGCTATCTCTCGTCACAGAATATAGTCAAGTGCTCTTTGATTCTAAAATATTTTCCTCTGTGCTGTGGGAGAAGGTAGTGATTGGTGTATCATATCTGTCTTTGCTTTTCTTTGCCAATGCATTGTATTGGAAGGCTCTGAAAAAAAGTCACCTGGGTTGATTTCAGCTTCATTTCTTTCCCTGTTTCTTTTCCTTGATCTCTGAGGAGGTCTTTCATCTTCCCTAAACAAAATTATAACTGTTCCTTAAGTCAGAGATTGCTTATCAGAAAAAACCTTCCTTCCAAAGAAATAAAGAGAACAAAACTAGATGACTGAAACAAATGTTTCACATTTCTGCAGTTATCAGTATGCTAATGTCCTTGCTTTGCAGTATTAGTGGAGATACTGCAGTATTACTGTGGAAACAGTGATGTGGGTTACTAAAAGAAAGATGATCTACCGTCAAATGGCTGCCAAAAAAAAAGAGGGGTCAATTTTTTTATGAGCCTTCCTATTAAAAAGAACAGCAGAAAACTGTAAGTCCAATCTGATTCATATTGCTGCAGATTTTGAAGGCTGAGCTCAAGACATTACAACAAAATTGCAGCCCCAGCACTCCAGGAGATGTTTCTGGGCCATGTGGGATCACTGAAAGGATAAGCAGAAATATTATTTGTATTTTAACAAATAAATGTCAGTCAGCTGTTTTCCTATTTTAACATGGAATTTGAATGATGATTTCTGAGCTTCTCTGAGGTTGGTTCCTTAGCAGCACTCTTTGATATTTGTGAAATGCCAGCTTTCTATGAATATAGGATTTTGGCAAAGAACAAGAGAACTATTCATTAAAATTCAAAAGTACACAAATGACAAATAAGGAAGTAATTTAGAGGACGTATTTGGCATGTGGGGTGTGGAAACCAACCAAGTAGCCTACTGCAACTTTGACTATATTTGAAGTTATGTATTTAACTCATCCTTCTGATCCCAGGCTGGCTGGAGTCCGTAGAGGAAATGTTTTCATGTGAGATGCACCAGGTGTGCTTTGTACTGAGGTCAGGTGTTGGCCTCTAGACATTAGTGAGGACAGGGTAAAGGCTGAGGAGCTGGGCCATCTGCTGCCTGTGCTGCATGAGGCTGATGGAAAGTGAAACACTGATGTAACCAAATGACAAATAGGGTAAATAAAGTGATGTAACCAAGAGCTTAATTTTTTAACATCTATTGCCACATGAGACCAGGAATGGGTGTTGTAAAACTGATGGCAATTTTTTCTAAAGAAAGGACAAAGGCAACGCATTGTTACATTTCCACAAGGTTTAGAAGAGCTTGCTATGTCTCTGCAGTGCTTAGAGCTGGCCTGGCTTTGGATCTCCTCTTGAGCAGAGCAACCTGAGGAGGGTGTTTGCCTCGCCTGGGCTAGAAGCCTGGGATGCTGAATATTCATTGTTATTTGTACTTGGAATAGATAGATTAAACCTATGCTGGGATCACCTGTACATGTCAACTGCACTGTCGACACCTAGAGACAGAGTGATTTCTACTCAAACTCATGTTGTCTACCAGGCAAAAACATCTCAGAGGCGTCAAAGCTTCTTTTGCACGAGCAATTTTCTTTGCATGCCACACTGATTGTGCTGACTGCATCACCGAGCTGGGTTGCTGCCTAGAGTTTGCAAACATGCCTTAGCTCCCTTTTCACAAGCAGTTGCTTGCATGGGAAAAAGCTAATGAGTTCAGAGGCAAGGTTTGAAAATATGCAGTACCATCTAAAAAATATTGCTGAAGCTATCAAACCTACCTGAAAAGGAAAAATATCAATCCATTATTCCTTCTCATAAGCTCACTGGGACACATTAAAGCCAGGAATTACCTTTACTGGCTTTCATGCCATTTTAGGGTACACAAACTGCACTGTAACTTCATTGTTCACAATGGTAATTAAGTCACTACATTATCTCATCACAGTGAGTCACTTAACTGGCATCACTGTTGCAAGATGGGAAAATTTACCACGCTGGAAAATTATGGGTCAGATTAACTCCTAGTGTAACATTCAGAAGTATTATGCCCTGAATACATTTGGCCCACCCTTTATAAATTAGATTGTTTTTAATGTGCTTTGGAGAGGAGATGAATCAGACCTGCTGTTCGGGGGAAAAAAAAAAAAAAAAAAAAGCCTGCCTCATGCTTTTGGTTTGCCCATTCCTTAGGGCAAATGGCTGTTGGAGTTGTGGAAATAGTCTCTTGTTTTTCCAGAAAAGACCTACCTGCAGCTTAGCAGTAGATCACCAAGAGAGTGTATCTTCTGTACCAGGTCATGGGAGTTCAGTGCAGAGTTGTACAGTAGAAAGAGCATGCCTGCAGTCTCTTAAAGACATCAGACTGCTGTAAATCAGCCATGCACACAGCCCTGAAGGGATATCTACAAGGAACTTAAAGCTATAACATCACTTGCAAAGGTCTGATATGTGAATTGAGTCTAAACTATACAATTACATTTGAGGCGTGTTTTAAAACAGGCCATGAATATCTGTTTTTGAACCCCCCTTGTGGCTGAGTTTTCCTTTTGACCAAAATATTTTTTTCTTTTAAAGAAGGAAATCAGAATTTGTTGATTCTGTAATATTTTTTACTGATGAGTCCCATTATCCCTGAGTGGCAGCTCCTTAATTCAACTGCAGGAAAATATGGACATCATGCCCAGGTAAACATTCATTAACTTCTCTTGACAGCCCTTTTTAAATTAATGGAAAAAAAACCCCAAAACAACAACAAAAAAAAGCACTCCAAGTCGCTGCCAAATCTGGCAGCTCTGATCTTGTCCTGACTCTATGCCCAAGGAACATTTACCACGTTTTATTTCTGAGGTCTCTGGTGTGTTGAAATCCCAGCGGGTGCTGCTGTCCCCGGTGCACTCAGGGCTCTGGTGGCCACTGCCTCCATGGCCTTCCCAGCTGAGCAAAAGCTGGGAAACATGGAGCAAAGCCCCTCGGTGGGTGAGGAGTGGTGCTCTTGGTTTTTAGTTTTGTGGAAAGAGTTAAGAGTTTAAAGACAAGGGTTCAGGGAAGGAGAGCCTGAGCCTGTTGAACTTGTTTTTCTCTCCCCAGGAGCTGCCCAAGTTTACAGTCTGTGGCACTATCTGTGGGGCTTCAGACAGCAAGAAAAGGGAGACAGAGAGGTTCCCTGGCAAAAGCCTGAAACCCTGGTATCTCTTTTGTTTTCACCCTAGTCTATGGCCACTGACATTACTCCCTTACACCATGGATGGATAATAAGCCCCCTTCTCAGGAATAGAAAAGCTCTTATACATTTTAATGTGACCTTAGACAGTGCTTTTCAGAAATCACAGGCACATCTGACTACACTTGAGGTTGAATTGAGCTAATGGCATTCACCTCATCTTTAGATGCAAAATTGGAAGATAAAAAGACCTTGATGTGAAAAGGAAAGGGGGGTTGTGGGGAGCGGGGGTGGGGGGAAGAGAAGCAGATTAGAGATATTGCTTAAAAATCTTATGATTGCTAGTTGATAACGAAATGTCTCCTTCTCTTTCTAAAAACCCTATGGGCTTGCAAGATGTCCTTGTGCTTTTATTTTTAATGATAGAATCTTTTTATTCCCTGGCCAAGGAAATTTCAATGTTGCTGCATATGTGGCCAGGAGATACGTTGACCTTTAGCAAATCTTATTTTTAAAATCAGATGGAACAGTTATTGCAATATTCCAGCCCTGTAAGATTAAAAAAGAGCTTTCTTCCTCTGTAATCAGAGGTGGATTAAATTTATTAAAGGTGCAGTATCTCTTTTTTAAATGACACTTGCCAGTCATACTGAATTCTAATAAACCATTTGAAGATTTTGTATCCTCCTGCTTTTATTTTTTTTTAAAGCTGAAACCAATGCATTATAAAAAGAGTGGGATAACTTGACTAGCAAAGAAACTTGATGTTAACAAGAGAAGGGCAGCAGACAAAAGAAAGCAGCTGAAACATTAATGAATGATAATGCTGAGCAATGAAACATGCAAAGGGCATGCAACAAGGAAATTCAATGAGGAAAATACAATTTAAAGACCAAAGTAAATCTACTCAGTGAAAAGGTGAAACCGGCACAGGAAAAGGCTCAAAAAATCAAGTGGTGAGTTGGTTATAATAATTTCAGTTCTATTACTGAGCAGAACTGTCTGCCTGTTGGGTGCATATATACATTTGACAATGTGAGACCAGTCAATCCTATTTGAATGTGTTTGTATTTGCTAAGTACAAAGAGTTGCTCGGGGTTGTCCAAAATAGAAGTAAAGCTATAATCCTTTCTCTTGGGAGTGTGTTGTTGAAATTTTCAAAGCAAATTTGGAGAGTTATTCAGCAGCTCCTATTAAAATGAATCTATTCTGAGTGTTCCTTGAAAATCTTAACCTCTATGTGTGGGTGCAGAAACAGTGATGGCATGGGAAATGTGGAGTGCACAAGGACACTCAGCAGAAGTTTCTTGTTCAGCATATCCATCTTTTCAAAATAATTAGTGGAGTCCTAATTAGGAATCTGATCTATGCTCCCTGATTGTGCCTATCAAGGGAGTCTTTCTATTTGACCTTCCCAGTTCTACTTAGCCAGAATTTTTGTAGCTCTGAACCTGCTTTGCAGAATCAGTCTGAATGTGTGATAATCATGGTGGGAATCTCCATGGAGTGCCTCCCCCCAGAAAAAAAAAGGAAAAAAATCAGGTTTTCACCACTGTATGCAGAGCCCTGGGTTGCAGGCAGTGCTGAAGCTTCAGGATCTGGCTGGGGTCTGGGTCAGGAAGGGGCTATAGGTGCTCTCCTTGGATCCTTGTTGCCAAGTCAGGGTTACTGCCACTTCTACAGCAGCACAGGGAGAAGCTGTCTAGTGCCAGATGTTGTCATGTTGTCATTGCATCCTGAATGTGCAAGTTCTTTTCTGGTTTCCATCTCTTATTCCCCAGGACAAGCCCTTTATTGGAATTAGAAATGATAGTGTGGTACACAGAGCCTAATGTATCCCCTACTTTGCTGACACTAGTAGATTAGGATGTGTGATAAATTTGGCCATTCCTGTAATGAAAAAAACTCTTATTTTTATCCTTAAATAAACACGAATTAATTATTTTACATACAAAAAATATATGAAGGAAAAAGAAAACCCAACTGCTCCTGCATTAACATTATAAGAAATTTCATTTTTAGCAGTGAAACCTGGGAAATGAAGTAATTCAAGCTAGTCTGGAAAATTGAAGCATCCATGCCAGCTAACAGGAGCTGAGAATTAACTACCTGACTGCAATTTGTTAGTCATATTATTCCAGTATGATTTTCATTATATGAAGGAAAACAGCCCTACTTCAAATGTGTGATTTTGTAAACCCAGATGCCTTAGGAGCCTTAAACTTCTAAATCAAAACCAGAAGAGACACCTCTACTTTTTTTTTGTTTTCCTTCTTTCACCTTTTTTCTTTCTCCTCTGCTGCAGTTGACGGGGGTAGCAACATTAGGCCAGTGTTCTTGTCATAATTTTCTAAATAAAAATTATTGTTATTAGAGGGTGGTCCATTATTTCCTATTTTTAAAATGTATTTTAAATTGCTTTTATGATATTGTACAATGCCCCAAGCACTTCAGTGGGGGAGCACTTTATAAATAAAATTATTATTATTACGCTTAGTGCACATGTCAGCAAGTGTTCCTAAGAAATAAGTGACTGGTACCCTAGCCCACCAGAGACTGAGAGTCTTATTTCTTTAACTTGACTTTCACCGGCCTGAAGTCTGGGTAAGAATTACAGTCACTTCTAATCTTGTTCTTCTATTGGCACAAGAAAATGAGCTGTCATTGAATAGCACTGCCAATGAAGGGCCGTTTTTATAATTCCTTCTACATCACGAGCTATCACCACATTCCCCCTTTTTAATTTGAGGTTGTAATGTTGTCAAATGGGGGAGAGGAAAAGGTTTTTAAAATTTCAGTGGGACCTTCTGGAAGATTCATGTGTGTTTTGTGCATGGAAGAGTGGATGGACTGGCAGAAAAGCAGGAATAATTTTATATTGTGTTAATGTTAGAGCTTAAGTAGTTTGGTGCAGTATACAGAGAAGATGTTGGTCCTAAGTTCTGATCATGTAGTTTTTGAAATCTGCAGTTCTTTAATAGATAATTTTTCCCCCTTTAGATGAACTTTAAAGAAAAATGATAATGTAAGCACTGCTAGTTACTCTAGGTTGGGATTTAAGATTACAGCATT
Source organism: Apus apus (assembly GCF_020740795.1). Lineage (NCBI taxonomy): Eukaryota > Metazoa > Chordata > Aves > Apodiformes > Apodidae > Apus > Apus apus. The sequence goes on along the minus strand of NC_067286.1, from coordinate 52,803,627 downwards.
TAGTAAGATTATATATTTGATGAACAAGGCGAGGTGGTGTGTGTCAGCCTTTGAAGGGGTTACCTCGCTTAGGAAGTGAGCATTAGCAGCATCTCAGCCCTACCAAGATTAATGTCAGCGGAATCAAAACTGGCATTAGCAGAGCACTGTTGTCAGGAAGCTCACAACAGTTCAATAACTTTAACACACTGGGTAGATTTCAGTGTGTATGTCAAAGACTAGTACTGCTTAAAAAGGCATGTGGCAAGTAGGAAGTTTTAATATAAAGATCATAAAATATTTGAATACCAAATGTACAAGTGGTGAACATTACTTGTGGGTACTTAAAAAAAAACAACACCATTTTTTTTTTCCTGCCTCACCTCTCTCTTTTTGTGTGTGTGTGTGTGTGTGGGAGGGGGGGGGTTAAATGGGGATTCCCATCTAATAAGACTTGGTACAGGGGTCTAATACAACCTGTGTATCTAATCTCTCCTGAACGTATTATAGCTGTAGATGAACCACGTAAGAAAATGTGTTTTGTTACCTAATGATAACAGGAGGGATGTGTAAGGGAGAGATGAAAATTGCTTTTGATGGGTTTGTTAAACATGATGCTATTTGTCTTGGGTTTGAGTTTCACTTACTTTTATGTTTCTTTGCTTTTCCTGTGGTGATATTAAGGAGCCCAAGCAGTCCAAAACACTGACTGTAAAAGGCTCTTTGTTAACTATGAAGGCCCTTCACTGATCTTTTAAGCCAGAGGAACACTGATGAAAACAGGTGAAAAGTATATATAAATGTCTTTATATGTCTTTGAGGGCACTTAAAGAATTACGTATGAGGGCCATCATCCTTCCCACCTCCTTCCCTGAAGGACGAAACAAAACAAGCCCAGGCTTCCAGCCCACAGGCCGGCCAAGGGGGGCCCGGGGCTCCCCGGGAGAGCAGCGGGGCCGGAGGCGGCGGGAGCGGGGCGGTGGGGGGAGCCCGGAGCCGGCTGGGAGCTGCCCGGCCTCGGGGGATGGAAAACTGGAACAGGGATTTGTTTGTGAACCGTCTGAGGAGCTGCTTTCCTCTCCTCCCTCCCAGCCCATCCGAGAGTGGAGATTGCCTGTTTTTAGTAGTGATGTAAACTAGGAAATATTTTATTTTTCGGCTTGCTTTGTCAGCCCTGAATGTGTAAACGTTGCTCTATGTAATGGCTTGGTCCTGCTCTGCTTTACGTGTGTGTGCGCACCCTGTGATTCTTATTCTGAACTGGGGGAGCTGCAATCCAACACAAATACTCATGCTTCTTGGCAGGAAATCGGGATGAATCTCTGTGAAACAGATAGCAGTTTAATTTACGAGATAAATATAGAAAATACGTTGTGCCATGTAAATTTGTAGAAGTGGTAAGTTTGAGGATGTTGTCTGTGTCTTTGAGAGAGGAAGAAAAAGAGACATTCATTTGGAGGAAAGGATTTATTGTTACTGTCCATCTGTTAATTTGTCTGACTAAAATATGAAATCTTAGAGAGCTAAAATGAAATTCTATAAAGAGTACAGTGCGCTTATTTGCTTCTTATATAGGCTTTTTATAATTAAAGGAATTTGGCTTCAAATTATCTTAAGTAATATTTTAGCACAAGCCTCAAAACACACACTATTATTATCGATTCCCATGCTTCTCTCTCTATATATATACAGATATTTTTTTCTGTCTTTGCCATTGTGGAAATGCAATATTTTTCACAACTTTCTCTTCTGTAATTTACTGTGTTTTGAAAACCTAAATTTGACTTCTGGTCCTGCTTCTGCTCTGTAGTTTGCTACTGAAAATCTAGAGCTACTGGAAAGGAAAGATAAATAAATAAAATTATTTGCTTTAAATGTGTGAAGCATTCAAATAATTTTAAACAGTTTAATTTAAATTTTAAACTGTGAATCTTCAGCCTCTAATCACTTCTAAACTGAAGTGGTTTCAACCAAATGTGAAGTGCTGCAGAGTTTGAAATTAATATGCCTGGAGTAGATTACTGTAAACTTTGGAGAGGGTTTCAAACTACCTTTTTTTTTGGTGTGTGTTTCGTTTTAAACAAGCACTGAACCATTTATGCTGAAGACGATGAGGAGCTGATAGGGAGTCTTTATCAATACCGCGAGACCAGAACAGTGAAAGCATGGAAGCATTTGGAAGTTTGCAGGGGTACAGTGTCCAATGGCAGGCTGAGGCAGACTTAGAAAGCCCTCCCCAGCCGAGAGCCCCGGTGGGGCTGGGGATCTGCTGGGCTGTGGATGCAAGGCAGGGAGGGTGCCGGGGGTCTGTGCGCTGCGGGAAGGCGAGCCTCGGCAAGGCTCTGTGGAGGGGGAAGGTATGTGTGCAGCAGGGGCATGGTTAACACTTCCAAATTTGCAACTATGTTTTTAGGACTCTTTCCAGAATGAGTTTCTCTTCAACATTTTTATTTGAGTGCTTTCAGTCATTGCATTATGTGTTTTTCCTGTTTGAGGGAGAGAGTAAGAAACTTAAAACTAGAATTCAGAAGCCGGTCCAGGACTCAGCTCCAGCTGGAAAAACACATGTGCTGGCATTCAGCTCCTGTAAGCTCCTTTCTGACTATTTTGAATGCTGGCATTGTTACAATAGGCAGGGGAACAGCCATGATAGCCCAGGATGACAAATTGCTCAGTCTTGTGCATATATGTTTTTGCCTGGCTGGTTTTTATTAGCATGTAAACATCGTCTGCAGATCACACATTCTTTCCCTTTCATTTTCATGACCCTGTCCAGCTCTGATGACTGAGAGATTCACTATGTGATTTCCAGCTTTTGATGATTAACTTTTTGACAGTGGTCCTTATTTTTTATTTAATATTATTATGATGATTATAATGAAGGGCTGCATGTTGGGCAGCATGGACATCAGACTGGGTGCTGCCTCCTTAACTCTGGTAATAATTTAATGTTGATTTAAGAACAAAACAGAACACAACTCTATGGATTCAATGAGGAAAAAGGGAGACAACTGATGAATCTGATTATTTGGGTTACTGCAGTAGGTAGCTATTTTATGTCAATAGGTAGCTATTTAATGCCCTGCTCTTTCAAGGACTTTGGTATTATTTAACTTCCCTCAAGTGAGTAATCCCATTGACTTAAGCAGGACTACACATATGTGTGTAAGGGCCAGAGCCTTATTATGCAGAGAGGATGTAAATAAACATCTACTTTTCCCCCTTTGGTTAAAAGGAGACTCTTGTAAATGAATGAAACCAAATGAACAAACAGAAAACAGATGAAAAAGAAAACATCCCTTTTTCCTGAAAGAAAAACGTTACATGCATCACTTCAGATTTGGCAGTCTCTTGTCTCTTGCAGACTGTTTTTGTTTGCTTAGAGATGGCTGAATTACTATTTTTGATACCACTTAGGACCGTGTGCTAGAAAAGGGTTCTTGTCAAAGCCTCCCAGCGGGCTGGACAAGATCTCTCAAGCACGCTCCATTCTCCAGCAGAGGCAATGAGGGAAAGTGGTGAGGAGTAATTTTTGCTGTGCAGCCCCTCTTTTGCATAGGACTGGACTATGCACTGAAAATATAAACACACTTTGTGCGTGCAAATCAGAAATAGCTGCTTCTTGGGTATTTGCCAAGGAGAAAGGATTTTACTTTTTAGCTTACTTTCCCTGCTGGTTCAAGACCTTAAATCTCTCATCCTCCAAGTGGTCATTAAATTATCCGTGTCTACTGCTTTATCTTACAGGTGATATTTTCAGTTTTTCTGTCTTTCCTGAGGATAAAGGCTGGTAGAAGGACACTAGATGCACAAGGGTGGATTTCTTTTCTACTCTAGAATCCACTTGATAGAAGACTGACTCCCCACTGTCCCAGTGGTCCTTTCCTCATGTGAGTTAGATGCTGCTTTGTTACTTTGATTTGAAACAGCTGCTAAGGGGATCTTTGCCACTGAGATTTCTCTGACAAAATGGAGATTATATCCCCAAACACCCTTCCAGACATCTCCTTCCTTCTCTGCCTTGCAGGGAAGGAGGCGAGGTTAGCATTAGGAAATGCCTCTGGGGGTTTTATGACAGTAGAAAATATTCCTTTGCTTTGGGAATTCAATACTGGCAAGCAGTGGAGGCATGTTATCCCCTTTTCACCACTGAAGTGGAGCAAAGGGGTTGAGTCAGGGCAGAACCCTGTATCCCTGTTTAGCAGATGTTCCTCTTTCATGCATTGAGATTTACCAATCAGAACATCTCATGGTTGGGCTCAAGCAATGCAAGATAAAATCAGTCCTTCTAGTGGGTGGAAAAACAGTCATGAATGTGTGAAAACTGTCTGGGAACATCCACACTCTTCATTAAGGTCTTTGTGTTTACTGAGGCTGATGGAAAGCCTCCTGCCATTTTCTCTGAACTCTGGATCAGGCTTATGCACAGATTTCAGTGATCAGCAGAGGTCTTGTTACAGGTTGATCTCTTGGCTAAATGCTGGAGGTTGACCTCTAAAGGTACAAGGTCTGAGCTGTGAGAGCACAAATTAATAAAATAGGCTTTGATTTTTCTGGCTACAGCAGACTCTCATATCCTATAGATCATCTGCTGAGGAGGATGGTGGGCAGATAGTGCTTCTCTATGAATCTGGTCAAAGCTTTTGTGCTGAAACATTTCTTCTGTTAAAAACACACTTGTTTTCTGGCACTGACATTTCAAAAGAACAGGCTTGTTCTGACACATCTTTCAGATGGTTTCAAAACTGGACAGTGAAGCAGGTTTCCAGCAAAACCAGCCTGGCTCCTCCCTGCTCCCTCTGTGCTGTCCACCTTGTGGGCTGTTGGGGCTGGTGTGGTCCCAGATTTGAATCCTGCTTCTGGAGTGGCCCTCCTGCAGCTCCACAGAGCCCTGGCAGCTCCTGGTGCCAGGTGTGCCTCTGTGGCAGCAGAGCCATCACTAAGCTGAAGGTGCCTGCGCTTGGGCTTTCCCACATTCAGCACTTCTTACCAAAGCATTTCAGTAATTTACAGTAGCTTGAATTTTCCTTTCCATACCCAGCTTTGGAACCTCCACTATTCACTCTGATCTGGACTTTTGGTTCTTTTAAAACTGTACAATTTCCCTCAGAGAGATCATCCTGGAAGGCAGCTCTGGTCATGGTATGCATCTGGTTAACATGGCCTTAGAAGATAAAGTGAGAAACATGTGTGAGAACATGGACTGGCAAACTGAGGAGAATTTCTGGTGTCAGAAAATATGTATTAGTGCCTCAGTCTGCAAACACTGTGCTTATTTTTGGGAGCAGTCTGAACACCTAAATGAGACTGTACCCTGGGAATAAATGTGGGACCTTGGACCATCACCTTGTATAAGTCAATATTGCTCCCTTCATGTGAACAGAGTAACAAACTTTACTTGTGGTGGATCTGGCTCTCTGTTTTGTGGGAGGCTTTTGCAGAATGTGGCTTTCACTGAGGCTTCACCCCTTGCTGAGGAGCTGCACTGGCAGCTCTCTGGTCATCATCTCCTCCTGGCGTCTGCCCAGCTAAAAAATCAGATGTCCCCCATAACTGGGTTCAGTGGGGCTGAGGGAGCTGGTGTTGGAGAGGCCACTTTGGCAGGGACAGCTCACAGGAGCCTGGGAAAGAGTTTGGTGCCTTCCATTGCTGCACTTTTCCATCAGGAAGGTTGAGTTTAATTTGCTGGCTAATCTCTGGTGGTGAAATTAATTTCTGCTCTGTCTGCTTAGATTGCCGTGAGCCCTGCCTGTACCGGCACCCGCTGCACCCTTTGGCTGCCAAGCTCCAGGTGGAGGGGAGCGAGGAGGGGTGCTGGCTGCTGGCAGCTGCTCCCTCCATGTTTTGCCCTGGTTTAATGGAAAGAGACTGGGGTCTGCTCAGACATACCTGCTTCCCAAGCACAGCCTTGGTTAACTCATCACAGTGCCAGTGTCTGTAACAATGGAGGTCTGAGATTGCCTGAATTCCACCCTCCCTACGTGGGCTTTAGCACTCAAATCAATGAAATTGTCCCAATTTCTCTCCTCTGTTGTTTGGTTGTTGTATTTTTCACCATAAAATGTTCTCACATTTGGTAGGGGAGGAATACAAACAGAATAGAAGGAAAAGGTGAAGGTTTTCTGGTCCTGCTCACATGGGAAAACATTTCAAAACTTCTACATCTTCCCCAGGATTTTGGCTCTGGTTTTAATAACTTTTAATCACTTTCCTCGTTAGTCTGATTGTTCATTTTTCAATATGCTCCTTTAACTACTTATATACCTCACAAAGAATAGTGCAGAGAAAGCAAACTAATTTATTAGAAAAGCAGAACCACATGGCATTCCATATTGGGCAGATTTGTGTTGAGCAATTAATTATTTCTATTTTCTTCCTCCCTGGTTTAAATACAGTTTAAGTTGTTGATGTTAATATTATCAAACTAACATTTTTATATAATTTGCCAGGCTTGACAAAATTAAGTGGATTTCTTTAAGTGATAATAGACATAATTAATTTGGTATATAAGTTGCTTCGTCGCCTTTGAAGTTAAGTAAAAAATGAGATGTTAAGACTGAATTAGTGATGTTTAATTGGAAACCATTACAAAAAATTAACTACATACACCATAGTTCCACGAAATGGAGAAGAGAGAGTGTAGGTATAACTGCAGAAATTAACAATTTGTGGTGGAATGTTTTGCTTTAACAGCTGTAAAGATGGCAGCAGTGGTTGCAAGCACAATGGAGAGAAGGCAGAGTGACACAGAAAGGGCAGGGCAGAGCTATTTGAACATAATTGACAAGAATAGTTATGTGAAATTTCTTCATAGGTCATGCAAACAGACATAATGAAACTATTGCTGTTGGAGACACTGCAAGTGCTTCATTTTCCTTATTTCATGTTTTGTAGTCCTATAACAAATAGTGGGTTTATGCAACGTTAATACCTTGCAAAGGAACCTAAGTTCAGCCATGTTGCTCTGCACCTGGCTTAGTAGACATTCGGAAGATAGAAGATGTTAGCATGTTTAGTGGCTTTTAGCATACTGCACTGCTTATCAGGAGACCATTCTAAAAAATGACATGCCAGAGACCTGGCATTCTCTTGCGCATCAGCTGGACAGCCTGGAAAACCTAATCTGTGATACCAGTATTATAAATTAGACATTACTCTCAAATATTATCAACAGATTATCAGCTCAGTCCTGTGTAAGGTAAAATTTGGCTGTTTATTAAATTGCCTAGGTTTCCATCCTGTCTTTGTTCCCTCAGAAATCTTCTGATTTAAGTGTTAACCTGTTAGAAGAATGTTCTGTTTTCACCCATGATGATAAAGCAGCTGTGGCAGAAGAGTATGTAGAAGGAGAAAGGATGGAGATGACTTTCCTCAAGTGGAACAGGTCAGCCTAGTAAAACCAGTAATTCCCCCCAACAATAGTGGTTTAGATAAGGTAAAAAAATGGGTGCTAGATATATTCCTATCCTATTGTGGTGAACAGTATGCTGTAGTTTATATTGGATGCCAGTTAGGTAAAGATGTCTAAGTGAAGAGATTACAGTGGTGCCTACAAAAGGATGAAAACTAAAGCTTTTATTCTACCTGAATTTGTAAGGAAATAGTGTGGATTATAATACCAAGATTGTCTTTTCCCCCTCCTACGCCTTTGTTGACAGTGAAGACATGCATCGGGTTCATTCTTGGTCAAGTATGTGCCCACAGAACTCTCCAATCTGGGTGGAATAAAGAGGGGGTGCTGTTGACAAGTAAACAGAAGATGCCTGTGGTCACCTTTAAATTACTGTTATGGTGGAAAGTGCTAATAGCTGCCATCAAGTGAGCTTTTGATCCAAAGACAATAATAGATCTCATTAAAATCAGTGGGTTTGCCAAACACTCCTTTTCAGGCTCTGAAGAAGCAGCAGCAACTGAGCCTCTTTAAATACAAAGAAAATAACAGGCAAAGACAATGGAGGGATTTCAGACAGCACATGCCAAATCAGAGCTGAGCATGTAGGCAGGGGGATTTCCTTGGTGGCACAGATGAGATTGGATACTGGGTTTGCAGTGGCTGAACATCCAGTGACAACAAAACAACACAAAATCCAGGAGGAGCATCTGTGAGCAGGGCTGGTGAGGCAAGAGTGGGACCCAAAGTCTCAAGTGTGGAGATGGTGAATTCTGGATGCAGAAACTGGTACAGAAACCCCCTCTGTATTCAGAGAAACATGCCTCCTGTTTGGTGAAAAAGAGAAAAAGTAAAAACACAACCTAGAGAAGATTGCCATACTGTGTTACCTTTTTCTCATCTAGAGTGGTCCTGGGGGAACTGCTAAGACCAAAGGAGCAACAATGATGCACTGGAAAACCAGTGAAGTCCGTGGAAGGCTCCTGGTGCCTTTTTTGAGCTCTGGATCAGGTCAGGGTTGCCAAGAGTCTGATACTACTAAGATAATTATCTCAAGGGGATGTTTCTGAGGGAACTGTACAGCAGGGGAGACAATACTAGCTTTGCCTGGTTTTGACAGTTTGTCACATTGGATGGATCTGCTCTTCACTTTCCAGCTTTGACAGACCGTAAAGGCTAATTAAACGAAACTACTAACTTCACATGCTTCCTTCAAAGGAGCACACATTTATCCTGGAAATAGTTAATACCTACTATCATGGGTATGTAACTAGTCAGTGTGTTATAACACATATTGCAGAGCCTACTGAAAGCAGATATTGCCAATTAACACATGATATCACCAATCAGCGTTCGTGCCATTTATAGAACACGTTGCCTTGCTGCTACTGGAGCTGCAAGGCCCATAATGGTATGAAATAATTTTAAAAGTAGGATTTTATGTCAGGGAGGTAGTAAATCTGTGTGTTGTTGGAGAGACAAAAGAGCAACAAAGGGCTGAAATCTAAAGGGAAGGAGCAGCACTTTGGAAAAGGAAAGACAAGGCCTCTGCCTTGAGGGTCTTACAGTCTCAGGCCAAGGAAATTCTGTGTATGAGACATCAGAGGATGGCAGTGGGAGGGAGGAGGGAGGAAGACAAGGTGGTGTGATAAAACACAGGTGTGTACCCTGGAGAAGAGCATTTTTGTACTGTGCTTTGTCAGAGGATTGCGGAGGTCGAGGAGGATTCCATCTTATGGGCAGCATTAACAAAGAGCAGCAGGAAATGGGGAGAGGAATACAGTTTTAAGCAGATATTTTAAAAAGGACAATGAATGGGTAAAACCACTTTCTACTTCCTCACTTTTGGGCTGCCTGGGGAAAAATTGGCTCTCCAGGCAATATCAAGCAGCTCTGTGTTGCTGTGAGTTATGCCAGCCCAGAAATACTTTGATGTGGGCATCTGCTGGAATATTTTTCATTCCTTCCCACTCAAGAAAATGCTGATCCTTACCTTTTCTTCCTGTCCCTTTGCCATCACAGCCATCCAGAAAATCTTCCATGGGCTCCTATCAGTTTTTGAGACCAAAGTCTAGTATTTTCCCCTGTCTCCCAAGTAGAGAGAACATCTCTGTTCTCAGCAGTAGAGAGGTTCCTGTTTGAGGGACTGGGAATGGCAGCCCAAGGGTTAATGAGAGAGGTGAACAGGTTCATCAGTGAAGAGACATATACACACACATATATACATACATATGTATATATTACAGCTACAGATACATAAGACAATCAGAAAATAAAGACAACATAGAGAAATTATACTCCCTAAAAGTGGTTTGACACACAATGGCTTGTGAGGCATTGATATATGCCATCTATAATGTTGCAGTTTGCATGCAATGGGAGTAAAAATGAGTCAACACCTCAGACTGAAGCAAAACAGCCCAGACCTGGAAAGTCTGAGAGTATCATCCTTCACTGTCCACTTTTTCTCTTTACTTTGATGGAGATTTGTTGGTACCTCCTGTTCCAGTCCAGCTATCAGTGTAAGATGGTATTAGTATCTCATGAGGGATGTACTTTTTTAAAAAATTATTTTTATTTTTATTTTTTTCAGTTGAGGTGCTGTAGTATTTGGTTTTGTAGTCTCTTGATGCTAAATAATCACATTGTTCTCACCCAGCTTGTCAAGAGGTTGCATTGCAGCCTCTGAGGTGACGGGGCCTGGAAAGTTGCTAAAAGGAAAGATAGGTGAATAACTGCTAGGGGTATTTTAGAGATGTTTCTGCCTCCTGTGTAATTAAGAAAGCACAGCCTGGGGTTTATATAGATGTTTGCACATTATTTTTTCTCATCTCATTTATTTTTAACAAGAATAGCCTGGGTAATGTTCCATTCCTTCATCTCCTTCCCTTTTTCTAAATGCAATGGAAAAAAAGAAACCAAAATAAATTAGCAAAATCACCTCTGAAAATATGCCCCTCCCCTCCATCCACCTATGGGAAAGGAATACTGAAGGTAACTCACACCCTCTTTCTTGTCAATAAGAAAATTACAGAAAACCCAAAGGGTGATAGTGCAGGTGTCTTTTTTTTCCTAGTACTGGTTTTCAGTAGTCGTTTTCAGCTTTGATTATTTACCTTAAAATCATAATGTTCAAATACCTAACTTAATTCTTCTACAAGATTCCATTGGCCTCCAAGTACTCATTTTGCCAGTCATCTTTAGTAGTTTGCAAAACTGGTGAACTTTTCCTATGAGCATTTTATATTTCTTGAGGCAAGACGTGTTTCCTCTTCATGGCCACAATGAAAATTGCCAGGGGAATTCTATGAGTCAAAGCACATTCTGAGGACGGCTTCAGAACACCATTCTTGGAAAGACTGTACAACATAACCATACAACTCAGATGGGTTTTCCCCTCAGTAGCAACTACTTTTTAAAAAAGAAACAAACAAAACCCCCCTTTGCTAAATACCATAGCACTATAGCAGGTCTCCACATTTTTATTTTATTGCTGGTGTACATAAATACTGAGCTAACAGCATGTCAAAAATTAAGATGGAAGTAGAGAGAAAAAACATTTGTAGAAATTTTATTTTTCTTTCAGGTAGTTTCCTCTCAAGAGAAAAATCAGAATTGCAAGGTAGCTTTCCTTTTTAAGGTTTACATGAGTTCTGATTAAAATGAGTAGCTCTTTTAAAATAAAAAGCTGTTTGCTTTTACCAAAATTCACAAAAGCAGCAATTTTCATAACCCATGAGAACACAGGAAATTTTTAAAATCACAATAGTCCTTACTCCCAGATAGCTGGGGAAAAATTATAGACATTTGGTTAGCTTTACTGAGCACATAATATGCTGTTTGGCCTTCAGTACAGTGTTTCAAAGTATTTCGATCCAAAATACGTCTCTGAGCCCTACTGAATGTTTTATCTCCAATGTAGTGGTCCCATTTATAGGAGTGGGAGTTGTGATAATTGATCGTTAAAAGATGCATATTACTAACATTTTAGCCATAAACATATTATAACCCTAAAAAAAAAAAATATAACAAATAAAAATCAGCATCTTCACTTGGATTGAAACGCATATTTCATAGGAGGCTGATGAAATTCCTGAAATTGTACAAGTTGCATGAGATTTCTTTTTAAATCTGAATCAGAAAGTTATTTCTGTATTAATTTATGAACCGTTTTACTTTCATTTGTGCCTGCCATTTAAAGGATAAAGCATGACTGGGGTGCACCTTTGTTTTTCTTCCACAAACCTTCCCAAAGTGCAGAAATCCAGTCAATCACTTTCACATACCCACAAAAAATAATGGCTTGACCTGCTTGTGGCCAGATCTGACATGCCCTGCTGTGGTGGGAAAATTAATTCACCTCACTACACTGCAGTCACCCTCAGCCGAGTCCTACAATTATTTCATTATGATCTAACTAAGGCTGATAACAGATCTCATTTGATACCGCGGATGGCTGGGGGGGCAGCATGGGGGTGGGAAGTGGATGCCCTCACATGTCAAGCCCTTGCATCTAACCGACTGAGCTTTGTGAAGCTTTCTTGCCTGATGGAAACAGGGGTGATTAAAGACATGTTGTGCCCGTCTGTGTAGCTTTCACATGATTTTTTCTCCCCTAGATGAAGTACTGTGCAGTTAGCATATTTGAAAACCTAGAGGCTTTTCATCTTCTGATATTTTTGATGGACTGGCTGGAGGAGCACACTCAGAGTCCAGTGTTTTCTGGAGAAAGGATCCATTATCATCTTTGCTTTCTTCCCTTTTTTTTTTTTTTAATATTTTTTCCTTTTTTTTTTTTTTTTTTTTCACCTGTGCTGTGACAGATGGACGAAGGGAGCCCTGGAAAAGTGTTAATTGCTCTTTTTTTTTTTTCATTCAAGTGGTTCAGAGGTTCAGGAGACCCTCTAATTAAAGAATCTGTGAGTGAGCTGGGCATCTGGCCTCTGCCACTTTAATCAAACTTGTAATATGAGCAGAGGGCAATGGTTGTCCAATTACTTGACAGCTTGAAGATGTATATATAGTAAGCAAATACATTTGCTTGGAAGATGCCAAATTGTCATAACAACAAAATGCATGATATCTATTTTATGTTTATCTTTGGAAAAATATAAAAATGGGCAAACATCTATCTCATCCCCATCCACTCAATGGTTCTGTGTGGGTTATAAGATTCTTCTGCATGATTTAGCATCTGCAACGCAATTGGTATACAGAAGTTTTCTAATATATGCAAATATCATGATACTGAGTCAGAGAACAGTTTCTCTGATATGACAAAACTACTGAGCTGAAGTTCTTTATTTTTGAGTCTACTGTGAAATATCTAATTTCACCCATTTTCCTACAGAGAGTTGCCACTCATTTGAATAAAGAACATAATTACTTTTCCCTTTTTTTCAAAGGATCAAAATCCTAGTTCACACACCTGGCATTTATCACAGAGTATATGAAGACTCCTTCATGTTAGTGAATATTATGTTGAGTATAAAATGATGTAGTGCTGTTTTCCTGAATCTGATGACAACCTGGAATAATTGCTGAGCAATGTGAATTCTGAAATTCTTCCTAAATGCTGTTCCGTCTCTAATATAAAGATGAATGTTCAAATAACATCACTGTTACTTAAATATCCAGGATCTTGTTTAATCAGCTGAATTAATATTATTTCACTGTTTGTCTTTTTAAGACAACTCATAGAAGTGCTTATCTTTTTACGACAAACTACATTCCATATTCTTCAAGGTGTGTCTCTAGTGTCAAAGTGAACAAGGCAGATGCCTCTTTAATAACTGCATAATTCGATTTATATTTAATTAATTAAAATGTCAGTACTGAAATACTGAAGGAAGCTGCTGCAGACTTCAGAGTTTGCTGCAGAATCCAAAGGACCTTGCTGCAAATACAAGTCTTGCATCATACATACTCTTTGAAATGTGGGTCCTCAGTTGCTGGCACCTGGTCAATGCAGCTTTTCTTCTGACAGTTTTCAACTCAGGTTGAAAACCTGAGTTTGAGGTTGAGCAGTGCATAACAGGAGATGGTATTTTTATTTCTTCAGAATTATCACCTCTAAAACTCATTGTAACTCTTAGCTGTATTGAAAATCTCAGCAGAAAACCTGATATCACACGGATTGTTAGACTCAGCATGGGCTCTTCTGGAGCCTTTGGGTGCACAGAGGAACGTTGCTTCAACTCCATTGCAATGCTCCAGAGAAACTTTTCCTGTCTGTGAAAAGAGAGAGTTCTCCACTTTGTATGTTTTTGCATACCTCTGTAATTACTCCTGAGCTTTATTTTAAAATTTCCTCCAACAAAGGAGATCTCTATCCACCTCTTGCTTGCACACAACATAGAACTCTGGCAACTGTCGGTACTTTTATAGCTGGGCTCCAAACCATCAATTTGAATGAACAAAGTAGACTATTTTCTCATACTACATTTATAGTATCTGCATGCTGGGGTAATTACTGCTAAATAATTTAATACTGTAAAAACTGACATATCCATTTAGGTGTATGCCTGTTATATTGTTAAACTGTATTGAGGTTCTGACCTCTATTAGACAGCAAATAATCCTACTAAAGACTGGTCATTCTCTATCACTCTCTTTCTTGCTCTCGTGGTGAATTTTATTCATAAAGCTTAGAGTTGTGCAGCTATTCTCATCGTTGTGCAATTAGTAAGTATGCACTTGTGACAGCACTAAATATTCAGTGTAATCACAATAATGTTTGATTACCAATTCAGAAGGATCTAACTATCTAGCTGCAAGGATAATTTTTCTCACTATAAACAGCTTGGAGAATTGTGTGCGATCATGTTGTGTGACCAAAAAAAAAAAAAAATCGAATTAGATTATTTGCTAAATGCCAAGGCACATTAAATATTTTTGACAACAATGAAGATTCTTTGTAAATTGTAATTAGACTGGAAATTATTGCACAGAGCCTGCTTCTCTATAATCCTTTTAAATCAGAGTAGTTGTAATTGGCCTTAGAGACTCAAACTGTTTCGTGTTTTATTTTCCAGAAGTTCCGCTTCTGCATATGTAATAACAGAACCCTTTGTGGATACAATACAACAGACATGTGTGTAGCGTTATTTTAGTTTATTTGTTTTGGTAGTGAGTCAGATAACCAGAGAAAAAGTACACAGAAAAGAAAACATGCTAAGTGCTCCTGGATATGAATGGTACTTACATGCAAAGAAAAATGCATAGAAATCATAATGGGTCAGATGAGGCTGAGGTAAGTAGCGTAGCCCTGCTGGGTAACATCTTCCAAGGATCTGGACCTGTATTTTGTTTATAATATTGCTGGAAACTTCAGGAAACCTAATGATTTGGGTTTTCCTGAACAGAAACCCATGTATTTTTTGCAAGTGCCAGAGTCCTTAAGTCTCCCCTTTCATATTTACAATTTTTTTCTCTTCTGTTTTTCAGTTCACAGGAGTGGAAACTTCAGGAGAGCCTGAAGCCTGTGGGAAAGGAGGAATTCTACTATAGCCATTCTACATCAAAAGAAGGCCCTTTTCAGTGAACGATCCTTATGCTACCAATGGCACTGGAGCACAAGCATGTCTGTGTATTTGTATAAATAATAGCTGTGGGAATGGGAGGGAACAGTGGCAGATAGTCAAGGAGTTAAGTGGAAGTCAGAATTAAGTGGGAATTTTGAGGCTTATTTGATGTAACACTTGGCTTTGAGGCTGGAGGAAGTTGGACTTGAAGCAAACCTGTAAATTACAGCCCAGCCTCGTTAGAAATTAGCTGGTAGTAATCAGAGAACCTTAACTGAGTGTAAAAGTATCTTTAATATAGAGATGTGGGATTCTTTTTGGTGACTATTGCTCGTTCTTTCATAGACAGAATTAGCTAACAAAAACAAATCCATCAATACAGCCAATATAGATTTTCAGCTCACCTCTGCTAAGCTTTAATCACCAGTGTTCAAAATGAAGAAAGGTTTGTCTTAGAAAAGTTTACTCAGGACTAATATTCATATGACTGTGACTTTCATTAAAATGAGTATCACTGATAGTCTGTGATGAGAAAATAATAGAAAATAGAGCCACTTCATCTACTTTGTGTGTGGAAGTCAAAACCCATGTTCTCCACTTAGACTCTATAAGTAACAGTGCAAATTGAATTACTTTACCTTTTCCTTGGTTTAGCTGAGGCTAAGCATTGGCATATGTGTGCCTTGGCCTTCTTATATTTTTAATATTTAGTTTACAGCCATCACTTAGAATTGTGAAGTTTATGTGTTAATGAAAGTTTATTAAAAATTAATGTAGTCCAAGGATGAGATTTTGGCAGAGTTAGTAAAGTAAATGGAAAAATCCACAAGAAGGGACTAGATTTCTACTATACAAACCTGATTTTTAGAAGACTAAAATATTAGAGTAAAACATGTGCCTTGAGTGTTTCAAGGAGATAAGAGCTGCATGAAAAAAGTCCATCCAAACCAGTGAAAAAACCCCTATTATCTTAAATGGGTTTGGTGTCAGATACTCTGAAAAAATAGTTCAAACAATATATTTCTCAACATTGACAATATTTATTTGAATGTATCATTTCCTGATCAAGCTGTTTGTTTTTTTTTCAATAACCTAGAAGTTTCTAGTCAGGAAGTCTAGTCTAGTCTAGTCTGTCTCTCCAGTGTAGAAAAGACCTTTGTAACAGGACCACATGTTTTGAAGCAAGCAGAATTTCCATATGAAGGATGTTAGATTTTATAATATATGTATGTAGGTAAGTGTATATGAAAAGAGGGAGAAAGAGAGACACATACATGTCTCCCCCTTTACTTGGCTCTTGTGAGACCCCACCTGGAGTACTGTGTCTGATTCTGGATTACCCAACATGAGAAAGACATGGAGCTCATGGATTAAGCCCAGAGAAGAGCCATGAAGATGGGGGGGTCAGAGCACCTCTCCTATGAAGACAGCCTGAGAGAGTTTGGGCTGTTCAGCCTGGAGAAGAGAAGGCTCCAGGGAGACCTTATAGCAGTCTTCCAGTGCCTGAAGGGGGCCTACAGGGAAGCTGGGGAGGGACTTTTTACAAGGGCTTGTAGTGAGAGGACAAGGGGTGATGGATAAAAACTGGAAGAGGAAAGATTTAGGTTAGACATTAGGAGGAAGTTCTTCACTTGAAGAGTGAAAAGTGTGATGGGTGATGAGACTCTGGAACAGGTTACCCAGGAAAGTTGTGGAAGCCCCATTCTTGGAAGTGTTCAAGGCCAGGTTGGATGGGGCTTGGAGCAACCTGGTCTAATGGGAGGTGGCCCTGCCCATGCAGGGGGGTGGAACTAGATGTTCTTTAAGGTCCCTTCCAACTCAAACCATTCTATGATTCTATGATATTTGTTTACAAAGACTGTACCTTCTCAAAGCACAGTAGTTTATAAAAACAGTAATGAGATGGAGTAAAACTTTGGGGTGCAGCACTTGAGCTCTGGTATCTGACATCATGTTTTTTAATTAATATCCTAATTTGAAAAGTTATTTATATTGATACTATCACCAGACGCCTGACTCACAGCAGTGATGTAGAGGTTAATTTGCTATGAAGTCTGGAAGATCATATAGTGTGTTGTTCCTATGTTGCTGTTTACTTCTGTGGTAGGTCTAGCTGGTGGTGCACTGTGAACCACTGTGTGCTGCTGCCAGTGCAGGTCTGTGATGCACGTGAAACACTGGAGGTATTGATGAATAATTAAAGAGATTTGGTAATAGTACCTTACAGAACTTGGGGGAATCACGAAACTGCAAAGTTGCTGCAGGTAACATCCTCGGTTTTCCTTGATTTGCCAGTTGTACCTGCTGACCAGGCATGTGCTGGTGCCAGCTGCATGGTATGGCAGTGCAAAGCAGGATCTCCTCGCATCTTCTTTTCAGTTTGTTTTCTGGGGCAGAGATGAGTCCCTTTCCTCCTCCCCTCTTCTCTGTGCTTGCTGCTCCTCTGGCCAGAATGACTGGTGTGGGTGGTGCATCCCCCTGAGCACTGTGAGGAACTCCCTGACTTCCCTCCCTGGAGCCTAAATGTCTCCTCTTATTTTCCTGACGCCTGTCACCCTGCCACTGCCACCACCAACGTCTCCAGTGCCAGGGATGCTGCACATGCAGGAGTGCCTCATGAAGCATGGGGGTCAGAGAGAACCTCACACAAGCCTGAGTCCACCACTGGTCTCCAATGCCCCACCACGATCAGGCCTGGAGGGCTGAAGTTCAGCCATCTCCAGCTCTGCCTCCTCAGTAGCCAGCTTGATGCTCCTAAATATATGACTGCCTCCATCTTGTCACCCTGCCACAGCTCACTCTCATGCTGAAGTGAATGGTACTATATTTACCCAGGAGAGTAATGAAAATTGCCATGACAATGATTGTGGTTGCTTGGGAATGCAAGGAGCTAATTTTGCCTGAATAATAAGACAGAGAGTCATCTCTCTCCCTTGGTAAAGCAACAAGGAGTTTATGCAGGTGAGAACAGGTAATCTTTGTCAGAGCTTAATTGCAAAATACAGAGATGTTCCCGTATCAGTTCAGACTGGTGACTAATAAATATCTCTAATGTGCTAATGGCTGAAGTTTGATGCCCTCGCTCATTGTGCTGAAGATCTGCAGGAAAACTGAGTGTCCCTGCCCCCTTTTTTCACTGCCAAAGAGAAAAAAAATAAATTCCTATTAAAAAACTTTAGCCTGAAAATAACTCTCTACTGTACATCTTCGCCCAGGGCAAATTTTTCATTGGTGAGTAACAACATTTTCACAATCCACCTTTTATATTTATCGTTCTAATGCTATCTAATTTGCAAACTTCATTTAAAGGAAACTACTTTTGGAAATCTGGAGGAGAAGAATAAGATATCTGCTAAAGCGTAAAACTTTCTCAGCTAGTGCTTTTTTTTCTCCATCATAAAACCTGTGAAGAACTGTTTGGTGAAAGGGTGACAAAGGTCACATCCAAAAAACCTGAGAAAGCAGTAAGAGTTCCTTGTTTGCTCCAGGAATGTCCTGGTATCTCTGAACAAACAGAAAAGCCAGTCCCAGCAATGCAGCACCCTCAAAGAGGCAGAGAGATTTGAAAGAGGATGGCTGTGATGGACAAGTGCTTCATCCACGAGCCCATTGACCTACTGGCCAGAGAGCTCCACACCCCAATGCACGCCTCCAACGCTGGTAACAGCAAGGGCTGATTTTGTAGAAGTTTCAGAAAGTAGCAATTTCATTTGTTGGCTCTTCCTAACCCAGATGAAGCATTTCCCCCAGAAAGCTGAGAAAGTGTTTTTTTCTGTCTTCACCACACCTCACTGCAAGCAGTGTGGAGTAAATACATACAGGCACAAACCCACCTTCCCTCCCCAGTGTTTCTTTTGCCATGGCACAGCAGTTTACAGCAGCTTGCAGCTGTGTCTGAGGCACTTCTGTGCTCGGTTTCAGTCCATGGGAGCAATTAGCCTTCAAAGGCATTGGTCAGGCTCAGCAAAGGGTACTGGTGGCTTTAAAACTGCTCCCAGGAATTAGATAAATAGTCTCTTAGGACTCAGAGGAGATATCTTTCTGACTCTTAAATTTTTTTTTGGTGTCTTGCACTTTTAGTAAGTGACAGTTTTGCAAATTGCTAGTAAAGAAGTTAAATGTCTAATTAAATCTCAAAGATGTACAAGAGTTTGAAGAGCGTGATTGATGCCCACAAAGGTATGGCTGCCTAATGGAGTCATCCTGACAGCAATCGCGAAAGCCCATTTAACGGCTGATGTCTTGTTGTGATCCATGTTGTCATTTTTTCATTACTGATTAAAATTAAAAATCTGCTTGGCAAATCCATTGTAAAAATTTCCTTCATGAAAATCGACGGGTACAAATTATTTTGTCAATCGCCTGGCAATCAAACTGTGACTGAAGACTGTTCCATGCCCATAGATTTTTTTTTTGGTCTTTTTGCTCATGCCAGTGAGTTTTCATAGCAAAGTTTTTTAAGCGTAGGTGGCAGTCTTGGCAATGCTTAATTTTTTTTTTTAAATAAATAAATCTGCAGCTCTATATTTTAATGAAATGTTTTGTTTATGTTGTCTTCCCATTCCCAATTGAAAGCAAATGGGAATGTTCCTCACTCTGAAAGTTTGGCTATGCTACTTAATTGTCTAATGCCATGTAATGACAGGTGAATAATAGTAATAAAAGCCTTTATTAGGATAAAATGTCTTTTCAGAGAGGAAGGGTAAGCTGTCTTAAATGTAAAACGGAAAAAAAGGAGGAAAAACAACCAAGCCTTTCAATGCTACAGTCACTGTAGCTGGAAGATATTTATGGCTCCACTTCTTGGGGGTTTCCAGCTTGCTGTTCCTGTATGTGGGTGCAGCAGACCTGAGCTACCCTGGGGTTAGCCTGGCTCCTCACCAGGTCTGGGCTGCAAATCCCTTGTGAGGGCTTAGCCCCAGCTCCAAGGTTGGCGTGTCCAGGTACCTGCCCAGCTGGCAAAGTGGGGTGAGATTGTGAATAAGCACTGATGTACTCCTTGCAGAAACAACCCTGAGGGTTTGGTAGCATGTAGTTCACTGTCAGAGGAAAGTCATTTAGAGATTCTAATTTCTCTGCAAAATTCAAAAGATGCTTTACTCTGGCTAAAAACAAACGGACAACTCAAGCAGCAAGAAAAACATTATTGCCCCATTAATAAAAATTTTCTCCCACTTAATTGATATTTCCACTTCTCATAATTGAATTTTGTCGGTGAGTATAAATCAAAGATGATAAAAATAGCTCTCCATGGCTGATAACGTGTGCTGGTTTCAAGTTTGATCTCTGTTGCTGTTCATGCTTATCTAATCTAATCAATGTATCTTTTTCTGCAGGTTCTTATATCATTATTGTGAATACTTCTTACTTCAGAGAACAAGAGAAAAGGAATGTTTTGTTTAATTTGCAGAATTTTTCTTTATTATGATCTTTAAATTAAAATGTTGAAATGTATTGTGTGCCTTATATCTTCCTTTTAAAGTCTTCCCAAAAAAATGTGCATTGCTTACTCTGGATGAGTAAAAATTTTCTAAATCCTTTTCTTTTTGTTTTAAATTTATTACAAAACCATCATGTTTCGAACATGAACATTTTATTAGTACATTCTCAGGGCTATGAAATATTTAGAATAAAATAAAAGATTTGCAAGCAAATTTACAGTAAATACATTTATGCTTACATGAAGTGAGTTGCAGCTTTTAGTGTGAAGACCTTTTCTGCTTGTGGCAAAGTGTATTTATTTGTGTTTTGGAATGGACTGATGCACTCTACCCCAGAGTAAAGTTGTGTAAAATAATTAATCGGAGACATTTGATTGCGTAAGTCTCAGTTTTAAAGACTCTTCAATGCTTCTGGGGATATGCTTTAGGCAGCTAGTACCTGGAACTTGTATCTTTTTATTGTTGCTTAAATTCAAATATAACAACAACATTATTAAGGACAATGACTTTTTTTTTCTTGTAATGTTAATTTCCAGAATAAAACAGATGTTTTGACCCTTCCTGTAGAGAGCTGTAAAAGTCTGTGCTTTCAAAAGTTGTGCACTGTGCATTGACCTGGCAGAACACAGCCTTCCAGGGAGCCATGTGCTGTCTACAGCTTGGCGCTGAGCTCCCCTCCAGAAGGGACTTTGCAGAACTGATGACCCTCATCCACACACACTCCTTTTTGAATGATGAGCTTCCCCAACCTTTCTCTTTGAGAGAGGCAGATCTGAGCTATCGCAGCCTGTTTTTGGTAACCTTGTACACTAGGCTGAAATACTGGCAGCATGATAGGACTACTGCTGATCTCCAAACAATTGCACAGCGTTTTTGCTGCTTCATCGGTTATTGTTCGTGGCATGGGTAATGAGTGAAAACAATGGGTTGGAGTAGAATAAGGAAACAAACAAAATAACAATGCAAAGACCAAAACAACAACTGAAAAAAAAATAAAAAACAAGTTTACATGTTTTTAATAATGTTAATGTGACTGAGAGAAAGGCCAACGAATTTTAGCCATGTGGGATATGTCACTCTTTATTTCTGCCTCTGAGGCAAAAGTAAAGCATAATGCTTAATAGTTTGAGCTTGGAGAAGGGTGTCAACTTCAGTTTATGAAGGTTAGTATTTATTTTACAGTAGTGCCCCAAATGTACCAGCTGCTACATAAAAGTACCAGGAATCAGGCTTTTTCCCCTGACATTTGTTATGATGTGACCCCTCTTTAAGGCTGTCTGCAGGGTTTGAGCCAGAGGCTTACATACATTCAGAATGTGTACACACTGAGAACTTTCTCACTCTGCTGTCATAGCATGTCTCCATTACAGGCCAAAATCCTGGCATGTACTATTCTTCAACCCACAGCCCTTTTTCTGTGGAAAGGAAAGTGGGACTGCAGGATTGGAGGCATGCTGGGAGTATTAGATGACAAAATCCCCTGGTATGCTATCGTCCACTTTGGCCACAGAAGTTGGACATAGCAGGATTTAAGGGTACAAAATTGAATTTGGGTTGCTATACTATATACATAATTCACAGAACTCCCACCAAGCCTCATGCTTTTGGTTAGTTACAGCTACATCTATTAAAGTTACAGCCAAAGCTATGCAAAATTGACATCTCTGTAGGACCAAACTTTCTGTCTAACTCACACTGAGGTGGTCACTGGTTCTCTAGAAGGCAACATGGGCAAGGTTATAAATATTCAAAAGTTTTTTGAGTTTGAACTCACCCTTATATATATAGACATAGGTTTCTCACTTGCTTAAACTTTGGGCTTAAGTTGTTACTGAAGCTGCATGTATGTACGAACACACATAGATACGGAATTAATTGCAGGGGCTCTCTGTCATTATTCTTAGTAAAAATAATGGAGGATCCAGTGTCCAAATTCCTTGTAAAGTATTACAGTGTCATCTGACTGAGGGGATGTTTGGGTTAGCGCTGTGACTTGCCAGAGTTTTATTGCAATGAATGCGGTTTAATCAGAAATATCTGATTCACAAAACCAATATTGTTTGCAGAAAAAAGCTTGTTTCAGTGTATTACTGCAACTTTTTATCCATGTATGAAAATATTAAAGTTTGAAAGAGAGAATGTCCATCTTCTGTCTCTGAAAGAGTTTTTGTTTGAAATGTGTATTACACACATGCAGTAAATGTCATATATAATAACACATCCTGTACAGTATCATGTACACTGGAGTATTATATACTCTGAGTAATTCTATACTTTTACATAGGTGCAAGAGGCTGAATGTTACCAAAAAAGCCATGATGCCTCAGGACTTTTGCCCTCGCAGTTTAGGCTGGAAGCTGCAAGACGTTCAATGTGAGGCTGCAACCTGTTGTATTTTGTGTATCTTTGTATATGTTTGGATTCACTGCATGGACAGATGTGATCCCATTACAAATATTTGTGAACGTAAGAAAAATAATCTTTAGTGGCATTGGATTCTGACTTTCATCTCTAACCTATTAAGGTAACACTTATGAGGATACTCTCTTTACTTTGTTTTTCTCTGAACACAAACAACCATGTTAGGAAATTGGTTTCCTGAAACACTCAAGCAGGTGCAGGCTCCTCTAGTGAGTCATAGACAGAAAACAGGCTTGTATTCCTTGCGTTCCTGAAGATGCCATCTCCCATTCAGCTTCACTGCTTAGGGGCCTACACTTGGCTGCAGTATCTGGTAGCACAAGGTTCATCATGGGCTGTACACTACTGCTGGGGACACCTGATTCTTACTCATGATGCTGAAACCTCTGTTGTCACATCATTGCTTCCCTGTTACCTGAGGGCTGCACAGGTGTGGCTGCAGGTATGTCTGTCTGTCCTGGAGTCACACCTCCTGTTTGCAGCACAGAGGTAACTTTTGTGTTCTGGAATTAGATGTATGACATATGTATACCATACATATCAAGTATTTCAACTTTTGCCCTAGATTGTGCCAGTAATTGCCTGTATGTGCTAAATACATTACCATTTGTTAAATTAATTATCCTTTATTCTTACATTAGACATTCTACAGTGATCCCATCAGTCTAGTGTCACTGAGTTGATAATCACATAATAAGTTTTAAATCACATAATATTTCATATTGGACCATCTCGGGAAGTTATTTACCTTAAAGATATGTTACATTTAAATGTTCTTGCTCTGCTGAGAGCAGAGTCTAGACTATATGCAGTTTAAAAGGAGGAACCTCGTATTTGAACACAGACTGATTAGTTTATGGGCTGGCAAATATTTTCACTAGTGTTGAAGTTAATTCAAAAAAGGAATGTCATAGAAAACTGATAGAGATTAAACAAGAGTGAGTTTTGTTTTTTTTTTTCCCAGTTGCAGAAATTTCTCTATAGTACTAAATATCTCAAAGCTAATGAGACAGTTATCAATTTACAAACACAGCTAGTACATAATCTTGAAGTGTGTAGGATTCTGTAAAACTGCACTACATGATCACAATTATTAACAGCTTTTTAATTATCTTCAGGGACATGCTATAGCTCATAAATCTGTTTTCATATTTGTGAAGTACATGATCGCTCCCAGGAACTGTGGTTTTGGAAAACTAAACAATTTTTTGAGAGTGTGTAAAATACTTGAAAATAAAGAAGTTCGTTTCAAGGTGGACCACTAAAACTGAGGTCAGAAACTGGACCCTTTCACTTTTGAGAGCTAGTAGGTTAATGCGTTATTATGCCCCAATAGTCAAGGGATTAACAGTGTTTCCATTACATGCTCCTGTTTTGAGAGGTTAATATCTCAGCCTATAAAAATTTGCAGTGTGCTGAAACTTGGCACACAGGGTCTCAGCACGGGATAAACTTGTTTTTACAGAATATGGTCTAAATCACTTGGATATTTTTTAAGTTACAAGAAAGCAAAAAAACAGGGGAAAAAAAAATGAAAAAATAAAAGGCAGAAGTCTGTGGTTTCACACTGGGATTTTTTATGGTCCTAAAAATGCAAAACTAGCTTAGACTCAAGCAACGTAATTTTGCATAATGTAAGCCATTGTCTCTCAGTATTAAAAGGAGCCTTGCAAGCTTCTGCCATTTCAGGTTCCTGACCACTTTTTTAACCTCCTATTTTCAGTTTTAGCTTTCATTTCTGATTAAAGTGAATGCAAAATCTAAAGTGAAACCAGACTGAAACTGAATTGCACTTTGAGAAAACATCATGTTTCAACTATTTCTATTAAGATTTCTTGATGCTACATAAGTGTTTCTTAAAATTAAGCTTAAGATGCCTCAGACTCACCTCAGCATTTTTCTCCTAGAGTTAACATACCCACAGTTGTACCAAAGAACTGAATGTGGAAGGTAAAAGAGCTTGTTGACCTGTGTGAAAAACTTATAAGTGAACTTGAAACTGTTTTGGTAGCTTCTGCTTAG
Source organism: Apus apus (assembly GCF_020740795.1). Taxonomy (NCBI): domain Eukaryota; kingdom Metazoa; phylum Chordata; class Aves; order Apodiformes; family Apodidae; genus Apus; species Apus apus. The sequence continues at coordinate 52,778,851 of NC_067286.1, read as the reverse complement.
AGACAAATGGTAATTTATCTTGTAATTCACAGACTCACTTCTTTTAAGCCAACATCTGCAGCATCTACAACTGTACTAATGAGGCAAAAATACATGTTGAATGTATTTAATAGTAAGGATCAAACCTTTTTTTCAACTTTTAGTGTTCACGCATCTGATGTATCTTAAATACCATTTGATTTTCTGGCATCACTGTTCACCCTATTGTGGTTAAAATATCTTACCCCTCTTGAAGAATTAGCATTCAGCCTTAAAAATACAGTTACACTGGAGATTTAGTATTGAAACCACCAGCTTAAAAAATAATTTATCAATAAAATTTAGAAATAATAGAAAATTGGACATTAAGTACATATCAATCCCATGAAATCTGTGGTTCCAAACTTTTTAGGTATATTCCAGAACTTCAAAAATCAAAATAAAACAAAAACATTGTTCTGCTGACTTGCAAGACAGCACTTACACAAAAAGTTTACGCAATTTTCACTGAGGCAAAAAAGTAAAGAGATTGAAAAGTTGTGTGTGTTTTGCTTGTGTCAAGGGTAGAGCTGGGCTCGATTGAAGAGCAATGCACCTTTCAAACAGTACTTTGAATAGCTGTGACAGAAAGAAAGCACTGCAAATAGTTATTTTGTTTTTTTTCACATTCTCATCTTTGTCCATTTTCTCAATGGGAATATTTGGCACTCCAGTTTATGTAGTGCTGGTGGTAAGTGACACTACAGATTGTTGTGGTCTGCAGGGCCAAAAGCTGCTTTTAGAAAAATCAAAATGAAATTAGTTTGAAAGGTAATGTAGACAGACTTGCACTTCTGTGAAGCCAACTAGATTCAGTGATGGCACCATGGACCTCAGCAGGGTCCAGCTCCCCTGCCAAGACAAATGAAAGGTGACCTGAGTGTCCCTATGGTACTGCAGTCTGTGGCACTAGCATACCTGTCTCTTAACACCATGTCCATTCCCTATTAAGGTTGTGCACAACTGTGGAGGTACATATGCAGATACAGCATGTGATGTCCATGCTGTAGTTAACAAAAGGGATGTGAAAAGAATGCTATTAAGCATCACCTGAGGTCCCAGCAGTCAGACTATACTGGATTTAAGTTTTCCTGTGAAAGATACCTGAAAATTGGTATCTTGTTAGCAGGCTTAAAATACTAATCTTGAGTCATGCTAATTACATGAACTGAAAAGTATGAAGGAAAAAATAAAAGGAAAAAAATAACCTACTTTTCCCATAGGACTGTAGAATAAATCAAGGTTGTGTGGCGAGAAAATGTGTTGTTTGCAGAAGCTGTGAGACTCAAACCAGCCCTGGTGGACACGTGTGCACTTCCTGGCCCATGTTATCAGTGAAGTGGGTGGCATTGCTCAGCAGTAAGCCCTAAAACCAAAGATAAACTACACCTGTAAACAGAAGAGGGGTTGATATTGCATGCTGCTGGTTCCCAACCCAGTTCACCTGAAACACAGTTTATCTTCCTTGAAGTAAGTAAAAACAAAGATTTATTTTGTTGATGACTCATGTGGAGTGGAAGACGGAAGCTAGGGTGGTTCATAAACGATAGTAAAGGACTGTAAGTGCCAGTAATGGAAATACTTTCCATCAATTTATAACTCTGCTAAATGTAAAGATACCTCCTCAGGGCAAGCAAAATACACCTGCCTGGTCAAAAAATACTCCTGTGCAAGTTTCACAATCTAAATGCAAGAAGTGGTGGTATTTTAGTACTCTGATAAAGCTACAGGAAGGCTTACAATAATGAAATATGTTAGGCACCTTAAGTATAGGAGTCATTGCTACTTTATAATATTGGGCTATAACCCTAACTAACACATTTATATTTTTATGTGTATTTCTGATGATGTCTCTGTGCAAACTTTTTCAGATGAAGGTACTGTTCATATTGTACCTTTACAATGTATCCTATCACTGAAAATGCTTGAGTAATCTCACGTAAATAGTTAGTACAGAATAGTTATTGTAGCCACAGCCCAGCAATAACTTAGGCTTCCTGATTTTTAGTAAGTTTTCCCATTTTATATATTCAGGAATAGTGTTTTCAAGCTTATGGCCATTACACCAATTATTTTTCCGGTTCAACTTTAGAATGGCATGGTACTTCAAGTCAGCCTAGTGAGGAATTGCATTGCAGGTGATGTGAAAGGATATAAAAGGGAAGGAAAAGGCATAATTTCGGCAAGAGATTTGTGACTTTTTTAAGTAAAAAAAAAAGAAAAAAAAAAAAAAAAGGATTGGATTCTCTATGAAGCAACTGTAACATTCAGTCCCTTGCCATTTCAAATTATACTGTGGGTTTTTTTATATCCCTTTCTGTCCTAATCTCTTTTGTGACATTGTTGTGTTATATTGTGTTGATAAGAGGCTATCTTGGGGCCAGCGAGGGATAAGATGTTAATAAAATCCTTGTTTGCTGTTACAGAATCAAACAATTTAAGTGTAGTCTGAGGTTTCATGTCAAATTATTGCTGGCTTCTCTTCATATCAATCACTGTGAGAAATACCTCTTAACCCTTTATGAAGGCACAACAAATAAAATAACCCAGAAATCTTCCAAGTTATAAAGAATTAAGTTTAGAAGGAGAGCTTTCATTTATTTATTTTCTCTTTTGCAACACTGAGTCCTTTATGGGGAAGTCCCTGATTGTCAGCCTCTCAGATGAGATGACATTTAAAGTTGTTTGGAAAACTGCAACTTTTTTATTACTGAAAAAAAGCAAAAGAAGCAGTTCCTTTGAAATGAAAATGCCAGACTTTGATTTGGAAGAGGAACAAACCACCTTGCTTCCATATTTTAACTTGAAAAAAAAAAATTTTTGTTTAGAGATGTTCTATTTATTGTATCTGCCAGAATGACAAAATAAAAGGGTAAAAATTGATATGAAAAGTTTGCTGTTGTATTGGAGAATTATTTTTTTCTTCATGTCCAATCAGTTTTGAGGTAAATATCTGCTAGTAATTAATATCAGTATCTGCAGGAATATTTCCATTATTCAGAAATAACAAGCAACCTTTTCCTCCACTTTCTCAGTAATGTCTAATCAAGAGCAGCATATCAACCATCTATAATGTCTAGAATTAATTGGGGTTGGTTTGACAAAATTAGAAATAGTTGAACTTATCTGGAGCAAATGCTGTTATTGTAGCAGTTTTTTAAAAGATGGGAAAAGACAAAAACAGGAAGCATGAATAAATAATAGCAATGGCAGAAAATACAACTTCATTTTCCAATGTGTACTTCTGTAAGCTGTTGAGCTTCTGGGAAATTACACAAGCACAACAGAGGGTCTCAGGCACAGAGAAACTTGGCAAAATTTTACCAAGATCAGCCTGTTTAATGAACTGTGATTACCTGCATCTCTATTTACAATTCTCAGAAGTGATACAAAATGTGAATTTGCCTGGCCCTACCAACACAGACTCTTCTTAGACAGAGATAGAGGAAGGTCGTGTGGTGGGAAAGCAACATATTAGATTGGGGTGGATTGAAAAAACTAATGTTTACATCCCAGTTATGGTTTAAGATTTAGTTAAAGCCCATGGACATAGTTATGCCATCTGGTTTCAGCCCACCTACTGAGGATATTGTGGATGATCAGCAGTGCCATGGTGAATGATGTGGCCCTAGTCACTGCTATGATTGGCAACAGATGTATTGGTGAAGCTCATTTCTTCCAAACTATTTATCTCATGGTTTTCTAGAGCAACTACCAAATAAATTCTATGCAGAAAAAGAATCTCACATCCATGTCATTAAAGTGAAACAAACAAAATACATTCTAGTGATTTGAGCTGTATAAATTTTCTCCTGTTTCTAGACTCTCTGAGATTGTTGTCATGCCAACTTGTGACTTCACCAGGTAGCTCAAGGACCCCTTAACTAAGCTACTTCAATAATAAGTAGGTAAAGTCTACTAGCATTCCTCCTTTATGTGACATTAAAAAAAAAAAAATATAATGGGTGAGCTGGACTTTTGCAACCTTGGACAACTTAGATTGCAGTTCTCTATGTAATAGTTGTCAAGTTACTCCAAGAGGTAATAGCACTTCAAGGCCCTCTGAAATTATAGTTGCACAGAGATGGTGAGATTTGTAAAGAAACTGGAGACATTCTGAGAAGGAACAGTTATTCAATGTTAGAAAATATTGAGGAAAATCACTTAGCCTTTACTGTTGAAAGGAGTTTTGTTATATAATGATGTATAACAGAAACACATAAATACATCTAACACAAACCCATCATTTTATATCACAAATATTTTATATTTGAAACATACCTTTGAGGTTGTATTTTGCACTCTCAAAAGACTACTTGAAAATAAAAGAAGAAAAAAAAATCTAGTCCAAACTCTGCAAAACTTCTTTCATACAAGTTTCATTGAAGCTGGGTGATATATCTGCATGAGTAAAGTCTACTTTAAGATGCATAGCTTTGCAAGAAAGAATTTAATTTCTTCTTTTATCTTCCTCTCTTCCCCTTCCTCTCCTCCCCTCCCCTCCCCTAACCTTGCCTCACCTTTCCTCATCTTCACTTAATTTTCAGTCTATTACCCTTCTGAAAATTAAATAATGCATCATTTTTTTATTTGCTTATAAAAGAAATACCATTACCATTTATTGTTATTGTTTAGTTGTTTTGGTTTTAATGTCTACACAGTTTTAGGTAAGAAGCTGAGAGTCTTCTTATACAAAAGAAAGGGTGTGACGGTGCAATGTAGGAGGAAACTGGGTTAAAAACTCTTTCCTTATTGAAAGAAAATGTTGTCTTCGTTACTGTTCTTTCTTCAACTTCCAAACTGCTCTTTCAGTCACAGGTTCTCTCTCTCCCCTCGAAACACATATACACAAAAGGTTTTCTCCTTTGTGCCTGCAAAGCCTACAATACAATTTTTGGACAGGAGAATGCAACATATGTAGAATAATTTAAGTGATTTCAATTACATTTTCAGAAAGAAAACAGGTTATCCAGGGTTGTATGGGTGTATCTCAGAGAAAGGTCTACCCAAAGAGCTGTTTGCTTCATGTTTGATAAAGCAGTGACGTGACAATATTTATGGCAAGTGCTGCACAAAGATTCTGGTTGTTAGGGAAATTAAATGTTTTTAAAATAAAAGAAACCCCTTGGTAATGTATTCTTCAGCAGTGGATTGCATACTGGTCAAATTCAATGACTCTAACACTTCTGAAAAAAGTCAAACACATATAATGCCAGAAATAAGCTGGTGTAAATGAAAGGCTTCTATCCTACAATTTCCATTCTATATAACTTATTATTACAGTAATAGAGTTCTCAGTAAATTTCAAACCAAAATTTTCATCCTAAGTATTTTTGGTTAGGTATTATTACAGACCTTTTAATTTCCACTGCATCTAAGCATGTATTAACAACAACGAGAGCTAAGGAAACTGCTGATACATCCAGTAGTCCATTCTTCATCTTCCTTCCTTCCTTCCTTCCTTCCTTCCTTCCTTCCTTCCTTCCTTCCTTCCTTCCTTCCTTCCTTCCTTCCTTCCTTCCTTCCTTCCTTCCTTCCTTCCTTCCTTCCTTCCTTCCTTCCTTCCTTCCTTCCTTCCTTCCTTCCTTCCTTCCTTCCTTCCTTCCTTCCTTCCTTCCTTCCTCCTTTCCTTCCTTCCTTGCCTGCCTGCCTGCCTGCCTGCCCTGCCTGCCTTCACGCCTGCCTGCCTGCCTGCCTCACTTTTCTCACTTTCCTTGCTTCTTTCCTTGTTGCTTTTTCTTCTCCCCTCTCTCCCACATCACATTTATCACATCACACTGGACTAAGAATCACTTAGAATAAACTGCCCTCAAACCAAAATTTATCCTTGGGGAACTAGTATCCATAATTGCATAACTTGGGCTAAATTATGTTCTCATTTACACACCTCTTGTAAGTCAGTGAGGTTATGGCAGTAATAACTCGGAACCATGGATAAAATTTTTCTTTCAGTCATATCAGTGTAAATCTGCAATGATTTATTTGAATTATATAATTAATTATGATCTGACTCTACACATACAATAAAAGAATTAAGTTATTTATCTTTATCCAATAACTATATTTTAACTTAATGTTGGGAATGTTACATTAAAAAGTATGTTAAGAAAACGAAAATATTTTTATCGAAATTGGGGAACACAATGAAATCTGTGATGATTAAAAATGAAGAGGAGAAGGAAAGCATGATTAATGTTTCATGGTATCTACTTAATACACCTATGCAATGTGCATATTTTTCAAGGCTGTCCTGTTGTTATTTCTTCCCATTTCCTGACCATGTTTTATGACATGTATTCTAACAAAGAGTATAAGGCCATGCTGGGATCTGTGCTCTTGCTGCAGTGGCTAATAACACGACCGTTGCCCACCAACTCTCCTGTTCTCTTTTCATTGCATTGTTATGAGTTAAGACTAGCAACACAAAGTGTTTCACTTCTCTCTCACAATTAAGAACATTTGCAATTAACATTTTTCACATACAATTTGATATTTTGGGTTTTTTTGTATATTTTTTTCCTGTCCAGTTAATTAAACTTGCCTATTTCCTTTAAAATACAGCTTCTTCTGTGCAGAGAAACAAAGATTTTTTTCACACAGTCTCTCTAGTGTGAGATGATGTCTAGAATAATAACTGCACATCAACAAGCTTTCACAAAGGTTCTGACTATGGTGACAGATAGCAAGAACTTTGTTTGCTTTTATTTGAACATGTGGGTGGAATAGATGTTCCTGTCCTTGGCTCAGCCATGTCCTTCACAGATACTTGAATGAGTTAATTATAGATTGTTACCTAATGACATAACTATGCTTTCTGAATCCCACAGAGTGAAAATTCTTGATCAAAATACTTCTTATTCCTGCATTTGCTGATCAGCATGAAAACCACTATGTGTGGTCCTTCCTTCCTTCCTTCCTTCCTTCCTTCCTTCCTTCCTTCCTTCCTTCCTTCCTTCCTTCCTTCCTTCCTTCCTTCCTTCCTTCCTTCCTTCCTTCCTTCCTTCCTTCCTTCCTTCCTTCCTTCCTTCCTTCCTTCCTTCCTTCCTTCCTTCCTTCCTTCCTTCCTTCCTCCCTTCCTCCCTTCCTCCCTTCCTCCCTTCCTCCCTTCCTCCCTTCCTCCTTTCCTTCCTTCCTTCCTCCCTTCCTCCCTTCCTCCCTTCCTTCCTTCCCTCCCTCCCTTCCCTACCTTCCTCCCGCACTTCTGCACCTTCTTTCCTTCCGCACTTTCCATACATTTGAAGTTATCACTGTGCTGAAAGTAGAATAATAATGGCTGGTCATGTTTCAGTTTTCAGTTAGATTAATCCCTTCTTTTTCACAACATCACTGGCTGTTCAAATGGGAGGTGGACTACTAGGCACGCAGTGTTATTCTGAAGTTGTTCCTAAAGCAGGCCAGAATTTCTCCAGTTTCCAGACAGGAAATCCCCACCCCTGCACATGTAACCAGTTTTAGGAATATTTGCAGCTCACACCCAGCTGAAATCCTCCTCACATTTTCCCAGTCTTAAATGTACAGACTTAGAGCTGTCTTCTGCAAAAGTGTGGAATTTAGTGTTACAGTTAGACATGAGACATTCCCTTCTCTAGAACAAGATCAGGTATATTTCAAGCTCTTCCACTTAACTCACTGAAAATATTCAGGATTATTTACCTCTGAAATTAGCTTAGCAGGTATCTTAAAAAATAGATACTCTGAAATGACTGATCAGAACTTAGCTAAAAGCTATCACATTGTCTCCTCCAGTCTTCAAGCTGATGTTGTGTCTTCCTCTCTCAGCTTCAGCTTTACAAGCACGATGTAGCATCTGATTATTTTTCTGGGATAAAAGGGGCATATGGGATGCTGCCGGCAGAAGCTCTCCAGTAGCTTTCCAGAGTTGTACCTGAATCACCTCTCACATTTTTTCCACCTCATCTTCTTTCAAAGGAGGGAAATACAAAATTAATTTTAAAAAGAGAAAAAAAATATTGGAATTTTCTTTTACTTGCTTCTAGAAATTTATGGTACTATGTACTTTTTAACTGGGAAATGGCTATACTTACCTGAAGAGGCAGCAGAGTATAGTAGACAATTATTTGTTCAGAGGCAGTTTTGAAATATTAAAACCTATCTTCACCATTACTGGGCTTTGCCCAGATGTATCTATTAGCTTTCAGACAAAAGGTCTTTGAACTTGTTAAGAGAACAATGTAGTTCCAGGTTGTTCCTGTTACAGAAAACAGCCCTAGGCAAGTGTGCTGTGTTAGTCTTTGTTCTGATACACTGATCCTTGATGAACAGAAAATATTTTAGAAGACCATTGTGAAAACTCAGAAATGCTAGCAATTAAGCAGATCAAATTTATCCAGTGGACGTCAATACTTATTTCCAAATTATTTTCTTACTAACTCTCTCTCTCAAGACTATGTTTTAATGTCCTACAGAAAGGCTCATATTAGTGATGTGATAATAACGTAAACATAGTGATTGCAAAGTACTGCATTTGTGGGTTTTCTTGGCTTGGAAAGTCTCAGTCAAGGAGGACATTTTCTTAAATATTTTTTTAAATTAATTCAGCCATTATCAAGAAATCTATATGAATGCAGTAACCACGGAAGTTGAACATTTTATGATAATGGTTTCCATTTGTGTAACTAAATAAGTTATAAAATAGATTCCAATCCAGTGCTGTCTACTCCACAACTGCAAGGGTTCTTTAAAAAATCATTCACAAAATGCTAAATGGTAAAAATAGACAAAGACATTCTTCTGGTCTATAAGTATAAATATTATCATCTAATTACACTAGTACATTTGTGTAAATCATGAGGTACTGTTCAGTTCAAAAGAATGTTTCAGTGAGAAGGGAATAAATCTTGGAGTCCAATTTTTTTCAATAATTTTGAAAGGATGTATAAATGCAATTTTAAAAACCTATCAGTTGAGCTCTTTTTCTTATTACCATGCACATACATTGCTAATAACATTGTAGGGTACATGTATACATGTCCTACCACCATACATCCACAAACACATATAGACACACATGCATCACACAAGTGCTGTGAGTTATGTCAACAGAAAGAACTGTAATCCATTCTGAATCCTAGGACTAAATGAACAATGCAAAATTCCAAGATCCACATATGAGTTTCTAAATTTCACTGAACTTTCTCCACAAAGCAATATTTTTGTTCAAATATGTGTTTGTATTCTTGTTCAAACACTTCTACAGCATGACTTGATCTTTAACAAAATAAAGGAATTTAACCATTATGATTAAAAGCTTGGTGAAGTCAGAGATGGAATAGAAGCCTGTCATATACTGTAGCTCCTCATTTTTCTGTATATATTTGCTTTGTGTATTTGTATTTTAAAATACCAAAGAGATATGCTTTTCCTCCTTCGTTTTGTATGAGCATATTTTTGACACACACATGTAAAACTCTCTCTTTACAGTTTTTGGTATAACCTTTTCCTTAGTATTTTTTTCCTCTGATCTTTGATGGTCTGGGGTGAGATCTGCTGGGGAGTCAAGGATGCTGTATTATGTGTACGGAAGGGGAGAAGAGGGTAAAAGTTCTCGTGATATGAATTTTAAAGAGTTGTGTGGAAAGGGTTAAAACGTTTTGAACTAGCCATGCATTGCACTCGAGTGATTAGGTGTAACTCCCAATTAAAGATCAATAAGGCCTTTAAAGTGATTTATAAAAATGGATTAGTAAGAAATGTCCATTTAGAAACTACTGTGAGTAAAATCACTATACTCTCTGTCATATTGATCGGGCCTTTATGTCTAAACACGCATTAACTGGGGCAGACAATAAAAATTAATCCTCTTCTTTCGTAAAATGGAAGGTCATTTTCCCAACTGTCCCTAGGGGGAATGATGTCATTAAACATGCTACTAAGACATTTTATTAAATCTGACTAGGCTGTTTGCATAAAAGTAAATTAGAGCAGTCAATGTTGGAAAGAAAGGGATTTTAAGGAGCAGTAACTAGAAGTATTTATTGAAAGTGTATTATACAACACATGCATAATTAAATTCAAAACAACTCCATTAAAATAATGTTAAGGGCTTGGCTTAGAATGACAAAAGGCAAGATTTTCAGAGCCCTAAGCATGCCCTGTTGTACCTAAGCATTTCAGGGGTCTCCAAGCAGTAGGGGATTTGACATACCATATGTGCTGATATTCTCTTCTCTCTCCCCTCCAGGATAATGTTATTTATAAATAAAACCATTGAGCAAAGGGGTGAAACTGTAACTAGTGCCAACCTGACCAAGAGTGTCCTCAATAAAACACCTGCAGTTTAGGTTCCAGCAGGCATCTCTTTTATGCACATGTTCCCTTGGATAAGAATCATCTTTCAACATAAAAAGAAAAAAAGGAAAAGAGGAGAAGTCATGTAAGATTATACTCTGCTGAAGGTGTGTGGCCTTTGTGCTGCTGCTGCCCACAGGAGCCATTTGCCCGGTCCGTGGTGGGAGCAGAGATGGGAGAGTTTGACCTATGCATAGAGTCTCTGCCACTGCACCCTGCACAGCCCTGTGAAACTCCTTGTGCTTGAGTGCACCTTAGGGCCACTCCTGGGACAACAACTTTTTGGTCAAAGTCACAATTTCAAGTTGCAAGTTTGTGTGTCCTGGTGTGGTGCAGGCCTCACTGCACATCACTTCACCTCTGGGTAGGTGACCTCTGTTTTGGTGACCTCCTTCCCATGGCCTCTGCTCCAAGGCCTGTGATTGACCTCAAAAATTCAGCAGTGGTTTAAGTTGCTGAGGCCACTGCGTATTGTACTGACCACATAGGACTGCATTATCTCCACAATCTCTAGTCAGCTATACACATCAATTTGTTGTCTCTTATCTCTATGTGAGATTGTAGACATTTTGACATATGGGACATAATTTTTCAAACACTTTAGTAGATTAAAGATCTTGGCCATGGCTAGAGGACTGGGGTCACATGTTAATTTGGTCAGTGTGCACCCTAATGCTCCACTTGTTATTACAGTATGCTCTTAGTGTAACACCACTGAATGGTTCCTATATTTTGCCAAATTTATTATATATAATATAAATATAAAAGACATTTTCTCTTTTTTACCCTCAAATATCCTAAATTAAATCAGGGATGTAAATGAATCTCAAGTTTGAATAATGATTCACCAGAGTTTAACAGATAAGAGACAATCTTGTGACTGTGAAACCCAGACTTGGGGTGGGGACTTTATACTTAGTTGAGTCTTAAGAGACCCCATGCCACAGACTAATCACTGGGTCAGACCCCACAAAAGCCCTGAGGTGTCCTGCAGTGGCAGCTCTCCAAGTGCTTTAGAAGGAAATAGGTAGAGGGGGTGTAACTTGTAACCAGCCAAGATGGGTGAGGAGAGAATGGATGCCATGGGCATAGGAAGGCTGCTGTTTATCATGGAACTTGGAAACATGGATGTTGAACTGGCTGAAACATACAATAAGAGTGCCTCTGTCTTGTGCTTACTACAATATAAGTTTTTCCATTTCTGCATTTTGCCCAAAGAGATTAACTTCAGATTTTGGAAAATGGTTGGCAGAGAAGATTTTGACTAGTTAGCAATGCCATTCTGTCTATTTAAAATCTCCTCCATGATCTCCTTGCAAAAAATTTACTATAATACTCTTTAGAAGTTATTGATTAAAAAAAACCCAAAAAACAACAACTCTGTTGTATCTACCCATTTCCTAAACTGCTTATTGAGGGGTTTGAACATATACACACTTTGGGGTGATATTTTCACCTGTTTCATGGCCTGAACCTCTGAAACTCATAGTTTACAAATGCACTAAACAGTATGGCAATAAAACTCTGTCATGAAAAGAAATACAAGGTTTCATAAATTATTTGCTAGATAAACAACTTCAGTCCACATACCTCTTCAAGGAAAATGTTTAAGCCAGTCTCATACATGCTGTACTGTAAGCAATATATGGAGTCAGCCTTGCAGAGAATACAGATAGTGAGTGTCCAATTTGAACACGTTAATCCAACCTAAGTCTGATTTTTTTGTTTTGCCTTTTTTTTTTTTTTTTTTCCTTCAACCAAAGCCTCAATATGCATCTGATCTCAGGATATTGGATTTTTCTTTGAGGAAATAAATAAATGACCTATCTGGGGAATAAACCCAGCCTCCTCTCACTGTATTGCTCACCATATATATTGTGCTAAAATAAGGTTAACTGATTCTAATGTAAATGTCTAAAGTTGAACCATGATAATATGAGTTTCTGCATTGTCTGTGGTAGGTAAGTAGGTTGCATCTTTAAAAAAAGTAGTGAGAGAGATTAGTGATTGTATCTAAGGAGAAAGGGAACAGGCTCAAATACCTTTAGGGTCTAAAACTCCTTGACAGACGAGGAAAACTGTTCAAATACATTTGTTTTGGTTTAAAATTGAGATGCATCTTGCAATATGACTGCTTTCTCCCATCTCCCTTTTTACACACACATTTTGTGACATCAAGATTTTGGCTATATAGACAATTCATACCAGTACAAAGCAACTTTCATCACCATTAAAGATCCAAGTCTATAAGATTCCATCCTTTATAAAGATGTCATTGTCAACATTTTTTTGGAATTTCCATTCTTGCAGAAACAGGAAATAATTTATTTTCCAAAGAAGCTACACTGTAGCACATTGCTGTCTGACATGATGGTTTCCCACATGGCTTTGCTGCTAACTCCAAATGCCCAATTCATTTATTGAAATACCTTTTTTTAGCCTGAAGTCAAGGTAATTGTTTGATAGCTCTCTACACTAGCACAGACAAGGTCAGCTTCTTTGTATGTCCAGACTGCCTATCAAAGATACATCACATGCTCCTCCACCATGCAGCACACTTCTTCAGTGTCCCAAGTTGGCTGTGGATCACATCTTTCCCTGGGATGCTGCAACTTGTCAACAGCGCTGACTGTAGCAATGACTGGGAGAGTGACTGCACAGGATCAAGGTTCAAGGATGGCTTATAAGAACAGAAAGGAAAAAGGTGCAACTCTCATATTGGTGTGACTGTTTTGCCTTGTTACAGCAATTCTGACACTATTTCAAGGCTGGGAATGCCGTCATAGACCTGATGCTGATCTGATGCCAATGGGCAGGAGGATTCCAGTAAATGAACAAAAAATAGGTTGTGGGGGTTTTTTTTGTTTGTTTGTTTTGTTCTTGTTTGTTTTTTTTTTTTCCTGACAAGAAACTGATGTTTAACAATGCAGCTGATGCTCTGTAGATTGATCCAGTCATGCAGGCTGCCATTCCCACTGTCATCAATCTCTTGGTTCCTGGAAATGCTTAGGTTGCCAACAGCATGGTAGAAAGGACTGATAAGCATTGTAGCACTTACAGTGGTATTGTGCTCTGTAATAAACAACTGAACATTTATTGTCAATGATGGATATGGACACATTACATGGAAGTGAGTTAGTATAATTTTTGAATACTACTATTTCTCTTTTGTAGCTTCCCTGAGGATCTTGAGAATGAGCAATTTCAACTGGTGAGGGGGCCCAGTGTAGAAGGGGCTACCCCCACAGTGTCTACTTATACATCACTGATACTTTCCCCCATTTTTCTTGTCAAGCCACACGCCAGCTTCTGGATGACAACAGCTCTTGAAGACAGTAAACTTCCTATCTATTCTCTGTTGGACTAATTTCCGTCTCTATGCCAGCTGGGCCAGATTTAAGAAAGCATACTACATCATGTGGCTGTTGAGAGCTATCATTCTGTAGCTGCATTATAAAGCTGTCATACCTATCATGCTTTGATCATCTAGGAAATTAATCCAATTAATGTGTGGATAATTTTTAGCAGCACAAACTTTAGAAGAGTTTTTTGAAAGTAAAAATCTTATTGGGGTTCTTTTGTCGATAAAAACCCTAGCAAGATTTTTTTTATTTATACAAATCTATGAAAAGTAAATAATAAGTAGAACATCAACTTTTTTTAAAAGTAGCAAAAAAGTGCATTACAGCAGCTGCCAAGTAGGACAGGCAACATATCACATAGTACTAGTAAGTCAGAAGAGCCTTAGTGCCACAAAATAATTTCAAAATGTCTGCAGTATATCAAGTCACATCTGGATCATAGAAAGAGGAGTTCCAACACTTGCAGATTGAACCCACTGTCTCATTTACCCTTTAACTAGTGAAAAGGCCCTTCCTGCTACGCAGATCCATAGGAATTATAACTAAGTAGAATAACAAGAAGTTACCCAGTGTCACGACCCAGGTAGGGCAACCCAGGGAGTTTCAGATTGGAGCCCCTTGCTTTCTAAACTTCTCACAGAGCAGTCCAGGTGTGGCTAGATCCAACCTTAGTCTCAGACCTGTTCCTTTCAAGGGGACAGATTGAAATGTCATGGTCTGAGGAAATGCTTGACCATTGGATACCCCTTGAGCAGATTAAGGTGAAATGACACTCAAGGTCTGTATTTTAATTAGGTTTAATTAAAACCATACAAGGAATACAGATACTTCAATTACCATCTTAGGCTGCATGATCATAAAGGCTGACATTTAGATCACAAGAGTACAATACATATATGTTTAAGCTGCACAACCTGAGAAAAAAATCCTCGTTAGGCCTTGTGTTACTTAAAGAAGAAGGAAGAGAGAGAAAGCTGGAGAAGAAAAGTTTAGAGAGATAGATAACAGAAAATCACCAGTCCTGGATCCAGTGTTGGGCCAGCAAAACAGGGGCAGTTGGTTTCAATGAGGCTCCCTAAGCCCACCATTGCAGCCCTCCTGTTTTATAGTTCTAGTTTCCTTGTTTCACAAGGATGAGTAAGTGTGACTGAATCACGAGACTGAGCAGCTGGAGTGAACATCCACCCCCTCCGCCCCTAGATCTTATCTCAGTCATTGTACATGCAGGCCTTAGGCCATGGGCAGACCATCAGAGTTGTGTCCCTCCTCTCAGCAGGCCTTTTGGGATGCAAACGAGACTTTGTTCAAGGGCTTACAATAGGGTTTCAACACCAACTCCACCAAGTATGGGTCCTGAGGGCTGGTCACTCACACCCAGGAACTTTTAAAGAACAGTCTTTCTAGGGACCAAGAGAAAAAAGGTTATGTTGGTGTAAGCCTATCTGGTCTACTAGAGAGATCAGGGAAATAGATAGGGAGACAAATACGCAGTTGATGGTGTTAACGGATTGAATAGATTATTCTCAGAAAACATTCTCTGCCAGACTAGGGATCCCTTATCTATCTCTTTCCCCTTAGGCACACTGTTGCATATCCTGATTTTATGGAACTTGTCATGCTGAGAAGAACAATTTTTGGTTTGTTGTGCTAGCACAATTTCCTGACCTGGCAGGGAAAGCAAGCGGTAGATAGCAGCTCCATTTCTTAGATCCCTCTATCTCACTATCTCAGGTAGTGGGATTGAGGCCAGTCACATCAGTCCCTTAAATTGCTTACCAAACTCCAACAGCAAAACCTAATACACTGTCTAGGAACCCTTTTTTTACCCTTTCTCAAGTGAGACCAAACTTCCAAAATTTTTGAATTGTCACAAATGGAAATTGGAACATTTTAATTTTTGTTACGAATGTTCCTGTGTAGCTAACATCGTGGCATAGAGAATGACTTGGTTCATAATTAAATAATTATATTTTAAAGTGAAACCCACAACTTTGAAGAGGCACAGTAAGAGAGGAATTACATCATTGTCAAAGTTTGTTGTTCAGATGCCAAGTAATTGTACTTCTTTTCATGTCCCCGTGTGCATGAAGCACAGAATCCCACACTACAAAAAGACTTCAAGTCATAGAACAGAATGAAGAATACCTACCCACAGTGCTGAATGTGCACATTGGATTACAATCCTTTTGTGATAGCAGGGGTTCATAAAGTTGTTATCTAAGTGCATATGCCTCTTTACAGGAACCCCTGATGGATTTCCTTGAAATGTAGATTTTCTTGAAGAGATAAACCCCACTTATAGATGATACATGACAGGACTTACACTTACAGAACAAAAATATTGGGAACCTTATTTGGGTCTGATTCAGCAGTAGGGAGGATCCAAGTAGTGTTACTGTGCTAGTAAAATCTGAGGGAACGTTGGATTTTTCTGCCAGTGGAGAAAAGGGCAAAAGGACAGATCATGATGTGTTGGAAGGTGAATAGTTGTGTGTCTACAGGGTACTACAGGTTGGAAATATTGTATGAAATATTGCCTAGAAGCTCCTAGGAAATTCTCAGAAAATTTTTGGCCTTGGCTGTTTCAATGAGCTTGTTTGCCTAAACTTGAAGTATCTGACCAAAACTAAGGAATTTGTAACATTAAATGTTACTATCTGAACACAGTTATCCCTTGCTCTAACAGGCCAACTAAAGAAATTCTGATCTTATGTTTCCATCATCCTACAGGAACTCTCTGTTCTTTTCTTGTTTTCTCTGCTTTTATTCTTTATATACGCATTCCTCTCGCAACCAATGCACCACGGTTTCTGTGATAGGCCCTTCTGTGACATTCAATGGGATGATGATATCCTCTCTGCACTGCACACCTCTTCTAATTTTGCTCTCAGTCTTTCTACAAGCAAAGCTCCACTGAATGCCCAGTATTACCAGAAACCAAGGGAAGAACCTCCCTGGAGTGTGTTTTTCATGTGTAAAATTTTATTATGTGCATTTTCATAGCTGAAAGCATATTTCAGATGCTAGTACTTATGTTATTGGACTGGTGAGGACTGCATTCAGTTGAAAAGCTTCAGGAATGTAGTCATGGTAGCATAATAGTGGAAGTAAATGGCATTCATAAGTACACCATTTCCTTTACATCAAAATTTCTTACTGTATCTTGGTAATGATGGTTGGCTTTTTCTGACAGTTTTCTTTAATTGATTCTCCCATTAACCCAGGGATTTAACTTTCCCATTTCTTTGATTCAAACTATTCCAGCACCAAGTTGCCCATATTGCATCTCATATCTGCACCTTCTTATGGAAAAGAAAGACCTAAAAGAAGGGGAATATTGTGTGTTTAGTTCCCGGAACTGCAACTCATAGAAGTGTCGTTCTGAAGGATCCGTATGTCATGAAACCCTCACACCTTGGTCAAGCAAGTGCTTATTTATATCCCATACCAAATGTAAGGCCCTTAATAAAGACCAGCATTCAAAACTATAATTTGCTACAGGGAAGGAGTGGACTAACCCTGAAGCAGTGGTAGTACCTGAGTGTTTGCAATGCCCTGGATTCTGCTACATAAGCAGTGTGTGATCCTACATAGCAGATCAATGAAATACCTCAACATGCAGCATCAAACAGACCCAAGGCAAGCACCAGGAACACTGAAATTGGTATTGCTAGTATACTGTGAATGCAACGCAACTTCCCTGGATGTACCAGGACATACTTTAATCCACGAATTCCTATAACAAGCTTCAATTTTTTATTTTTTGGGTTTTCTCTCATCTAGTTACAAAACCATTTCCACAAGTTAATCAATCTCAATCTGAAACAATATGATTTTTGCATGGAAAACTGTTGTAGAGCTTTATGTATTCGGAGATTTAGAAATTTACCTAATTTTTGTCTAAATTTATTAATGATTGATGTTGATCTTTTGATCTCATGCTGATATTTTATCTTAAATAATTCCCTGTCACCAAATAGATACACAGGACTTAATGATCTCCTGCCAAGCTTGCTATTACCATCCAGCCAACTCCTTTGATAATGACCTGCCAAATTTAAAGGCAGCCATGGCAGGTGAGTTCTTTATGAATGTGACTGGTGAGTTCACTGACAGTTTCACAAGGACAACCAGTTCCCTAGAACAAGGTTCCTAAGGGTGCCTCAGGCTTGCTGGAGGCTCTTCTGACTGTTTCTTGGGGAACTGAGCTATGAGCGCCAACATGAACAGATAGGTTAAGGCAGCAGTAAGACACATTTACCTTGGAACTCACTCCATCTTCCAGCTTGTGTTGACATGAGTAAAGGGGAGATGCTGAGGGGAGATTGTGGCATAGACAACTATTTCCACTGGAGTGCAGCGTGCAGTACGCCTCATTGCAACCATACAGCATTCCAGCTGCCATGGGGAAAGATCACTGAGTATTCAGAGTGGAATCTCCAGACTGTGTGTTTTGCATCATAAAATAAATACATTTTTCAGAAACACTTTGTTTTGGAGTTAATTGTGGCTTGTTCTGGGGCCTAGATGGACCTGGGGAAGTGAGGAGAAGACAAAATTGAGTTATATTGTAAAAAAGTCGAGAGGTTTCCCTGACCTTTGCTATGAGATTAGATTTACTTCAGCAGTGCTTTAACTTGACTCTGTGAAAATACACTAATCACTGTAGCCTGTCTTCTAGGTATGCTTTCATTTCACTCCACATGTCCTGCCATTGGCAGTCCTTGTACCACTTTTGCTTTGTGGAGATTTCTTGTAAGCAAGTTATTATCAGGTGCTCTCGGTCAGTCTCTTTCAGATGCCAGAATGAAAGATTTTAGAGAAAAATCAAAATCTAGTGGCAGCCAAGGCTTAAAGCCATATCTATATGGGTCACCAGGTTCCTCTGAGTTCGTGTTCCAAGTGGAGAAACAGAAAGTCTTGAGAATCAGGTCTCCCACTTCTTGTACATAACCCTAATAAATGTTAAATATTACATACCTCACTTGCTTTATTTGGTACAGTTGATTTTTTTTCAAAAACAGTGAAGGAAAAGATACCATTTTGTATAAATTTTTAGAAGAAGAGTATGTCCCTCTCTGAGCTGCTGCATGCCTGTCCCTTTTTGTTTGCAAAGCCACGCACCCAGAGTGCAAAGGCAGATCTCACATGAGGTGAAGAAGTTATGGCATGGAGTTGTGAGAATATGGCCTTTATCTGCATTCTGGGAATGGTTTTGTTCTTCACTCTCTGATGCGTGATGAGGAAGGACTAAAAAGCCTGGACACCCAGACAAAAAGAGGGCCATTTAGCCTTTTCACTCAAGTCTAGGATCCTTGCTGAGGGATTATTTTATGCAGGCCTGTTTTGGCTAACAGGGTCTGGTTTTTACTCAAAGCCAGGCAGCAGATGTCAGGCCTCAGAATTGTTCACAAAATGATGACCGTGCTGGGTCAAGGCTTATACAACCTGCTTCGCCTCAAGCTGTGTCAAACACAAGCAGGAGAAAGACTTTCCCCAGGCAGGCCTGTCTGGGCAACCAGCTATCCCCAGTTTTCCCTGTAGATTGAATTCCTTGTGAAATTCTACAGCTCTGAGAAAAAAACCCTCCTGTCAGTTAACTTGGCTTTTTCTTTTTATTTAAGTAATGAATAAGGCAGTGAAGGTTTTTTAGGGGGTAGAGGTCTAACGCATTATTATGCTATTTTGTAGTAACAATTTATATTGTCAGGAAAGTTTGTTTGGGGTTTCCAGGTGTGACTAAAATATGTTAGTAGAGATAGTGTCAAATACAGAAATGATACGCTTGAAGAAATGAATGTGAAAAAGAGGGCAGTGTATGAAATGCAATCTATGGCAAATTGACATTGTGTATTGGATGTAAATACCGTCAGTGTGATGATCTTCAGAGGGGAAAGAACATCTACTGTGATTAAGAACAGCAAATTATATTTGCTATAGTTATTGTCTTATTGGGAAATATTCACTGTCAAGGGTTTAAAAATGTAATAAAAAGTGGATCAATATGTGTTTGAGGATTTCATCAATTGCATATTAACAGTACTAGTCCTTCTGACCTCTTTTCTTTGAGCTATTCCCTTGATCAGAGCAAAAACGATCTAATAAATTACAGGTTTATTCATTCATGTGCTGAATTCTGTTTCATACTTCTTTTTTCTTGTATGCAAAATTAAAAAAACAATTTGTGATTCCTAAATATGGTTCTGATTTTTTATCATGATGGATGAGGATTGCAGTTCTTATAAACAAAGATTTAAACCAAATTTCTGCAGAACAAAAATCAAGAATTTTTAGTTATTTAACATTTCAGTTCATACCTTGGCAAATTATTAATCATTGGCAGTTTTCACATTGAATTTACCTTTTTTTGCACAGGATTAATTTCTTCAAGTGGAAAGTTTTGGTAAAGTTTTGTGTTTTGTTTTTCCTTGGATTTGTGCATAAAGGTCACTGCAAGTGTTATTCACTGGACTTTTAAATCCAATCTGCCTTCTGTATTTGTGGTGACGTGCATGTGTCCCTTGTTCTTGGTTCTGTACCCCAAGTGATCATCAGGATCATCAGGATGATGTTCCTGAAAATAGAATGTTTTGCTTTCGCGATCTGTGACTTGCTTATCTCCCTTTTTGAAGAGATTTTAATTTATCGGGATCTGCTGAGAGGTCCACATGTGGCACTCGCCTCTCACAGAGGAGCAGTGAACTTCAGCACTGGCTTTTTGGGTGACACACTGGTCTGATACTCATTAATGCTTCTAATAAAAGCAGCTGACTCCCAGTTGGAATTTATGAATCTATGGTTTATTAATGGAACAAATAAACCCATTTGGGCAGAAGGTTCAAAGAGGGTAACCAGGAAACAATAATAATAGTAATAATGATAAGGAACAATGGAAAACAACAATACTATGCCAAGGTAACTTCAATTAACAACAGCAACAACACCCCATTGATTCAAGCAATAGCGAGAAAGGAAAGGAACGGGAAAGGAGGTGGAAGACGTGCATAACAGATGGTAAAGGGACCGTAGAGGGAATAGGGATAGGGGCTGGGTAGATGGGCAAGGAAAGATTAAGGGCAAGTAAATATTTTTCTTTACCCAAGTCCCTAGATGGTCAGCTGTTTTATAGGTTTTCGCTGTCTTCCGGCCTCACTGGTGGACAGGTTTAACCACGTTGTGAGGGCAGGAAGAGCAGTGACAGTAGTCCCCCTGATGGCTCGTGGTCCAGGTGGACAGCCACTCGTCCTCCTCGCAGGCAGGCATTCACCAGGAGCTATCAGGAACTGGCAGGCCTTCCGCAGTGCTCCCTTAGGCTGCCTTACAGTATCTCCCCCAGTCTCTCCAGAGAGCCAGCAGACCTCTCTGTCCACTGACCGCCAGCACCTCTTCTGCATTCCATGAGAGCCAGCAAGAGCCTGGCTGCAGCAGTCCTGTTTATAAGTTGTTGCAACGTATTTCCTCCTGCTGGACTGGGCTTCGCCCTCTTCCGTGGGCTACAATCCGATCACTGCGGGGTTGGCAGCAGTCTCTGGGCAGCACTTCACAACAATGTTTCCAGTGGATTCCCGCCACGGGATTCTCTGTCTCCAACATGGAGTCCAGTCTGCAGGTTGTGGCAGGGAGGAGAGGGGAGACCGCCAAAGTCCCCATACAGTTGATGGGCAGCCATTCAGTGCTCACTCACTGCCTTGCGAGCCATGTAGCTTTTAGGAGACGGGAACCGTCTCCTGCATTTGCTGTGTAAGAAAGCACCACACTGACTTTTAAAAACTCCATCAAACTGGAGAAGAACAAACATAAAAGATATATTTGTTACCTTTTTTATTCCCTCCTGAAGAAATCGGGCACAGCTCACTTTAGATAAATGAAATTGTACTTGCTAGCGAGTCATCTGCAGGGATCTGAATTCTTTTACAGACAGAAGCGCAGAGGCAGAGAGTGACTGATCACAGCATCTTTTGTTTTGAAATAATTCGTATTTTGTAAGGAGAATAATTAGCCTCATGTAAAACTACTTCATGTATAATAGCAGTGACTCAGTGGAGAATTGGGCCTAATATTTATGATCATGTTTGTATGGGTGAACCAAACATTAATGAGCTTTTACTTAGGAGTATTCTGAGTAGCATGGGTGCAAGAATGCTGCCCATTAATGAAGTCAGTAAGGGTTTTTCTGTTGACTTGCATGGAGCCAAGACGTCATGCCATTTATTTTGTTATACATATATTCTTTTCAGTAAATCCTTTCTGGACAGATACTGAATGTTACATAACTCAGAATAACATACATATTTTAGTATACTTGAGTGTGCATTTATAAATGTATATAAACCCACATTTACTTACAACTTCTAACTCCAGCATTTTTGAAAAGTGTCAACTTTGCTGGGCCTCTTTGCTTCAATATACAGTGTTTCTCAGGGAACACAATGCTGAATTCTATTCAGTGTTTGCAAAACACTTATCTGTCCTGAGCCCCATTCATCTGTTACTTCATTTAATTGTGAACACTGTGTTAGAAACCTGAAGGGAACTGGTGTTTTCACCTAGTACCAAAACTGTTATAAAGCACAAAGAATTGAGAAGGGAAGCGTTTGCTTAGGAAAATGTTTTCTTCTTGAAAAAGATTTTTGAACTTTTGGTGTGCCTTCATGTTCTGTGTGATTACATTTTCTGCTTTTGTAGGAAAAGAGCAACTATTCCCAAGCTCAAGGAGTACTGGACAGCTATTGAGGTACTGTTCCCTTTAGCCCAAGACTTTGTTCAGAGCTACTAATAAATGAAAAAAGGGCTTGCAGAGGGAAATCAGGGAAAATCAGGAAATGCTAACATATCTCTCTATTTAAAATCACACAAGTCACTGTAAAATTCTGATTTTTTAGTAGTTATAACTTGACTTGTACTGCTTTGTTCTCCTGGAAAAGAACGTCTATCTTTACCCCTCTTTATCTCCCTGAAGATGGCTGTCACAAAAAGAAATGAAGACAAAAAAGGGGAAAAAAATAAAAGAAGATACTGGTAGTAAAGCCAAATGTTTATTCCATTCAATATCATCCAGTATGAAGCATGATAAGAGATATTCAAAAAGTCTGGAGCAGAATGATTTTCTGGATAAATTCTGAAAACCAGTAATTCCTAGAACTAGACCTTCCTGGGTTTTGTCAATATTTCACTCCTAGGTTTATTCTCAGTAATACTGTCATATGGTCCTGAGGAAGACCTATCAAATATCATTCCTTCCAAATGTCACTGTATAACTTTTGAAGGTGTGCTGTATAGAAATTAAGGAAATATTCCCAGAATCTCATCACATGTTTTGTTAATGGCTCTGTTCTGAAGATGATGTCAGTTAAATAAGAATGCTGAAGCAAATACAAACCAATTTACTTCAGGATATAAAAGAAACTTTTCTTTTCTTTTCTTTTCTTTTCTTTTCTTTTCTTTTCTTTTCTTTTCTTTTCTTTTCTTTTCTTTTCTTTTCTTTTCTTTTCTTTTCTTGTCTTTTCTTTTCTTTTCTTTTCTTTTCTTGTCTTTTCTTTTCTTTTCTTTTCTTTTCTTTTCTTTTCTTTTCTTTTCTTTTCTTGTCTTTTCTTTTCTTTTCTTTTCTTTTCCTTTCCCTCAGAGTTTATACAATAGAAAGGAAAATAATGCATACTTTTATTTATTCTGACATTTTTTGACTGTTCGCAGTGCAAATCCTAATCTATATTAGAAATAATCACCTCTCTAACTATCATGGAAGTTTTTAGCTGAAGGTCAGATTTGTGTGTATACTCTCAACAAACAACTCTATTGATTTAATGAGGATGTTTCCATTAGAGAAAGCAGAACTTCACCACAGTGAGCAGAGGAAAGGTAAAAAGAGATTGTCTTTAACATCACAACAGAGAGGCAAGATGAGAATCAGTATGTAGCCCTGTAACTGGGAGAATAGCATGACACTATGAATTAAATGAGTGCAAGACTTGTCCATTCTTGGGGAATATTACCAATACATTTTGGTATTAAGGTAATATAAAACGCTCAGCCTGAAAATAGATATTCTTTGTTCACAGGAACCTAAGCTCTGATCTTTTTTGTCATGTGAGTAGGAGCATTGCCATTTGAAATTAAATGAGGCTTTTGAGCACTGATGTTTTAATGCTTCTTTGATGCACAAATAGAAGCAAAACTGACTTACACAAGTAAAAACTATCACCAAGTTATTTTAGATGCATTTTCCTTCAGTCAGAATTCAGTGCCTTGGAGCAGATCCAACATTAAGTCTTCTTCATAGTATCTCAAAAGGTTTATTAGAAACAACCAGGCTTTTTTTTGGTAGCATTTGGGAGAACAGCACTGTGTCAATCCAGAACATACTTGGTTTCATATCTCATACTTTAAAAAACTTTGTAAATGGTAGCTCCTAGACCTAGACTGATCAAACATATTCTGGGTGCTTAATGATATGCAACAGATAGAGAGAAGATGTCATTCATGTAGGTGCATGCAGGATTATATAATTGTGAGATTGTGCTTTCAGATCTACTAGCCTCAGAAAGTCTGATATCCAACATTGATTTTGTGCAATTCCTAATCATCTCCTTTTAAAATAAGACTGGCTTTGCTTAGCCAATTTATCAGTTGATTGGCAGACTCTTCTATACCTGACAGTACTGAACTGTCTTTGAGTCAAAGTCCCCATTTTCTCCATATGTATCCATATTGCTCTCCTAATTTCCCATTGAGCAGCACAGCAGATGTTCACATGAAGACTTATGTCCACTTCAAGAAAAAGGATAACAATTTTCCGACGTTCCTTTCTGCTTGGTTTCTGGCCATATAAAATATATCATGCATGAACAGTGCTCCCTGTCAGCTGGGAACTCAGGGAGAAACAACGCCCTGAATACAGATGTCCTAATTTCCAGTCACATTAAAAAGGCAATTTTCCCCCATGGTAGGTCCAGTTGAACCTTATCTATATCCATTCAAGCCCCAGGAGCTGAGAGATGAGTTTGGCCCTGTATCTGCACCTTGCTTCAAAAGACAGGAGCACTGTGAGGATGTTAGTCATCAAAGGGTGCCAAAATTTGCTGGTCCAGGAACGAACATTTCCACACAGGAGCAGATAAAAATAAAAACAACTTTAAAAAATTCAATTAGATTAACAGAGACAAGTGAGTGCTTGCCCAGCCATTCTTGAGCAACAATTTATTCCTAGGGTGGTGAGAGACTCAAGCCAGCGGTCAGCAAGCTGACAAATCTGTCAGCTTTGCTGGGTGGCTGTCAGTCAAATCAGGTGCCCGCTGTGTGTTGTGGCGCTCCTTGTATTAACACCCTGCTGAGATAATTCTTTTTTATCCTTTTTTTTTTGCCACCAAGAGGGTCTGCCACCACACTGCTGTTTTTCATCTTGTTAATTGAGTCATTTATTTCGTTAAAAGGTGAAACTTTATCAGGGTTTATGTGCCAAATGTGAGAAGGCATATTTAATGATACATCAAATGTTAGAAGCATGCAGGTGCCTGTGTGCATGCTCTTTAAAATGCTGAGAAGCAAGGTAGTTCTTGTAAATGAAAATCACCTGATATTAACTAAAAATAGGCATTTTGTTCCCAGGCAACAATGCAAATACACTGTACATATGTGTGTATATGTTTGTTACTAAATATGTAAAGTGCATGGATATTTATATTTAATTTTCAATCAGCAGATTCATTCGTATTCGAAAGCAGATAACTGGAGGGATAAACAATACAGGAGCAGAATATGAAATTATGTAAAAAAATCAATAATTTCTAGGCTAACTGCTAAAAATAATATTTGAAAAAAACTTTCCAGCTTCTCCAAAGATGATTTCCTTATCACTGATTACCACCACTCTTCCAGGGAAATTTGTTCATTTTAATTTTCTAGGTATTTCTGAAGCAGCTATGTTTTGCTTTGTTTTGTTGGGTTTTCTGTTGTTGGTGGTTTTTTGTTGTTCTTGTTGTTAGGAAGGCCATTTAATTGGTTGAGTCTGGGCAAGCCTCCAATGAAATTGGTGAAGATCTCTCCACTGCCATCAATGTCTGTTGACTTACAACTCCAGGTCTGCTTTCACAAGGAAATTAGTCTGGAATCTTCAGACACCTAAGCTCCGATGAAAACAAACAGGATTTGGGTCCTTGTCCTCCTCAGACATCCAAGATATCAGAACAGGTTCATCAGCAGGTAGGTGGATTTCACAATATCAAACCCAGCCTCCCAGATACAAAGACAGAAAGTGTTCAGAAATAGGACTGCTGAGATGTCAGGAAGACCAGTAAGTGCTACTACCAATTTCTATGTAGCAGTCATATTAGGAACTGATGCCAGTGGACATTATGCTCTGTGTTCTTCTTTATGGCTTTTACTTCTTAGTAGAACTAGAGAAGATTTACAGCTCCAGCAGACTATGCCTTTCTCTTTAAAAGAGCCGTATCATTTGCAAGAAGAAGTATTGATTCAGTAATTTGTTTATTTTTTTTAACAACCCAAATTACTTACTCCCACTAGCAAACAAAAAAATGCAGGAAGTCTGTGTTTGGTAACTGGCTTTCTTCTCCCTTTAATCCACTGCTGAGTGCTGCCCTCTCATCTGGGTTTAACCATCCCTCCTCCATTTCCTGTCCCCCTCGTGATTGCCAAGCTCTCATTAGTTTAGGACTAGTACCATCTGTGTCTGAAAGACATACTCCCACATGGTTTATTTAGTTAGCAGCTACCAAATTCACCCTGCCTTCCAAGGCTGGAAGTAGGTGAGTGGATCTGAGATCAGGCCACTAAGATCACGCTGGTGTTTCTGAACTCGTATGTGTGGGTAGGTTGTGTAAGTAAGAGCTGCCTCACTTTGATTTCAGCATTAGTCACTGAACTAATTTATCACTTGAAAATGTTCTTGTCCAGGTGAGTAGTTCTCATTCATGCTGCAGAATTAGTTTGAAAAAATGTATCAGAACAGTTTCCACCTTTCCCATCTAACATCCTTTTTCTTCCCTCACTTCATGCCACAGATACCAGCAAGTGTATAATCATTTAGAGGAATCTTTCGGTTTCATTGCAATAGCCATCAAACTTATTCACTATGAAGAAAAGCACTGTGTTATCTGCTTATGTTTCTCCAAAATAGTTGAACCAGAGTTCAACTTTTGAATGGCAACTTCTTTCTCAATAAACCCACTCCTGTGTGAGTTCACAGTCCTAGCTCCTCTATGAGTGACAAAAATATATATTCACTGGTTCACAAGCTCAAGAGGAACAAACCAAAATCTAGGAGGGGGGGTTACAGAACTAGGACTTCTAAGAGGTGATAATTTTAAGGACACCCGGTCAATCTGTGACTTTGTTGACCTGTTTCCTACTTCTAGTAGGAAAGTTTCAAATACTAGGCAACAGTTGTCTTAACCTCAGCAGCCTACACGTTGTTTCCCTGTGGCTGATGTGGTAGAAGCTCTCTGGTGCTCTGTGATCACCAGTCCATCTACTGGAGAAGGCGTGTCCAGCCCTGATTGTTTTCTTTCATGTCAATGTATTGTCATCAGTTGTCACTGTGTCATGAGAAGGACTTTGGGTTACACTTGCTGCCCCAGTGTCCCTTGCCTGTTTGTTCCTAACAATTGGCTTGGTGGATGCATTTATGCTGGGGCCCTGCTGTTAGAGATGGCTCTTGTTTCACTGTTTTGAACAATATGTAGCACCCAAATGTGGACAAAGTTTAAAAGAACAATACAATTGGGGTTTGCCAAGTCAGAAAACATTTTAACTGTCTGTCATTACAAACATATTTAAATAAAAATAGTACAATCTCACACAAAGGGGACACAATAACATTTCTAGTGCCTCACAATGATCAGAATTATTTTTCTGTTTGTCTGGATATACTAATGAAACAGTTTCCCTGCCTTCTTACCAAGATTGTTGCTCTGCATCTGGAAGACAACTATAAATCAGATTATTATTGTGTTGTAGGAACAAACAACAAATTATTACCCCAGCCCCTCAATATGTACAATCTAAAAATAAGACAGAATCCACATTTGCAGTAGGAATGACCCTGCTGGTTGCTTAAACTAAGTTAATCTACTTCTATGTGCTATGTTGAAGTTGTTGTAGAGAATATTTAAGTGAACTATAAAAGGGAGTAGGCAACCAGAAAGCAGTGGGCAAAGAAAGCAGCTTGGTGAGATTGGGAGATACAATGAATCTATATAATTTGGTTTGATAAGCACTGCACAGCTCATTCTAGGTATGTAACGACAAAATCTCTGCTAAAGCTGTCTTTTTGGCATTCGTAGAAACTTATACTTATGTTGTCATATATTCTGGCTGACAAGAAACTTTGTAAGTGTTAATTCTTACAATATTGAGATACTGAGACAGAGCTGAATTTTACTTAGAGCTGAAGAAATAAAGTCACAGAAAAAATGGGCATGACATCAGTGACAAGGGCTGAGTCCCATTCCCACAAGCCCAAACTTCTCATCATTTCTTTCTTCTTACCAATAATGTCTGCCTGCATTTTTCTAGTAGACAAACATACAAGATAAAGATCCCCTTTTCTTGAACTAGCACTGTTTAGATAGTATTTCCTATGCAGTCCCACCACCCTTTTATTCGTCTGTTATCCTCTTACTCACATGCATCATCTGGGAGTCAGTTTCTTCCCCACCATCATTCTTTCCAGTAGTCAGCCTTTCCCTGCCCCCCAAATCCTGTGACTTTCAAAGAGAAGTGTTAGTCAGAGATTATTTGGCTTCTCAGAAAGATGAATAAAGGGAGGTTGTAATATGCATTCTATTGCTTTTTGAAAACAAGCTCTGAACATCTGCAAAACCTGCTGGTTTTTGTTTCTATGCAGAGCAGAAACTGTTATCCAAGGACTCATGCTCTGTCATGTTGATTTCTGAAAATTAGAGCTGGTAAGGAAATTTGTTTCTATCCTGCAACACCTTATAACAAACAAAAAATACTGGTTTTGTTTTCATTCAAATTATTCAGCACTGAACTTTTCCCACTGCCTCAACTCAGAAATTCTATCTTGGTTTCTTGTAATTAAAAAGTAGTTGGCAAATGAAAGTAAGGTGTCATTTTTTTCCCCCAGAAGTTTGTACAATATGCAGACATTAGTTTAAAAATTAAAAAAAAATATCTCAGAAGAAAGGACTGGAACTTTTTTTACTTCCAGAATTTTTTTCTGTAAATATCTTAAAAATGCACTGCTAGCAAAGTATATAAACCAAAGTGTTCATCTGGGAAACTTATATTCAAAATAGAAATCCTTTGTCTTATTTACTGCATTTTCCAATTTCCAAATGAATATGATACAGCAAAAGTGGATTAAAAAAAGTAGCTCATCAAGTAGTGACAAGCAGGGATGGTGCTGATTTATACCCCAGATTCTTTCTCCCAACCTTTTGCCTGTGATTAATACCCTGTTAAGGTTAGGTCGATTTCTTTTCTTCCATCCTGTCTGTATCAAGCTTACCACAGCTTACACACTGTAATAAGATAAAACCAGCTTAGGTAAGTAAAGCCATAATCTGACAAAAAGCTGGGCCTGGAGGCCTTTTCCTTAGATTTGGGTCATGATCACGGTCCCACTTACTACTGGCCCATCAAGGAAAAACTAATGATTGTAAAATTGCCATGGTGGCCTCAGGCCATAGGATCTCAGCTAATTTTGAACTCTGCTGATAGATTCCTGGGTTTTGTGTCTGCAGATCAGCAGTTAGCTTTCTGTTAAAGGCAAACTTCACACTAAAGCCACTGATAGAGTAGTATTATATAATTATCCTTGTCATCCAACATGTAAAGCTTGGGTGATAACGAAGCAAAAAGTTCAAAAGGAAACACTTGCACTAAGAAAGGATAAAACGAGCTTTTCCATTATTCCTGCACCAATTGCTATGTTGACTAGTTATGAAGAAATGAACTTTCCTTGTGGAGTCTTTTAGACGTACTCTCTACCTTTGGCCCTAAAGATGGAGGGACTTACAGCAGAACAAAGTGTTACCCTGGATCTTGTTGCTCTGCTTTGTGAGAAGAAAAAAGTGAGATCAATGTTAGTACTTTCACAAAGTCAAAAACCAATATTGCTATCGTTTGAAAACAGGATAAGATTCAGAGCCCACTGAAGTCAACATACAGGCATTTATTTAATGGGGCTTGGGACCATATATTATGGTGACATAACAAATCCTGTTTTCTACAAGTTAGCTATTGCAAGGAATTGAAGATGTTGTAACTGCAAATTTAACTTTTACTTTACCTCAGCTAGGCATGTGACCTCCCTAGCTCATGTTTCCCTCATTATTATAAAATTCTGTGGCCTTGTTCAAAAGGTCCACATTAGTACATGTTTTCACATGCAGAAATGCTCTTCCAGGCTAGTCTTCATTGCTCAGTGCCATGCTATGCAAAAAGACTCAGCTAATTTGAAATGAGTTAACTGGGTTAACCTCTGTGACCACAGTACCACTATGGCTAAATTACAAGCAGTAGCATAGACTTGCTGCAAGAGCATCACACATCTGTAATAGCTGTCATCTCCTTCTGTAGGTCTTGGAAGGAAATTTGGTGTCTCAGACACCACATTAATATAACTGTGGGTAAACTGATGATCTATTTTCTTGAGTAACATGTTTCATTGTCTTTCCTCCCCTAATTACTCCTTCTCTTCCTTTTTTTCCCCCCCTTTCTCTGTGTTACGGTAATATTTTGACATCACAGTGAAGATCCAGGGACCCAAAAAGCTGTATAAACAGACAAGAAAGAATTAAACAGGTCTATCCCCAAAGGACAGAACAGAGGAAAAGTGCCCTCAGATAAAACTCCTGTCTTCCTTGCATTGTGACTTACTTCCTAACCTGTAGAGAAAGCACACAATGCGTTCTGGTTCAGGACCTGGGTTCATCTCTCTTGATGGCTATTTGCAAAATCCATTGATCAGTAAAGTCCTCCTACTGAACTTAGGCATTTGGCAAGGAATGAGTTATGGATTCTCTAGCATGGTTGATTAACACCTTAACCAAAGCTTCCAGATAATGAAACATAAAAGCAGTATTTTTCAATTATATGTCAAGGTGGTTTCTAATGGAGCTTTCTGAAACACTAAAGCAGAAATACAAAGGTGTTAAGTATGCATCGTAAGGCTTTTCTTTCTTATTTGCTTCTTTAAGAATTTTTGGTACAGTACTCCCAGGTATTGTTTTATTACTAAAAAATATGACAGATTTTACCTGAAGAAAGAAAACAGAAAAAAAGATAAGCAAAGTGGGAAGGGAAGGACAAAGAGAAATCCCCAACCCCCTAAAATTTAAATATCAAATTAATGAAAACACCTTTAATTTTTTTCATTTTACATTCCTTTCATTTCTTTATTGAAAGTGAGGAAAAAATAAATAGAAAATCTTCCTTTAAAAAAAATAATAAAAAATTAAGGCCATTTTAATTTTTAAAAGCTTCTAACAAAACATTTAGAACACCTGTGTTTGCACACTGAATTCTAACCAGATGTATTTTATTCTGATCATCATTCCAATTTTTGATGTAAAAGTGCGTTTTTGCTTGAGAATGAATAGTGAGTTATATAACTTCCTTGTTTAGAAAACTACTTTTTAAAATGTTTGGGAAAACTACGTATTCCTAAAGTTCCTAGTACCTTTTCCTGTTCCACTGAGATAGTATCAGGTTCTTTAAAATGATTTTGGACCTGCATCCAACACATCACAGTTTCTTCATTTGCTTACACTGTAACAGAGTTTCCAAAGTTTTATATTATTTTTGCAGAGGATTTTTGTCAATTTACAAGAGAGATGCTGCACAAATTCCTACCACTGCCTTCTGACTAATGTGGGTAGGGCATGCACTGCAACTAATAAAAAGTGGTATGGGACACACTGTGGTGAGATTGTATTGACAGTTAAATGTCCTACAGTGTTTATCTAAAGTGAAACCCTGAAACTAAAGTGAAACCCTGAACTGTTTGGTGCTGCCCACCCTTCCCTCTGCCTACACCCATCCTGGTGCTAACGTTGTGCTCCCTGTACTGATGAGTCCAGGTGAGACAAACAGTTTCATATCTCTGCCAGTACAAATGCAACAGCAGTTCTTTTAATCTGGTCACATGCACAGCTAACATTATTTGAATAAATGTTGTCTCCTTTTAAGAGAATTTAACCATTTTCTGGAAGTTCCACAAATATCTCATGAACACCATGTCAGACATTGCCTTGTTTGATTTATCGGTCTTTTATGCATTAACTTTGATCCTATTTTGAAAACCAGTTTTTACATCAATGCATCTTCACAGCCAGCAAATGATATATTAGATAAAACACAATGTTACTAGTATATTAGGTTTGGAAGAATGACATCATTTACCAGTGGGCTTCTTGTTATTCCTTATGATAGGCTCTACACAAAAATGCGTTTTTTTTCCGAAAGACACCAGAATTTCTGAAATATTTTAATGAATTTCACATTCTGGAACTTTTTTCTTAATTAAGGCTGCTCACACTGAACTCTATGTGCATTGGGAGTGGGACCATGTGAGCCATTCAAAGAGAGAAAGAAGCAGAGAGGCAGTTTAAGTATTGTAAATTTGATCTTAAAAATTAGCATTTTGCATTTAATTATTTCACTTAGCTATGTACCTTCAATTTGTGCACATACTCACAAGCAAAGTGTACATATTAAAGAGAGATAGATGTGGAAGGAGAAATATATATGGTATAAATATTGTATATCTTTGTTTAGGAGCTACCATCATTTAGTAGCTGCACCTTAACCATGCACCTTTACTATGCGAGCCGCAGGGGAAAGTAATTAAATTTAATAGCTGCTGCCCTCATTTTGAAGTCACCCTCAATATAAAGCTGCACAGGGAAGTAATTAAATTTAATAGAAGTTGTGGATTCTAACAAAGATATACAGTATAAAGTCCATATAGTTCTTGGAAAAAGTTAATTTCCACCAGTAGCAGGCCTGTCACTTGCAATATTCATGGTTTTGTACTTGTTTGAATCAAATCTCCATCTACAAAGGAACTTTCTCTGTATCTGAAATGATGGAGTGATGAAGGATCTGCACATGTACTTGAATATCACCATAACAAGAATAACAACAACAATAATAAAAGAATGAAGAACAAAATAAGATTAGAAAAGAAGCCCCCCAAAAGTCACACGTTAATATTCCACTCTCATTTTCATCAATCACTGAAGCAATACCCCCTAGATCAGTGCATTAACTTGTTTATCTTTTACAACGAGGAAAAACTTCATAGCTTCATCATTCATTCCAGAGTGAGGGGAGAAAAAACAAAAGGCAGCCACCGAAATTTGCATGGTGCTCAATTATACATTAGTGAACATCACTTGGCAATCTGTTCATATCAATTTAATTGGATTTTAATACTGCCTCTGATCTTGTTTTCTAATTAACAGCAGTGCCTGGCAATAAAGCAGAGCCATGCACCCAGCAACACCTTTGATCTCAACCATATGGAGCTCCTCCATGCTCTTGAAAAAATTTTTTTTTCCCTTGCCTCCTATTCAGGCCGAGAGATACTGAGGCCCCCAGATGGCCAAATACCACTCATAACTGCGACTTCATTGATTATTTTCTTTCCTGATTGATTCTGATTGAAAATAAATAAAACATGCATTTGGAACTGGATACAAATTGGTGTCACAAGCTTTTGGTTATGTTGATGGTTTTCTCTTCTCCTTTCGATGACAAGTACTTAAGGAAACATTAATTGACTCAGTGGTCTGTACTTAGGAGCATAACTTCATCTCAAGGACCTTTTGTCTTGTGTGTAGTTCCTGTCCTACCACAGCCACATTTTTAACTGGGATTGAGTGAAGCTAACTGTTCATGCTTTATCTTTCTGATGTTATCATCATAGACAAACTATTTACGTATGATTTGAGCTCAGCAGTTTGATATATATCTACTTCTTTATTATTTGCTCTTGACAATTGTGTGGTTCTTTTTTATTTTTTTCTTTCTTTTTTTTTTCAGAACCTCTAGGTTAAAAGCATGCAGAACAGAGCTCTGATCTTTATTTCCTGCACAGCTCTGGCTTCAAGTACAGTATGCTCAAACAGAGCAAATGTTGGCATGTCACATTTCACATGTTCTACAGCCAGAGCCTGTGATAGTTCTCTGACAAACAAGGAACTGACTTAGTAGATTTCTTCTTTGGGTTCAAAAAGAGAAATAAAAACTTCTACAGAATGTAAGTTTGTGAAGTGGACTTTTATACTAACATTTTAAAATGCTATAAAGTGTCTACATTATGTATATAAAATTTGGTTTTGCAAGGGGGTGAGCAACAAATTTTATATACATAAAAATATACAAATTTTATCATTATACAATACTTAAGTTACAAAAAGTTAAAAAACATTGCTGTCTTTTTGTAACTTAAGTATTGTATAATGATAGCACCAAGAACAACTGATATTTAGCTTTTGGATAAATAAAGAGAAGTCACGTTTCTCTTCCTTTGCCTTTCAATTTTAGTTCTGAACTTTCCATCTTACCTTGTGCTTTGATTTGGATACAAACCATAAGGATGGTCAGGTCACTCTTCTCTTGAAGAAAAGACTTCCAGTGAACATCCTGATGTTCTGCTGCCAAAGCAGGTGCTGCTGATTTGCAGGTGACACCTTTCTCTTTGTGTTAACACTAACCCAACATAGTGTTAAAGACACTGGCTCCAGGGCAGTTGTTTCTCATCTGAGATGAAAAACAACACCCTGACCACTTGTGTTCATTACAGAA
The DNA here is from genome assembly GCF_020740795.1 of Apus apus. Taxonomy (NCBI): domain Eukaryota; kingdom Metazoa; phylum Chordata; class Aves; order Apodiformes; family Apodidae; genus Apus; species Apus apus. The sequence goes on along the minus strand of NC_067286.1, from coordinate 52,744,370 downwards.
CTAGCAGTCCTATTCTGCTCTGCTTGTAAACCATGTGCTATTTACACAGTGCATATATGGTGCCATCTTCTTTGGTTTCAGCTAGATGCTTTTCTTTCCTCAGCTCTGAGCTCTCATGCAATATTGTTTGTGTGGCAATAAACCACTGGTACACATTGACACATATCGGTGATGCTGCTGTAAGTGATGCCTCTACCTTCCTTGCTTTGAGATCCTGAGTTGAAAATCCTCAGATGCAGAAAGCATATTAATTCCCTTGATTTTGTCAAAGTAGTTCATCCTTTCTGTCTCAATTTCAAAACACATCTGATTAAATATATATTTAAAATTTAACCTTTTGATTAAATAATCTTGATCAGAATGTGTACTGCTTCCACTTCTGTGGAGATATACTGATATGTACTAGCCCAAAGCCAGAGCCAAAAAAACAGTAAATAGGCTGATAGCTGGGATACAGGCAATGAATCCTCGAAGACACCCGGTTCCCTTCTCTGCAAATCCAGAGCCCAGTTCCTGCTGGTTTTGCATTACATTTCATGTGTGCTATTTCACATATTTACTCCATTTCAATTAGCTTCTGCAAGTGAGAACTTCAGAGGGGAGAAACAAGCCTGACTGCTCTGAAAATACCCTTCCTTCAACATAAGAATAAAGTGTAATTTCGAGCCCATGCTCCAGGGAGATGTTGGAAAGCTCAGCCTGATTGTGGTGAGTAGATCTTCAGGCAGTTAAGAGGACTCTGCAGGTCAGAGCGTCTGCCCTACTGGACTGATGTAGAAACAAGGGTTATACACTTGTACCAAATATGACTTTAATCTGGCTTTACCTTTTTCTTCATTTGCCTTCCAGAATTTCAAGCTATACTCTTGCATTTTATCACATAGGGTGAAAATAAAGCACTGAAGGAAATAAATTGACTCAGAAGAAGATAGGTTGAATATTTATTCTGCTTTTAATTTGCTAATAGATTAACACAGTACTAGCTTCTGTGGAGTGCAGTGACATAAACTGAGGGAGCATAGCTGATAAATGTGAGTGAGGGTTTCCTGTTGTGCCCTGCAACTAAACTGCTGCTGGTTGGATGTGTTGCACCAAGATTACTGCTGTGGTCTTTTAGAGCACTGAGACTCATAGACATTGTCAACATCAGTATGCTGAGACACCGTTTTGATCTTTGCTGCTGATTTCCTTGCTCTGATAACATGCTAGCTGCTGTCTTGTTTGTTTCCTGAACTGCTTGCTCCCACTTTGGAAGAAAGTTTGGTGTGTTTTTTGTTTGTTTTTTAAATCTTTAAGTTGTATAGTTGACTCTTATTTTCTGGACTAACCACTCTACCACCTGCATTTTCCCTCCAGGAGTTAGAAACGGGTTCCGATGCTTCACACCACATACTTTATTTAAAATACAGGCTGCTTTACCAGGCCTTTAAAATGTTGAGAGTCTGGGCCTTGTTTGCAGAAAACAGTTCAAGGCATTGATGCTTAATCTCACACCCCTACTATAAAGGTCTTTAAAAATGAGGTGGGTATAGATTTTTGATCATGCTTGATAATGTGTGGCTAAGAGTTTGAAATGTGTGGATCGTGGTATAATAGTTCTTATCTCCAGTCTGAAGTGTTGCTCTGACCATGTTCTCAAATCCTACAGTACAAGAGAGGCTGCTCAGTGAGAACAGATGAACAGAAATGTCATGCAGAGATGTCTTATTCCTTCTTTTATTTTCTTAAAGAAAAATAGAAGCAGGGATGTGCATGCAAATTATTCCACTTAAAGATGAGCTGTGGGAAATGTGGATTTCTAGACATAAGAGTAGTGGAGCTAGAGATGGTGGGGGCTGTAGATGCTCAGCAGTGCACCCTGATGCTGGGTTTGTGAGCAGGATGATCACATCAGGTGGATTCCAGCTATCCAGATATGGGCAAGAGATCATCCAGACCAGCAATGCGATTTCTCCTCATGCATAGGATATAATCAGGAGGTGAGTGCAAGTAGGATACTTGTTAGTTTCACATTAATGACTTTTCAAGGACACCATCTCCAGATTTTTGGTGTGACTGTTCCACTACAACTAATTTTTCAGGTTTCCAAAGCTGACTTTTCTTAAGTGCATGTGCTTTCCAAACTACACTAGTTTGGAAATGCTGCTTATTGCTAACTGTACAGAATAAGTGATTTCGTTTCTCCATGTCTCTGTGTCTGTGTTCTCATGAGTATTAGATACATTTTTAATATGATCATTAGAAAATTAATTTAAGAAATTTTTTTGTTATAAAACAGTACTTGTTGGGATTATCACAGTGGCATTGGACAACAGGAGAAGGTTAGTCAGCTACTCTATTGACTTAAACTTTTAGTGGTGTTACTGCTTGTTCTATGTGATATTATAAACTTGTCTCCATTTAACACATGCCTTATCATACAGGATGGGAAGTGTGTGCTGCATAGCTGAGTCTTCCAGCATTACAAACAATCTAATTTCAGTCTTTTCCCATTCTCAAAATATACACATACTAATAATTTGTATTTGGGCCAAAATGGTGAATTTGCACAGCAACCACTGCTGGCCACTAATATTTTATGTGTTTCTTCTAGGTTCTTTTAATTTTTAAATAGTGTTTCCTGCATTTAATCAGAACAATTGATTATTAAAGTATATAGTGTTTTGTGATGTTTCATTATACTATATGCATTTTATTTTGTCTGTGGGCAAATGTAATGATGCACTTACTATTATTTAACACATACATTTAATTTACTCTATTGTTCAGGGGGAAAAATACTGAATCATGGGTGTTTGCTTCCCCAAAGTCTCTTTCCCTTCTTGAATTTAAGCATTTAAAGGCTTCCCCAGCAGTGAAACTTAAACATACATGCAGATGATGATATGGTATCCTGTGAATGTATCATTGTGAAATGGGCTACATTCTCCTTCAATAACCTGTCATCACAGTAATGCCAGTCATGAAGAACTGCAGCTCTGGCAGTTACCATTTAGCATGTGGGTTACTCTCTGTATTTATGCCTTATTTTACTGATCTAGGCTCATGAGTAATACTAAATATTCAAAGTGCCCCTCTTGTCCTCTTCTTAATCAGGGAAGACTCTTGCTGTATCTAGAAACTTGAAAAAAACCCAACATCTTCAGAAGTGTACTGCTTTATCTCCTCACCTTTAAACTTACTAAATAAGGTGACCCTGGCAACTACGTAAAAGAATGAATTGTTAAATGTTGTTGATTCCGGTATCTTATGAAGGGTGTCTCCATGGTGAGTTACAGGTCTATCTGATAAAAAGGGATACATAGTTAAGCTATCTCTAACAATGACAGACATACCAAATTAGTGCAATGGCTTTTAGATTCTATCCTCAGCTTCCCACAGCCCTGAAATAGAATTGCCTTCAGTCTGCTTGTCTTGTCTTAGACTTTGAGGTTAGCACTTTAGATCTACCATCCGTGGTGAAGAACTCCTCTCCCGCCTTCCTGCTGTTGTCCTCAGTTTGTGATCAACAGGTTTTCTGGGCTTGACAGGCTCCCATGTGCCTTTGCAATTGTCCCTCCTCCCCCCTTTGTTATTTAAACTTACATGCCTTAATCAGAATAACATCTTCACAAGCCAGTAAATGTATCTTTGGTGAAGCTGTGGTGAGTTTTCTCTTTCCTCCAGCCACAGTATGCTGCCTTTGTATTTTGGGGAGGTTTTTGTTTTCACTTCTTTGTGAAGGAGACTACAACATGGGCAAGATTCAGAGTCTAAAAGAAACTTTCACTCCAAGATTTAAATGGGATTCTTTGGCTAGTACTTTGTTCCTAGTGGAAAAGAATACCTCTGAGTAGGTCTGGGTTGGCATGGGCAGCTTCTGCGGAGATGGCTGAGAAGTCTCCTTGTATGGCAAACAGAGAATGAACCACTCCCACCTGGCAGTGTCATCTTCTTTCCAGGGCATGATGCTACTAGCAAGGCATTGTAATACAGGTGTGCAGGATGACACACATGCCCTGGAGACAGGATTCATGTTCTTCTTACACTAGAAGTAAGTTTTTTGGATTTGTTTCACGTTGTTTTCTGATTTATTTCATTTCTTCTGTTTAGCAATGGTGCCCTTTGCCAATGGGGAAGAATCATCATTCTGCAACATTTCCTCCTTTCAGTCAGATAATATACAGCTGAGTACACAGGGCTTCTCTGAACTGGTGTGCTTCGTTATCTTGTTCTTCTTTTAGTCTCCTTTCATCCCTGAAGGAAAAAAAGGACTCCATCTGTGTCAGAAAGCCCCTTAGACTTTCAGGTGTTTCCTTGGAATTATTTTCCAGCTTAATGCAGTTAATTCCTAGGAACTCTCTTGGCTATCCATCATGCTCTTTTTCCCACAACTAGATGTGCCCTTCTGCAGGTGGAAGTGTTTGCCTTATTATCTTGGGTTGACTTTCTTAAAAAGATAACCAGTTCCTGCACTGTCAGCTGTTGGGTATGAAAGAGGACTAACCCCTCTCTGCTCAGAGAAGGGACATCTTGACTCAGTTTGTCCTGTTACTTCCTTGCTGGTACCTTTTTTCATACTGAGAGACCAACCCAACCATGACCCATTAGGCCGACCAGGAAAAAACACCTTTTGTTGCTGTCATACCAATATGAGTCCAGAAAGGGAGAACATAAAATGTATCTACTAAAAATGCAATATATATTCCATTTATCAAGTGTCTGTTACAATGCTTCCTTACTTAACTATCAAGCCTGACAGCAGTTCTTCATGTTCTCAGCATAACCTGCTATGAAGTGACATTGCAAGTTGATGAATAAGACTTGGGTGCAGTGAATTGGAAGCTACTCTGCCTGTATAATTTGTCTGTTTCCTCTGTTTTATGAAGAATAAAGGTAGTATGAGCATCTCTTAATTTAAATTATGATTAGATAATATTTATCTTGCTTTGCTGTTCAGTGAAAGCTGGGTCAAAATCTTGTTTTACGGTTCAGATATGTGTTGTTGAAAGGTGGGATACAAAAAAATAATAATAAAAGCATGTGTTAAAATTATTTGTCTATAGGCAGCAGAAGTTGTGTTGTGTTTTTGTTTTTTTTTTTTTTTTAAATTAGGTTACACTTATAACTGTGGCTGTGGTTATGGTATAATTAGAATGTAATTATATTGTCTTTATAATTCTGGTTACTTGTAATTAACATTAATGCATATGAGGAAGTAAACTACATATCTGAATTGCTTATTAGTACTCTGTTAGAACTGGAGCCTATAAACATACATGGAAGTTTACTCACCAAATATTTTCATTGGCTGTCACTGAATGACTCGTGACTGAAGCTATGAATGGATGTTTATAGGCAGCAGCCCTTAGATTCTACCTAAAATTAACATGAAGTTAACTGCAGTAACCACTTTGGATTTACCTGCTGCAATTACCCTGAAGTTACACTTTGATTTTATTATTATTATTATTATTATTTTTAATGTGGTAGGCATGTAAAGAGTTGGTTCTGCTACATAGTTAGTACTCCAGGTATACAGAAAATAATAACCACAATGCAAGTGCAGTGGAATCCCAACCAGTTCAAACTATACCATAGAGTGGAGCAGACATTTATTTAGATGTACTTGTTTGTCACTGAAATTTGGCTGAGGACTTCATAGTTTCAGAAGCTAGCTGGTTTTAAAATAGCTCCTAGCAATAGCAGGAGCTGGAAGTTCTCCATGCATGTGAAGATGCAACATTTTCAACCTTTCTATAGGTAGTAGGAGCCCCTTTCTAACCTGACATTCCCAAAGGAAATGTAAACAGATGAGAATATTTGCAATAAGATTATTTACACAGATAGCAGGAGTCTTTAAAGAGCTCAGGAGGGAAAAGAAACACTATTCTTTAAAAACAAGGCTGCTTCTTTCCTTCTCTTAAAAATCTTCTTTCTTCCTGTATAGAGAAGAAGAGGGCTTAATCTTGCATGACACATAGAGAAGGAGGACGTTTGTGTGTAATGATGTATCTATCATCTGAGTTAAAAAAAATCATGTCCAAATGCCATCCATTTCCAGCCTTTCTGCTCATCCCCAATATATATGATAACCTTATAATGAATGAATATAATAAAATAGGTTTGTCTAGATTAGATGCATGATAGACTGCAGTGCTTCTGAAAGTCCATTGTGGCAATGACCATTAAACTAAGGAGAATTTACATGACCAACTATTATAATCGATCCAGTCAGTATTTTAGATAGTCCCTAAATACATATCAATGTGAAAAATGGAAATGACTGTACTGTACAGGCCAAGAAGTTGTGCTTCAAGAGGATCATAAATACTTATTGACACATAGGCTGCTCAAAATGAGCCTTGATTTAATGAAGTAGAAAAAGGATTTTGGAGCCTCTTAAAAAATATTGTATTCTGCTAATTACAGATCCCACTAGGTTACTTAAAGTTATTCCACAGGCAGACAAGGCTTCCTAATGAGTAAAATCCTGTCATGCATACAGTCAGTACTGTGGCTATGTATGGGCAATGGTCTGGCAGAAGTGAAGCTAAAGAAAGCCTTCACAGTAATTTTCTTCCCTGCAGTATGAGGATTTATTATCTGTGGGTTTTTTGGGGTCTCTGTTCCCCCTATGGAAAGGTATTAAGAATGGAGGGCATCAGTAACACAGATGCACCACATGAAAATTTCTCATGTAAATAAGAGATATTGTCACCCGAGGAGGCTCCTAAGTTTTGCCTCCTGGTGACCTCAGGAGAAGTCACTTTTAATTCAAGTGTTGGGAAGCAAGGGGGGAGAGGGGGGAGGTGGAGTGGTACACGGAGCATCACCAACCTATTTTTATCAGCTCTCTCTGGGGGGCTAAACAGAGGAATGGAGCTTTTGGCACCACGTGTACACACTAAATCAGGTTGTAGTAGATGTCATGAGCCCTCTGCTTTGTTAATGTTATTTTTATCTCTAAGCATTTATCACAAAGATCTTGTGTTGCCAGAAGTTACTGTTTACTGATATTGATTACAATTAGTGTTATCTGTTATCATTGAAATAGAAAATTTCACTGGCTATGGTGGGAACTTCTTGGGTTCAAAGGAAAGTATTCAGTCACTTCAATCTAGGTACATGTAAGCATTTCAGATGCCTTTGGTATCTAAGACATCTTCATGGGACTAGCAGGATCTTCAAGAGACCTTTTACTTCTGGATTGGCAGCTGGAAGACAGCATGGACACTCTGGGCCATCTTAGCGGCTATTTATGCACCAGTCTTTGGCAACTGAAGCTCATCTTGCATTGCAGGTACTCCTACTGCTGTGCATGGCCCTGAGGTGGTGGCAGAAATCTTCAGTGGCTCCCAAAATATTGTTACAGTGAAGGAACAGTTGACTACCTTTCCTTTCTAGCAGTCAGTGCTATTCATTCCTTTGCACTGAAGGAGCCAAGGAGCTTCACATAATAAAAAGTAGTAAGCTGCTCTCTGGCTCTCACAAACATTTATCTCTGCATGGGAAGGAGAAGGTTGCAGTCAGAGGCTACATCGCGGTGTGAGCCTGAAGGAAGGGTGAAATGTGAAGTTCTCATTCTCTGTTGTGCCATCATAATTTTTACAACTACAAAGGAAATTTCTACTGGAAGGGGGATGAGTCCCAATGAGTATAGTAGCATTCTGTCTCTGCTATTCACAGGTGCAGAGCAAGACTGAAACTGTCCCAAAGTCGGAATTTTTTACTTCCTTCAGTTGTCACAGTTTTAATTTCTTAATCAGATTCTGTTTGCTGAAAGGAGCTCTTAGGTTTAAATGTACATTTAAAATTTAAAAATTTCTGTTTTTTAAAACCAGAAGACAAAGTATTTGTACATAGTATTTTTTGTTTGTGCAAGTTCCCCACCCTAACCAAATAGACAGGATACTTCAACTTCCTTTTGTAAAAGTAACAGGCTTTAGCATTCAGTTCTTCCTACGAAGAGTTAATTGAAGCAAATAAAGTTCTTAAATTGTTAATAATCCTCCCAATTTGATCTTGTTCTTTTCCCCCCTCAAGCAGTAAGAGGATAAGTGCGAGTGATAGCCAGATTTATAAATTATTTCTTGCAAACTGAATGCTTTAAAAGGGAATATAAAAATCTGTTCTGTGTCAGCCGATCCATGGAGGCATTAGCAAGCGTGGCTGATTCTCAGTCCCCTGAAAGCAGGAGTGATAATTTGTAAATCTAGGAACTGTACGTGGAGAATGGTAATTTGTCATTAGTAAGATTAACATGATCAAGGGAATATAATAGATTATTTACATATAAAATACAGGAAATCATTGATGCAGCAGTGATGAATAAATACATTTTGATAAAATTAAGTCAATATTTTTGGGAATCAATACCAGAGATTTTAGCTGTCATATAACACTGCAGCTTATGTTTTATGTTGAATAAAAATGTATTGCCTATTTGAGTATGGTTGTATAGACAGATTTTTTGGCCTAGGCTTCTTTGTTTAATCTACCTGCAGAGCAATCCTTTTGAAACACTGTACATTTAGCCACAAATTACTTTTCTTGGTTCCTTTAGAATGAAATACTACTTACGATGTAGGCTATTTGAGCATTCACATACTATTTAAAGGGACATGACATTTTTATTATTGCAGTTCCATATTCTAGGGGGTTTTGTGTTGTTTTGTTTTTGTTGTTCAAATAGATCTGCCTTCTTTCAGATAGAAACTACCACAAATAACTGAATACATTTTGATCATGTTTTCAATGCTGACCGAATTACAGTTGCTGACATGGTTCATTTACTTACACAAACTGTTCTTGTGCTCACACTGTTGCTGAAAAATTCAACATTATCAGGTGAAAAAAAAGATAGGAAGCCATTACTGTGACCACTAAGCAATGCAGAATGAAATATCAATTGGCAAGTTGTTAACTCTGATTTTCAAATACTCCATTTGCAATGACTTGTAACTACCTACAATAAGTGGTTATAATTTTGTTTTTTAAAAAATTTCTGAAAGCTTCAGTAAACTATGTTATCATAGTGTTTAAAGAATTTTAAGCAAATGACTTGAGGAATATTGCTCAAAGCAAGTGATATGTGAGGCAGTAAGTGACTTTTGTGGGTGACTGAGCACTGAAGTAAAAGCTATGAGGTTTGCTAATGTAGACACTGTTTATTTGCAGGAAGATTCCTTTGCTATAGATGCTTTCGACAGAACCAGTTCTTGATCTTGCTGATGTGAATATGTGCAATGCTATGCGAGTGTAGACCTAGGGAGTTCATTGGGATTGCTCATGTGCATAAAATTACTTACTTGCCTGCATGTCCAAGGCTCAAGGCATTGGAGATGTTTAATCATTAGAAGGTGAAATAGAGGCATTTTTGTTATACTTTGTTATACTGTGAAAAATCACAAGTCAGTCTTTGTTACAGGATTGCTCTTCTCACAGAACAGGATATTCAAGAGAATAAAACAAACTGGAAGACAACATTGTTTTGTAGAAATATAAGCTTTGAACATTCTCTGCCGTAGGTTGATCAGACTTCCATTGACATCATGAGGGGGCTGTGTTTAGGTGAATAATTTTTTTGGCAAGGGCAAAGAGATGAATAAATGCTCAAGGGAGATCTAGGCTAAAAGAGGAGGAGGCCGGAAATCCAGGACTCATGTATGTAAGGTTACTATGACTTTATATACAACCAGAGTATTTCACTCAGTTGCACGTTTTTTGCTTGTAATCAGAACAATTGACTCACAAATGCATTACCCCGCAATAAGCACCAATTTGTTGGCCACAGAGGGTTCAAAATTACTCCTTTTTGGACTAATATGTAGAAATAAATCAAAAGGAATGGAAGCATGCACAGGAAGACATAAATAATAGGGAGTGTCTGAACAGCCACCCCATAGAACATAGCTTAGGAGAGCAAGTATGAAAGAAAAAGAGGTAATTTTCTATTACCAGCTTTCAGTAGTGGAGGCTTGACCATATGGAGAGTTATCCTATCTACTCCAAAATGATCCTTAAGGTCTTCAGTGACCAGATTGACGAGTAACTCCATAGAAACTGCAGATACTTATTGAGCTTCGGATTTGTGATTTAAAAGAATTGTGGGTTACAAAGACTGCATATTTGCGTAATAACAAAAAATTAATTAATTCATGCTCTTCTTGTTTTGTCCCCATCTTGAAATAATTTTCAGAGAAAACTAAGGTTTTGTGAAAGATGTATGAGGTCTGTACTTGTTGCTCCTAAACTGAGGCATTTAGCCAGGGATAGAATTTAGGAAGACTGTTACCCCAAATTGACCATATAATCAACAAAGAAAATGAGATCTCTTCACTAATTGTACGAAGCAGCATAGGGCAACCGTTTGCACAAATTACATATCTAGTAGAGGGGCCTAATATTACTTGGATGAAATCTGGGCTTTAAGTGCCTTTGAAATAAACAAGCATGACTTTTACCCTGAAATGAACTTCCTGTAAAATTCCTAATGAAAAGTATTGCAATCTAACTTACAGAGATAAGGATCTGTGGTAGCCCTTCAAATTAAGTGTCTGAAATGAATAATTACTTTCCCAAACTAAAGAACTAAATTTAATAGGATATTTATTGTGTGTTAATTAAATATTATTAAAATAATATTTTGGGGAATGTTTAATAACTGTATAAGAATGATGTAGAGAAACACAAAAGATACACATCTTCTGCTTTCTTGTTAAACCACTAAATATTGGCAATAATTTAATATATCCTTCAGATCTTCACTTTATATTAATTGAGTTTGCACACTGGAGAAACAAAGGTGTTCAGATAGTGCAAAATTTACTTTAGCCTGGTCTCATTACTCAAAATTCTGTCATAATGGATGACAACTGGCCATGCCCTCTTAACTGGAGGAAAGATTTAACTATAAAAGTTACAAGTAAATTAAAAGAGAAAAATGCTAATTTCAAATACAACTTTTGGGCATTAAAACTTTAGACAAGAGAAGTCATGGCAGCAACTATCTAGCTCCATGGCTAGAACAAGAACATTAGCAAAAGTTTTCATGAATGACTTCACAAAACACAGTTTTAAAATATGCTACTTCTTATATATTAATAAAAATTGCCTATAAAACATTTCTAAATCAGATTGGAAGTAGTTTTGTAGTTCCTGGTTATAATATACACTGACTACTGTGATATTATTGGAGTGACTTGATCTAAACTTTTTGGAATTGTCAGTTTAGGAAGAATTTTGGGGGTTCAACTTTTACCTGAATAAGGAATGGAAAATTGTTTGAATACAAGAAAATTATTAGAGAGCTGTACTCCATTTCCTCCACCTCTATTAGCTGTGATGGCAAGAAAGAGCCTCTCAGCACCACAAAATCTTTCACGTTAGGAAATGACCTTTAAGATCATTGAGTCAAACCATTGAGTCAAATGTAACTCTACTGAGTCCAGTACTAAACCACATTCCTAAGTACCACATCTACATGTCTTTCAAACACTTTCAGGGATGGTGATTCAACCACATTCCTGGGCAGCTTATTCCAGTGTTTAATAACTCTTTCAGTGAAGAACATTCTTCTGATATCCAATCTAAACTGCCCTTGGCACAACTTGGGGCCATTTCCTCTTGTTCTGTTGCTTGTTACTAGGAAGCAGAGACCAACCCCCACCTCGCTACAACCTCCTTTCAGGTAATTGTAGAGAGCAATAAAGTCTCCCTACAGCCTCCTTTTCTCCAGACTAAACAACCTGAGTTCCCTCAGCTGCTCCTTGTAGGACCTGTTCTCCAGACCCTCACCAACTTTGTTGCCCATCTCTGGACTAGCTCCAGCACCTCAATGCCTTTCTTGTTGTGAGGGGCCAAAAACTGAACACAGTACTCAAGGTGCAGCCTCACCAATGCTGAGTACAGGGAGACAATCACTTCCCTAGTGCTGCTGGCCATGTTATTTCTGATACAAGCCATGATGCTGTTGGCCTTCTTGGCCACTTAGGCACACTGCTGGCTTATATTCAGCTGGCTGTCAATCAATATCCCCAGGTCATTTTCCTCTGGGCAGCTTTCCAGCCATTCTTCCCCAAACCTGTAGCATTGCATGAGTTTGTTGTGACCCAAGTGTGGGACTTGCCACTTTGCCTTGTTGAACCCCAAAGAATTGGCCTCAGCCCACTTATCCAGCCTATCCCTCTCTAGAGTCTTCCTACACTCCCTCCCGACTTAGTGTCATCTGCAAACTTACTGAGGCTGCACTCAATCCCTTCATCCAGATCACTGATCATAGAATCATAGAATCCTAGGGGTTGGAAGGGACCTCGAAAGATCATCTAGTCCAACCCCCCTGCCAGAGCAGGGTCACCTAGAGTACATCACACAGGAAGGCGTCCAGGTGGGTTTTGAATGTCTCCAGTGAAGAAGACTCCACAACCTCTCTGGGCAGCCTGTTCCAGTGCTCTGTCACTCTCACAGTAAAAAAAAATTTTCTGATATTCACCTTAAACCTCCTATGCTCCAATTTGTATCCATTACTCCTTGTCCTGTCACTGGTCATCACTGAGAAAAGTTTAACTCCATCTTCTTGACACTCACCCTTTACGTATTTGTAAACATTGATGAGGTCACCCCTCAGTCTCCTTTTCTCCAAACTAAAGAGACCCAGCTCTCTCAGCCTTTCCTCATAAGGGAGATGTTCCACTCCCTTAATCATCTTTGTGGCTCTGTGCTGGACTCTTTCAAGCACTTCCCTGTCCTTCCTGAACTGAGGGGCCCAGAACTGGACACAATACTCCAGATGCGGCCTCACCAATGCAGAATAGAGGGGGAGGAGAACCTCTCTTGACCTACTAACCACACCCTTTCTAATGCACCCCAGGATGCCATTGGCCTTCTTGGCCACAAGGGCACACTGCTGGCTCATGGTCATCCTCCTGTCAACCAGGACCCCCAGGTCCCTTTCACCTACACTGCTCTCCAGCAGGTCAGCCCCCAACCTGTACTGGTACATGGCGTTTTTCTTCCCCAAATGCAAAACTCTACACTTGCCCTTGTTGAACTTCATCAGGTTTTTCCCCGCCCAAGTCTCCAGCCTGTCTAGGTCTCTCTGAATGGCAGCACAGCCTTCTGGTGTGTCAGCCACTCCTCCCAGCTTGGTGTCATCAGCAAACTTGCTGAGGGTACATTCTGTACCCTCATCCAGGTCGTTGATGAAGATGTTGAACAACACCGGTCCCAGTACCGACCCCTGAGGGACTCCACTAGTCACAGGCCTCCAACTAGATTTTGCCCCATTGACTACAACTCTCTGACTTCTTCCTTTCAACCAGTTCTTGATCCACCTCACTGCCTGATCATCAAACCCATATTTGATCAACTTATTTACAAGGATGCTGTGGGAGATGGTGTCAAATGCTTTACTGAAATCAAGATAGACCACATCTACCGCTCTACCATCATCTATCCACCTAGTAATTTCCTCATAGAAGGCTATAAGGTTAGTCAAACATGACTTACCCTTGGTAAAACCATGTTGACTGCTCTTGATGACCCCCAAGTCCTTGATATGCCTAGAGATAGTGCCAAGAACAAGTTGTTCCATCACCTTTCCAGGGATGGAGGTGAGGCTGACTGGTCTATAGTTACCCGGGTCCTCCTTCTTGCCCTTCTTGTAGACTGGAGTGACATTTGCTATCCTCCAGTCCTCAGGCACCTCTCCTGTTACCCATGACTTACCGAAGATGATGGAGAGTGGCCTAGCAATGACCTCCGCCAGCTCCCTCAGCACCCTTGGATGCATTTCATCCGGACCCATCTATTTATGGATGTCCAGATTACTCAACTGATCCCTAACCCAATCCTCATCTACCTGGGCAAACTCCTCCTTTATCTTGACTTCCTCTGGGGCTATATGAAACTGGGGCTCATGGGGAAAGCCTGCAGGAGTAAAGACAGAGGCAAAGAAGGCATTCAGCACCTCTGCCTTCTTTATATCCTCTGTCACCAGGGCACCCGCCTCATTCAGCAGTGGGCCTATATTGCCTCTGGTGTTAGTTTTGTCGGCTATGGATTTGAAAAAGCCCTTTCTATTGTCCTTAACCTGACTTGCAAGGTTAAGTTCCAAGGAGGCCTTAGCTTTCCTAGTTGCATCCCTACGTTCTCTGACAACATTCCTATATTCCTCCCAAGTGACCAGCCCCTCCTTCCATGATCTATAGATTTTCCTTTTCCACTTGAGTTTGCCCAGCAAACTGATAAAGATATTAAAAAGAACAGTGCCAAACACTGACTCCTGTGAAACACCACTTTTGACTGGCCACCAGCTGGTTTTAACTCTGTTTACCACAACTCTTTGAGGCCAGCTATTCAGCCAGCTTTTTAACCCAGCAAAGAGTACACTGGCCTAGGCCATATTTTTCCAGTTTCTTCAGAAGAATGCTGTGAGAAACAGTGTTGATGGCTTTACTGTGGTCCAGGTAAATGACATCTACAGCCTTTCCCTCATCTACCAGGAGGGTCACCTTGTCATAGAAGGAGATCTTGTTTGTCAAGCAGGACCTGCATTTCATGAACCCATACTGACCTGGTTGTCCTGCATGTGCTGCATAATGGCACTCAAGGTGATCTGCTCCATGACCTTCTCCACCACTGAAGTCAGACTGACAGGCCTGCAATTCCATGGATCCTTCTTTTCACCCTTCTTGTAAGTGGGGGTCACATTTGCCAATTACTATCTACTGGAACCTCCCTGGTTAGCCAACACTTCTGGTAAAATGTATGTCTAAGTGGTGCAGCATCTCATCACCAAGGAGCATACACTGTAAATATATTCTGTGCAAAGGTGCACTAGCTTACCTTATCTTTTAGAAAACTGAGCCTCAGGCACTAGTAAATCTTGTGGTGAGAACTGACTGTGATGCTCTGCATCCTTGGGAGAGGTAAATACTCTCTGCAGCGAGACATATCTACACCATGCGCTTTGCTGTGCTTCCAGGATTCCTGGCTTTCCCTGTAAGCATGGTGTTGAGGCCCCATAGACTAGTCTCACTTCACAGTTACTCAAACATGGACTTCTGCAAGTCCAAAGAACTCTGCAGGAAGTGAATTTGGCTCACAGGTGACCATATGAATTTCTTCTGTCTTCAGAGGAAGATGGAATTTTGCTTTCTGTTTTGTATTTAAACAGACTCAAAATCTCAAATCAGGACACTGTTGGACCTATTGAGTTCCACCTGGCTCATGTCAAATCCATGTAATACCCCAGGTTTTATATGGTTTAAGAAAAAACCCATAAATCGAATCAGAATAACTTGAAAGGCTGAACTTCAGTGAACTTAGGACAAACTTGAGCTGAGCTGCAAGCTTCTGTGAAACCTGAAACCAAGTGGATTTTGCCTGGCTTCTTTTGACATTCATGAAGTTTGAAAAGAACCATAGTGTTGCCAGTTTTTACCATTATTTTTTCATGAATCTTGCTCTAACTGGTGTTTTCTTTAAAGTCTCTATTCTTGAAATGAAGTGACCATAGGAGAATCTCATCTTTCATCAAAAAGAGAGCAGAAGTTTCCAGTCCTTGTGGTTGTGGTGAAAAGCTTGAACATGTGCCCAAGTGCACCAACAGTTCAAAACAAAAGGTGACCCTAGAGACTCCAGTGTGCACTGTTACTATAAACTCATAGAGTCTTAGCTAAAAGTTTTTGAGCATGAATTCTAGCCCACCATCTGTAATTCTGCATTGTAGCCGGAGGACATTAAGGGATTTTTTTGCCCCCTCTTATTGTTATAGTGCTTCAGAAGACAACTTCAAAGCAAAAAACTAGATCTGGGTATCAGCAAGCCTGGCTTTAGATCTGAAAGCTGTGGCAGTGTCTCTGTGGTGTACCTGGGTTTTGTGTAACCAGTGAGTCAAAATCCAGAGAACTGTTTAAGTCTTCTAACTCAGATTTACATTCAGTAACCTAATTCTTTCCAACCCCAAAGTTTATTTTAACAGCACTGTTTTTCTTTGAAGGCTATAGGTAATTCACTCCTCTTTAACAATGTACAGATGGTTTCTGGAAAAGCCCCTTTGTTCCTTCAAATAAATAACACAAATAGACGTACTTATTATGCCCATGTTGGGCACTGTGTTGTGCTTTTCATTTACTTCTTGATTACGCCATTTGTTTTGACTTGTGCCCTCTCTGGAAGTGCTAAAGACTTTCCTTGCTCAAGCTCAGAGAAAGAGTTTGTTTGATGCCAAAGCCAGGGGATTTCCTTGCTATCAAAGAGTGTTACAATTTTACATTAAATACATTTCATGGACCAAAAATCCACCTGAATGGATCACACAGCTTTCCTAAATTTTCCTCAAAGACATTGTAACTGCTTCTAAAAATCCAACCTCATAGTAAATGTTTAGGTCCATGAAATCGATAGTCACCAATACAGAATATTTCAGTATGCCACTAGCATGTTTTCATATTACTTAATTTGGGAGAATTGATAGTGCTAATAGTTGAGAATTAGTTGCCTTTTCTGAATTAAGCTAAATCAGTTATCAGAAAGGTTAACAAAACTAAAGACCTAGCAACTTGATGTTTTGTTGTACAATAGCAGACCATTTTATTTAGAAATTGTAAAGCTATGATAGTGTTACGAAAGAGATCTTGTGCTAACAAAGATGTCAAAACTGTTGTTTCAGGATGAATACAAAGTATGTGATGTTTGCCAAAGGTTATAACAATCCTTCTTAATTTCATATTGGATACAAGTTTATCTTTTCTGGAAGCTTATTTTAAGAACTATAATCAATCTGTAGCTCAGATATAAAAATATTAGGTGTATTAGCCATGCAGTAATGACACTGTAGATTTAAACTAGTCTAGTAAGAGTGCACTTTGGTAACAATCACACAAAACTGGCAGACAGTGTGTGGAGGACCAGCTAAAAGGCTACCATGCAAATAAACTCTTGGAAATCTACAAGTATGTAAATTGAATCTTCTTGAGATAAAAGTTAATTTCGCTTTCCATTTTTCCTGCTCTATGACTATAGCTGGAAATAGTTGGGCGGTAAGGCTAGAAATATGGACTTGAAATTACTGAAGTTTATAAACAGTGACTTAGAGGGCAGTGATATACATTAATTTTCAGAGGTGCTTTTCAAGTTCCATTAGCTTCAGTGAGAAATGTACATAATCTGCCCTTTGGAATATCAGGTCAATATAATATACTAAGACTACTTTGCACATAACACCTCTGTATTCAGAAGCTTCACAATTCTATTCACGATGCTGATGAAGTTTTAATCAGAAATGAAAAGAGTGGTATTTTCTGTAAGTATTTACTTACTTTTTATTTAAAACCTCCGGAAAAGCTCCAGGACATCAGAACACACAAAGAAATAAATGTCTATGTTGTATGCATACTTAAAATCTATCTCTTACTTTATCTCCATAAATCAGACATAAAGAGCAGTCTAAAAAAGATTGTGCAAATGATTAAATTGCAAACCTTTTCATAGTAAAATATTTAATCATAAAGTGTGATATTGTTCTAAATGTAAACAAATAATGTTAGGGTTATTTGGTATATGCTTTAGGTAAACATCCTATATTCTATTCCTTCCAGAATGCAGGATAGAGGGTTGAAATACTGTATCATGTGCAGATTAAAGACAAATTACATATAGTTGAGGTTACATTTAATTACCTGGAATAGCTTTGTATGTTGAGTGAAAAACACAGTTTTTGTCAACACCATATTAATTATTGCTGCTGAAAGCTTTAATTGACTACTGTGTTTTTCGACTCATGAGTCAATGGTGACTAAATGTTTACTTTTTCTGCTCCTAATTGCCTGAAATGCAGCACTTGTTTTTCCCTGGAAAATCTGTGGTCTAAATTTTGCTCTTGTTCTCGTACATGTAACCCCACAATGATTTACGTGTATAGCTGAAAGCCTAGTTTGGCTCTAAATTTCCTGTCAAAAATGGTAAGTTAGGAGTACTAAATGTCTTAGCATCCAATATGGAGGAAAATGAAATGCTGTGTCAATACCATCTCTCTTCTGGCTCTGCTTTTCCATATGGGCCCTATAGGAATCTTGAACTTGTATTTAGATCAGGGTGCCTACAGATCTCATTTGACCTTGTGTCAGCGGGATTCAAGATCCCTCTGCTAAAGGCACTAGCTCATCTTCTCATTTGTATCAAGCATGTAAGGTAATACATGGAGATGAATGGGAGTATTATCAGGATTTTCTGCCACAGGAATAGTTTTGGAGACACGGAAACACTGGAAAAGGACCATAGGTGGAACCAGATGCTACAAACCCACAGGGATTAGACTCTTCACCTTTACAGGTGATAGAAGTAATATCCTCTCACAAAACGAAGCAGAGGCAATGTGGTTCCCAGGGAAAGGTGCACAGCAGTAGGAAGCATCTCTGCTACAGGGAATTTGAGAAACTGCATGGTGGAATCACTTGCCTTGAACTTGCCTGACATCTCCATTCAGAATCATGCTTCATCCTGCAGAAAGGATAAAAATATTGCAGGAGATGAAGTAGAAAATAAAAGGAAAGAAGTGGCCAGCCCTCTCTGGAAACTTGAAGGTTACCTGTTGTGTAACGGAAGAGAAATAGTTCTCTTTTTCAAAAGAAAAAAAAAAGGGAGGAAAAATAAATAAATAGAGAGTGATTCAAAGATCCTGAAGATCACTGCTCTTCTCTCTTCATCCTGTGATTTAATGACACTGATAATGACTACTGTCCCAGTAAGAAATGTTAGAATGCCATCAGCAAAGTGGAGGCTGCTCTTAGATTCTCATGATTTGAGGGAATATTGCTGATATTCAGGAGGCTTGGGATGCCCATCAAGCGAAAGATGTAATTCTTTTTATGTCATTCCATTACATAGGTCTTCCCAGAAACCTGGTAGGACTCTGTACTTCTGAAATGAGTATTTTGAGTATGAAGGAAAGTAATTTTAGATTTCAGCAAAATCCTATCTCAGTTACAGCTGATGAAATGTTTTTTTTTTTAGCACAGGGTCTGTTGGGGAATCTGCTTACTCTTACTAGATCTTTCAGTGTCACCAGCAATAATTTGAATTATGTGGACTAAGAAGCTCCTCATACATAAGGCCAGGGCCAGATGAGAACTGTGGCTGTATTTCCACTATTTCATCTGCATCAGCTACTGATTGTCAAAAATGGCATGCATTCCCAAGAGACGCCAACCTACCCATTGCTAACAAAGTGGTTCAGACATAGGTTTTATGTCCTTACTTGTGAACATAAAGCAGAAGAGATTTAGAGAAGTGGACAAAGAGTTTTGTGTTATCTAGGTAACTATTGCAGTGCTGAGCCATGATGACAAAGACCTGAGTAAATCAAACAACTAATGTTTAAAGAAAACAAACTGGTTAACTGAAGTGAGATGTCCATAAACCTTTCTGGAGTTTAAACAAATCAATTTTACTGTGCTTTTGACAAATGTGTGTGCATCTGCTGCACACAAAATATATATAGAAATGTATTACTGTATGTGCTTTTTTGTATTTGTTAGGTGATTTTAGAATACACTTTTAATAATTACTACTTTCCTCAGTCTTGCAAACTTAAAACTCTGGCATAAGATTCATATTATCAAGTTCTCATTATTTTTTCTTCACTATTTTTAAAGTGTCTTCTATCATCAAGATTTTGCCCCCACTTATGTATATGATCTTTCTCTTCTTGGATCTGTGTGCAGATACTATGTTCATTTTCTGTTGCAGAAACCAGTCTGTGTTCAGATGCAGATTTTGTTCTTTCTTCAGATGTCAAGACACTCTCATAATGGTTGATACCATCCTAGTGACACTTCTTTCTTTGCCTTTGTGTTGCTATATTTTGAAATTTATTCCACAGGAAAATAAAAGACAGCATGTTTATTTAGTGGTGAATTTGTGATACACATGCACAGTTCCACCTTGGAATGCAGTGTCAACAGAGCTCACTTGGATGCACATTAATTCTTCATAAAGATACTTTTCATTGGAGGGTCTAAAACAGAATGAATGTATATAGTGGAGATGTGGTTGTCCAAAATCATAGAATCATAGTATCATGGAACGACTAGAATTGGAAGGGACCTTAAAGGTCATCTAGTTCCAGCCCCCCTGCATGGGTAGGGACACCTCCCACTGGACCAGGTTGCTCAAAGCCCCATCCAACCTGGTCTTGAACTCTTCCAGTGAGTTCCTGGGCAACTTGTTTCAGTGTCTCACCACCCTAACACTAAAGAATTTCTTCCTAATGTCTACCTAAATCTACCCTGTTCCATCTTAAAACTATTACTCCTCATCCTATCACTACACAACCTGGTAAAAAGTCCCTCCCCAGCTTTCCTGTAGGCCCCCTTCAGGTACTGGAAGGCTCCTGTAAGGTCTCCCTGGAGCCTTCTCCAGGCTGAACAGCTCCAACTCTCTCAGCCTGTCTTCGTAGGAGAGGTGCTCCAGCCCTCTCATCATCTTCATGGCCCTTCTCGGAACTCACTCCAAGAGCTCTATGTCCTTCCTGTGTTGGGAGCTCCATAACTGCACAGAGCACTCCAGATGGGGTCTCATAAGTGTAAAGTAGAGGGGCAGGGATCTCCTCCTTTGACCTGCTGGCCGTGCTTCTTTTGATGCAGCCCAGGATACAGTTGGCTTTCTGGGCTGCAAGTGCACATTGTAGGCTCACATTGAGCTTTTCATTGACCAACACCCCCAGGTCCTTCTCCTCAAGGCTGCTCTCAATCCATTTTCTGAAGAGATTTGGGAGATTTCTGGCCAGTCTGTATTTGTGCTTGGGATTGCCCCAAGCAAGGTGCAGGACATTGCACTTAGCCTTGTTGAACTTCATGAGGTTGGCATGGGCCCACCTCTCAAGCCTTTCAAGGTCCCTCTGGATGGCTTCCCTTCCCTCCAGTGTGTCAACGACACCACACAACTTGGTGTCCAGTAAACTTGCTGAGGGTGCACTCAATCCCACTGTCCATGCTGCTGACAAAGATGTTAAACAGCACTGGTCCCAGTACCAACCCTTGAGAAACACCCTCTTCATGTGTGATCTCTCTTTGTCTCATGTGTGTACACACAGAGACACACACAAAGATTTGTTGCTGTTGTCACCTCCAGGTGGTGACCACTGATTCACTGATTTTCAATACTTGCTAATCTTTCCTTGTTGATACATTAATTAGCCTGTGAAAAACAGATATGTGAAAATGTTTTTCTAGCTATATAGTTGCTGCCTTCATATGCACACACATGTGAACACTCTTGTCTGTATTAGATCTTCAGTTTTTTAAAAGTCTACACTAAAGGGAAAAAGTAGTTCCAAAAGAAGAATATCACAGACAAAAACACAGGAAAGAACTCAAACCAAGAGCAGAAGACAGGGTGAAGAACACATACGTTCTGGTGTTTAGGTGTCAAAGCATTCCCTGAGTTTTGATGAAATATGTAGGATTTCAAAATACCAGAGGGACCTATTTGTCACAGTTTGCTTAGATTTCAGTTTCTTTCTCTCTTTCTCTAGATGACTCAACAGAAATTTAGATCTTTGCTTATGAGCATCTATATTTTGAAACAAGGCTCTTTTCTTTTTTTTTTTCTTTTTTTTTTTTTTTTGAGAGTAGAAGTGATCTTCTATTAGATCAAGATTTTTATACAGAATCACCATGATGTGACTCCTCATCAGTTCATAATGAAATCTGCTGGCCTTCTCACCTTCCTTCAACTCCTTTAGAATGGCAATATATGACTTACCACATGAAAGATGCATTCTCTGCCAAGTAAATTAAATTCTTATAATAAGAAACAGAGTGGTCCAGTGGTCGAGAAGCAAGGCTGGCAGCCAGCAGCTCCTAAATTTTAATCCCAATGCAACTTATTGCATGACTTCAGGCAAGTTACTTAACCTTCTAGTTTCCACCTCATAAAATTGTGATAATAA
This sequence comes from Apus apus, assembly GCF_020740795.1. Taxonomy (NCBI): domain Eukaryota; kingdom Metazoa; phylum Chordata; class Aves; order Apodiformes; family Apodidae; genus Apus; species Apus apus. The sequence goes on along the minus strand of NC_067286.1, from coordinate 52,722,436 downwards.
AAGTGTTTTTCTGAAGAGCAATTAGTTAATGCTTGTTCTGTACTCTGAAGAGAAAAAATGCAAAGCACCGTGGAGGTGCTAAGCCTTATTAATTCTTAGATTCTAACCATATCAAGGACTCATTCTGATGACCACAGTGAAGTAAACTGGTAAGATTATAAAAAGTATGCAACCCAAATAATCATCCAACACTTTTGATTCGTAGGATCTGTAAGGGATCTGTCATCCACGTTGACCCAAGGGTGACAGGTTGTGAAGCCAACCCATGGGCCCCCACGAGTTTTGCCACCATCTCACAACTCTGGCTTTGCTCACATGCCCTTGGACATCAGTTGCTGGAGGCTGTAGCATGAGCTTTTCAAGAGTCAAAGGGTACTGCTGCAAGTCAAATGTCCAGATGGCACTGAAATGTGAGGCTGCTGCTTAGATCTCACATTTTGTTTAGGTTGGATGAGTGTCTGAGAAGGATAAAAAGCGAAAGTTATTCCTTCCAAGGCTGCAAACACAACTGATGCCCACTTGAGTAGTTCCAGATCTGCTTTGTACAGACAGAAACATAGGAGTAATTTAAGTGTTTTGAGAGAAATATCCACTTCTTCCCAAGCCTCCTCTCTGTTGGAGGCTAGCCATCACAAATATGGAGGACATGCAGATCTGAAGATCCATAATTTATAGAAGAGGGTGGGATACCAGGCAGATCAAACATCTGGTGGAATTGCTGTTGTCAAGCTCTCAAATGTTTAACTGATTGCACTTGTCAAAGAGCTGTAGGATAGATCTAAGGGGAGAGTTTGGCCCTTAGTGTTGCTGGTTTTCATCCCGTAATTTCAAGAGTGTTCTTTGTGCCTTGTTTACTGCAGAATATGATTAGATTTTAATTTAACAGGCTAGGAATGCATCTTTCATGTGGCAAGTCAGAAGGGCCTTGGAGCTTTATAGTGGGGATGGGGGGATGGGGCTGGCGCTTGTTGTGAAGCGGTGGAGAGTCCTGCTATATTGCTCATCTTAAGATGCTGTTTATAAATAGGTCCCGCTAGTCTGGGGCATAATGATTTCAATCATTTGTGCTGTATAAATAAACAGGGCATTGTGAGCTTACTTGTTCAGGAATTGTCCCTGGCTTTAGTTTTGGCCACAGACTCCCAGAGGCCTGCAACCAATCTAAACTGGAGGATTTAAAGTAACAGTTGGTCTCTAATCTGAGGGCACCGATAGAGAAGAGAGAGACAGTGGGTCTAGACAGGGAAGCAGAATGGGGAAGAGGGATCTTCCACGGGGTCCTGCTTTCCCTGCCACTGGCGATGAGGAGCCTGGGAGAGCCTCTGGCTGGCCTACCATGAGTGCAAGGCTGGCCTAGGCTGATGCGATGCAAAATGGGCAGTCTGCAGGGATGGGGACTGCTCTCACCTGCTGTGGTGTGAGGTGCAGGATGGTGAGCACTGACAGCCTCATGGTCTGTGTGGGCACACTTCTGATGCAGCCCAGGATGCAGTTGGCCTTCTGGGCTGCAACTGCACATTGGATGTGGTGTTGGTGGATATGGTTTAGGGGAGAACTTTGTAGAGTAGGGATGATGGTTAGACTCAGTGATCCCAAGGGTCTTTTCCCAGCTGAATAGTTCTATGATTCTATGAATCTACGTTTCTTCATCTTCTTGATATGAGAATAAAAAATGTTCACAAATAAATGCAATTTTATTGGTTGTTTCTCCATATTGTTTTCAGTATCACTACATTTCTGGAAACTTGAAGAAAAACATACTAAGTGGAAAGAAAAACTTGTATTGGAATATTTCAGGTATATCAGTCTTCAATTTACCTTCCAAATTCTGTGTACTTTGTATAGAGAATAAGGTCTTCTTTCCTTCCTTTCTTAGCTCATTTCAGTAAATATTACAAGCCAAATATCTCCCAAACATCTCCCTTTGAATTCCTGTCTTGTTCAAGGATTAACCACTAAGTATTTCATTTGCATCTGTATATCTTAAGATTTGCTTTTATACCAAATATTGTTTCATCAAAAGTTAATGAATTACAACTAAAAGGTTGTCATCTGGAAAAAATTGTATTAAATTATGAAAACTCAAGAAATGGTTTCTTTTCTGTGTGTAGATAAAACTATTGCACCTTCCATTTCACAATCTAGCTTTCCTTTTCATTATCAAAATAATAAAAATTTCTTGAAGTGATGGTTTCTTTTTGAAAAGCAAAGTGTTTCATGCCAGAAGTTCTAAGAAATTAGATTTGGGGTTTTTTTTCTATTTGCAGGTATAAAAGGAATTATATCTGTTTTATTTTGGTTTGTTGCTGTTGTTTGGGTTTTGTCTTTCTTTTTTTTTTCCCAACTCTATTTTATTCTACTTTTCAAATGTTTCCTCTGCTGTTTAAAAGTGAGGAAAAAAACACTACAGTTACTTCTAGGGAAACAAAGAGAGGGAATGATGAAGTTTGGATGAGAACTTATATTTGCAAAGGCAGGATAAAAAAGCAATTCATATTAATTCAAAGCAGAATCTCTTTATTGGATTATGGGCTGATTGTGTTTACAAATACACTGCCAGGAGGGTTTTAATTCTGGGGCAATTTCATTGTTCATAGATAGATGTCTATACATAGATAGATATCTATGAAATGATGTGGTTTTGTGTTTTAAATGAGATACAGCTCCTTACAGCTTAATGTAATATATGCTTCCATTTTATAACATAGAGCAAAAGCAGAGCAATTTGAGAACAACTTAGTTGAAATATCATCATAAATAGAAAATGTAAACAATGTTATGTTTATAGACTCAGTTTAAATTCGGATTCATTGGAAATTGGTGATCTCTTTATTTAACAAGGATGGACTTTATTATGAAAGTACAGTCAAGCTGTACCACTTTGAATTCAGGCTTTTCAACATTTACTACAGCAAGGTAAACACAGGTTTACATCCTCAGGCAGACCAGAACTCCATCTAGCCCAGATTCTCTCTCCAACAGGACTTAAAAATACATGTCCAGGGGAAAAACGTAAGAAACCTGGTAAATATAGAATAATTTTTCTCCCAGTCTACCTTCCCAGGTTAATGTAACCAGCAATATAGCTACTTCTTGTACTGGAGATTGTGAGTAGATTTCTTTTTAAAAATCCACAACTGCATGATCCTTACTGGTCATTTTCATCCTTCTGGACCTCACAATGTCCTACAGAAATTAGTTCCAAAGTTAAACTTGTGTTAAGCCATGTTGTTGTTTATTTAATAGATCTCTCCTCCATTTCTATGCTAAATTTGAGAGGGTTCATATTATACTGAAGTTTTTAGGAAAGGAATCTTCTTCTTACATGGTGCTCATTATGGTAAAGGAACTTGACAAAATCAAGGCTGCATTAACCATTGGGGTAGTATGTCCATGCAAAGAAATAAGGCAGATAAAGCTTTTTTTTTTTTTTTTTTACATCTGTGTACATCATTGTGTGGGTAAGACATGAGCTCATAGATATGAATGTGTGAAACAGAGCAGAATATGGTTGGGAGAGATGGAGAATGAGCAAAGGATTGGCTACATCTCCCTTTTGAATCATCAGTCACAAACAAAGCTACAGAGTGCATTTCTGTATCCTTTTCACACTCAAAACTCCCATTAATTCCATTCAGCACGTATAGTATTATATGAATACCTACATATCTCCTACTGTAAAGAGGTAGGACACAGTCTGATTTACTGAGAAAGATCTTTGCTGTAAACTTGGAGGATTCACTTGCATTGCTGATCACCATTTCCTGGAAGAAATATAAAAAATAACCTGTGTCTTGATTTCACCAATTTTCATCTGATAATTGGACATAAGGAATGATATCTGCAACCTTCAGGTTTCAGTGTTGCACAGAGACGTCTGAACTTGCTTTAAAGAAACCTGTGTGGTTTTTGGAAAAGTCTATGGTACTCAGTTTCACACTACATAGTATTTGGGGTCTTATCCAGACTTTGCAAAAACAAGCTTGTTCTGTGTAAATTACCATGTATACCTTAAGCCAAGTTGTCTTTATCAGCAATTGGATTTCAGAGGAAAAATTTCTTCTCCTGGAGAAGTCAGACCAACTATGGGGAATGTTAAAAGCAATGATACCTTGAAACTCATTAAATTTTATCGAACAGTAAGATAACAGATATGTATGGAGAAATCTCAGCATGCACGAGAAATGTATGTGGTGAGAACTTCTACAACCACCATCCAACAAGCATTTGATGTGCTGTTGGACTAGAGCAAAAGCCTTGCATGTAAACATATTACTGTAATTGTTTAAACACATGTGTGGACAAAACCATTCTCCAAACAAACCTGAACTGAAACCTCAGGTCTGAATATCTGTAAACAGTGCAGAGGGAAAAAAACCTCAAGTCTGCACCTGTGTTTTTTGTATGTATACCCATTGCATACATTGGTCCAAACTTCACTGTTAATAAAGTAAAATTTTAAAAAAGTATCTACATAGACTATGATAAAATATTATGGATATTATATACGTAATGGATATAAATCGCTGTGTTGTTTGATAGAGCTGCAGTATTTGCAAATGCTTCCTATTGTTTCCTGTTGTTTTTGTTGTAATAATAGTAATAATAATCATTAAGGTTGACGCAAGCATAACGCCCCTTTGGCAAGGAAAGTTAAAAAATTATTTAATTTACTATAAGCACGTGTTACACTTCTTTTGAGTACTTACTTTTAAAAGTGTTCATGCAGTTTCAGAATCTTTGCTTCTTTCAGCTCTATTTTGGGCAGTTTTTGACCTCATAATCTGTCCATGCGTGACATCACAATCTGTTGCCATGGAAAGGACCATAATATCAAACAAGTAAGATGGACAAAGGTTGCCTTGCAGAAGAGAGATAGAGATTTCATAGGAAAAAATCCATTAATACTTAAACATAGTGCAATGGGAAATATCATACTATCTTTACCCAAATCAGTTCCATAATTTTAAAAGGAAGCGCTCAGGTTGGCTGAGCTCTTATCTCCTGTCAGAATCCTCTATTTTCAGAGGTAATTGAAGTTTTATAAATATATGTTTATATATATATAAACAACTACAAACTGTGCATTCTATAATATCCACTGCAATCCGCTGAGTCTTTGTGCATTCAGAATGAAATGAAAGAATTTAATCTGATACTTTTGCAATGATCCTGAATTTTCCATAGATTTCCTGAGTGACCCAGGTGCTCTGTAAAATGGTAGACTTGTTGCTAGCAAGGACTAAATTAAGTCAGTGCTTAGGAACAGATGTAGTGTACTGAGCTGGTTCTAGGCTGCCAGTGCTGCACCCCTTCAGACTAAGTTGTGGGACATGACCAAAAACAATCACTCCTGCAATGAAGAAGAAGAGAGAAAAGACAGTAAAAGGAGTCACATAAGGTCAGATTCTCTGCTCTTTTTGCTGCCTGTGAGATCAGAAGGCTTGGGGCAATGCTTTCTGTCTCTGAGAGGGTTCCCACTTGCCCCATCACCTGCGTACCACGCACCTCAGCACAGCTGCAGCAGACAGTCTGACTTTCTAAGGCTGCGGTATAAGCAAAACAAAGAGCAGGGCCATGGATGTTTTTCCTTTCTGGAAATTTGCTGTCCAAGTTAGTTGGTTTTTTTGGTTCTGCCTAGAGCTGATCCTGTATGCATAGCAATTACCCTTTATTATGCCTTTGAAATGAGGTAATAGTAGGATATAGCAGAAGTTGCACTGCTTTAATGGTTGAAAAGCTTTTATGGACCATAGGTGTGGCTGTTTGTTTGTGTTTATGTTCCTAATTTGTAGTTTGCAACATCACTGAAGTACTAGACCTCAATGAGCACTGAGCCATAAATACAGGTTTTCTTTTCTGTTTGTTGAAGTTCTATAACAACAACAACAAATAAAATAGTGAGAATTCTTTAAAATACTTTGAAGTACTTTATTTTCTTTGGTTTTTGTCACACTCAGAATGGCTATCTTTGAATACCATTAGGCCTGCAAGTGACTGACAGGATTTTCTTCAGGCTTTCAGAGAATTTTTCCAGACAGAAAATAAGGAAGAAAAGATTTCAGCACCAAACACTCAAAAAATGTATGGTGGTCTGAAGACAGAGTATTGCTACTGGAACATATAACTTTTCAGTAGCGTTAAGAAAGCTGATTTTATCAATATTTGGACACTTGCTATGTTATGCAACTGCCTTCTATATATTAAACCAGCAATCACCTGTATTTTCTGTATAAAACTATTTGTGATGCTGGTGTAACTAGACTGTGTGTGCTGTTGGCAAGGATGAAAAATACATCACTGTTTGTATCTCCAAGGTAAATTATTCTTCAGGGAAGTGTGCCTCTGGGGAATATTTTCTTAGGAGACCCATGAACAATGAGAGATTTTCCACAGGGAATGCCCACAGGGTAAAGTGTACTTCAAAGGAAGAGATCCAAGATGAAATGAGATTCTTCAAAGGCCAGCTCCACTTCCCCTCTCAACAAGACAAATGACTTCAAAGGGGAATCCACCAAGGTTGTAAATAATTTTCCCTATAATACAAAAATCTTATTGAAGGCAAGTTCTCTCAGTAATGTGATATTTTTAAAGAAATCAGCCAAAGCCAAGTGAAGTCTAAAGGCATCCAGTGACCGTCACTATAAAACATTTCTGCTCTGCAAGTAAATATATGACCACCTAGAGATCTTACAGAGTTGAAATGTGCACTGTTCATTTCATTCTCACTTATATGAAGTTATAGTAGGATTTAAAACTCACAGGTCTGATGGCCTAAGGAACCACGAAAATCTAGCAACAGCTCTAGGGACCCCAGGGACAATTTCTATCCAGTGTAGTTTATCAAGTTAGCTTCAGACAAAAGTCTGTGAGGAACCAAGAAGACCCTATTTTTACATAGGACATTACATTTCATGGCAACTATCTGACTGAAGTCTTTCAGACTCAAAACTGTACTACAGCAATATCAATTAAAAGTGGGGTTTGTTAATGACTGCTAAGGATCTTTCACTAAATTGACATCTTATGACAAGGCAGTGTCTCCAGGTGTCTTTTTGTACAGAAAGTGTATTTGAAAGACCATGATAGAATCACAATATGATTGAATAATGCAGGTTGAAAGGAACCTCAAGAGATCTCTAGTCCAATGTCCTGCTCAAAGAGGGCCATTGAATTCAACCAGATTTATCAGGACTTTGTCCAGCTGGTTCATGAAAACCTCAAGGGATAGAGTTGTGTTTCCATCTCTTTGTTCAGTCTAGTTCATCCTGCTATGCCCTGCTGTGAAGAGTCTGGCTCTATCTCCCAATAACCTTCACAGTGGGATTAGTTCCCTCTTACATCATCTTTTCTCCAAGTTAAACAACAGCACGGGAAGAAGAAGAAAAGAGAAAGTAGCAGCAACAGAGACCCAAAATAACCCTTGTTATTAGTTTTACAGAGTCCTAAGTGAAGAAAACAGCTACTGAGCCTGTTGTCAGTGAGACAAATGGTAGATGAGGTCCAGTTTAAGGTACCTCGCAGGGTAAAATCCAGTTAAATTTCATAGTAAACCTGAAAATAGTAGTCTGATCAAGCCCTGGAAAAATAACTAAAATCCTAGTAATTTTGTCTACCCCCAGAGCTCTTATTGTACAATAAGTTATTGCTGACTTCACCAGATATATCATAGAGAAACAGTCCCCTGTTACTCACCATTCACAGCCTCACACATATATGCACTCTAATGGAAAGGAGCCATACACAGTGGCACCAGACTATTGATATTTCTACTCTATTGTTTAAGTAATGCACAACATTTAATATGTCAAATGGCATGACCATTAAAAAACCAAGTAATTACTAGATGCTCTTCTCACAAATCAATGATGTCACTTAGAATTGGCCTGGACAAAACAATGGGGGTTGCATATGCAAAGGGGCAATGCTGTATTTAATGCTGGAGGTCTGGAAGAGTCTTAGAACCTTGGATGGGTTTTAGCAAGGTTTGCTGAGGAAGGGAGATTAATAGTGGTTACACTATGTATATGTGTGATTAGTACATGGATACGTTTCAAACATGTTTGCAAAACTCGAGGATATTTGAGAGGCAAAGATCTCAAATACATCAAGATCTTGCAGATTTCATGAAAATTGACTGCTGTGAAGAGTAGAGAGCCTCATGGAGGGAAGAGCCACTGTGTAGATCAACCATTGATTGACCTCAGGGAGTCCACACTGGATCTCAAGATTTAGCCACAGATTTGCAGACATATGCTCTGTGGCTCACAGAAGGAAATTGCTAAATTTAGATTTATTGGCTCCAGTCTGAATACTCGTTCAGCTGAAAAAGTTCTGGCTGGAAAGACAATGCATTGTGATGCAGTAAATATCTGTCACAAATATTTCAATCCAAATATTGTCTATTTTTACAAAACCTCATCAGTTCTCTGACATGATTATCCTTTGTGTGGCTTTTTATGAAACCATCCATAAAAATGCTACTCCTGAGCCAAATTCCAAGTCCCTTCCTCCCTTCCCTAAAAAGAAGGCTTGACTTTTGGAAGGAAAACTTCAATGCAGATTAATTATGAAGTTCTCCAAGAGCCTTGCTCTCAAATGCAACTGAACCATTGAACTGAAGTTTTCCTATGAGTTGCCTGTGCCCAACAAATTTGTCTCACAGTAAGGTTAAGTGTAGCAATGATTGTGCTCCATGATAATTTTAATAAGGTGTATATGGCATGTGTCCAATCACAGATGACAGTCTAGCATGCAATACTTAGCAGGAAAGACAAGACTTTCCCTAGATGGATGACTATTTTGGTTACAATTTAACTAGAGAGAGTAATAAGCAAATATTAATCAAAATTTAAAAGAAAGAGCGAAGATCACAATGGATGTAGCTGTGCTTATTTAGTCACATATGTCCTGCTGGATTTTGCTGGGTGTCTAGAACAGAGACATGCTCGTGAAAGGGCATGATGGATAGCTTCCTTGGATTTTGGATTTGGTCATCAGGTCATAGTTCAAAAAGAAATCCTTGTTTTCAACAATTGTGAAATGTCCCAGCACACCTCTGAATGATAAATAAGCAATAACTTTAGTTGCACTTTCTGAAGTTCACCAATCAATAAATTCTGTGCATGTATAAAATACATGTTTCCTTTGAATACCATGTTGTCAAATAGTTTAGAAAACTCTTCCTGGAATTATCAAGTAAGCATGCAATTATTTTTTGGTGTGTGTTTAGTTTAAAATGTTATTTAGATAACCAGGTTAAAACTGTTTTTTGTTAACATGGCTGAAATGACTATAATGAGTTTAGAAAGCACTTACTGTTTTAATGGAACCAAATAATCACAAGAACCAGAATAATGGGTCAGGATACTTACATTAGAATATGAGTAGCTTTGTTGCTTATGGGTTTCACTGACATTAAATCTGCTGTTTATGGACATTGCATGGAACTATTGTTAATAAAAAGAATGCAAAAAATTTAAAAAGTTTCACATGCATTTTCTTGATGTCATGCATTGTAAAAATTGAAAAATATTCATAGTAATAATAAGTAATAAATCTAAGTGGAAACTTTGATTATTGTGTTTTCATCATTACTCTCCCTTCTTTGAAGTTTTTTACCCAAAAGGTATCTAACTAATCATCAGGTATTATTTTCCACTTTCAGCCATTTATGAAAGAAAGAAAATAAGGAAATGGGCTCAAGGATGGAAATAGCTACTGTTGCAGCACCAGCAGTGAATAACCATTGCAATTTATCCAGTAAGTTGAAAGCTACGCAGTGAAGTTATCTCCAAAAAACTTGTGGGTTTGCTGCAAAGGCCTCTGGGGGGGGGGGAAAAACGGATTCTGTGTAGCTTACTACAATGGTGACCACATCCGGATAGGCTTCATCTACTTGTGTACCTGAAACCAGCTGCAGCATGTCAGCACTAGCTTAGTGTACATGCTGGCTTTGCATGTGTGGTTCATTTCGTTCGGGCTCGTCTGTGCAAGTTCACTGCTCTCTGTTTCTCACATGTGTAAGTCAGCTGGTCACTGCCTAGCCTGACTTGTGAATACAAGACCTGGGGCAGTGTGAAGGCATTTCTGGCTTGGAGCATTCCTGTCTGAAATCTTTTCAGGCTTGAAGATTTGAGTTTCTGATTAAAGCCCTGTAGAGAGTTTCAAACTGATCAAGAGGTTTTGCTGTATGTTTCCGGAAGACAGAACACTTTGACTGTGGTCCAGTTTTCTCTTGTGGATCTCTTTGTGCACAGTGCCTGGCACAAGCATTCTGCACCAATTACCAGTGTGTGTATGTGTGTGAGTGCCCATTTATGAGAGCAAGAGCTCAGCTTCTGGGCTTAAGAGAATTTGGGTTGATTGAGTTGTGAGCTGGTAATAACATTGGCACAAAGAGAAGAAAAGAATATATGCCAGGTAGTGCACTTTCTGCTAGAATCTTTTTTGTTACAGTAGACAAGTGATTATGTCACATGGCTGAATAGAGGTCACACACATCAGTTACATGCTGTTTAAAAATTATGCCTTCCTTTCTCGTGCTCACTTATTTTTCCTCAAAATAAACACCAGGAGAATCAACCCCCACAACTATTTTCAAAGTAACAAGAGTAAATATTAATTAATTATTTAATTTTCAGCTTCTTACCTTGTTGCTTTTGAGTTTTGCACTGCAATATTATAATATTTTTAAAATAATGAAAATTTAGATTCTTGAGTTAAGGAGGCAAAATCCCAAGGAAAACAACTATGGCAGAATTTGCAATGAGAAAGTATAGCTTGAGTATGTGTGGGAAGCAAAAGGGATTCAGAAGGTTTATGGAAATTATTCTGTGTCTCACAAAGTTCAAAACAAAAATTTTAAGAAAGGCAGTTTCAGTGTACATACTACTGCTTTGATGCAGAAGTACTCTATCACATAGGAGAGGAACAAAATAAAATGTTTATTTCTGAAAATTCATGTTGGGGCCAATTGTAAGCAGAAAGCTTACACATAATATTCATAAGGAAAAACATATTTTAGTGACAATTCAGTGATTCCTAAGATGCACTACGTGAAAACCCTACCTGTCACTGAAATGCAGGTGAATATACAGAGTGTGGTAGCTGCTGAGTAGTGAGTTCTTTCATTAAGGGCAGGAAACTGTGAAGGATGTACTCAGATTAAATAATTTGATATTTGTTCACTGATTTTCCATCCTGATTTTGCTGCAAGGCCGGGTGAGGTTAGAAAGCTCTGAAGTTTAAAGCAGTGACGAGGAATCTCCAATGTCCTGCTGTGGTCAGGACAAGGGAACCACAGACCACGGATACAATGCCAGGGCCCTCAGAGAGACATCTTGCCCATCTCAGCAAGAAGGTACAAACCACTCTGAACCGGAATGCAGCCAAATGTTTTGCAGTGCCTTGGCTTCTCCCAGATTCTCCACTCCACTTACTGGCCAAACCCTATCCTATTTAGTTTCCAAAGTCTCACATTATCACAGCCTGAGGCTGTAGGGCTGCAATGGATCTTGGGAAACTTGTTTCAGCAAATCTTAATTCAAAAGCTGACCACATGTTGGACAGGACAGAGCATTGCCTGGCTAACAGATGTAATACATGGATGTTGGCTGTGGTTTCAATATAACCATGTGTAATATCTTACGTGTTCCTGGTTTCTATTTCACAGACTGTCTGTGAAACTGGACTATTTAGTGTGAAAGGTTTTGATATGTTTCTTTTTTGTTTGTTTCTAAGAAGTGTTTACATCAATTTGAGTGTTAATAGCAGTTAGTATGTCTGCCCTATAAGCAGCAATGGAGATTAGAATTCCAAAGTCATATTCCAGACTTTCAAAGTTTTGTGTCTAACTGGGATTTTTATAATACATGTAAATCAGTATTTTAATTACTGAATTAAATGGAAGATGTTTGGTCTTTGTGTAGATGTACCTGCAAATGTACCAAAGTATATTTCAACAAGTCTGTGTCTACAAACCGGTATATATAGATGAAAAATAGAGCTCCTTTCATTTTTTTCATCCCTCTGTCTACTTACCTTTCTGTGTATAACTTTTATTGTTTTGCAAAAATGATGTTTCAACAAAGCATTTTCACAGATGTGTAACTTTAAGACTGTAGGACCTGGTCACTGAATTGAAGTTTATATATTTCACTTAATTGGTGGGTGAAGAAGGAGATTTGAATATGACTGACTCAGTCCTGTAATTTTTTGTTACCCAGAGATGAGCGTGGAGATGATGAACCAAGAGAAGCAATGGAAGTTTGTATTTATACAAAAAAACTCAGTGCATAAACTATGGGAGGTCTTGAGTGAAATGGATCAATATCTAATAGATAGAGTTATTTATACAAGACATACAATTGATGTTGAGTGTGGGAGAGGTTGGTTCTGTTCATGCAACCAAGATAAAAGGAATGATACTGATCACAGTATCAGCATACAATCTACTAGAAGGAAATTCAGGATGCTTAATGTTCAAAAATTCCTTGACTCACAGCCTGCTAAACAGCTCCTTGTGTTTTTTGAATATGGTGTCTTAAAATCAAACAAAAGCATAATTTTTAGGGCACTACTCAAGTTACACAAGTATCTATAGAAGCATTCCTTGGAAAACTAAATAGGCTAGAGAAAATCTGCTTTGCCTGAAAATGATATTGGCACTCTTTTTTTCTTTTTGTGCTGGGATAAGCTGTTTTCGCAAGGGTCCTGCAGTGGCTCCCACAAAAAATTCTTTAGAGTCCATATTAGAAAAGGTCACTAAGTATGCTCAGTACTGTGATTAACTTCCTGGTAAGTTAAATATCCTCTAAAGAAATACATGAGAAGATAATTTCCTGTCTTACCAACCTATTACTATTTCATTTAAATAATTCTGGCCCCAGTTCTGGTATGATAGACACTAGTATATCAGTTTGTTAGTGTAAATCACTTGTCTTCAGATGCTGATTGAAATGAAGGCTGTCTAAATGTTGAAAAATTCCTTTGATTGCAATTTTGCTCCACTTTATTTGCACAGGTATATATAACACAGCCTGAAAATTTTGCTTAAAAATACAGAAAACAGAGAGCTGGAAAACTTGGACAGGGACAGAGAAAGAAAAAAAAAAACCTCAGAAAAATCATATATGAGAAAGGAGGAAAAAAATGAACTAACTGTGGTATGTAAAACAAAAGAAAGAAGATCAGAATGAACTGGAGTCAGTGGAAAAGAGAATAAGTCTAGATAGATGGCAGAAAGCCTGAGGGAGGCCTGGAGAAAGAAAACTACAAGAAAAGGATATCAGAAAAAAAGGAAGAGGGGAAATGTAGGACTAGAGATGATGAAATCCATTAATACACTGAAGAGAAAATTTTTATTTTGGTTTTAAGTTTGGGATTTGTTTGTTTGTTTGTTTTGTTTAGTTGATTGGTTGGTTTTGTTTGGTTTTGGTGGCTTTGGGTTTGTGTTGGTTTTTTTTGTTTTGTTTTGCTTTGTTTTTTGTTGTTTTTTACTTATTTGGGTCAACATGTATATTTTTAAACATTTGCTACTCTCTGAAAATCTAGGAATCTGACTCCTGGCAAAAGGGTGTCCATATACTTGTGGAACTAAATTTTGCTTTCAACATCTTGACTTGCTTGGGTAGAAAAATAACTGGTAAACATTGTAAACTTGCTTCATGAAAACATGTACTGCAAAGAAATGGATAGTGAAGTGCTACTAGTTTTATTAAAAAATGTTTTGTAATTAAACTGCATGCATGCACATGCACACATAGACATACAGACAAAATTTTTTATCTGACAGAAAGAATGTTGTATGTAAAAATTTAAATTAATTTAGCCAGATTTACTAAGGTATTCCAACTGCTTTTGTTACAAATAAATATTTAAAGATCAATTTTCACATACAATCAAACCTTAGGAACAAATTGTTTCAATATGCCAAGATTCCTTTCATTTCTCTGTCTCTCTTACACCCCCTTGCCCTTCCATCAGTGACTAGCTATTAAAGATAAAATGGTTGCAATCATTATTATAATAGATCCCTCTGTATGATCATTCTAAGCGGGCCTAATCCTCTGCTTTTCTTATTGCATTGCAATATCCTACTATGAGAATGGAAGGGGTGACACAAAGGATTATGACTACTGGGTATGAAAAAGAAGTCCAGAGTGAAAGTTACTCTTTCCACAGAAGTGCTTAATAAACGTCAAGATTTCACACACAGGCTGATAGGAAAAAAACCCCACATGAAATGAGCCTCTTTAGCACAATGTTTTCTATTGCAATTTTACTGAAAACACAAGTTAATTAAAACACACACACATTAAATAGCCTACTTTTGAGTTCTAACTATGAGACAAGGCCATACTGTATGCATACAAACTGTAAGAAATAATTTATAGGACAAATTCCCCATAAGACCATTCAGGGAAAGAAAAAAAAAAAAACACAAAAAAAACCCTAAAAGAAAGAGAGAGAAAAAAAGACCTGGCTCTTGACACTAAAGGCTTAACATCAAATGCGGCCAGAAATCCATTTTCACAGTTTTATTGCCCATTCTGGACGCTTCATTTCAAAGGGAAAGAATTTGAATTCAGACACATAAAATTCCCTTTGTTCTCTTGCCCTCCAGCCTTTGGTGCCAGTGTGGACGGTCCTATAGGGAGAGGTTGAGATCAAAAAAATTTGCAGCTTAGATACCTGGCCCCAAATGATGCCCCTTGGCATTCTTAATTAAATCAGCTTTGCAATAGATTGACAATGCATTGTCAATTATAATAATTTATATTAGCAAACGGAGTATTTTTAAAACTTTGGAAACAGCAGAAGTTCAATAGACCTGGGGAAAAAAAAAAAGAAGCTATAAAATTGTACTGCATGATGATCACATACAATGCAGTGCATTGGATTGTAGGTCATATAGCATCTTATCTTAACATTGGGTAAAGCTGATGTGATTTTGCATCACTTTTCCCATCTGAAAGGACATTTCCAGTTAGGTTCATCCAGGCTGTTTGTCATTTTTCTGTCAGCTTCAAAACAGAAGTTGAATGTCCTGTAAGGGGGTAGGAAGGAGGGGACATTGCAGCCCTGTGATGGAGGGAACCTTTGTTATAGAGAAAGGGCCTGATCCAGAGTCTACTGCATTGGAGGGAGGTATTCCTATTGATCTCAGTAGGTTTTGGACCATACATGCAGAGATTATTTTCACTGAGAGTTCTGAGGTACTTTTGATATAATCTGCAAAGGCATATTTATGAAAGGAAGATATCTCCTTTGCTAGGAAACGACATCCCGACTTGTACTGATGAATGAGGTACTTTCTGCTTTCTACAGTGTTATTTCTTTATGTTTTAGCCTCATGTCTCTTTCTATTCCAGTTAATTTGGAATAGATACAGATCAGCTCTCAGGCTTCAGAGTGTAAATTGATCATCTGGAGAGGTCAGGAAGGCATTTTTTCCTCTCCACGTATAGCACTGCACAAGAGATTAGAGGTCTGTCTAACAATGCCTGTATTTCCACTTTCTGTGGAGTTTATAGCTACTTTTTCCTTTCTTCTATTTGGAACCCACTGGTTCTAATATTAATTTTGCTTTAGTGGGTTATGCAAGACTTTTGCTTCAAACATTCATGGAACTTGATTTTGATTTTCCTATGTGAAATATAGCTCTACCATTGGATTTCAGTATAAGAGAGCAGATGAGTTGCATGTTGGCAGACTATATTTGTGTTTGGTGGCAGTTATTGGACACTTTTCTGCTGAAGTTACAGACATGGACAATTTTTTATTGCTTTGACTGATTTTTAGAGAGGCTGTCACTCTAAAAATTAAACAGAAACTCACTGCTAACCTTGAAAACCACATTATTTTCCATACGCTAGCCATGGAGTACAAGACTTTGCTTTAATTTTTTATCAGATTTAAAAAAAAATTGTTATAACCGGGAAATACTGATCAAGTGTTGCTGATTTCACCATAATTAAAACACTCTTTGAAGCCTTATATCTTTGATTTTCAAACCCAATTGGGATATTTAGACATTCCTCTCAAGTGAATTATTCCCAGGTTCCTGAGCATTAAGGACCTCACAGACATCCTAGCAATTCAGTTGTCCAGAAGCAGGAGGTAAGCTTAAAAGATAAGAAAAAAACCTAAAAAAATATTGTGACCTGAACTGTGGAAGAACCAGGAGCTGAAATTTGAGAACTGACCTGCCATAGGTCCCTTGGAAACTATTCTTGTGAATTGACATCAAGAGTATCCAAGTGAGGACCTGTCCACCAACTGTTATACAGAAAAGAAAGTGGCATCTCATTTGGTGAGGTCCCTTTGAAGCATGTCTTAAAGACATCTTGAATTGCAGCATATTGAACTGCAGGTGGAAGAGAACAGGGGGAAGATTTAAACCCATATATTCTTCAATAGTTTATGCCAACATGATGGCAAATAGCTGGAATGTATATTTGCTGGAGCTTCTACATAAATGCAAAATTTACTTTGTTACAGTAGCTGATCAGTAGTAAAAACTCTTGATTAGTTTTAGATATTAGCATAAGATCCAATACAGATCCATGCCGTCACGGCTGCAGTCAGAGAAACATTCTGAAATTCTTCCCCTTCATCTTTTCTTTTCTACTTCCTTTTTTCTCTTAACTTGTTCTTAGCTTTCACTCATCTTTATACTATTTTTCTTCCAATGAATTTATATTCAATGCAGGATATTTTAAATCTTGCCTGCAGAGCCAGCTGTTTCCTTTAAACATGTCTTGTGAGAGCAGTCACTGAACTCTGAAGAGCATTCCTCTTCTGTTCTTTCAAAAACCTCAAATCCCTTAGCAATAGCAAGCTTGCATGACAGGTTGTCCTCTCTTTTTAGTGTCACTGGACATGATCAGAATTTCCATTCTGCTTTGAGAAATCCTTTCTGGTTCTTAGGTAGTTCTTATTGCCCTGATCTAGAATTTCTTTAACTAGTCAACATCTTTCTTCCAAATCAGCAGTATCTGTCAATAGGAAACTTCTGTTTATCTTTGGTTGTTAGCAATTTTTTTTAAATGTAAATGTAATCAATAGTAAATGTTTATGCTGGTAGATAGTAAATTATCCATGAGCCAGCAATGTGCCCTTGCTATAAAGAGGGCCAATGGGACCCTGGGGTGCATAAGGAAGAGTGTGGCTAGTAAGTCAAGAGAGGTCATTCTTCCCCTCTACTCTGCCTTGGTGAAGCCACATCTGGAATATTGTGTCCAGGTCTTGGCTCCCCAGTTCAAGAGAGACAGAGAACTACTTGAGAGAGTTCAGCAGAGGGCAACAAAGATGACTGGGGGATTGGAGCATCTCCCTTATGAGGAAAGGTTGAGAGAGCTGGGACTCTTAAGCCTGGAGAAGAGAAGGCTGAGGGGAGACCTTATTAATGCCTGTAAGTATCTAAAGGGTGGGTGCAAGGAGGATGGAGCCAGAGTCTTTCAGTAGTTCCCAGTGACTGGATGAGGGACAACAGGCACAAGCTGGAACATAGTAAGTTCCATATAAGGAAAAAGCTTCTTTACAGTGAAGGTGACAGAGCACTGGAACAGGCTGCCCAGGGGAGCTGTGGAGTCTCCTTCTCTGGAGATATTCAAGACCCACCTGGATGCAGTCCTGAGTAATGTGCTCTAGGCAATCCTGCTTTAGCAGGGGAGTTGGACTAGATGACCTCTAGAGGTCCCTTCCAACTCTGACAATTCCATGATTCTGTGATTCTGTGATTTGGGAACTCATTGAAACAAGGACTAGTTTCATTTTCTATTTAAACAGTAACTCTCTGGCCACAAGCAAATTTATGACTATAGGAAGTGCTTGGTAATTCAAGTAGCCAGTAACTTTGTGGCACATAGAAAATAGGAGATGGTAATTCCCCAAAGATGTCTACTCTGATACAGTCTCTTTCTCCAGATTAAACACAGCAGAAATCAAGCAGTTTTCAGATAGATTCTTGATGCACTTTGAAATTTAGTTAATCTGAAAGTCAGTTAAAATTATTAATAAATTTAT
This sequence comes from Apus apus, assembly GCF_020740795.1. Lineage (NCBI taxonomy): Eukaryota > Metazoa > Chordata > Aves > Apodiformes > Apodidae > Apus > Apus apus. The sequence goes on along the minus strand of NC_067286.1, from coordinate 52,704,406 downwards.
AATTAATTATTTGTACAGATCTTGTAACATCTTATTTTTATGAACTCTGTGAAGGATTAGTGACTGTTGACATAGTTGAATTCAATACATTTTCAATTCCTGTAACTTTTTCATGTCAAGAAACCACGGTGCTGCAATGGATTCAAAAGTATTACACTCTCGAATCACAGAATCACAGAATCTTAGGGGTTGGAAGGGACCTCGAAAGATCATCTAGTCCAACCCCCCTGCCAGAGCAGGGTCACCTAGAGCACATCACACAGGAATGTGTCCAGGTGGGGTTTGAATATCTCCAGCAAAGGAGACTCCACAACCTCTCTGGGCAGCCTGTTCCAATGCTCTGTCACTCTCACAGTAAAGAAGTTTTTTCTGATGTTTACATGGAACATCCTATGTTCCCATTTGCACCTATTGCCCCTTGTCCTATCACTAGACAGCACTGAAAAAAGCCTGGCTCCATCCTCCAGAAGCTTGCCCTTAGCATATTTGTAAACATTGATGAGGTCACCCCTCAGTCTCCTCTTCTCCAAGCTAAAGAGACCCAGCTCCCTCAGCCTTTCCTCATAAGGGAGATGTTCCACTCCCTTCATCATCTTTGTGGCTCTGCATTGGACTCTTTCAAGCAGTTCCCTGTCCTTCTTGAACTGAGGGGCCCAGAACTGGACACAATATTCCAAATGTGGCCTCACCAAGGCAGAATAGAGGGGGAGGAGAACCTCCTTTGACCTACTAATCACATCCTTTCTAATGCACCCCAAGATGCCATTGGCCTTCTTAGCCACAAGGGCACATTTCTGGCTCATGGTCATCCTCCTGTCCACCAGGACCCTCAGGTCCATTTCTCCCACACTGCTCTCCAGCAGGTCAGCCCCCAACCTATACTGGTACATGGGGTTGTTCTTCCCCAGATGCAAGGCGCTACACTTGCCCTTGTTGAATTTCATCAGGTTTCTCCCCTCATCATCGTCATCATCATGCTGAATTCACTTAACTTGAGCAGATGTTTGCAATGGAGAAGATTAGATATTTTTATGAACCCCTTTAAAGAGGGTCAGATTCTTGGAGATAATTCCAGTGTAGGACAAAAAAACCTAACACCTAAAAACTGAAAAGATTTTTAGTGGACTTCTGGATGCCCTATACCATGGGAATTGTATTTCAGGTATTGCCTGGTCCATTTTCCTTTTTGAGACAAGTTCCTTCATTGTACATCTTCAATGATGCTCTCTAACTGTATGATGCCTATGGTGCATTGAGATGACACAAGAAGAAAGGAGACCCTCCAGGAATTGTAGTTCTGCTAAGAAGTGCAATATTTAAAAAAACAGATGGGCAAAAAAGGATAACCAAAACAAAACAAAGAGTAAAATATCTGCTATCATCAGCAGCCTGCTACAAGCAAAATTTTACTGACTTTCTTTTTTAATTATTTTTTTTTTTATTTCCCTTCCTCTTCCAAGTGCATATCTGTGAAGATTTATTTCCTATGTAGATCCAATGGTAATTTAGGATGATAAATCTCCCAGAGACCACTCTCTACAGACTTAGTGGAAATGCATGCCTGAAGCTAATTTTCTACAACAGTCTGGCTTTTCCCTTTCCAGTTACATTGGCATCTGAATAGTCCAGTCCTTTTTTTTCAGGTGAACCCAACGGGGATTTTTCTTTTCAGAAAAGACACAGGGTCTTATTTGTCTGGGACATCGATGGAAATGGTGTTCTCAAGGAATTCCTGTGAGTATCCATGCAGACAGGAGAATGTTCCCACTGAATCTCTTCTTTGTGTCATAACTGTAATGGAATATTAATGTACAGCTATACGAAATAAGTTTGAAAGAGAACCAAAAAATGCAGATCTGTCCTTGTCTCCTAGGGCAGGATGAACTGTACCTAAACCAGTCTCGTCATCTTTATCTAACCTGCTTTTAAGAATTTCTAATAATATAGATTCCATCATCTCTTTAGATAATGTTCTCCAAAACTTACAGTTAACATCCTTTTTTTCCAACTCGTTTATTCTTGCCTTATGGTATGGAGAACAGATGATTCCATTTTACTCTTTCATGTTCTTTGCTGGATCTCTACTGTTTTGTTTTTTTTTTACTGCTCTCTCCCACAGTCTCTTCAATGAGTTTGCATCTTCCTTTAACTGTGGGGCCACAGCTGGACACAATTTTCCATTTGTGGTTTTATCAACTAGGAGGAAAAGACAGATGATCCAGGTGCCTTTTAGATGACATTTTATGCATATTGTTTACTCTTTTTTTTTGCCACAACCTGACATAACTTGCTCATGGTGAGTATTCCAAAGTGAGTATAGAAATTTACCCTTGTCTATACTAAACTGTATCCTACTTTTTAAGGCTGTTATTTCATCAAATTTATTTTAAAATCTTATCCAAAATGCCTGAAGTTTGGTTTAGCTGCATGTCTTCTGTACATTTACTACAAGTACATTTTTTTCCATCTTGAAGTCATTAATGAAATACAAATTAGTGCAAAACATAGGACAGACTCCCATGGACCACTCAATACATCCATCTAGGATAAGAAGAAATCACTAAATATATCAGCGTTAATTAAGTTTCACTGATACTTTATTTGCCTGCTCTTCATCAAATGCTGTAAGTACTTGGTAAAATCTTACTTGTTGAAAGTTATGAAATTAAGAGCTCAGAAAAGGGAGATGTGTCAGTTCATATCAACAAAGATCAGATTGTTTTAAACTTAATTTTGTTCCACCTGAAGCCAAGGACAAAAATTATACCAATTTCATTTAAATTAAACTTGGACCTTGTTATGACAGATGAGCTGATCTACATTTAATTATGTTGGTTGTAACTTAGAAGCATATTCAGCTTGTTTATTGGTTTACAAGTATTCCTTTTCTCCTTCCCTTGTCCCCCATCCCCTCTTTTCCCCTGCTAGCTTACAGTGGAATAAATGAATCTCTTAGAAAAATAACAGAAAAACTGAATAATAAGTGGTATTAAAAAGACAACATCTTATATAATCTTAACTGTATTTGTTTTAGAAAATAAATGGTGTCTGGTGTGGGTTCCTGCTTCTGTTCCAGGCAAATACAATGAAAATGTAAACTCTACCTATTAATATAGTTCTCTATTTAATACCATTATAGCATTAATGTATAAACTATGTAATGGGGGTTAATGATTTAGTATTTTTAGTATCTGCTTTTTTTAGCTTTATGTTTCGTTTGGCTGTACCTTTTTTTTCCCTTTTTTTTTTTTTTTTTTTTTTTTTTAAATAAGACATCAGACAGTCCAGCTGAGTAACTCAGCATTGCAAGGGAACTCAACATTGTTCACATAGTTTCTCAAACAAGACTGCAGTGAGCTCTGTTAAAAATAGCATTTACCATGGCATGGTGCAAATATCGCATAGTGGAAAACACTCTAAGCAAGGAAATACTGTGGTAAAATCAATAGTCCGGAACATTATTATGCTTTCTAATGGCACCCACTGTTTGAGCAGGGAACATGGACAGATATTTTTACATTCCTAGGTCCTGTTCATGACTACTGGAATCAAATTACATTTAGGCCCACAACAGAGTTTTATATCCTTAGACTCCAACATCCTCTGAAACAAAACTTGTCTGGGGCCTGGAATCTGAGCCAAAACTCATTTTCCTTTTTCTTCAACCAGCTCTGACAGAAGTCTGAAGGGGACAGCATCTAGCACAAGGGAAGTGGGCAACATGGTCCATTTGGACATGGCTGGCTTTGGGTCCTGCACACTATTCCTCCTCAGGATGTGGAGAAGGAAAGAGCCATGTGCCCTGACTGTGGCCAGGTGCAGGGTAAAGAGTGGGACAACACACCAGAACAGTGGAGGTGTGGAACCCCTCCCCTTGGTGCATGGGTCTCAGGCCTGTGGAAGCAGTGAGTGTTTTAGCCTGGGGGAAGAACACACTGAACCCACCATACATCTGTCCGAGCTGCAGTCTGAGTGGACAGGCAGAACTGGTGCATCCTGCCTTTGGTGACTCATAGCAAACCCCCATGCCTTCCAGCTGTCCCATTTCAAAGGTGTCCCCATCATGGCACACCAGACCCAGGCAGGCAGGAGCACAATGCAGTCGGGATGGCAGCTCCTCTTAGTCCCTCAGAGCAAGTCTGTTTTGGGCCTCAGAGACACAGATACCAATAGTGCTCAGGTCAAGCTACAAAGTCATTAATTTTTTAGATTTTTGAAAAAAAAACCCTGCTGTATGTTTTTGACAGCTTACACTCATTTTTAAAAAAAAGTTGGCTCTTAGTTTCAGTATATCACACTTTTGAACATAAAGCATATATCCAAAAAAGGACATACTTCTGTAAATATAATGTCTTGGAGGATTTTTTTCACAAACATGTAAGGGAAGAATTCTGATTTTACTTACTTCCTAAGAAGTATAAAAATACTTCATATGATTAGTGCAAGTCCTGTTGTACAAGACAAAACAAGCTTTTGTCTGTTGGAAGGGGAAGTGATTGAATCTAACCTTAATGCATTTTACCACTTCCTTGGCATTGTGAACTCTAGAAACTGATGCCAGAATAGAGCACATGAAATAAAAAAGACTTTGTTAACAGCGTGCGTGTGTATTTGCATATGGAATGTCCTTTTATATATCATTCATTGATTTTGTTGGTAACGTTTTGCAAGTATCATGAAGTATCTGTGTATTTATAAATGTTACATACTCATGGGCATGAGAAACTAAACATACTGCAATTGGATAACAATAATGAACCTTTCAGTGGTTCAAATGTTTAACGTGGCCAAATAATTTGGTTTGTGGGCAGGTAATGACCCCAATTATGAATAAACCTGCCTTTGACTTAAAAAATATTATGGAATCATTATTGTGGAGATGGTTTGGGTATGTATGCTTAAATACATTTCATAATCAGCATTTTAAACAACTGGTCAAGGGTAAGGAAAGGTCGAAACTAATAGCTAAAAAATGATCCTGTTGATTAAAATTTTTCCCCACTTGGATTTTTTTTTTTTTTTCCATACTATATTATTTGTGAGTTTGCTTGAAGTACTTCATGCAAGATTCAGGGACAACCCCCCCACATTGTATAGTATTTAAATAATTGAATCCTGGAAGAAAGGTAGGGTTTTGTTGAGTCTGCAGTTTTGTATTGATATAAAATATATTGTAAGCACAGAGAAACATAACTCAGTGCCCTAAGAAGGTCTGGTGTCATGGTCAACGTTTGAAATTTGCATGAGATGTTATTCAAAAGAGAGACAGGAGACTTCCTTATTGCATTAGCATGGTAATGCAATTCTTTGTGTTTATTAACCTGATCCACACCAGCTCTGGTGTGCACAGGGTCTGAGTTTTTACGAGCTATAGGCTTTTATGCAGACATATTTTATTAATCTAATTAAAAGTTTTATAAAAGTAAATTATATTTATGTTTGTGTCTCCTATTTGCAACCATTAGGGAACCTAGACCACCTCCGGTGACTTCAGAGGGCTGGTCAGGTCCCATCTGTGTAAATCTTGTGAGTTGTCATAGACTCATTGCATTTGATTTACATGTGAAACCTGCGGACTGAGCACAAATGCTAACCAGACAGCTGATAAATAACACAGTACTAAAGAAACACTTTTGCATTTCTGTAACTCCTTTCTTACAGGAACTTCCAAATGTTTTCAGACCTTAATGAACTAATTTGCACAGTAGAAGATTTTTTTTACAATAATATCCACAATACCAAAATATTAATGTTTATATACCTTATTATGTTTAGCAATTTGATGCCTTGTAACTTTACAGTGGACCAAGACTCATTGCAGGAGTTTTCTTAAATACAAACCCAAAATCCAGCCTGGTCCCAAACATCTCGCAAACTAGAGGTTTGACTGGTGATTCGCATTGATTGACAGAGGGAGTCCTTTAAACTTACTCCCCCTCTGCTGAGACACATCTCTGTAGATCTGATGCATGTGAAAACCAAACAAGCTCAAGTTACCCAGGAAGTGGCTTAAATCAGCTGAGAGTTTGGGTGCAACAGTTTCATTTCCTATTTGCAGGGGGCTACAGTCACATATACATGAAGTTATCAAGTCTCAGCTGTTTGTGGCTGGCTGGCTCATACACTCAATCTTGTACCATTCCAGACGATGAGACTTAAAATGAGTTAGCAATTCAGCTTTGCAACTATGAACAAAGAGAAGCTGTACAGAAAGCTGATGGAATCAGGTGTCAAATCCAAGAATGAAAGTTTGTTTTCCAGTGTGTAGTCATAAGTGCTAGGAAACTTGTTGCACAGGCCAAAAGCAATTTAGCATTGATATTTGGGAAACAGGACCCAGGTAATACACAAATGGGTCAACGTTTGTGCATAAAGCTCACTTGGCTCAGCTGCTTCTTGTCTGTGAGAACCTGATCCACTCTCCAGTAATGCCAGGGGGAAGTCTTGCAATTGATGCCTCCAAAAAGGTGTTGGACTAGAGCAAGATTTCTCTCTGAGAGCAAGGAGGGAATAGTGTGCATAGTGACAGCTTAGAGAAGAGAAACTGCAGAGGCTGTAACAATCTGCTACTTGCTGCAGTACAAACTAACGACAGGCACATGGATTTGCGTGACCGATAGCCGTGGTCTTTCTGTCACTGTGCCTCTTCATGCAACTTTGAGAGTCTCTAGACAAACCTGTCAGTATGATGTCTCTGCCTTATTTATATTTTTTACTTTGGCTTGCCTAGCCCCCCTGAACCATATCGGATGCTGGATCAGGCCTTGGATTCTCTATATAACACAGTGTTATGCACCTAGGTTCAGCAGCTTCTAAGGGTGAAGAAATAGATGCCACAAGTCTAACAGAAAGGAGCTTTTGAAGAAAAAAGTTGTGAAACAGACTTATTAGCAACTGGTGCTTGCAGGGCTGAAAGTCACCTTGATGGTGTGGGGACAGGAGCAGCACATTGGGTGACATGAACCATGTGCTGCCCTGCTTGTTGTTCATGGGTGGGCAAGGGAAACACATGCCAAATTCATGTCTGTTTTGCAGCATGCGATGTGTATCTTTATATATTTGCTGTTGATGATTTGAAAATATTTCCTTTAAAATGAATAAAAAACCTAATGATTACTCCAGCTATTCTGGGAGCCCAGTTTTGATGGTCATTGCTGCGCAAAAGTAGCCTCTAGGTAGTGTTATAAAAAATAAAATTAAACCAACTTGCAGTATTATTATTATAGTAGTAGTTAATAACAGCAAAGTAAAGCAATTTAGGTAAATCCAGAATTAAAGGTGACAGTTCAGCTTTAATTTAACCTACTTACACATGTGATTCATATTAATATTAATTATGTAGTTACCTTTTCATCTTCCGATAAGATCCAGGGTTTATTCCAAACTCAGCATGAGTGGTGTTTATGGAATAAGGTGCTATTTCATAGTTTATTTTATTTCCATTATTTGGCTTGTATACCTTAATATACTTTATCAATAGGATGTATTACAGCTGCATTTGCCTTAAGAAAACTTGCCAATTTTACCTGCAAGTGCTTTTTCATTTTGTTAAATTATTTCCTGAATGTTTTTGTAATTAGGTTGTGTTCAGAATGTGTAATTCTGCAAAGCCCATAGAGGTGCACCATAAACACCATAATAAGTGTCATGCTTCTGATAGCTCCCATTAGGGTCCTGTCAATACCACATTAATCAACCAAGACCAAATTTTGCAAGGTTTTATTTTCACCGCTGTTGGGTCAAATGTAGCCTGGGTCATCAGTAAACATAACTTTTTTCGGTCTTCTGGTTTTCTTGAGTTCTAATGTGAAGTTATATGATGCTTTTCAGCCCATGCCCTAGGCTATGCAGGCTCACATCCCAGAATCCTGTTGCTTTGGTTCTAGAAGTATGCCTCCACTCCAAAATAAATGCAATGCAGTTACTGCATGGTAACAGAACAATACCTGTGTTATCACAGTCAGGGTTAAGTCTGATCAAATTAAATACTGAGGAACAGGATATATTAGCTCAGTGGATTTGTGTTTAACCTGATATCTCTGCCCATGACCCTGACTCAACTCATTTGGATGTCCATCCCTGACATTGTCTTGTATTAAATAACATGTATTGACTAACAATGTGACAGACAATCTCAGTAAGGAAAGCAGGGCTGAGCAGACACTGACAGTCCTCACACAATGCAACCGAAATTCATGTTACAGTGGTTCTCCAGGCTGTACTTTCATCATGGTTGTGGACCATGGTAGACTACGGCACCTTTCAACAACACTGATTTTGCTTTTGTTGCAAATTGAGTAAGAGATGACCTTCAGAATGAAAACAGAGCCATTCTCCCAGGCAAGAGAAAGGGTAAATACTGACTCCTTGTAGGGGAGATAAAACTTTTAACTGTAGTCCAGTACATTAGGGAATTGCCTTTAGTGTGGAGAGATGCTGGATTTTGCAGATGCTTTTCTTTCCCCTGAATTATCATACAAGGTGACATCCTAGACTGCACTTCCTGGGTTAGAAAGTTTTGGGCAGTTATGAGTGATTACATACTCTTCTTGTTTGAGTTCTGTTGTTGTTTAGATGTTTCATTTGTTTGTTTATATTTTGTGTGTGTGTGTGTGTGGTGTTTTTTTTTTCTGCTAGAATGGAAAAATCAGGAGAAATAAGTTGAAGGAGACCTGGCAGGGCAAAGGAGCATTTAGGTGCAAGATGAGTCAGGAATGTTTTGTGTTTTGATGCTGACCTGTGGAGAATTTGGGGCAGTATGACAATTCATAAACAGGAATTTTAGCTGCTGACATTAAAAAAAAAAAGGGCCTTTGGTACATAAAGCTGTTTTGGGGCCCACAGAACACTAGAGTCTAAGTACGGTTTAAAGTCACCTAGATTTTGCACTTGTATGGAAATTTCATCCCTACCACTGACAGAAAATAGCCCTTATGGAACATATATGGAATATATTTTTTAAGAACAGGAGATTTGGGAAGCCTTCCATTTTCCTTGCAAATTCCATACAAATGTACATTGTTTTGTTTTGTTTTGTTTTGTTTTATGGAATAAGGGAAAACATAAAAGACAAAACTGGAATGTGGTTATTGAAAAAATGAATCCAGAAATGGTTGCATTGTTTGTGAGAATAGGTAACAATACATTCACCAAGAGCCACTGGTGCTTCATTCCTAGGTCATTCTGATTCACAGGTAATTTACATTCCTTTCACAGGGCTTTTCAATAAACTGATCTATAATATAGTCAGTTCTAACAAGCCAGATTTCAAAAGGTTTATCCATCTAGCTAAAATGAACCTTAGTCATCTTTGTGCACAAAACACTCACATAGGCTATTTGTCTTGGACTTGAGTGTTTGGCAAAAAGCCTGACTTCAGCCTTTAGCATGAGAGCTGAGTGAAAAATGTTGCCATTCACTGGGGGGTTTGATGTCCAGGACTGACCCCATCCTCAGTACTTAGCTCTGAGCTTCTGGGCAAAGGCAGAGAAACCACAAGACAAGTTTTATCATCTGGTAAACCTGTCGCTTGAAAAATAAAATTACTTCAGTAAAATACTTCAACAATTATCGTACATTTTAATTATGTGTATACCACATAATCACAGCTCAATTTTTTTTTAGGCTATAAAGTTTCATAAGAAAAAACAGTCAAAAAACCCAACCCAGTGCTTTTGACTATAAGAGCTTTAGGGGAGACAGTGGTCTGTCCTCTTCCACCTGTGGAATATCTGTTCATTTTGTCTGTTGGAAAATAGAGCAATTAGGTTGTGAGATGGGTAGAAAGCTAGAGATGGGCAGTCACAAACACCTCACTGCATCTCTCTGTCACATCAGAATGAAAGAGGAAGGATTTAGACTCACATAGCGTGAAAAAGGAGCAAGATGACAAAACAGGCAGCTTGTAATGGCAGAACCTGTTCTCAACTGAGGGATGGGACAATACTGACATATGGATGCAGTGGAGGAAACTTTTAAAGCAGACGGAAATGCCTAGCCTGGTGGGTTGTACCTGTCTCAGACAGTTATCTGATGAGTCTGTCTTTTTCTTATATTTTGGCAAGACTTACTTAGCTTGTCTTGCCAGTAAATTCTCATCTAATTGAATTGACAAGCATGGACATTTTTAAATTAAAGCTTCCAATCTGCCCCAAATTCAACTGGTTATTTTTTATTGTAGGGTGGTGTCTGCCATATGAGTTAATATATTGAGTCACTTACAGTCGCCAAAGAAGAAAGCTGATATATCTTTGTACTGGCAGAGAGTAGATCTATGATCTTTTTAGGTCATTCTTTCTGGTACTGTGCTGGCTCTAAGCCCCTTGTGTTTGGTTTGGCATGAATGATACCTTTCATTATTATTCTCATCCCTAATTCTTTACTCAACTTTAGGCACTCAATTCCTGTCTGCAAGTTCCCTCCATCCATTGTGGTGTCTCATTTATTAATGATGAAACACCAAGAGGGTGTGTTCAAAGAGCTGAGTCTTAAAAGTTTTGAGAAGTCCTGCTAGCTGCTGGTCAGCTTCAGCTCTTATTAAATTCATCAAGAGCAAAAGATTCTCTGTGCCTCTACAGGTGGCAAGATGAAAATATATATTGATAATTATAACTAGATAATTAAGTGTCAGGTATTATGTAGTCTCTTGAAATACCTGTCTTTCCTTTACTTTTTTCCTTTGTTGTTGAGACATTTGTAAAAAGCCTAATAGTCGACAACTTTATACTGTGTGAAATTATAAATTTACCTCTTATGCTTTTATTTCCATATTTTTGAAGTGTGTGCTTTCAAAATGTGTGCCTGTGTGCATATTATTCATTAAGACCCCTTTTGGAGGGATTAGACTCAATTATGCCAGTGAATACAGAATACCAAGCAGTCCTTGTTATGGAAGGCAGCTGCAGGCTGATATTCACACTCACATCTCTGAGAAACAATAATCAGCAAGACATTATGGGTACTGAGTGCTGATGTGCCAGGAAACTATATTTTTGTATTTGTTTTTGCACACATGTGCGTGAGAGTGTGTTTTGTCAGAAGGTGTGTATACCCTATGCATTAATACTTTGCAAATATAGTTACCATATATACAGTTTTAGAACAGTTTGCCAAGTTTTACTCAACAGCTTCATGATTTTTAAATGAAAAATATTTTCTTGGAGGCTGACAACTTCTATGCCAAGTTTCAATCCAAATTGCCCACTGCAATGTCTGAGTTAAGGAGCCATGAAAAATGAAATATACACTGGAAAGTAAGGAGGAAAAAAAGTTAGCTTTTGCAGTTTTGCCAGGTGAGTACTTAAATAGTTGATTCTAAGCTTGCTACAGTAATTTACAATTACAATTACCTGCTACAATCTGTATATTGAATGATGCCATTTAGGAAAGAGTTTTATCTGATTGCAAGGAGCACTTAAAAAAGACACTTTTAGAGTTTGGAGTTGTGACTATCAGGACCTGATTCAAAGCCTTCTGAAATCGAGGGAAAGAGACCTGTTAGCTCTAAGAGCTTTGGATTGAACCTGAATGACAGTATAAAATAGGAGTGTTTTTTTCTCTACTTAAAAGTAATGCAGACTCACCTTTTAAGTTTTGTAGGTTAAATTCTATCCGGATTATCATGAGCTAAGAGCTAAGTATCTTTGGTGTGCCACGAGCTATATGATACTAAACCCCATCATAACATTAATTCCTCATTGAAAATTCTCGTGTTCTTCAGTGGTCTCACTAAGTTCAGTTAGAAATAGAGTCTGCAGCCTTTTTGGATTTTTGCCTGCATACATATATGGTAGAAAAATTCACTTCTCATCGTAGTCACACCTATGCTTGAATAAAACAACCTTGTGACTGTATTGCTGCAACCCTACTCTTTAACCCCATATGGCTCTTCTCAGATTTTTTTTCCACAACAGCAAAAATACAGAACGAGGCTTACTTGCTTATACTGTATCACCACTATTATCTCCTTGCAGTACAGCCGGCACTGCCAATCACCCCTTTGGTAGCAACATTTAGAGGTTAGGTTGGGAGCACTTTGAAAACAGGGACTGCATCGTCCTCTGCCTGCCATAGCCCCTGCAATGAATTGATCATACTTGATTACAATATATGAAATCCCAGCCTGCAGTATAGCAGTTATATTGCAAAGCTTGTATGTAATCAGGGGAAAAATTCAAGTGTCTTGCTGTGTCACAGGGTTGGAAGGTTGAACAGAAAATATGGGTAGTCTGGAGGTGGAGAGGGACATTCAGAGGTTAGGTTAAACTGGGGTTATGTCTTTTTTCTGTGTCTGCACCAACAGCAATCCCTAGACAAGTGAACAACCTCGCACTGGGCAATATTTTTCCCTTTTGCCCAGTTAAGGGAGTGTCCAAGGAAAGGCACAATGTGAGGCAGCAATATACTATGCCTGCAAATAAAATGCATGATGATACAGTAAGGACGATAACCACGGCGCAGCTGTTGTAGAATAACAAATTATCATGCGACAGTTTTGAGTTGCAGTGGATACATTAATCTTGCACAAAAACTGGGGGAATTTTCTTGCCCATAACAGATTACCTTAAACCATTGTAAAGCCATTGGCAAGACCTGCTTCAACAACAAAATTACAGAAATACTGTTTCATTTTCTGTTTTATTTCCACTTCTTGACACCCTGCATGTTAGATTTAGTCAGCAGCAGAGATGGATCATTGGATTCATAGTATGACTGCAACCTGGCTGTGAAACACATGTGCAGTAGACAGAAAACCTCCTAGATACTGGACTAACTGCTCAAGCACTACAGTGTTGATCCAGGCATGTCATACATTATTTGATAGTGAATACCAGTGCTATATAACTTATTGGACTGTCTCATGCTAGAAATTACTGACAATCTCATCCCTTACAAAGTTCAGATGGAGTTTCCTCAAATATGTTCCTGGAAATAGACCATGTTTCAGTTCAGTGTCAGGCCAACGGCATGTAAATGCATGTAAAATGCATGTAAAGTTGGAACTGCTAATTTGAATCCTACATCACTTGCATCCCAGCTTTGTTTTTTGTTAGAGAGCGAAGGGCAGAAGATCTGAGGCCCTTCCTGCAAAGAGCTGCTGGTTGACGCAGAAAGAACTCAGGTCTGGTTAATAAAATTTGCTCTGAACCTTCACTTTCTGATAACCTTACATAAATATTGTGTATCTACTTCATTTTGTCAAAAGCTTTGTTGGTGTCAGACTGCACAGTTGAGTGCCAAAGTATGTAACCAGTTTTACAAATGAATAAGGTTAATAGGTATCTCCCCGCAGAGCAACAATTTCCCTTTTATAAACCCCACCTGAACTGGTTGAGTGCTGCATGGACATACTCTTTTCAGCCTGCAGCCAACATTTAAGCAATAATCCAAAGTGACAGTTTTATGACAGATCTGAGTAAGTCATGAAACAATTGAAAGGATCCTTTTCTCTGTTCTTGAGATCCACATACAGGCAATTTACAGATGCTGAACAAAGGAAGGACTCTCCTCAAAGAGTAATGCAGTATGAAGAAATGACCAGTCCTTCCAAATGTTGAAAGGATTTAAATCAGAATATCATTTCCAGGTTAAACACTTCAGATGTCTAAAATACAGGCATAAAAATATGTTAATGACAGTTGACAAAGTTACCCTTCGTGGGCAGCTAATGACATCTTAACTCACAGAGCTAGTATCTCTCAACATTTCAATTTGCAATCTTATGCAGAGCTAAGTTAAAGGGATACATGTGTTGTTACTACGTTCAGGTCAAGCTCTCCTATTATTAAATACAAAAGCAATTTAAAAAGCAATGCTATGGCTGACATACAAGCCTATAAAACCAGAAGAATTCCCAGTTAAATCTACAACTGCCCCCTCTCTCAGCTCTGTTGTGTCTAAACATTTCAGCCCATGGGGACCTGTAAAAGAAACTCTCCACAGTAGATGATATTACATGATCCATGTGGTCATTTGTAAATGCTATAGTACACATAATGCACCAAGGAATTCACTGAGGTTTTTTATATTAGTATCTTGTTTGCTTTGGTTTTCCCAGTTGCACAGTAATGGATCTCCATAGATTGGATTTTTATTAGATTACTATGCTGTCCTTTTAAGGAGCTGGCCCTCTCTAGAGACTCTGGTAAAACACGTTATAGAAGATAGTATAGCCTAAGCACCTTCTGGGATCAAACTGGAATAGGACAAAATCCTCATTTAATTCTGTGTCCTTAGGACATTGTAGCTAGATGTTTGTCAGTTAAACTGTGGGTTCCCAGTCATGGCAACAATCTCACATAAGGACTTCCCTAGAATTATTAAACAAAAGAGAGCATAAAATTGCATGGTGTTTGCAGAAATTTACCTGCAAAGTTATGAGTAAAAGCTGGTTGCAAGTGCTCACTTAAATATTTTCCTGTGGAAAATTCTTCTTTTTTGGCTACATGGAAATTAGTGTGCTTTTTCCTGGAAATAAAATAAATTCTTTTGAGAAACCCAAGTCTCAAACTAGCATTTTAGGTATTTTAGTAGTAGTACCTTTTTACTTTTGGCAAAATGTACATTCTTTTCAAAAGGCAAAAGGAATCTATAGCAAGAAGTAGCAGAGGTTAACAAGTATGGCCACAGAATAGCACAGCTCCCGCTAAAGACAGTGCTCTGGGGCATGTAGTGAGGCACCAGCCCTCAGGACCTATACTTGCTAGAATTGGTGTCGAAACCCCATTTTAACCCTTAAACAAATTCTCATTTGTATCCCAAAAGGCCTGCCTGAGAGGATGGAAACTGCACTGATGGTCTGCATATGGCCTAAGGCTGCATGTACAGCGATTCAGATAAGGATTGAGGGGCGGAGGGGGCAGAGGTCTGCTCCAGCTGCTCAGGTTTATGATTCAAACACACCTACACATCCTTACTAAACAAGGAAACTGCCTATAAAACGGGGGGCTGCAATGGTGGGTTCCGGGGAGCCTTACTGATACCAACTCTTCCCTGTTGGCTGGCCCAACGCTGGATCCAGGACTGGTGACTTTCTATTATCTATCTCTCTAAACTTTTCTTCTCCTACTCTCTCTCTAACTTCCTAACATCATGAAGTAATACAAGAACTAACCACGATTTTTTCTCAGGTTGTGCAGCTTAAACATGTATGTATTGTACTCTTGTGATCTAATTGTCAGCTTTTATGATTGTGCAGCCTAAGACAGTAATTGAAGTATTTGTATTCCTTCTATAGCTTTAAGTAAATCTAATATTCAAATACAGGCCTTGAGTGTCATTTCACTTTAATCTGATCAAGGGGTATTGGATGGTCGAGCATTTCCTCAGACCCTGACATTTTAATCCCTCTCCCTGGAAGGGCCAAGTCTGAGACAAAAGTTGGATCCAGCTGCACCTGGGCTCCTCTCTGAGAAGGAGTTTAGAAAGCAAGGGGGTCCAATTTGAATCTTCCAGGGTTGCCCTACTTGCATCACAACACATGTCCACAGGAGCATTTCAGGTACAGAAACATTACTCAAGGATCCATGCTCGCAGAACTAAGAGAAAGTTCTTTTCTACAGCTATATACCAACAGAGAATTACCCTTCTGCCTATTAACCTGTTTTTTTCAGATGGAGCCAAAGGCCTGTACACTCCTCGTCTCATGCTGGTGCTTTTCTTTCTGTGCCTACAGCCAAAGCTTAGCAGTCCTATAGAGGTAATACAGTATTGCTTTTTAACTTCTCCTTTTATTTCTGTAATCACAAACATTTTAATTATGCTATAGCAATGCCTGTATTTATGCATGTAATAGGTATATAATGTTCTCTGAAACAAAAGATTTGAAGTCATATAATGGCATTGCACAGTATGTAGCTCTCACATTGTTAATCAGGTTTGCTGTCTAGAATGGTTTTGTTCCTTGTTCCCTCTGATTCACACTTCATGTCATAGAAGCAAAAAGGCTTTGAGTACAGTGTGGGAAATGGACAGCCTGGCAGATAAGCAGGGGTCTTTTTCTCCTCAAATACTTTTTAGCATGACACAAATGTCAGCTTTGTGTTAGCCCTGTAAAGGTTTCACAGCACCTGGTTGCACACTCAGGAGTAACATGCCCTGGGAGAGACAAGAGGGCTGAGCAGGAGCCCTGTGCACATGTGGGGACAGAGATGAGTTTCACCATATCTTGTCCTCCATCCCAGTGCTGCTTTGTACACCCTTCCCTGTCACCAGACATGTTGACAAGAAATAGCTGACAGTGCAATACCCATATTTATCTTGGATTTTTGCAACCCTCTGAGAAGGGTAAACAGTGTGGAAAAGATTTTACTGTTCAATTACTACTGCTAGAGTTAGGATGCAGAAGATTATTAACTTTAATTTGCAGTGTCTGATAACTGTCACTTGGATGGGTACAAAGATCTTACATATAGCCATAGAGAAAAAGTGTGAAGTATTGGACTTTTTCTCATTCAGCAGTTTCACTGGAAAGAGCTGTAGCAGAAACTCCTGTCTCATTTGAAACTGTTAGCAAACTAACTTGTTGTACAACACTTCAAACAAAAGATTAGTATAAAGGATAATTAATCTCTTTAGTAGTGAAATAAGTTGTTAAAGGGTATTTTTGTGTTCTTACTGAGGTTTTTAAGTATTATAGCAGCTTTTACAGTAAAAGTATAAAAAACCCAAAATATATTATTAATGCAGAATACTGAGCAACACTAGAGTTATAATATGTTATTTTTTAATTTTTAAATTTTTTTCTGTCACCGTAGTTAATGTAAATTTTCTAAGTATTTTGTTTAACATGAATCTGAAGAAAAATTCTTCTCTCAAATTTTTCTTCATTGAACTAAGGAAAGCACTTAACATGTTCTGTAGCATCTTGTGATTCAAGTATTTTATAAACTCTATGCTCCCATAATCTTATTGAAGTTAACAAATGCTTGTAGAATGGAGTTTTAGGAGCACAGTTATTAGGAAGAATAACATGATCAGCTGTTTGCAAATCTTTTCCCTTAATAATGACCACTAAACTAAGCTGATATTATTTAAGCATGAATTTAAATCAGCAGTGATTGATGATGCTGCTGATTACAAGTGAAAAAGGTAAATGCCAAACAAAAGACAGATCACTAGAAACAGTTAAGAGAGTTTGGTGACTGCATTTGGCTCAAAAACGGTGCCTTTTGCAACTTGAAGTGAATAATGTCAATGTGTTTGTATAAATACAGTTTCAATTCTTCATTAGTATATAGATTTAATCCAGTCCACACCATAGTTTTTTGCAGCTCATTATTCAGTAGATGGGAAGATTGAGTATCAACCCTGTAATTTGAGATCTTTTGCCTTTGCAAAAGGACTCTTTTCACAAAGAGGGATCATATTTTTTAAAAACACACCACTGAATGGATTTTAAAATAAAATATGCCATCTTCTCTTTATTATTTTAAAAAAAGGAAAAAAATAGAGTTCCAGCGTTCGTGGTAAATGTGGCAAATCCAGCCCTGCAATGAATTCAAATCTGTCAATTTCATACAGGCTACTTAGGGACAAGGTAGTTTTAGATCTAAGAAACATGTAAAAAATGACTCATTGTTAATAGGGTGAGCTCTTTGCATTTGGATTAGGGTTAACTGACAGTATCCACTCACCTTTTATTCTCACAGATTTCACCGGAGGAATGCTTTGTGCTGGCCTGAAAAAGAGAGAATTAGGTGTTCCATTTATACTATTGATCTTAATAACCTCATCTCATAAATACCTACTTTATGACATCAATAAAAAGAGAATAGCAGCAACTCCTAACAATAGAAATTGTTACTTTGTAATTCAAGTATTTCATTGAGCATCTCAAAGAGACTCCACAGTGGTACAGTAGTGATATTTTATTACCAGTTTTTAAATATGTGCACAGAGAGACCATTTTTTTAAACAAGTGAAGATTCTAATTAATTGAGCACACTATAGCTTCTAGGTCCCACAGTTCCTCTTTTTTATCTCTTAGCCTCCCCCTGTTCTTCATCTTCCACATTAAAGGGAGCGTATCCCTTTAAGGGCGTTGGTGGGTGTAGGACTAATTTTTCACTGGGCTGAATCAGATTAAATGAAACAGACATAATTTTACACAATGGTCTTGCCTCCCTGCTACCCTGCATAAGCATGCTGCAGATGAAAATTATCTGCTCTTAGGGGGCGAATCAAGTGATATTCCAGATAGAGATATCCTCACATTCCATAGACACCTTCCTGCAGCTGAGCCAGGACAGGATGGTCCCTGGACCTCTCATCCACAAATCACCAACAGGAGGCTGTGGCACAGCTGGTCTCCACTGAAATCTCCCTCAAAAGCTCAGATCTTTTTAGCTTGTACCTGAGACAAAGGAAGGAAATAAACAATCAGAAATAATACAAAAGAAGAGGAACCAGAACCTTCCCTACAATGAGACACCAAGATGGAAGATTATGGGCTTGTTACACAGGCAGTGCCCACATCCCTGCACCTGAGAAGGGACATCTGGTGGAATAGCAGTCTCAGATCAGCCCCAGATGTTCCACAGATTACAGATGGGACACTGCAGACTACCTGAGAAATAAATGTGAAACACTCCCACTTCTTGTTCTTTTGGAAGATATTTGGCATATATTACACATTCATTTAGCTATATTTTAATATAGAACTTTCTCTGTGCCACCCGATTCTTCCTGGTGAATCTCAGTAGTGTCCTAAAAGAGTTGTTTTTTGTATCACTGAGGAAAGGCAAGTATTTTTTGTTTCTCATTGAGCTCCTTAGTCCTTATAGAGGATGATAATTTAGAATGGAATGGAATGGAATAGAATAGTTTCAACTGGAAGAGACCTACACCAATCATCTAGTCCAACTCTCTGACCACTTCAGGGCTGGCCATAAGTTAAAACAGATTATTAAGGGCATTATCCAAATGCGTCTTAAAAATGGAGGCACTAAATATTTGAACATTTGAAGAAGAATATCCAAAAGCTCATGACTGTCTAATGACTAATCTTTTGTTACAGTATTTTGCCCATTAGAATTTATCTTTTCTGGGATTATTTCATATGGTAAATGCCTAGTTTATCTCATAGTTTGTTTTTTTCCTATGAAAAACTAAGTGGAGAGTACAAGCATGTAAGACCTATAAATAATATATTTTTTTACTTTTCCTTTTTATTCAAAATGGCAGAACAATGGTGGGGACCAGAGGGGAAAAATAATGCCCCATGTTTAGTATTGAACTGCTTTGTCTTTTCCAAGTAATTTCTCACAAACCAATAAGCTTGCTATTTTAAATGCCTTTATTTTGACTTCATAAAAGCCCTTGGTATTGGTAACTTTAAAGTGTAAGGCCTCTAAATTTGAGTCTTCTCCAAATACTGCCTCTTAATTTCATGTCAGTAATTAATCCAGCTACTTTAGTCAACTGAAACAGCCCTAAGTTATCTTCTCTTTTCAGAATCCTATAATTGTTAACATTTTGACTAAAAATATTGTCTTTGGTTTCAACTCATTGTTAGAAACTTGGTCACATTTTTGTTTCTCTGACTCTATAATGCCACTGACTGTGTAATATGTAATGATGTCAACACACAGGAAGTGACAGTAAGTCACTCTTTTTTTTTTTTCCCTACACCAGTCATTTAGATGTATTTCAAAAAGGTATTTCTGGTAGTTGGATATGTATATTGAAATTCCTTTGTAACTCAAAAACCTTGTCTGGCTTACAAATAATGTTCCAATCAGAAATACAACAGAACCTAGCACTAAATTTTCAAGTACTCTGCACCTTCAATGCACCAGCTTTTCAATAATACTCAGAATTCATAATGAAGCACAGATTTTCAGAAGGACTTGGTTCCTTTTTGTACCCAAAAATAAACTGAATGTGTTGGAGGTTGAGCTCTCTGAAAGGCTGTCCCTGTTTTTGCATGCTACTTGCTTGCAGATTGCCTTCTGAACACGCTTAACATTGGTACTGGACAGTATTAATAGTCCAGAATAGGTTTGTGAGCTTGGTACCTCTTTAGGTCTGCAAATAAATACTAATGGAGAGAATTTGTTTTTAACCTGTGGAATACTTAATGAACCAAATAATTTCCTTTCAAGCATGATAGTAGGACTGAAAGATACAATCATTTGATGTTTCATGGTCTCCAATTTTCCAGTTAGAAGTCTGTCACAGGCTCTGTATTAAACAATAAACAACTTCCAATTTTACACTCCTGTAAAACACACAAATTCAGCAGTAGTTATATGGAGAGATTCTTTTGGGATGAACATTGGCTTTAACAAATACTTCTATTTGCAAATGTGTGGCATGATTGCTCTTTGAAGATATGACCCACTGAGAAAAATCAAACAAAAATGTCATGGCACTTGTGATTAGCTTCTAGAAGCTGAATTCACCTGGGAGATGATACTATTAAACAGATTTTTATTTTCTGCTTTGGCATGAAGGTACTAAATCATCAAGACCTTTAACTAGGTACCTAGCTTTAAGCATATGTGTTCCTTTTAAGTCAGTGGACTTATTTCTACATTGTGAAATAATATGTATAAATGCTTTATTTTCACAAACCTACTAATAAAATAAAAATAGCTACTTGGCTTTAGCAGGTGATTTGTAGGACAAAAATGATCTGTTTAATTTCTCTGTATGGTCAATGAGAAATCCTGGTTCATCCAGAAGGTGAGCCAGTTTGAGATGCTGAAGAGTAACAGAGGGGTAACCAGTACCAGCAAACATTCAGTACAGTTTCTAATTTCCTGCAGTTTTCTGAACTGAGGATTATTTTTTTTTTTGGTGAGAAAATCATTAACATCTTTCTTTCCTTATAATCCAGAGCATGGATTAGACTTCTTGGAATAAGCACTCAATACTCACGTTTGTAAGACAGTGACTTGGATGGGCAACTTATGCCACAAGGCACTTAAACTCATCTTCTTTTCCAAGTATGTTTTGATTGAAAGCTGCTGGGCTTTGTGCAGAGCTCACTCTGATAGCTCTGTAGGTAGCAAATGGACGGGAATTCTCTGGCAAAAAATGACAACTAATTGTTCACTGATTTAAAATTCATAATTAACCTTGGAACAATCTGTAATTCAGTAGTCAACAATAAGGTTTACCATGAATAAGATGTGGATAGTAAAATCAAGGGTAAATTCTGTTTGTTTCTACCTATAAACATGAGGAGGAATATGGTAGGATAATAAACCTCCAAATATTTACTTTGAATAGTTTCAATGTGATTGAATTGGCTTTAAATTAACACTTAAGACACTGAAGAGAATTACCTGATATTTCTGACCAGTAGTTTCTTATAACCAGAGGAAGCTCAGTAATGTTATTTTATAACTTTAATAGGAACTATTTATTTGCAAATAACACATTTGTTTATTGATATAATGTTGCTAAAAACTGAACCCCTCATGCACCCCACAGCATCCAGCATCTCAAAGACTGATATTTATATACTTTTTTTTTTGAGAAATCTCAGATACATGAAGTTACATGTTGTTGTTTTAATCAATAAATATCTGTCTGCCCACGTAGCTTTCCATCTATTTATTGGTTATATATTGTTACTTCTCATAACATCTGAATGCACTCTACTTAAAATCAATAGGTTAGATAAGCATCATAAAGACTTGGGCTTTTCTGCTGTTTTAGGAAAAAAATGTCATGGGACAAACCTTTTAATTTTTCTTTTTTTTTTTAGATCTAGGTATTATTTTATTATTGTGTTATGGATTCCTCAGGAGATTTTATTTCTGAACAAGTTTAATAAATTTTTTTAAGGTACCTGGGAGGAAACCCTGGTGGTGGGATAGAACTCCTGCTCCTTCTCTCTTCTCAGGGGCAGGGGAGGGTGGGGAGGGGGCCAGGAGTGGCATGCAGCTGGGCTGGCACAAATGAAGAAGTCTGATGCAAATAATTTCCATCACTGGAAGATGGAGGAGAAGGAAAACAACTGTAAATCTCATTAAAAGTTATTAATTGATTTTAGTATTTTCTTTAGTAACTCAGGCCCATGTATTTATGAGCTCACTGTTGGTATGGAGGAGCATGGAACCTTTCCAACCTTTCTTTGCAAGGGCAGGTGAGAGTTCCTCCAAACACTGTCTTTCTGCTTTGCTGACCAGCTTTGGCAGGATGTGGAGTACTTTCAGCAGTGATGAAGGCATTCAGCATCTGGCAGGAAGCATCTAGGACTTCACAGGCTGGTATCCCTTGTTAAACAAAGATATCTGCTCCATAAACTAAGATTGAAAAGCCACTCTTCCAGACTGACTTCTAATCGATGCATGTGTTGCCAAAATGAACATGAGGATGTAATTCTTGGAAGCACTCAGGATCAATCCAGCTCAATTGCAAATTTCACAGAAAAAATCTCTCTCCAGAACTCACTTAACATGTGAAAGTCTTCCATACTCATGATCCTATTTGGGATTTTTCAGTAGGGCCTAGGGGAACTAGCATCTCACTTAACAGCAGTGTTTACTGAGAATGAAGCACCTATTTCTTTCAGACACTTCTTAATGCTGTTTTTCAGGACTAATCCCAAACCTATGAGAAGTCATGAAATGATCCCTCCTGGTTTCCATAGGCTTTGCATCAAGCCTTTATTCCACAGCTGAGTGCTATTTCCCATTTTTAAGACTTCTTCTTATTATATAAGAATATTAGATTTCCCGTTGGAAGCAGTTGTCACTAAAATACCTATTCTTTCAAGAGACAGCAGCAACGGTCATAACATGGGGAGGTGTTTAACTAAAACTGCTTACAAAGGTGTGTTTGTGGTATCAGGCCAGAGCTTTGCTGATATAAATCAGCGTAGTTTCATTCCAGTCAGCACAACTGTGGTGATTACAACACAGAGGATCTGGCTCTCAGGATTTTTTTCCTCTCCAGATCATATTTACTCACCTAAGTTGAAAGCGACCATGGATTTTCTCCTTTAAATAGAAACCTCATAGATCTCATCAATCCAAACTCAGCAAGGAGAGAAAGGGAATGTAGGGATGCCCTACTGAAAACATCTCATAGTTGGTAATAAGTTCTTAGCAAGGAAACAGAGAAATCCCCTCAGCTCTCCTCCATCACCTCTGCCTCTCATCACAGCGGAAAATATCCTGGAGAAGGCAAAAATATTCCACAGCTCATACAAGGCAGTTTTGTTTCCCTGCTGGCTGCATATCTGTAGAAATTAAAACTGTACCCCTTGGTTGTCCATCCTGAAAAAAAACCAAACTGCTTTGATGTGCAATTGGATCCTATTCTGTCTGGGATCCTGATGTTCTTGTTGAAAGGGGATAAAACCTCTGGGGAGTGTGGCAGAGTCAACACACCTATTCTCCCTTGCTGCTGCTTTTTTCTGACAATAGCAGGATCGTTCACTACTCAAATGTCTGATTACTCTGAATATAACAAAAGGTTTAGTTTCCTTGGGAGTCCAAATAGCCAAGTATGTGGCTGCATGTGTTGTTCTTACTCATAAATGCAAATGCTAACCTATAAATCTTTCCTTTTACAGTACTGTAATAACATTCTATCTATTTAGCCTAGTACAATAGTATCACAATTGCTTTTTCATTGTGCTGCATTCACATTAGACTAATATAATGAGATGCTACCACAATACCATGAAATAAAACGATGTTCTTGACGTATTTCCAAAACATTTGAACACTGTTTCCAAATCGACCTTGTGAATAAATTAAATAATAGCTTGCAAAAACGTCCTCTAGCATTTTCAGAATATATGCAAATGCAAGCTTGAATGTTTGTTTACATGTTTCTTACAGTGTCTGGGATTATACGACGTATTTGTGCACATGAGTGTTGTCTCTGGGTGTATTTGTCATTTGTGCTCAGTGGCTTGCACAGAATCCTAGCATGATTTGCCCTTCAAGTTGTCCAATTCTTCCTCCTCTCCCTGATGACCTGCATATTAAACTTCTCTTCTGTAAGACTTCAGATTTCTGTGGCCCTTTCCATTTGTCATATGCATTACAGTCACTCAGAAACCTTTCAGTACTGCTTGTTCAGTACCTACCCTGACATAATCCTCTGAACAATCCACTGTCTTTGCAGATTTCTAAAGGATCTATATACATACGTGAAAAAAAAAATATATACATACATGCATTTAGGGCTCCCACATTGGAGGTGGTTCAGAATAGTGAAGGGAGACTGAAAATCAGAATGAAATCTGAGGAACCAATTTTTCTGGAAAATGCATTGGTAATTTATAATTACTTTTATTATAATTCTTGTCATCATAAATATTATCTAATTTATTATTAGTTATATTTAATAATAATATATAATACTTATTGCTAATTCTATTTAATAATAATAAAATTATAATTATAATAACAACAATAATAATAATTTTGTTTTTAACACCAAGATTACAACCAATTGAAAGAGCAAAGTTTTGTTTACCTAGAAGTGTTTATTTGCAGGTTCTCAGTAGCTAATTTCTCCTTGCTGGTACATCCTTTCTCCTTTAGAAATTGCCCAACCACAGTATGCTGTCAGTAAAAATTAACACGTCTTTTACCATCATCTTTCCCATATCTGTAGATCTCACTTATGGATCATCAGGGATGCATAGATATGGCTTGTAAAGTGCTGTGTAGATTTGTGATTAATTAAATCCAAGGGATCACTATGACAATTTTGTCATCCTACATAACCTAGACTCAAGAATTTTGTCCAGCCAATTCTGCTTCAAACACACAACCTTTGTCTGAACTGCAATGTACTTTTTAGAAAGGTATTTGCTGATTGTGATAACTCCTATTTCTGAAGTGAAGCCCCGTAAGTGGAAGGTTCTTGTAGGAAGCTTCAAAAGACTTCTTCCATTGATACACTAGCCCATAACTTTTCAATACTCCCATTGAGGCCTCTGATCCAAACCTCAATGATTTATCTTTTCTGGCTTCAATGGGCTTTGCAAAGATAGTTTAAAATAATAGATTGTGAATTTCAACCAGCGTGTTCTTCTCTTATGCTGTAAAAATCCACTGCAGACAGAGACCCAGTTGTCTGTCCCCAAGATACACTAGCATAATTTCTCTGAGTTGCTGTTGGCTGGCAATAACAGGTGGGTTGCTGCTAAATGCTTCTCTTGATAGATGCTATTTTACTTGACCTTTCTGAAGAGGAAATGGTGCATATGTTTATGAGAAACACTTTGACACTGTTTCATGGGAGAACGTGCATTGTTTGTACAATGACAATGGGAAATTTTCCACTAAGCACTTTGCCAAAAAATAATTATTATGGTTAGCTATATGTCTTGTTTGCCTGTTTTTCCAACACCATGAAAATTTTCATCTTCCTGGTGGTCACATCCATAGCAGAAACTGAAAAAAACCCTTGTATCCTTTCAGAAAATCTGCTGCTTGAAACATGTAAAAATACACAACTAAGGAAGCATTCACAGCATATGCATTTAGAGCTGCAAAAATACTTGGCCAAAAGCAGTCATATAGTTAAAGCAAAATTGTTTTTTGTTTTGTTTTGTTTTGTTTTAATTCTAAGTTTATGTATTTTACACAAATGCATTTCAGACAAAATGAAATCAGCTGCTAAGTACCTGTCCTGTCTTCGCTCCTCCCAGAGGTGCAACTGAGATCTATTGGAATGAATGCAGAGTTGAAATCTGGAGACTTATGATCTGTACTTCAGTTTATTGTCAATTTACATCATGACCTGCAGTAAATCACTGCACTGCTCTTGCTCTGTTGTAAAAGGAGAATGTTTAGAGTTTATAGAACACCTTACATTCAGTGGGATGAAGGCACTACATATGCCCTTACTCTTGTTGTTTACTGTAAGACAGGAAATCCCACAGGATTTCGTTCACCTGTAATATCTGGAAATGTGAAGTTCAAGAAAAGGGCATTTCCAGTTGCAAGCCACTTTGCAACAAATGGAACTGTTCAAGTGGACAGCTGCTCAAAATTATCTGCTTTTGGTGGCTACCCCCTGGATGTCAGCCTTGAGTTCAGTGACAACAATTGGTTTGCTTGGACACCTGCTGTCTTTTTCTTCTCCTCCCTGCAGTTTCTGCTTGGGATCCATACAATCCAGAGAAAACTCTGTTTTTCCTCTGTTTAGCAATTTGTCATGCACCAATGCATTAATTATAGAAACAATGGACAGTAAGATTATATTGATTGTATCATGGTGAGAAATGCAGGATGGAAAATACTAACGCTGTTTCTGCAGCAACAGTAAAGAGATTGGAGCAGCAAGATAGAGTTGTAACAAAGGGAAGAAGATAACAAGACCTCAGTCCTGCTTCTTGGTCCTCATACTATGAGGGACCACTGTGTGCAAACAAACTCCCCTGGATGTCAATAGGGCTTGACTCAACTTCATTGGGCCACCCACACACACAGAAACCAAAGGAAGGAGCTGCCGGCAGTGAATAGAAGTGATAATATATGATATATGGGTAGACAGTGCTGAAGGCAATCGTGATGTGGGCAGCAATTCTGCTCAGTTATGGCTCCCTGCATTGCAACTGGAAGGATTCATTCCCTGAAAAACGGCACCCCTAATGCAACAGCTGATCATCCAGTAAATACACTGCTGAAGGAATGCTTATACACCTAAAGAAAGGGAGAGCAACAATTAGCCCCACACTCTTCAGAGTATTTTGTCTTGTGCACTGAAACCTTCCTTCTTGCTCCCAATAAAATACCTTTGCCAGAATTTCTCCTAAGACAAGGACAATACTCTTTATTCATAAAAACGGCCAGGCCTCTGATTTCTGCTTAGCCTGGAGACTCTGATCTGAGATTAATGTAGACTGTAGGATTCCTTTCAAAGAGCTGGCTTTCCATTTGAAGAAATTATGCCCCCTTATCATTGATCCAGACCAGATTGGTTTTATTGAAAACAGAAGTTCCTCCCACGGCATGTGGCGATTATTTAGCACTATGCATTTTTCCTGTAAATACCATGAAGAGCTGATAGCCCTCAGTCTACACATTAAAAACACTGGAGATCCTGCAAAAAAGAATAAAAAAAGCTGTTTTTATCTTGAAGTCCTTCAAATTTGAGAGGATTTTTATATAATGGTTAAAAGAAAGCCTAGACGATCTCTCTTCCTCCACGTATACTAACATTTATTCACATTACAGTAGCATCTGGCAGTCCCGACTGACTTCAGCACCCCAGTGAGTTAGACACGGCACACACATAATAAGAGACAGTCCTGGGTTCAAAGAATGTAAGAGAAAATCTTTGCTCAGTAAAGCTAATGGCAAAACTCCCATAAACCAGTGGGGCTGGGATTCAAACTTACAGCCAAATTAGTAAAGACAGACAAAGGGTGGACGGGAGAAACAGACCTACAGAGATCTGAATCTGAGACCTGCGCTGAATCATCTATATCAAAACATATCTGTAACAGAAGAGCAACCATTTCTCAGCAGAAGAGCAACCTTTCAAGTATCCTGCCTCGGGCGGGGGCATTAATGAAAAGCATAGGAAAGCTTAGGAAAAAAAAGCAACTATGAAGAGGTCTATCCTTGGTACACCCTTTCAGTTTCTGTACTGAGATTTGATGAAGTTTGAAAACCCCCAGGTCTTTCAGACCATGATGTTTAAAGGATAGCCTCTCTGCATGAGTCTATGTCCTCTCTGGACCTATAATACACTCTGGCCTCTGCACCTTCCACAGGGGAACTTCAGCACCTCCACTGAGAAGATGAGCTTAAATGTGCACAAGGTCACACCGGCATTGGTGAGCTACGCTGGGACTGAACTTCTTGTGTGTAGGAATAACTCTTTCCCTGCACCACAAAGGCATCCTTTCTTTCATCTCAGTTTCCAAAGCAATACTGGCAAATAAGGTCCAGTTCTTTTATATCCTTTTAATGGTAGAAACTCCTGACTGGCTGAAAAGATGCCATGCTTTCAATTCCCCAGACACATCTCACCACCAACAATGGCTTACAGGTGGGGCTGGACATGCAAGAATTAATCGTTTTGTTCCAGATACTTTGAAAATAATCTTACTAAAACTTTTGTGTCCACTGTTCTACAAATGTTCCTTTCCACTCTTCCAAATGTCTAATAAGTCTAATTTCATGGAGCTCTGTCTTGTTATGCAGCAGAATAGCACAGAGAACAATATTTGCTTTCCGCCTGCACATTTTTCTGCTCTTACACTATCCCATGCCACTGTTGTTATCCTTTGATTACAGCAACAGGTGCAGGCTTCATTGTGCTAGAAACTGTACAAATGAATGGGATATGGTGGGTATGGGTAGGTAGGGGAAGCCAAATGTGACACAACAGATTTACATGGCAGGCTGGTGACAGGGCCAGGAGTAATTCAAGTATTTCTGTGTTATAATCCAGTATTTTGTCCACAAGATTCTATTTCACTTTATGTTTGTTTTCTCTGCTTTTCTTAGTCCTCCACTGAGTGATCAGAGTGAAGCTGCTGCACTCTTCCTGAGACAGAGACACCACTTTCTCTTGTTACTATTGTTATCCAAAATGAATCAGCTGGGTTAAACTCAGAGTACTTCTTCTACTTCCCTCAAGCACAATATCTATTTTGCAAATTAAGATCAGGCTCTATGAAGGGCTGAAGCTGCTTCTTTGAATCCCAGGGAGAAGAGATTAGGTATCAGGTTTGGTATTTTGGGATATGTTGTTTTCTGCCTTCCATAAAATCATTTCAGTTTCATATTTATTTATACACAATTTGTAGGAATTTGATCAGACCTAGAAAGATGGGTTAACCTTCTCCGTGATCAGCTGTTTGATATGAATATTCTTAAAATTTATTTCTTGCCAGCTGTCTAGTAATCATATCTCCTTTAAACCATCCAATTCCCTTTTAGTTTGCATTACTAAAATGTCATCCTCTCTCCTTCTTGCAGCAAGCCAAAGACCCAAGCATGGAGACTTTTCCAGTGTGGGAAAAGCTTGTTATACAAAGAGGTGGCATTGTTTTACCATGCCATACATAAAATTACATTATTTTACATGCCAGTTTGAAACAGATCTTTTACAGATTTAGGGCAGAGATGGGCTGATGTCACACACAGCTTTTGGTACTATGTTTTTATATGACGGAGTTTGCTGATGTTTCCATTGAATGACCTTTCCTATTTAGCCATACAACACCTAATAATCTCACTGCTTGAAATAACGTCAGAAGATTCTGTTAACAGTAGAGCAGTCCCACATTGTAAGTTTGAGACAGTTCATTTGCTCACAATCCCTGCAGCACACTTCCATCCAGACATTGCCCATTATGCATAATCATCTGGGAGTAAAGCAGGCTCACTGCAATATTTGGGAGAGCATAACGGGAAGTGAGATTCATGCGGCTGTCGTGCTGAAATGCTCATATACTTGGGCTGAATATGGAAAACTGGCCAACACCAGAGGAGATCTGCAACAAGTAACTTGTGCTTGGCTACCAGTAGATACTTACATAGAGAGGGAAGCTGTAGTTTAAACTTTGGTTCTGTGCTCATTAATGCCAGATCTGTGCACAACTGGATCATCCTCTATAAAAGACATGATCTGGCTCAGGTATAAGAACTTGACAGCATTTATGTCAAATTAATCAGAGCATACAGTATAGTGTTTATCCTGGCCTCATGATAGCTGCAGGAAGTCAGATGATAGCTGATCCAGCATAAAATTATGCTTTTGAAATGGATCAAACAAGTATGAATTGGCCAAATGGGTTTGTACTAGTTCTGCATTTTGCCTCAAGTGGCAATAGCATTTTTGATCTTTTAAGTATGCCCCTAAAACCGTTTTTTGCCAGCTTCCCAAATGCAGTTTACAGAGAAATAGACTTCTTCATTTGTAACTTGTGTATGCAGAAGTAGAGCTGAGCATAAAGTCATATATATTCACAGCCTTGTAATTAAGTGCAAAATAAAAAAATATTTACATTGAGTGATATTTTTTTAAAGAGAATTATTTTTATTTAGGAAATTAGAGGATCCTTCTATAGTTTATACTAGGTGCTGTTGAAAAAAAATGCTGAGAGGAGCAGTCATACCTTCCACATTCACATTGACAAAGTAAGTTTTTCCCTAAGTAATAGAAGAAATTAAGTCTGTCTTTCAGTACACAGGATAATAAAAATATTTTGTTCCTTGAACTACCCCTTGCTTGGCACTCTGTAATAAGTTCTCCCCCAAGTTTTCCCCTTCATTTTATTCCTGTTGAGCAAAAAACATCACAAGCTACAGTTGATCAGCCAGTTGGCCATCACCAAGCAGAGTGGGCAGTGAACTATTTTTGCCTCTTTTTTCTTCCCAGAAGGTGTTGGTTTTGGTTTCCTCTACCGACTGATTTTCATGAGGACATTTGAACTTAAGCATTTTGATGATTTTGCATGTGGTTGAAGTTGGTCAATGGATTTATTCAGGGAAAAAGCTACTCAAGGGTGGAGAGCGCCAGCCCACCTACATAATCACAGTCTTTTTTCTTCAAGGAAACAAGACCAAAGAAACCAAAACAAAACCAGGAAAGATGTTACAGTGGCTAGCATAATAACCTATGTTATGGGTGGAATGAATCCAATTAACAACTTCTGTGACCCTGAGAATGATTCACAAAGGCACTTAGCAAGCTACTGTTCACCTAACCCTTGGTGTCATGTTCCAAGAGTCAAATTCACAAACCCGCACTCTATAGCTTGTGGGCTGCCTCAGGACTGTACTTCACAATCACTTACATACTAAGGGATCTAACTAGAAATGTAACAGATATTTGATTTAGAAGTGCAGTGACTGTAGTCTTCCTACAGTACTGTAGGTCAGGGGTAAGACAGGTATAGGTGTAAAAGGCAATTTACCTTGCAGTTGATTGGAAGTTGAATTTTCCTATGAAGACAGCCAGCTTTCTTCATCAGTTATGTAAGAAATCTAGAGTGACTTTGCTTCTGAGACTCAGTTAATTGCTCAAATAAAATAGGATGGAGCTAGCCCTGAATGGGGTAAGAGAAAATAACCAACACAGATTCACAAAGAAAACAGTGTTATCAGATAATCTGAAATCCCACCTATCTTCTCAGTTTTTCTGCCTACCTTGCAAGTTCTCCCTCCGTGGGGCTGTTATTCATGAAGCAGTGCTGTTTCCTGACCTTCCCTTATTTGTGAATGACAGGCTTACTGTCATCATTTCAAACTGATTCAGGAGTGGTGATAGCTTAAAGGGTTAGAGTAATTACTGGTGAGCAATGGAGTCTAGGGCCTTCGTGTCCTTAGGAAATTCAGCCTCCCATCAGAATGCACATTTCCTGACCAAAAAGCATTGTTTTGTGAAGCCCTCCTGACAAAACTTTTCCAATGTGCTGTGTGCAGCGTATTGACATTACAACACTGAAGCCCTGCCATCTGAGTTAAAAGGTGATCCTTAAGGAATTGAAATGGGTTGAGATTTTACACGTCTGACGTAATACCTCCTCTGAGTATTATAAAATAACCTGATGTGAGAGAAAAAAATAGGAAATATTAACACTCTTTCCTATTGCCGCTCTTTAAAGTGACTTGAAACTTTCTCTTGATTAATCCTATTTCTAAGGCATGTAGGATTGGGAAAGTAAGAGAGGAGACAAAATGTAAAGTGGGACTATGGAAGTACACTTTTGGGTTATTTCCTTACTTGATCTTTTCCAGATTTATCTTCCAATTTGCAGGGATGCACAACACTGATTATACTCAGTCACCATTTACCTTAATTAAAAATGTGCTTAAGAATCAGAGTTATATCAGAGCTGCATAAATTGGGGAAGGCAGAAGATTATATACATAAAGATGTTGGGAGGTAGGGCATTAGGTTGAGCTTTATATTCCTCAATAGTGATTCAGAGATTCAAACATACAATGATACATTGTTCATAAGACTTATTTCTCTTTTCCACATAATTATATTTTTTTCTCTTTCAGCAAGAATTAAGTGTGCCCTTTCTTTTTTGTCTTCTGCTCCTCTCAGTTTGAGTTGTTGAAAGGTTCCAGATTGACTGTGCTGGAGATTAAAATCCTTTAATTACCCACAAAACAGGTTATGTGCGGACAACAGAAGTGTAAGCTTCCTCATGCCATGCTGCTGGTGCGTGCAACCAAGCTCCTGAGACCTGCGAGTCTGCCAGTCTTGCTGAGAGAAAGAAAAGCACAAGACCAGATCTGCACCTAGTGAAAACTGACATTGCTCCAAAAACCTGTACAGCTTTAAACTCTGCAAATTGTGTTTGCTCTAGATATTGAAAGGAAGAAAGAAACAGTGGAAGTCAGCTCTGCAAAAATGATTAGTTATTTCTAAGGAGTAAACTGACTGATACCACTTTTTAAGTATCAGGTTGCAGATAGTCTTACTGTATTTGCTTAAATATTAATGCAGCATGTCTCTATCATTTTAATTTTAAGTACCTTCCATCTTTTTATCAGTCTCTGTAAAATATTACTTCCTTAAATTCTTCATATATATATTCACACTTTACTTAAACCTAAGTTCTCTAGTTCTGGTCTCTTCAAAAAACTTAAATAGATCGTCAAGCTTAATTTTATAATAATCTTCAGTTAATTTAAATACCTCAGTCATGTCACCTCTTAATCGTCTTTATTATTCTTCCAGACTAAGTCGTTCTCTCCTCATATGTAAACTCTTCCATTGTAGCAACTCAGTTTCTCTACATTCTGCTTTCTTGGTTTCTATTTTCCTTTATATACATTGACCTTATCTAAAGAGCCTGGACCAAATTTTTAACTCAGTCATGGCACTTTAAATCTGGAGTAACTGACTTCAGTGACTGGTTTTGATTTTATGTCAATGGATTTACTTCAGATTTACTTTGCTATAACTAAGCTCCCAATCTAGCATTATGGTGTTTAAAACTTGAATCTCAAAATACCCTTGTGTTTTTTTTTATGTGCTGTCTTTTGAGTTCAATTAGCATTCTCTTGACTTCCTTTAAAAAAAAAAAAATATGGAAAATTTAAATGGAGGGGCCATTTTTAATTACTGTATGCCTTATTTGATGCTTATTCAGTTCTTGAAGTCTCTGGTAAGTGAACAGCAGAAGTAATATAAATGTCTTGTGTGGAAGTTAGTGTCTTTTCATGTTTTATGAAGATGTCCTTGCAGGTTTGCAGAATACACTTTTGGGAATGAAGAACTATCACAAGTTCTGATACCTCCTCTTTCACCTACAGAGATTTTCTAGGACTTGCTTCCTTAAATGTAGATGTATGTCAGCCCACTTTCTCCCACAATGGCCCAAACTTGAGAAAGCAATCCAGGCAAGATTTGTTATCATATTACATTTAGATATTATAGTGGTAAGTGGGTTTAGGAACTAGAGACTAGAATAGGCTGGCAAGAAATCTAATTTTTGAAGACTGCAGGTGTGCCAGAACTTCTTCCTCTTTCTTTCATGTTTTGCTTTCCCTACTTTATGACTTGGGTTTACTTTAAAAACGAAGAACCTGTTTTTAGTCCATCCTCTTTTAACAACCATATTTACTATGCAAATTTTCCTAACCTCCACAGAGGGGTGAAGTGACTCTACACATGTTTATATGATCATTTTGAATGGCAAGAGGAATTTACAGGAAACTGAAATCATGATCATAGAATCATAGAATCATAGAATCTTAGGGGTTGGAAGGGACCTCGAAAGATCATCTAGTCCAACCCCCCCTGCCAGAGCAGGGTCACCTAGAGCACATCACACAAGAATGCATCCAGGTGGGTTTTGAATGTCTCCAGTGAAGGAGACTCCACAACCTCCCTGGCAGCCTGTTCCAGTGCTCTGTCACTCTCACAGTAAAAAAATTTTTTCGTATATTCACCTTGAACCTCCTATGCTCCAATTTCCACCCATTACCCCTTGTCCTATCACTGGTCATCACTGAGAAAAGCCTAACTCCATCTCCCTGACACTCACCCCTTACGTATTTGTAAACATTAATGAGGTCACCCCTCAGTCTCCTTTTCTCCAAGCTAAAGAGACCCAGCTCCCTCAGCCTTTCCTCATAAGGGAGATGTTCCACTCCCTTAATCATCCTTGTGGCTCTGCGCTGGACTCTTTCAAGCACTTCCCTGTCCTTCTTGAACTGAGGGGCCCAGAACTGGACACAATACTCCAGATGTGGCCTCACCAATGCAGAATAAAGAGGTAGGAGAACCTCTCTTGACCTACTAACCATACCCTTTCTAATACACCCCAGGATGCCATTGGCCTTCTTGGCCACAAGGGCACATTGCTGGCTCATGGTCATCCTCCTGTCTACCAGGATTCCCAGGTCCCTTTCTCCTACACTGCTCTCCAGCAGGTCAGCCCCCAACCTGTACTGGTACATGGTGTTTTTCTTCCCCAAATGCAGAACTCTACACTTGCCCTTGTTGAACTTCATCCTGTTTCTCCCCGCCCAACTCTCCAGCCTGTCTAAGTCCCTCTGAATGGCAGCACAGCCTTCTGGTGTGTCAGCCACTCCTCCCAGCTTAGTGTCATCAGCAAACTTGCTGAGGGTACATTCTATACCCTCATCCAGGTCATTGATGAAGATGTTGAACAACACCGGTCCCAGTACCGACCCCTGAGGGACTCCACTGGTCACACACCTCCAACCAGATTCTGCCCCATTGACTACAACTCTCTGACTCCTTCCTTTCAACCAGTTCTTGATCCATCTCACTACCTGATCACCAAACCCATACCTGATCAACTTATCTACAAGGATGCTGTGGGAGACAGTGTCAAATGCTTTACTGAAATCAAGGTATACCACATCTACCGCTCTACCATCATCTATCCACCTAGTAATTTCCTCATAGAAGGCTATGAGGTTAGTCAAACATGATTTACCCTTGATAAAACCATGCTGACTGCTCTTGATGACCCCCATATCCTTGATATGCCTGGAGATAGTGACAAGAACAAGTTGTTCCATCACCTTTCCAGGGATGGAGGTGAGGCTGACCGGTCTATAGTTACCCGGGTCCTCCTTCTTGCCCTTCTTGTAGACTGGTGTGACATTTGCTATCCTCCAGTCCTCAGGCACCTCTCCTGTTACCCATGACTTACCAAAGATGATGGAGAGTGGACTAGCAATGACCTCCGCCAGCTCCCTCAGCACCCTTGGGTGCATTCCATCCGGACCCATCGATTTATGGATGTCCAGATTACTCAACTGATCCCTAACCCAATCCTCATCTACCATGGCAAACTCCTCCTCTATCTCGACTTCTTCTGGGGCTATATGAATCTGGGGCTCATGGGGAAATCCTGCAGGAGTAAAGACAGAGGCAAAGAAGGCGTTCAGCACCTCTGCCTTCTTTATATCCTCTGTCATCAGGGCTCCCACCTCATTCATCAGAGGGCCAATATTGCCTCTAGTGTTAGATTTGTTAGCTATGTATTTGAAAAAGCCCTTTCTATTATCCTTAACCTGACTTGCAAGGTTAAGTTCCAAAGAGGCCTTAGCTTTCCTAATTGCCTCCCTACATCCTCTGACAACAGACCTATATTCCTCCCAAGTGACCAGCCCCTCCTTCCATGATCTGTAGATTTTCCTCTTCCACTTGAGTTTGCCCAGTAGTTCCTTTTTTAACCATGCAGGTCTCCTAGGTCCCTTACTAGATTTCCTAACCATTGGGATGCTCTGATCCTGTGCTCTCAAGAAGTGGTCCTTGAATGTTGACCAGCTATCTTGAGCCCCTTTACCTTCTAGCACCCTGTCCCATGGGATTTCCCTTAACAGTTGATTAAGGAGGCCAAAGTTTGCCTTGTGGAAGTCCAGGGTTCTGATCCTGCTGGGTATTCTGTTCCTTCCACACAGGATCCTGAACTCCACCATCTCGTGATCACTGCAGCCAAGGCTGCCATTGACCACCACTGCTTCAACAAGGCCCTCCTTGTTAGTTAATACAAGATCCAGGAGCGCTCCTCTTCTAGTTGGCTTGTCCACCATTTGCATTAAGAAGTGATATACACTGATGATATACAGCAAGTTTTCACCAAAGCAGGTTCTCAGCTGAAAAAACACACAGCAAATCTTGGTTATGTAAGAAGATTTGATCCTAGCATTTTCTGGGGGTTTAAATAATAAATATTTTTAAAAATATTATCCACTCATTCAGTGTTGTCTTTCCATTTATTTGACGGTACATGGAACATTCACTTTGTTTCACAAGTCATGCAGAGTCCAGCCATGGAGCCATTAGGCCACTGGATTTGACAATAATCAGACAAAGACAGGATGTATCCTTCCCAGCCAGCTAGCTGGGCCTGTCCTCCCTACCAGACATAAATTAGCCTACTTTTCAGGTCCAAGGCCAAATGCCCAATCAAACACTGCTCATCTCTCACTCCTCTGCATGAATACTTCCAAGAAAGCTAAAACAAAGCACAATATAAGTTCTGTTTTCCCACAGAAGTGAAAGCGACTGTGCTAACCAACACTACTGCCTGAGCCAAAGTCACTGATTGGGGTGCTGTCAAATCTGTGTGATGGTCTGTTCCACCAAGGAAACTGTGGGGATAGTTGCTGGCAGCTGGTGAGTGTGATTATACTGCTGGGCTTCAGACTGCCTATGAGAAACCAGGTCCTGCTACTCTCTTCCATAGAAACCTGCTCTAACCACTGAAACCTTGCTCTACACTCCTAAGAAATCAAGTCTTTCCAGGTATGGCTGATTTTACATCTATATATTCTTTCACCTCAGAGAGCCATGAAGTGTTTTACATACTAAAGGGAATCACTTTGCCAACCCACTGCTAAGGAGAAACATGGTAACTCGTTAACAATGCACAGAGACCTAGCACAACACCTGCTGTCTTCAAAGGAAAAAAAATAAATTAAAAAATCCTTGATCCAACTGAAGCTTCAGGGAATTATTTTTTAAATAGTAAGAATGCAATTACTCAAACTTCATCACTGTTCTACCCAATGATTTTTAATTACCTTACTTTTGTGTCTCTTGTGCTCACCTCTACGATCTTTGCCTCTCCTTTTCTGCTGACTAGGAAGGTAAACTGCTGAATGTATGACTGGTTCTGCAGGCCCCTTTCAGCTGGGTCTGAGCAGGCCATTATCCCAATGTGTCCATGCTCTGACCACCTCTGTGAAAATGGGAAATGGTATTACCTCTGTGTCACAGCTGGGACACTTGAATGTTAAATGATTCATCAAAAGTTACACAGGAAAACTAAGGCAGAGCATGCACTCTTTCATTTCTTGAAATCTACCACAGTGCTGTTAACCCTTATTCATCCTTTGTCTCTGAATCACTAAAACAGCTTCTGCTACAGTTTTCTCTGAAGTCTGTTAGGTGTATACCTTCTATATTCATGCACATGTTATAAAATCCGAGGCCTCAGTCTGAAGTTGTGATAGTCTTAGATAACCAGATATAATTAGTGATATCATAAAGAAACAATATATAAGAATCTGAAATTTAATGTGAGAGACAATTTGATTCTGTCTTTATAGCAGTTTATTCCCTTTTTTTCATCTAGCAAGTTCTACCATTGCCCTTGATTCATGCCCCAGCAAAAGGCAGAGTAAAATATACAATTTATTTCCATAGACCAGTTTCCTAGCTTGTGTAGCTGTAGTCTGAGGACGCTGAGGCCTCTGAACCTGGAGAATGTTTCTGTTTTTCAAAAGTCTGGTAACATTTGTGCACTTATTAACATATAATCTGCTCCTCCCTGCCTGTGGATGTGTTCTGAGCTGCCCTTTATTTGACCTTTTTTTATTTAGATGCTGATTATATCTTTTATTTTATAGAAAAAAGTAGGTATTTGTTACTATATTGCATGTGACTTTCTCTATAGATTGACCTCATCAGAACTTTCGTTCATCCTATACTTAGATATTTATCTGCAGTGATAACACCAAAGAGAAACTGAGAAAATAATTCAGTATACCCTCAAAATATGCTAAAAAAAAAAGTTACTTAAAGAAAATGACTGTGATATGCCCATGAAAAAAAACAAACAGAAATACTGTGACATTTCTTTAGCAGGAATACTGTTCAACAACATCTAAAACTCTTCTCCAAGTCATTACATATGATAAACAGGATTTAGTTCTGAGCAGCCTGAACTATAGAGTATTTGTTTCATTAAGTACAATAGCAATTACAGTCCAAAGGAGCAAAGGGGTTATCTTTTGGATACACTTACCTAAGAGTCAGTATGGAAAGATGTGTGAAAGGTCAGGATGCCCACAGACCTTGCTCGAGTCTGACCAGCTGTACCTCAACTCAGCTGTTAGATGGGACCAGCAGTTCTGAGGAGATGCTGTGAGGTAACGGGTCAAAGCAAGAGACTGAAGGACTGGAGTGGGGGGTCATGCAAGTAACTAAGGCAGATATCTAGAAAGATAAATCTTCAGTGTGGCCACAGTTTTTCACGGAGCAATTCTGAAAGCCCAACTATGTAACAAAAGCACATTAAATCTTCTCTGACTGGGTTGTCATCAGTTATTGTGAGAACATTTCCCTGGGGCTATATCACTTCCAGGATTTTCCCTTCTACCAGGCCCGTATCCCAGCTCCCGTAGCTAAAGCTACATGCCTTGGATTTGCAGTTGAGCAATTTGCAGAAGATGTGGATGAAGAGCCAAACAATGTATATAGTAATAGTTATTATAATAGCACAGCATGTAAGTTTTCAATTAAATGTTCTCTTTTACAGTATGTCATCCAGGATGGGCTGTATTGTGGGACTTGTGATCAGAGGAGGATGAGAAGAATAGAGAGTTACCAAAACAGCTCTGCTGGCCAGCAAAGAAAATGACTACCCAGGGGTAAGAGGGGTGGAGAGAAGGGAAGAGAGAGGGCAAGAAGGGTGGAGAACAGAAATTCTGCAATGGTAATATGCTGGCAGAGCTCTCTGTTGGCAGCTGATTAACAAAGGATTTTGTGGCCTTCCATCAATTGTGTAAAGAGAAGCACACGTACACAATGACAGCAGCTTGGGTCTAAGGTTCTCAGGTCCCTGTCCCATTGTCAGGCAATGGGCATCTCATACTTTCTCAGGTATTGTTCATAATAAAGTCTAGCTCCATATTGTTTACCTCTGATTTCAGCACACACCGTTCCTGTATTCTTAAGCATCTCCTTATTTTATGTTCTTCTGTTACGTGATGAGTGGAGACATGTAATACAAACTTTTCATTTAACCCATCTTTATAGCTGTATTCAGTAACCAAACTTGATTATTAAATTTGAGCCTT
Organism: Apus apus; assembly: GCF_020740795.1. Lineage (NCBI taxonomy): Eukaryota > Metazoa > Chordata > Aves > Apodiformes > Apodidae > Apus > Apus apus. Next base: position 52,665,161 of record NC_067286.1, on the reverse strand, counting down.
ATTCTGCATCAATCTTCTCCTGTGCTATGTTCTCAGGCCAAGTTGTCTAAGCAGACCATAAACCAGATGTGATTCTTAACTTTTTCAGGACTTAATTTTGCCACTGGGTTTGGATCACAGAGAAGTTTTCAGCCTGCAGTCTTTGATGCCTTATGTCTGCGTTCATAAAAATTATATAGAAAGTTATAAAAGAGTGATAAGGCCTTCCAGTTTTACCACCAAATGGAAAAGTTGTCCACACAAAGAATTTATAACCATCTTGTAACAATTTCTAGGATCTAAAATAATTTTAGCTGATTATGCATTAGAGATGTTGAAAAGAATGTAAACCTACCAGTTTCTATGCAAGAATCATGAGAACCAACTCTGTTTCCTGCTTTTATATACCAAAGACCTCTCTTCAAACCCTACTTACATGCTGAGATACATTGACTTCAATAGGACAGCTTATGTGAGTAAGAAAGATTGGAATGAATGAGGGATTCAGGCATGGGATCTAAGATCAAGAAGCATGAAAGCCTTTTAGTTAACTCACTTCAGCATCACTAATACTGAGTGGCTGAAAAACTTCAGTTATGATTAATGACATTGGGATACTTTTCAAAAGATAAAGTCAGGATTCTTTGTAAATCTTTTTGCCTGTTTTAAAATGTGATAGTTACATTTAAAACATTTTTAAAAAATATTAGTCACATGAAAAGCATGCATATTCAAGAACTAAAAGTTGGCAAGAGACAGATTTTAAGCCAGGCTTTCTAGTCATTAAACTATGTATAGGAAGTTTCCTTTTGGAAATGGATGCATTTTGAACAGTGAATGCTTCCAACATAATTGGAATTCACATGTGTGTAAATTTCATGACAAGCCAACAATTTTGTTATATTTTATCCTACAAGGGTTTGCAGAAATCTAGTTTGTAGAAAATGCAATAATTTTAAAAGGAAAACTTTGAAATATGATTTCTGTCAAGGATTAGAGTAACAAATAAACCTCACGTTAGGCATCCCCAACACCCCTCTATCTTTCACTAATATCATGTTGGTAGACAATATAATTTTTGTCTCAACAATTTCAACCCACCCAAATTTGAATGTAAGTTAAGAAAAATTGATGCACAGAAGAAAAAAATTACACTAACCTCTATGTTTGATATGGTAGTACTCTCACTTGGCAGGCTGCAGCACCCTGCTATTAACAGTGCTATTTCATGCACCTAATGATGGCTAAGTAATGGAAATAACAAGGCAATTCACAAATACCAAAACAAAAAGAAGTTGTATTTCCTCACATATGTAGTGTATGTTCTGATCCGTTTATGCTTCTGCTGAGTTCTGCTGAAGCATGAAAAAGGTTGTAAATCATATTTGACATACATCCTATGGGTCAGCCACTACTCTTCTAAGTTAGCTGAATGGAATGGGAATAACCACTTTTTCAGGCAGAATATGAAAAAGGAACTGTGATGTACTGTATAAGACAGAAAATCATAACTTAAAAATGATCAGCAGCTTAAAGTCAGGTGCTTCACATCTTTTTTCAATCCAGGCAAGGAAATGGTAGAACAGAATGGCAAAATGGCAATCCTCCATGGACTAGAACATTGTCATGGGATGGGCCCCAGCAGGATCAGAAACTGCTCCAGGTCTGCAGGGAAGTTGTCAGGATATTCACTAGAATGATGGTCTGAGAGAGAGACAGCTGGTCCCATCAGTTCTTTTTTTCTGAGGACTAAACAACATCTTCTTCCACCATTTAAAATCCTGGACTCTCTCCTGACTCACAGTATGGCAGTACAAATATTTTATATATTCATGTGAACAGAAGCCCCTTGAGGAAGTATTGTAGATAGGTAAGATATAGCTGCTAATCCATTGTATTTATGTTATACACACTATATGAAATTGCTAAAGGAGACCCAGTTCTGCCCCTAGTGAAGATGATGGCAAAGTCTTTCCCAGTCCAATGGGACTAGGATCAAACCATGGCAGTGCTTGGTATGCCACCCTCTCAACCCCAGAAGCATATGACTACATGATGTTCTCGTGTACCCAGGCAGAAACATTATGACACCCAGTGCATCTGCAAGTGGAATGGTTGCGTTTGCACCTGCTCTTTTTTCTAGGCTGCTTTTTCCTATTTTGATCAAGTTCCACCCATGTCCTCTCTTTTTTCTGTGACTTTCAGACATTTGCTATGACCATGCGAAAAGACCAGCCTGACACTTCCTAAGCAGGGATATGAGTTGCTATTTGTTGAAGTGGCCAAAAGTGATGACAGCAAAAAAAAGCAACTCCTGCTGCTTGAAAAACTTGTCCACCCATTCCTGTTGTCCAGGCTGGCACTGCCCATGCCAGGAGCAAGTAGCACAAGTTCCTGTGAGATGCAGCAACTATCCCACATTACCTTTGTATACTGCTGTCCCTCAAACACTAGTATCAGGATACAGAAAATACCAGGTCCTTGTATGCATGCATGCTTACACATCTGTGTATGTGTAACCGTTTATATTAGCACATTAACTCATTTGTAGATGAAGGGTAATAAACAATGTCATGACGTCACAAGGGTCTGTAACTGCACATCAATCTGGACTCTGTGCCTTGATCTGCAGGCTCACATTACTGGCAATAACATTTCTGGTGTAATCATCCATATACTTCGTATTCCTCTGGCCAGGATGAAGCTGTAGGAGCTAATGTATTCTGATTCAGACCAACTGCCGCTCATGAAGGGAAAAAAAGACTTGCTTGAGTAACCGTAATAATTGGAAAATTATTTTGATAGCCTGAAACAATCTAATATATTACAGAATTTTATTAAAATAATATCAAATCAAATTAACTGCTATTCCATAATGAATTAGGTAACAAGGTAGGCAGATATTAATCGGCCTTGGCTCCCAGGCAGGGGAGCCAGGAATTTATTAGCTCTTGCGGCTTGTGTGAGGGCGAAGACAGAATTCAGTATCACAGGCTGCAAGGGAAGCCCCTGAGACAGCTGAGCTTTTACTTTTTTCTCACTTTCACTTTATAAGCCATCATTAAACACTTGTATTTCTTTTATGTGGGGTCTTACGAATTTTTTTTTTTTTTAATTGCTTTGTGATTTAATAATGAGGATTTTTTTGTGCATGTTTGTGTGTGCATAGCATGTGTAACTCAGCTGCCAATATGCAAATTAACTCACCATTGTCCACTTATGGCTAACCTTTATGAAAGAATGAAGTCATTTTACAGCTTGTCTAATTACCAGCAGAAAGATTGCCAAGTTCATGGGCATTGTGACATCAATAACTGGGTTTGATTTGGTACAAAGACTTGTCCTGTCCTATCCTAGCCTGGCCTCGTCTATCCTATCCTATCCTATCCTATCCTATCCTATCCTATCCTATCCTATCCTATCCTATCCATCTTATCTGAAGTAGGGAATGGAGGAACAGTGGGCACAAAGCATGGAATGGACAAAATAGGGTGTGGTGTCCTCCGGTGAGATCTTAGCAGTAGGTGCACTAGATACTTAGGAGATTATGAGGATATGCCTTGTTAATTTTTTTTTTTTTATTATTATTATTTTTTTGCATCAAAATTTACTGTCATCAGTACTAACTTTACTTCATGCTGCTTTGTGTGGTCTGCCACAATTCCTGGCTGGGTGATGATCCTAGCAGCTACGTGAGTAGCGGAGGTCTGGAATCTGACTTTTTGTGCTAGGTTTCTGTTTGTACAAAGAGATAGATTCCCCTTAGTCTGAATTATGACAGGCGAAGTTACAAATCATGCCAGTAGTAGCAAGAAGAAAGACATTTATTTGAGTCAAAAAAATCTCATAAGAAAAGCAACTTTTGAAGCTGAAGCTTATTGAGTCACGACAATAAGTGAATCTGGAGTGGTGTGTTGTTGGGAGTGCGGCTGTTTTGGGGAGTTGATGAGTTAACAGCAATGGATATAATAAAAGAGAGAGCAGCAGTGGATAGATTGAACAAGAGAAAACTCAGTAAAATCAGACCTCTGTTTCTTTGGAATAAGCTGATTTAAAGTCCTAGATCTGGAAAAAAGTTGAGGAAATTAAGGTGATAGGAGGCAATTATGTGTCTGACACATCCTCTGGGTATTGTGACAAAAGCTGGAGGAGTATATTTATCTCTGTATTTTGCCCTGGAGAGATGTGAGACTTGCTCAGCCAAAAGTAGGATACGAAGCTGGTGTTGCGCATCCATTCAGTATTTTTTAAAATGTCTCTAGTTTTGGTTTTCATATATGTAAGGCAAAAAGTGACCAGGGCTGCTTACCACTTCCCAAAGTTCTGCCTCTGAGCAGGACCAGCTGGAGTCATTTTCATGGTCCTACATGGGAGGAGGAGAGACTCTGATGCTATTCTGAAACACTAGCCCTGTGTGTCCCACACCATCTTGCTTTCTGCACTTTTTCTCATAATTCTAGTTGGTGCTGACTTTGATTCATAAACAATAAGCCTTCCCAGCACTCCTATTTTCTGTTCCCTTCTTGGTTTGTGTTTGTGAAAAGGAAAACAAAACAGTGGAGTTCAGTACCCCCTTTTCAGATACGGCACAAATTTGGTTGTGCAGTGCCTAAAAGGATACATGAGACCACTGAAATCTGTATTGCAGAGCAGCACCATACCTATCACACCTCTCCCAGGCATACTTGACCAGACACTGGTCAAATGCCTTCAGAAGTAGTTCAACAGAAAAACACATCTTAGCATTAAAATTAGCTTTGGAACTTCAGCTCACAAAACAAATGGAAAAATGTTCATCTTTGAGGACATGGGATGTTCAGTGTGTGGTCTAGTAATGTCATTTATGAAAATCCATATCTTCCTATTGCTGGTTGGCTGCTGGAAATTATTATTTCTGAACATGACAATCTGCATCTATGTAAAGAAGATTGCACTGGTTCTGTGCTAGGCTGAGGACACAGTTTCTTAAACTTCTCTACCCTAGTACCTGCATCTTACAAGCCATAGCTCAAAGCTGAGAGCCATGAGGTAAGTACCACATGGCTCAGAGAGCTGGACCGATGGGAGATGCTGGAGGTTGCCCACACATTGAAGCTGATGCAGTTCACTGCTGCAGTGGGGAGCTGGGAAAGCTCTAGTGGGAACCTCTGGACTGCTTCCTATCCTGTCTTAAAGAAATACCTGTATGTATTCCAAGTTATTAATATTTACACTTTGGAAGCACAGTAACATGTGGGCCTTTTGTTTTTCATGTTTGGCACATAAATAGATCCAAAATGAAATTAACAACTCCCTGGTTAATAATTACTTTGAACAAATGAGATCTGATTTATACAAGCCTACTGGTTAAGGAGATAAATAAGAGACCTTAAATTAAGAATGAGGTGAATAAAGGTCAAATGCATAATGGCTAAGATGCATGTGAGGACTAATTGGCTTTTTTGGCTGCATCTTTTAATGAAAACATTCAGTTTTAAAAGTCACAGTATGGTAGTGTGAAATGGAATATTTCTATTAGATATCATGTAATTGACTGAAATGAAGCACGAGGGAGAGTAGTAGGCACAGATTTACAGTAGTAATGAAGATTTTGTTTTTGCCATCTCCTTCCAAAAGTTAGAGACAATTTGAGTTTGTCTACTTTTGGAGCTACACAAAGGTGAGAAGGTTTGTTTCAGCCTGATGGAGATGAGAGAAGAACAGAAGGCTTCTAGGGGACTACTGATGGAGATCTGGGAGGCATCTGCCTGGGGATCTGAATGTGTTAGCTCTCCTAGGGCCCACAAACTGAAGTCTGGACTGGGCTCAAATCATGTTTCACACAATTCTTTCTATCAGTTTGAGCTCTGTGTTCCTAACCCCACTGAGCTCTCTTTGGGGTTTACAGTGAATTTAAATGCAATAAAGCCACCAGACTCTACCTAAACAAATAATCTTCTCAATTCTTACCATTTGTATCTCATTCTTAATAACTTAGCTCATTCTGTTTCTCACACAAAACATCCAGGTCACAAATACAACTTCTACAAAGAATATTAAAACTCTCTTCAAATACAGCCTGACTGAAGGTAAAGGTAAAAAAACCTATTAAATCCATTGGTAGTGGTGTGAAATCTCTGCAGTTTCAAAGTTTCTGAAGCTTCTTCCTCTTTGTTGCTTATTCATTAGCCCATTTGGTACAAGCAATTTCAAGCTCGTTCCTATTAAACATAATCAAAAACCACCACCACAGATGAGAAGACCTCTGTGCAAACTAAGTCAGACAGAACTGACTTCCTGGCACGGAGAAGAGTATGAACACCCTCCAAGTTGTAGACTTCTGAAGCTGAAATTATTAACTCGCATGCAAGAAGATTTAGTTGCACAAATATCCCATCACATGAGCACATGAGAAACACAATCACAAAGGATGCAGCAATGGAAAGATCTGACCACACTTAGTACTAACAGCACACTCACGTCCTGGTGGGCTGCACCTTCTCATGTTAAAAGGCCTCAAATGACCACTTTGCTTATGTGTTCAAACATTTGAACAAGCAATACAGCTGGTCAGATGTTAAAAGTTAGGGAGTTATTTAGGTGCTTTGGAGACTCTGGGACCTTCCACTATGGAGCATGCCTGTCCTGGGTGTTAGTTGCTGTAATGCTGTCAGTTGCCATTTTGCTTGTTTTCTGCAAGCTGTAGGTTTCCATTAAGATAATTAGTGGAATATAATCTGCCTAGCTGATGCATCTTCCTAAAGGGATAGTGCTTTAAAAATAAGATCCTGAATTCTCACTTACATTAAGGCCATTTTACTTCATTCTGGCAAGCGTAAGAGGTCTTTCAAGTGGGTGTAGAAGTAACTTACGGCCCATTTACACAGCCAGATGAGTGTGAAGTGACCTTCATGTAAATGACAACCAGGCCCCAAATTGTTAAGTTACATTTTTAAAAGATACTACTTGGCCAAGGATGCTTTGAGAGGGGAAGGGAACTGTTTTTCTTTTTTTTTTCCTCCTCAAATTAGTCAAATGAAGTTGATCGATTTAAAGGATGGAAGAGTTCACCACGGCTCCAGAAAAACATCAAGTATGAGAGCCTAGATTATGTCAAAAGACATGCAGCAGCCCACGCATTAGACTTGAAATCTGTGCTCACACCTGCCCCGATCATTTTTTTTGCCTTTGCATTTATTGAGATGACACAATGTCAACAGAATTCTGCAAACTTTATGACAAAATTGTGACAGATCTGCAATGGCAGAATGACTTATGGAAATGTTGAAGTGGCTTCTCAATCAAGCCTCAGGATAGCTTGTGACTCCATTGTCTTAGAGGTCAGAAGTCAGACTCTACCAAGAAGAGACATCACTTGATTCTGATCCAATTTCCTGCCATATGCTGGAGGTGGGAGGGGGAATCAAGGCTTTTAATTGCTCAGTCCCTATGTTTTCTCATCTGCATTCCCCAAGCTAAAAATGCTTTCCATAGCACACTCCGTTGTTTGCAACATGGTCTTGTAAGTTCTTAAAATGCTTAAGATCTGATTCCTTATGGTCTTGACTATTTTCAAATAATGTACCATTGACCAGAACAAAGTAATGGACTGCCTTGGACATAAGCAGGTAGGTAATACTGGGTTGGCAGCATTTCACTCCCACTTTGTATCTGTAGAAATAACTTCACAAATTACAAAAGGACAGGTCAGACCTGTTGCACACTGTATATGGGACAGCTTGGAGAGGCTGTCCAAGCATGGATGGATGGGCAGAAGCTACTTGCTTGCGGTACCTTACTTGCCCCAGTGGAGAATGTCTGTATTTCCATCTCCTTTGCTAGAATTTCCCTTCCCCCTCAAAATGTGCCTTTTAATGTGATTTTTCCTAAAGTGGTAAATGTGCATTTCATGCAACTATGAATTTAAAAGGGAGAACTGGGAAAGAAACGGCTTCTTTATGATATATATTCTCTAAATTATGTATAAAAATACAGTTGGAAAGCTCCACCCTATTGAGAACACAAATGTACTGTTCAGTGGGGCTAGCAAGAGGGAGATGCTGAGCCTAGTATTCTGGATTCTGCTTTACGTCTGAATTAAATACTGGGTTAAGGGTCACGGTCCTACTCTACTGAGCTCTCCATTGACCACAGGTGGACCTGAGGCAGCTCCTCTTTCTGCAACCAGCTGCAGCTGCTCCCTTCAGAAAGGCTAAACCTGTCTGCCACAGGGGCAAGATTTAGGAGAGCAATAGATGAAGGGATGGGGAGATGTGAAGAAGCAGTCTCAATTTCTTTCCCAACTCCTAAATTTCCAAGAGTGCAAGTAATATTACCCTTTGTAGAATGTCTGCAGCTTTCTCTAACAGCATTTTGGTCACAGGAGAAATCTGGTCCTGGGCTAACAAGCATTAATTAATTTCTTTATCTAGAGTATTTTTCTCATTGCAGATACCAAGTCCCTCTCACTTTTTCAGTTTTGAATACACCACCTTTGTAACTGGAGGGCTGGTCCCTCACAACTTCCCCCAAAAGCAAATAGAAAATCCTCTTGTGAGAATGAGAAACAATCAGTCCTCATAAGTGCAGAACACGGATGAGATGCTTGGCAGTGCAACTGCTCTACTGTGAGGGATGAGGACTAAAATGTATAGTGGCCAGCAGTTTGTACTGTAAGAACAGGCTCAGCAACAGAGAAACAGCCTTCAAATCAACCAAACAAAATTCCCTGCTCACATGCCTGCTTCTGCCCGACTCCTGCACCTCAACCAGCGTATTGCATCTGAGGTATGTTTAATATTATTCTACAGTGAGTGCTGAAGAGCTGAAGTATTTGGAGAGAGAGCTCAAGTTACCAATTTGTGATGGCAACATTAGGAAATGCTCCTGTATTTCCATTCTCAGCAACATTAGTTCACCAGCAGACTTGGCTACTGAGATGCAATGAAAGAAAAAGCTGAGAGAGTAACACATTTCAGCGACTTTCCCTGATAGCAATCTCTTCACAGTTCACTGAAAGAGCTCAAGGAAACCCGGATGCTTCTGCACAACTTTAGTGTGGCAGCCGGGTACCATGACCGCTGCTTGTTTATATTTAATGACTATAACATTATGGTACCATTTGTTTATTTAAAGATGAACTCCTGTGCTCAGTCAAACTTTAGACACATTATTTAAACATAAGCCAATTTGCCAATCATGTATCTGCGGCTATTTTCCTCCATAAATAGTTAATAGTTGAAAATAAATGTTTGCAAACAAGATTTTTTTCCCCTGAAGATTCATTTTCTTCTCCTGCTCAGTCATATTAAGTGGTCATTGTAAGCTTCTGGTTTTAGTAATTTATTTTAGAATCTCTTTTTTATTTATTTGGGAATGTCCATGACCAAACAGCTCAATGGATGGATGACAATCATTCAGCATGAATCACATAAAAGAAGAGAGGGAAGGGCAAGGAGGAAAACATTCACACACGAATTCACAGAGGTGACTATAAAAGAAAAAAATTAAATAAACAATCCATTCTTCAGGCAGTGGCAGAATGAGAGGTAAATACAATGTAAAACATTTTTAACCCATTAACTGGTCAGGATAAACAAATGAGATTTACTTCAGCTGGCTAAAATGCATTAGAGCTGTACCTGTTTCTCTTCACTTTGATTTTAGCATTCATTAGGAATACACTATTTTTCCCAGATAAAACATATCCTGATTCAGCTGCAGCATCTCAGAGCCTCCTGTTTCTCTCTTTAAACACTACTCAAGAAGTGCTATAAGTCTTGCCAGTGATAAAATGGGAAAAATGAAATAAAGTGCTGCAAATCTTATTCGGAAATGAGACTGTCTGAAAACCAGGAATTTCAGTACATTTGTAAAGGTATTGACACTTTTCCCCTCATCAAGTGTGGAGACATTTTTAAAATTTTGTTGGATGTGGAAGATTATGTTCAGGTCTCTGCTCTGAACTGGCTTGAACTGAGATTTATTAAATATTTATTGTGAAAGACAAAGTCAAGCACAGCAAGGGTTTGAACCTGCAGTTCCTTCATCCCATGCAAACATCCTACCCTTGCCAATAGGTCCCCCTGCTTGCGTGCACAGCTTCAGCTCTGCCCTGTTACCAACACAAACACCAAGGATTGGGGTCTTAAATATCCTGCTGTTGTCCTTTTCAATTTTCTTTCTTTCATGCTTTTTCCCTCTCCTAAATAACTGTTTTGAAGCTAAAGTAAAAATGGATTTGTGTCAAGGGGAAGGAAATACCTGAAACATAGCTGGATTTCCACATAAATATTGTTTTTAATCTAGTTTTTACTGAACTTAATTGTTAATATTCAAAGCATTAGTAAAGTTTTTACGATTCCTTTCCTGATGTATGAGCAGATTATCAGTATATAGAGAAGAATTCAAATGTGTTTTGACAATAGTCACCCTGTCCGATGCATGATAAATGTAAAGATTTTTTTTGAATAAAAATACAAAAATATGCATATAACTTTATTTTTAAAGGTGTTACTGCAGAGAAGACACTGTTTTAAATTGCTTGCTTTTGAGGACAGGACAATGAGGGTGGATTCAGCAATTCCGTTTCTTCCAGCATATTGCTCTCTTTAATTATACCCTTCCCTGCTCTGTTCCTAGAAGACCATATGTGCCATGCGCCCCAATTGCTGATATACTGATTTTTTTCTGGAAAAGTGCTGTGTTCCTGTGACTTTGTTACACATTGATGGCACTGGGCACTGCTCAGCCTCTCCTCAGTGGGAACTCAAGAAAGTCAGGAGTGAGACAATACTTTAGTGGGAGACCAGGAAATACCAGGAACTCAGGGTGAGGGAACATCTTCTGCTTAAACCCATGATGTGGTGGTGGCACAACCGGCTGTGTTCTGGGTTTTTTTGAGCCTTTCTGGTTTGTAATTTTTAGGTCTATTTGTACTCTTCTAATACTAACTGCTAGGGATGACAGACACTGAAGCACAGTATCTATCTCTTTGCTTTGTATCGCACTGGGTGCAGAATCACTCTATAATTCGTATACACACAAAAATAAGGGTGGAATCCTCCCTAACTTGCAGGCATCCCAGTCATATCCTGGAAACACGATTTTTTTGTTTCAAAGGGTTGCTGCACCCTTTTCTGCAGAAGGGTGGACACGTAGGCTGGACTTACTATGCTTTATCGCTGCACTTTCATGTTGAGTATGTGAGCCCAAAATTAAAGCCTTTGTCAACTCGCCTTTCTATGTTTCCTTGGTGACAGTGGTGCAACATTGGACAACTAGGCTAATCCAAAATGTAGTTATTTAAACATTTATTATTTTATAACAGTGCGTTAAAATTTAAACACATTTTAAAGCTATTCCAGCTGCTTCTTATTAACTCTATACTATCAATAGCTGACCTGGAAGGAGTTAATCACTTCTTCCTAATTTTCTTTTATAAATATGTGATTAGCCTGAATTATTAGGAAGGTACAATAGCTTTATTCTTCCTGTCAACTATGTGCAGAGAAGTTGGGATTAGTAATCTCTAGGGATCAGGAGCTGATTTGGTGGAGGCAGGCAGGAGGACGGCTAACTTTTGAACCTAAGAGGGCTTTGCTGGGCAAGGGTGACAGCTGTAGCATCTTTAGCCTGGATTTGAATTTGAATTCTATCTACCAGTGCAGCAATGCTATGACTTGGCAATATGTTATAATAATCTCTATGACACAAATGTCGGGGGCTTTTTGTTACATGTCCTCAAAGAGATTTAGGTAATTAATGTTAAATTGATGATACAAAACCTCCATTCTATCTCTCTTACTAATTCTGTTCTACTGTAAATAGACAGAAATATTCACAGGCTAGTAATCCCAATGCTGTTTAGGGGTTTTGATTTCTTTTTTGTCATGAGTGTGAGGTCAATAGTTGCTGTAAGATATTAGTCTCTGGATCTGAAAGAGTTTATATTGAAAGCATGTTGAAAAAATAGAGATGGGACCTGAATGCATTCTCCTGCTGAGAAGGCCATATACTATTTCATACTGTGGGCTTAAGTGAGAAAATGGGCCAATGTGTCAGAATTTATAAGCTTTTCAACACAGTTGTGGGCTATTAAATGTTTATGTAGCAGATGGGAACAGTGGAGAAATACAGTGCATAGCACACACGCCGTGTTGGGCCAAGAGGAAAGGAAATTCTCCAGCCTTCTCTCTTTGCTGTACTATGAACCCATGACCCTATTGCCCAGAGGCAAAAAAGCTACCTGCAGAGATGTCAGCAGTATGGAAAAAAGGGATTACAGTGAAGCACAAACACTATGCTCTGCAGAGGTGCTTTTGTAAGGCCTTTAGGCTTTTTGTTCATTTGGCTCAGTCTTGGCAAAAATGTTTAGGAATTATTTCAGGGAGACAAGGGCATAGGGATCAAGCAAAATGAGTGAAATTAAATAAGTGGAAGATAACTCAGGATGGAATATTTGGAATGAACTTTCTGGCAATGGAATGCAACGGGCCAGAGAATTAGTGAGAAATGCAAACTATGAAAATCCCATTTATGGGAAAGTTCATGTAAAATAGTATATTCAACAGGGAAAAGTACTCTTGTGCCAAGCAGGAGCTCAGACCTGAAAATAATTTCAATGGCCTTATGCTTGATATATGTATTTTGTTAGGAATTGAGATTCGTTTTTCTCAACGGGAAAGAGCTCAGAGAGAAACCTCAGCCTAAGTTTTTCAGTCAATTAGCATATTCTTTAATTAATGAATTAAATTAGAGAATTAAACTTGGGCAATTGGTGAGGATAGATAGCAGTGTTGTAAATTTTACACTTTGGGGATCCTTTTGCTCTGCCCTTTCCTTCCTAAATGATTGGTTAATAAAACTGACTAATGAAGCATGTAGATAAAAGGTAAAATTTTCAAATGCATCTAATTGACTTAGAATCCAAAGCCAATGGGATTTATTGTGCTTAAGTCATTTAGATGTCTCTGGAAGTTTTACTCATCTATTCCATTGTTAATATTGATAAAATAATGAACTCTTACAGTCCACAAGGGAAAAAAAAAGTAAAAATAAGATTACTTATGGACTTCAGGAACTGAATTGACCAAAGTGATAACTTCACAGATCTTGTGGTTGAAACTTGCCTCAGAGCTCCTGGCAGTTTACTCCAAATATGCATGAAATAACAAATGACTTAACTGGTACTACATTAATACATGATGCTCTGTAACATCTCACCTCACACAGAATCTTGGGATCATTTCCTACAAGCCTATGTTGCTGTAAAGGCAGTTCCTAAGTCAATGGTCTGTCTTATTCTCTCTCCATAACGTTAGATATGGATTGTCTGCACCTTTGAAATGCTAATTTCCTTTTGAACAGTGTGTTTTAAGGGTGTTCCTAGTGAGACACTTTTCCCCCCAGATGCCTTCTTTGTAGTTTCTTGAGAAACCAATGAACTATCTCTTGTTTTGTACCTCTCTAAAGTCTGGAAACTCAGTTTTTGCTACACCATGGCAGGGCTGCACCAACAGGTGCACTCCCACATGTTGAGTAGCACAGCCCCTCTCATGCCCAGTGATCTCCCACTAGGCCTGTCCCAGGTAATCACCTGAATTTGTAGAAAAATAAATACAAAATTACTAAATATAAAATGAATAAAGGGCTGTCCAGGCTGCATTGATTATGGAGAGGAAGAACACAAAACTTCAGGTGCCACGAGAAGGAGTATGAGGAAACCATTAAATGGGGAGCCTCCATGAGCAGGACTGAGGTTAGGCAGTGGACCATTTCCTTGGTTTACCATGTTTAGCCTCAGAATTTATCAATACATTCACTGGTATTCGCAGTGTTTTCAGCCTTGTTTCCAAATTGTAGGGTATATATTGTGACAAGTGGTATTGTTCATTATGCTATCAAAAAAGCCATGCAGCAAGATGACTTCCAGTAGTTCAGCTTGTCTGGATTGTATGTGGCTACTCGTAGACCTCCACAAATCCTCTTAAATGATTGGCATTGTATTCATGTGCTAGCTTTAGTTTAAGGTGGCCTTGAAAGGCTATTTTTTGACCCTAGCTGTGTGTTAGTCTCAACGTAACAACTCTGAAAGAAAAGAAGAAATGCATAAGCATTGCTCTGGTAGGCAGTTTTAGAAAAGCTTGAGGCTAACGGGTGGTTTCCCATTTTCGTGCTCTTTGTTCAAGATAAAATGGACCAAATTCAGAGGTTCCATATTCATTCAGTTCTCACTCAAAGTTTCTATAGGTTTGAGACCATTTACCAGCCTGAATAATGGCTAGAAAATAGGATCAGCAGATAGAGATTTGGGTAAACAGAAGTTTTCCCATTTCTATTAAAACTCTTAATTTTTAAAACACTGAAAGGTGTTCAGTGCTGCTGAGAGCATCATAGTTTACATCATAGCATCATTTCAGAAATAAAGAGCAATGATTCAGCTTCTGGGATGAATCCACTTTGTTTCTATCCTCATTTTCAGATGAAAACATTTTTGACATTTGAGGACAACATGCATGAAAGGTTTTATGCTACAGAATGTTGAGATAAGCAGGTAAGAACTTCCTTGTGCGAACCAAGGGAGTTCCTCGCATTAGTCACACTAATAAATAATAGACTGTACCTACTGTTCTCCCCTTTGAAAGAGACCTCCCTGTGCTCAAGAAAAAGCTAGTGTTGGATTCTTTCTTTTAAATTGCTCATTCAGGTTTGGATCTTGCTTTACAAGCAGCTGCTATGAGTTACTAGTGTTTGTAAGAATAGAAAAGGGGGGGGGAAAATTGCTTTTTAAGTGTTCTGTTTCCTTTCATTAAATGTCCAGCAAATTCCCAGTTGAAGAAAACCTTATTCCAGCCCCCTTCCCACTTTCTGCCTTTGCTCTACAAAGTTGGTGGGTTTTTTTTAATTGTATTTCTAATTCTCTAAATACATGCCAACTCACTACTTATCTTGATCTACCATTTCATTTCCATTGTATTAGTTCCCCTTTGCAGGACCTTTCACAAACAGACCTCAACAATTGCCATTGCAGTAGCATACCTTGGCCTCTGCTAAAAGCCCAGTGAGAATCAATGACTTTTTATTTAAAATTTGTTACATGTTATGTTCTCCTTCTATATTTATCTGGTGAGGACCAGAGCCCCCTTCCCCCAGCATATCTGAACTGACTCTCCTTCGAGTTGTGCCACACAGCAGAACAGCCCTGGTTTACCTGGTCTCCCACGACAACAGACTTGATGGCAGCCAAAGAGATCGAGAGGCAGCCGAGCGTGACAGCCGACATCAAAGGGAGAATGCCACACCTTGATCCAGCCTTCACTCTACCTGCCGGGGCAAACTTATTAACGTGACCACCCTGAGAATTCAAAGGAGCAAAGGCACACAGGCACACAAAACCCAACCGCTCAAAATTGAAAATGAAAATAGAAGTCTAGACAGCTTTTCTTCAGAATTCGTTGCTGCTGACCTAATTATTTGGATCCTGTGCTTTATCTTGCTCTTTTCAAAGAACAAGAAGAAGAGTTAATTTTGCTTAACAGAATAATTGACTGTCATAATTGTGGTGTTGTGGGGTTTTTCACCTCAACAATAACATGTTAGTTAAGCTGCTGTCTCTTTCTATACAGCTGCTAATGACCAGGCTGCTTATACAAGGAATTAGTTAATTCTTTGTTTCTTTGCTGGACCATTTGGACTAACTTAACCTGCTGCAGATTTTGCATACACGCATGTGCTGTAATGATTGATTTTGTCTATGATGTCTTGATCTGTAAATCAAATCTTATTATTCCTTATTTGCCACATGGAAAAGCTACAGAGAAGTAGAGGATAATCAAGAGATGGATTTGTCTGAACAACTCGGGTTACTTGTGTTTTTTGAGATCTGATGGTTATATATTGCATATAGGAAGAGTTCAAATTCTGGAGTTCAACATTTGCAAACTGTGAGCCTGCTCTGTTTTTGCAAAATTGGGGATTAACTGGGTGCAGGCCTTAGTCATCCAAATTGTACAGACTTTTGGGATGGATAACGCCATTTAAATGAATTTAGTGAGCTCTCCGTCCCAGTTGATGGATGGATGACATTTCGATGACTTTAGTGGTAAAATGGTTGTGAAAAGATTTGACTAATATAAAGTGGAAGTTTTGTAATAACTTTAACAAGCTCCACAATTTCTCACATTTATAGTGTCTTCCATCTTGTAAATCCCTAAGCACTTCACAACAATATAAAGCGCCAGTGAAAAGCAGCTACCTCTAGGGCAAAAAGTGGTGACCAGCTGGCTCCCAGCAAAGTACATAGCAGCAAAATGAGAAGGAAATGTCATTTTGG
This sequence comes from Apus apus, assembly GCF_020740795.1. Lineage (NCBI taxonomy): Eukaryota > Metazoa > Chordata > Aves > Apodiformes > Apodidae > Apus > Apus apus. The sequence goes on along the minus strand of NC_067286.1, from coordinate 52,648,870 downwards.
CCAAGTAAACTGGATTATAAATTAAAAGTAACTATTGTATTGCCTAAAGAAAATGCTTTGTCAAACACTGTGCCCCTTTTTCATTCCCCTTTAAAGAAAGCACTATGAATGAAGAGCATGTTCTGGTTATTAAATGATTTGTCTATCTCAGCTTTTCCCCAGCTGTGGTCTGGAGAACATTTATTAGTGGTTTGTGGAGACTTTCTGGTCAGAGTGGCGAGACAACTGCAGTTTTTAAATGGTGTTTGTAGCTTCATGTAGCCTCACCCAGGACTTTTCTATTGCCTCAACTCCCACTGAGAATTCCAGTGCCATATGGTGTAGAAGAGAATACAAGTGCTTAGAAATGCTGGGGATACAGGGTACTTAGAAAACTCACTTCCATGGTCAAAGCCAAATCTGGGACACTTCTGCAACCTGCACATTAAATTCAAATGCAGCAGACTATGCAGGTTGACACGATGGCTAACATTCAAAAAGAGAAAAAAATGAAACTGCGTAACATTTTGGTTTGGTAGGAACAGGACTGTTAAAGAAGGATTGAGCCTAGACTGATTCCTATACCCTTATGTAGTTTTATTTGGACCTAGTCCAGATGAAAACAAGAGAAACAAAAAAGGGGGAGTGTGGAGAACTGGCCTCCACAGAAGATAGGTCTCTCACTCAAATTGACTGCAATAGAGAGACTGACAAAAAGAGGGGAAAAAAACCAACACCAAAACAAACAAACAAACAAATAAAAACCACCAAAAAAACACTGCGGGGTGGGGGTGGGGGGTGGGGGATGTCTGCGGCTGGGACCAACACAATTAAGGCCAGAGAAGGCCGGGCCCACCTTGCGGTGTGTGCAGGCAGGACCCAGCCCTTGCAGGAGCTGCACCTCGGGGCTGGGAGCTGAGCGGACAAAAAGACCCATCAAACGGTCGTTGTGCGCCATTATCGGTTGTTGTGTTCATTGTTAACAGCTGCTGGCAAAAAGGAAAGAGAAGAGAAGATGATAAAGAGGACTAAGAGACCAAAGCAAAGAGAGCCTTCTGTGGCTGGAGCTAAGTTCCTGCTTTTTCTCGTGGAGCCTGCTCGCCGAGGAGCTCAGCGAAAGGAGCCGAAGAAACGGAAAAAGGGAGATCACACTAAAAGAGCTAATAAAACTAAAAGAGCTGGAATCACTGCTCGCTGCCCAAAACCCTCCATCATCAAGAGCTCCCGAGGCCGAGCTGCAGCTCCAGCCCAGCTGCGGCCGCTGCAGCCGCGCACCCGTGTCCCTGCCGACACCCTGGCCTTGTCGCCTGCCGCCCTTCGTCAGTGCCGCTCCAGCCATAGCTCCAGCTTCGCAGCCGCCCGCCCCGCAGCCGCCGTTGCGGTTCCAGCCGTCGCCTCTTCGAGGCCGCCGCTGCTGCAGTTCCCGCTTCAAGCCGCAGTAGCCGCCGCCAAACTCATCAGCGGTTCTGAGCCGGAGACTTACTGGTCAGACTTACTGACCGAGAACTCTTTTTCTGTGTTCTTTTCCCCGGGCAAAACCAATCAGCCACATTCACGCACGCACCTCGTCTACCCTTTAGGGCAAATGCTTCGGGCTCTCTACCCCCAGCTAGAACAGCGCTGCTTGCCTTCTCTTTACCACCACGTATCGCGCTCGGATGCCCGGTTCACAGGTACAAACGCTACACACCCCGCGTTTCATCTCCGGTAACCACACTGGCATATCCAGTCCGCCCCCCACTTTTTAAAAGATGTTACAGTGAAGTATTTTAAGCCCATGGTCTCTGTGTTTGTGCCGGTGCGCGCGCATCTGGGCGGAGCGTGTGTTCTAGAGACATGGCCGGGGTAGCCAGCGGGTCCCGAGCTGGGGCCAGACCCGCTGGGAAAGCTAAACCAGCCCACTGGGGGCTATTCCTGCTGTAATTGAGGAGACGGGGCGATCCGTGCTTCAACTTGAGTTTTCTAGCCCGCGTCAAACTTGGACTGTAACAGGGAGAAAAAGAGAAAAGGAGGCTATAATTTACTAACTGTGCCCAAATAATGTTAATTTTAAGTGCATTTCTTTAGTGTTGCCTTAACAATATTTTTCCATAAGGCATTATAAATAGAGTCTATTATAAGGATCACAGAATTGTTGGAGTTGGAAGGGACGTCTACAGATCATCTAGTCCAACTCTCCCACTGAAGTAGGATAACCTAGAACACCTTATACAGGACTGCATCCAAGTGGGTTTTGAGTATCTCCGGAGATGGAGACTCCACAACTGCCCTGGGCAGCCTATTCCAGTGCCTTGTCACTCTCATTGTAAGTAAGTTTTTTTCTTATGCTTAAATGGAACTTCCTGTATTCCAGCTTGTACCTGTTGCCCCTCATTCTGACACTGGGAACTGATGAGAAGAGCCTGTCTTCATCTTGCACCCACCCTTTAGATACTTGTATATATTCATAAAGTCTCCTCTCAGCCTTCTCATCTCCAGGCTAAAGAGTCCCAGCTCATTCAGCCTTTCCTCATAAGATGATTGTGAAATTGAGAGAAGATATTGTTCATGAGAAATTTCTTATTTAAAACTGTTGAATAGTGTAAATGTGCTTAGACCTGTGAAGCTGTTTAATAAACACTGTCTGGTCTAAAACCTGGCCCAAGCCTGGTCAAAACTGACTGTTCCTACGTAGGTGTACTTTGAAAGCCCATACCTAAGATGAAACAGGATGAGCTCCTGCAAAGAAAAATCTCAAAATGTAGTAAGGATAGATTGACCCAGAGCAGAGGGTTAAATCTGAGTTCCTTTCAGTGTCTATATATCCTTCTTCATTTCTTGCCTTTTCTTCAAGAAGAACCGAAACTGAATGGAATTACTGTGAAATGCAATTATATTCTTGTTTCGCTAATTTGGTCTCAACATTTCAAGGTAGCTTACAGATTTTTGCATAATAAACTCCAAACACCTCATACTTTACCAGATTCTAGTTATGAATCTGGTAACATCAGACAGTCTCTGGGATAGAAGTTGGGAGGCTTGTGTGTGTGTGTAAGTCAAATGAGTTTGAAATTTTGGTTTGTGCCCTGCAACAAATGTAACAACATCGTTCCATTGCCCTACCTGTGACATAAATGCTATCAGCGAGGAAGTAAGATACTGATCTGGAATTTTCTGGCCCAGTTTGGTCACATGTCTGCATTTATTTGCTTACTGTTTAACATCTATGGCATGCTAATTTTACATTATGATTTCCAGGGTGATTAGCATGCCTTTTGAGCCATATATTCTTTCCAACTTTCATTGCACACTTCAAACATAGATAATATGTAAATATTTCCATTCTGCAGTGGTTTTGACTGTGTGCTCTTTGGATTTAGCTACTCTGTGAAGTAAATAGTGGAGCTGGTCGAACTCTTCATAACAAATAATTCATTCAGCAAATTCAGCTCTTCTGTAAATGTAATGCATACGAGCTGATTGTGATTTTCCCAAATTAGTTCATTATTTGTAATTGTCTGCTGAATTACTTTTGTGAGCAAACTGTACCCTATGAATTATCTGGAATTTGAGCACTATGATTATTTACTTTAAGTTATTCCTTGTGTGTGACTATTCACCTCATTTTATTTCTGGTCCTTGACTGGATAGATTTTGAAAAACAGGTGCTTTAGGTGGATTTTTTTAGTTAAGAGTTTAGTGTGAAGAGGATAAAATGTCTCTGGAATCAAGATAGGAAAGAACAGATCTGAGGAGGAAAGATGGAGGGAAGAAAGTGAGGAAAGGAGGGAAGTGAGGGGAGGAAGTGAGAGACAAAGGGGGGGAGGGAGGGAGGGTGGAAGGAAAGGAAGAAGGGAGGAAGATGTGTCTTATCTTTAAAATAATTTGTATTGAGGTAGATACATATATTTGAAAACAATTTATTCAATTAATGGATTACTGTTCTCAGTAGTACTTCATGTGATTGAAATTAAGGTCTATTAAAATTACAGTAGTTTTGTGAGGCCTTATCTGGTATGATACCTAATCAGTAATTGGCTTTGCCAAGAACAAGAGATTAATACAGAACTGAAGTGCTCATACACCTGCGTCTGCTTGTATCACACAGACTATTAGACCATTAGAACCTGCCACTTCAGGGAACTAAATAATACCTTAAAAATTCCTACTTGGTTTTAAAAAGGAGAGAGTGTTTACCTTGAAGTGGAAAGAAAGCAGCAAAATTATTTGACTGAGGTGAAACAGTTGGTCACTGGCCGTACTTAGGAACCTTCAGGTTCCTAAGTTGGTGACATATCCATAAGACACGACTGTGGCACAGTCAATGCATATTCTTAAGGCCATATGAGAAGCCGGGGACCAGGTCTGGCCCATTTAATTCTTGTTGCCTCTCAACAGGAATTGTTATTGCATTCTCCAAACCCTGCCTATAATGACAATCTGCACACTTTAATGTATCTGCCAAGCACATGGGTTGAATCTATTAAACTGTATTTTATATACCTTCATCATTCACCCACCACTCCTCACAGTCGCCAATCAGGTGTACATGTGTGGGGCTCTGCACCAAGTGCCTTTGCCAACATACCTGCAGGAGGAAATTTAACGTCTGATCTAGATTTTACATCTGGCTGGGCTTTATGTGAGCACCTGTGATAAAGACTGCATCAAGGGCACATCAATGAATCTTCTGTCTAACCTGGCCAAACTCTTGTTTTCTTTATCTCAGGAGCTCCATTTTGAGAGCTGTACTGCCTCTTTTTCTATCTCAGGCAGCACAAGGTAAAGATCACTTCAGGCACTACAAGTTCTTTCCTCTTCCTTGAACCAAGACACACCCTAAATGAATGAAAACTCAGATAGTAATTAAATATCTGAACACACACACACACACACATACTTCACTCCAATAATATCCTAACTGTAGCCACTCTACAGCCAGATTCATGTAGGATGGGCACATATTTGCACCAGATTTAGACCTAAAAGCATGTCTAATTCTGTGAAGTCACAGGCATATTCATTTCCTGGTTTTAACACGCTCATATGGCATGTAAAGTTTTGAAAGGTTAGGCTGAAAAGATCATAAGCCATGTTGTTAGCATGTGTGAGATTTTGTAGCTGTTTGCAAAGTGCTGAGATCCGAAGATGGCAGGTGCTATATAAGTGCCATGTATTATTATTTGTAATGTTATTGTTCAATTAGCTGTCAATCGCTTGCATAAATGAAAGAAGATTTTAGTGTACAGTTCTGTCTTTCTTTCCTATGTTTTCATTTAATCTCTACAGTCATCATTATATTTACTTGGGCTAGATCTATAATAACGAATACGAACATGGAAGTTTGTTTTGATTCTGTTACTATGTTTTGTTTAAGGAGAGATAGCCCTCTGCTATTCATATGTGGGACCACTGCTGAAAGTCAGCCATCAAATACATTCACAGCTGTACCCTAATTCACTGTGTGTGAGGGTATGTGCCTTCCCTTGAGACATGGTAAAAGAAGAGGTTAATACTTAAACTGGCTGGAAAAGGGACCACAGTGGTCTCTCCATCCTGTAGGAATTAGGCCAGCTGTGGGGAGTTAATTGCTTCCTATACACACCCCTCCACGCATAACATAAAAGGGGTGTGTTGGGAGGGCCTTGGCTTGGTAAGGAGACCATGAGAGGAGGGAGGCTGGGTCCAGCATTAGACATCATATACAGAGCTAGATGGTGTCTTGCTCTCTAGTGCTTTCCAGTAGGCAGTGCTTAGGCTGAGGAGAAACAAACTATCCTTATGTGAGGGCTGCTGCTGAAAAGCGACTTTCTGCTTGCTCTTGGCCTTTAAAACACGGCATTTTTCCTGGCTGACCTCACTTTCCAGAGTGGTACTCCCTATGAAATGCTGAGATTCTGTTGTCTCTCTTACTGGTGATGTGTCAATAGACCAAACTATGCACCCAGGTGCACTTCAGAGCACCCACGTGTTGTGAGGACAGGACGGATCCCAAATTGTGGGAATTAAGCAGGCAGATAGTGGGTATTGCTGGTGGTATGTATACAGAGAATTAGGTATGTATACAGGAAGTTGGGTTGTTCAGGCTGTCTGTTGCTATTAGGAAAGTTGCATTAAAGGATATTCAGATTCTGAGAGAAAATTCTGGTTTCCTTAATATCAATTATGATGCAGAATTGTATTTTTTTTAATTCTACTTTCATTTCTCTCCTACCATCCCATAGTTTTATGGAGTAGCTCTTGAGTTGAGAACCCAATGCTTTCTGTTTATTGTCTCTATAGTTTAACATTACCCGTTAGCTGGTCATGATGGTCTGAATTTAAGTTGCAGGAGTGTTTCTAGGAAAAAAGAACAATGGGTGTCAGGACCTAAATGCCATGATCTAACTAGTGCCTGATCTGTTTGGTGCAGGGCTGCTGATTCCTGCACTGCTCTGTGTGTGGCTATTGGGGCTGACTTTGTCCCTGCTCAGAGATCCTGGCACACCAATATGAACTGAGCATCTTCTGTGCTGCAGTGGAGGGCGTGCCTTGCTAATCCATCTCCTCAAAGAATGGGGTTTCTTTTACCTCTTGGGCCCTGACATGCCTGTTCAGGGGGTAGGATTTGGCCCTTAGTGAGCTGATTATCCGTTCCCTTGACATAACATAAAGCTCTAGGATTTACGGCTATATAAGAAAGTAATAATCTTGCTGGGATATGTGGAGAGTTACATACAGTATGTAAATCCCATCTTGAGATAGGAATATGTTCCTTTGAGAGTACAGCTGTAAGAGACCTGCATTATGAAACCTGAGTCCATGTAAAATGGCCTGGTTTCATTACAAACTTGAATCTCACTTTACATCAGTTGAAAGTTTTGCTATGGTTTGTGAACATTTCAAAGCAAAACTGGGCCCAGGTACAAATAATACTTTTATTCCACCTTATCATGCAAACTTCATAGCAACATGCAAGTTTGGCACAAAACCAGATTATATACAAGACTTTTCACTGGGTGTTTTGATACTTTTTTAAAAACTCGTTTTGGTGGTGTTTGCCTCTCTCAAAGCGCAATTCAGCAGCAACAAACCAAGTGAAATCTTTGGGAAAACCTCTATAAAAGCACTGTGATCCGAAACAGCCAAGTTCTGCACAGCTGCACTACAGAGTAATGGGCAAGGCTTTAGCTGCTAAGCTTGATGCAGCTGAGCTTGCTGTCAGAAACAGACTGAAGGAATGCAACTCCTCTGGTTTCCATTTCTGCCTGAAGGGGAGCATAGCTCAGTGAACCCACAATGAGACTTGGGGGAAAGGAAAACTAAATTACATTCAAAGAAAGAAAAGAAGCCTTCTGCTTTCTTCTTTTTTTTTTTTTTTTTTTTTTTTTTTTTTTTTTTTAATGTTTGAGTGATTCTGATCTCTTCCACATAACATAGATAAAGTTACAACAAGCCTTTCATTATAAGCCTAATATTGAAAACGACCCCCACCAAAATTTGCCAAGGCAAAAATCAAGCTGTCTGAAATTTCACAGGCAGCTTTTCAGACCAGACTCTTCCCTCCTGGTGTATTTTCTAAGGTGTGTAAAGAGGAAAGGAGGAGGAAAACAGAGAAAGTATGCAGCAGGAAATAATCTCCTCTAAAATAATCAAGTTTATTCTACTATATATGCCATATTGTGCTGTTATCGCTATCTGATGTTCTTAAATGTAGTCTTCCAAATTAATTTTCTTTACAAGCAAGAAAATGCTGAGCCTAATGAGATGTGGTGTGTATCATTAGGTTTGTTAAATAGTTCAGACAGAGGAAACAATGTGAACAGCGGGAGAATTTGCTCTCTGCCCTGGTCTTTGATTAGGGTCACTTCATAACACAGGTGACTCTCGTCAAAGCCTGGAATTGGTGCTATGCTTTGATTCTGGAGAATAGGGGTGGTCTTGCATGCTGTTTGAAAAAACTCTGGCAATACTGATTAAAACAAGTTATTGCTTAGATGCAAGTTAGACTCCGCTTCCCTTTCCCACTGGAAATATATCTACATAACTTCACTTATTTGTTAATGAGAGCTGAGAAACTACACTGATGAGCATTTAGTGATAGCAGCAAGAAGTTATATCATCTTGTAACACTACCAGTATTGCTGTCTTTGGTGAGAATGAAAAACTTTAGTTTTCAGTTTGTCCTGAATGTGGGAATGGCTGTGGAAATGGCAAAGGTGTCAATGAGAAGTCACTGCTGTTACCTGATATCTTCACTCTGACTAGTACTGACCCAGTAAATGAAGTGTGACAGTGGATTGTGAAATTGCACAGGGCAAACTTGATTTTTTCCCCACTCTCATGGAATAAATTCTAGGAGATTCATAACCTCAGAAATAGAGGAAAAAAAAATAGAACCATGCCAAGCCATTTTAAATTGGACTTCATGATAAACTGAGATTTGATATTCCTGGATAATTACTAATGAGAACACTTTCCCTTTAATTATCTTGTGGTCACCGTTTCAAAGGTGATTAAAGCTACTCTTCACTAGATGTGGTTATAGATTTAATGCAAACCTGGTCTTTCTTGTGGTTTTATCACAGCAATTAAATCTGGCTTGCACACAGACGTTGTGTGGCATGAGGGATTTCACCAAGCAAAATGATTTTAGCCTTCAGGCAATGTTAAATTCAGGAAAAATATAATTAATTATATCAGACAGGTATCTATTATACATCATGCACACATTCCTAGAGACCAGGGGGCCCACTTCTACTCAAAACAGAAACAGTCATTCCTTCTAGCTCTGGTCTTAAGTACGGTAGCAACTGTTGTCTGTTTAGACATGTCTTAATATGATCATTTTTATTATCTGTAACAAGCAATCATCCATACTCTGAGAAGAAACAATAGAAAAAAACGAAGTTTTGAATGCAAATTCTCCCTTCTTACCCCATTTTCACTGAGTGTTTCATGGTTCTTAACTTATTGTATCTAGCAGTTGTTTCTTGGAAATAATGCAGTGCTAGCCTATTATAGGCTACGTAATATGTTTCTATTTAGCTTCTATCTGCTGATTGTAAGATTACCTCATTGCATTTTATTTTTTTCCCCCTGGACTACTTTATGGGTTTGTTGCTAACTTATCTAACAATGTACAATCCCTCAGCCCACAAATATCTTCTGATTTAATTAGGTTTTAGGCCATCTACTAAAGACAAAAGGCTGCATTTTCAAAATCCAAGTAGGCACTCAAGACACTCATGTCACTGATCCTGCATGCTACTAAAATGTCTTTCATCAGTGAATCTCAAAGTATTTTAAAACATTTGCAAAACATCAGGGAGAGAGAAATGTATATCCAGATTACAGATGCATGAACTGATAGACCTTGTAAGTTATAGATATGCCATGCTAAACATCAAACTACTCTACTTTTGATTACATAAAAAAGATAGTGTTTAAGATACATGCATGAGATGGGCATTTTCATTGTTGGTGGGTTTCCTCCCTAATCCTCGGGGTAGTTTACCTGTAGGGGAAGAGAGCTGGATTTAAAGTGCTGCATCTATATGCAAGCATAACACGAAAATTAGGAGATAAAGCTAACTTTTCTTGTTTTGCTTTTCTCTAATGCTTCATAGAAGTTTATTCATCTATCTGATTAAAAGAAAATAAAGTAAAATATTTAAAGATTGTCCTAAGGAAAAAAAAATAGTGTAAGAGAACTAGTTTTACAGTTAAATTATTGAAGTAGAATGCTGTTTGAGAAAATAAGCTGTGAAATCTTACAGAGCTGTTACCAGATTTCATCTGTATCTTCTTTTATTGTTTCTTTTTAAATTCAAAAGCCTTAGTTCTTGAAAGAGTCTTGGAAGTATTACAGCATTCAGAGCAGTGACATTGTAAAATATAGGGTACTAATCACAGAGTAGCTGTGCAACATACAGCTTTTTCTATCTGTCATATTTAATAACTAGACTATCATATCATTTGATTCTCATGTGCCAGAATCAGAGTCCTACCTCTCAACAGTTTGGAACCATGACAAAAATAATATCACTCAGCCAATCTCATCACTCAAGTGACCTTGGCCTTTGATCCAGTCAGATCTTATCAGATCTTCAGAGGGTCAAGGTATACCTGTTTTCAGTATTTTAGCATTTTAGCCTTAAGCTTTAAAGGGTTACAGGGGACACAGGATACTTGGAGGGAAAGGCACTGCTGTGCTCTTTTCTGCGTGTGTGCCATTGAGTATGTATATTTGTAGGCATGTGCCTCTGCCTGGGGATGGAGGTATGTATAGCCAGGCAGTCTGTTATTTAAAACTGAGTTTAATCAAAGCAAAATGACCTGTTTTTTTCTGTCTGATTGATTTTTAAAATATTAGTATTTATTACAGATGGCGTCCACGTTTGAAAGTGCTGTTAACAAAGAATATGTCATTTTAAATGTCCTTGCAGCATGCATAGAGAAAGAGAGGCAGCTTGGCAGAACAGGTATCATATGTGTGAAATGCATTAGAGCTTAACACCACACAAACATGCTTTGCTGTATGGGAAACAGCATGATCAGGTGCACGTCTGCCATATTAAAGGATTATGAGAAATGCGGAGAAAATAATGCTTAATTCTGAATGTAAAATTATTCTGTTTTTTAAAGAAGTGTCTCTTGAAGCAACTGTATTATGAGATATAATGCTACAAAATCTTCTTGATTTGTCACTGCAGAGACTATTAATGCTTATGACTGCTTAATTTCTCTTTCTGAAGCAAGCAATAAAGCCATATGCTGGAATGTAGGAGGTTTGTAGCATGTCCATTTAGTCAGGAATAATATGCAGCCAAAGGCACTGAAAATTACTATTCTGTTGATAAAAACACACCAAGCATTTCATTCCCAGCTATGAAGTATAGCATAAACTTTTGATGATCAATGCTGACTTCTATTGGAAAGTTATGCTGTGTATACACCAGGTTAAAGTGTATGCATTGTGAGCTATGGAGATATTATTATCATACAGATCATTGTTTGCGAATGGGAAGCTTAGAAGGCTGTGAAGATAATTTCTCATGACAATTATTATGTACAGGAGGTGTAGAAATGTTTGCCTGTGACCCTCAGTAATTGTTAGTGAGGCATGTCTGCACATCTATTAGGGAGGAAATGAGGATTCTTCTTTTACAGAAATAGGGTGGTTTTACTGAAATATATATATGCTGAAGTGTTCCTGATGGTCTCTGTCCCAGCCCTGTTGTGTTATGATTCCAAACAGCAGAGTAGAATATTTTTGTTATATGAAAGCATCAAGGCATAGTGGTTTTAATCTATTAATGGAGACTGCAGTATTATGCAGAGATTCTAATCTGTAATCTACAACCCACTGTTCTGGGTTCCAAGTAAGCATATCTTAATTTCATGGGTGGTTTTCAGTAACAAGGAAAACAGAACAAAAAGTTTCCTCTGGCTGCGCTAGACCAACATCTATCATCAACGACTTACACCTGGGGCCCTTTTTAAAAATCCCATCATATAACACCACTAATTTGACTAAACTCATGGGACATTTCTGCTTGCAAAAGGACTGCTTGTGTGAGTCAGAGTTATTGAATTAAACCTTTAATATTGCTCTAACAAGTTAGGAATGAACAGAAAGAAGCTCAACTTTAAAGAAAATGGGAACAATTACTTGAGCTCTTTGCTTAGTTCGGTTGCAGTTTTCCTTCCAGTGCTCTGTCACTTTATTTTACTTTAATTTTCCCACTTGTGAGATGGTGGGAAATGATCAAGCTCATTCTGCATATATGTACTAAGGAGAATGTTGAGGATGACCCAACACTGCCTGTATCACAGCTTTGTTAAGGAGGTAAATATGTTCATGTTTGGGAATTGGTATAATGTGTGAATTGTCAGTTCTGTTAACAATGGCGTTTTTATAAGTAATTTTTTTTTAAGTCAAAGGAGAATTTGCTTTATAGCTAGAAGGCTCTGGGTTGTTTTCTATCTACCTTCCATTCCACACATATGTAATGGTTTGCATGTTTAGATGGGATGAAACATAACAGCCCAATGTGTTGTGGTAGTCACTTTCTTCACAGCCTGCATAATCTTTTTGCATCCATCACAGACAATTAGGAGGGGATGCACTGGTAGGAAATGAGTCTGCAACGTTTTCTTTGCTTTTTTTTTTTTTTTTTTTCTGCACCAACAAATGATAGAACATGTCAGGTGAACTGCAGGCTTCTCCAAACTGTAGAGCTTGCTGTTTTTCCTTACCCTTTTTAATCAGAAGAAAATTAAGCAGCAATCAAACATTTTTCCTGCCAAAGACTGTATTCTAACTAAATAGGTTGTATTCCTTCCATTTTCTGTCCATCCCCAAACACCAGCTCTGCACTCCGTATGAATTTCACTTGGCCCTGTTCTTTGCAGCTCTAGATATTTCCACCTTTTCCTAAAATCAACAATGTTACTTCTTAAGGGGCAGGGCAAGTAAAACAACAGATTCCTGTGGTCACTTCTCTCATCCTTCTCTTCTTTACCACTCGTCTTGGATGTGCTCTGACCTTTCTGGGCACAGCATAGAAAGTGCAGTTAAATAAAAAAATGCTCCTTTCTAGGATGCACTACATGTACTCCTAGATCTAAGAGCAGATTTCTGCCTCAAAACACAGACCTACACAGTTCCTCACAGCCAATTGCCAGGTGTCCAGGAACATAGCTAAAGGTGGAATGAGTTTGGTAGGTTTGAAAAGCTACATTCCTTCCTTTTATATTGTCTGAGAGTATTCAATGGACACATTTAAGTTTTTGTATTGATTAGAAATTTCATGTATTGTGTCAATTATGGAAGAGATGCAGTTACACATGTAGGAACAAAATCTCTGGGCATGTGAAATGGAAGAATGATATCTGGCTCTTGGACTTTGTAGGTGTATTAGCTGCCAAGTCAAAAGTAAAACTTGTAAACAAACATGTTCTTAGCTTTGACCTTGAAAGTGCCATTTCCTTAATGGGACTGTCATATGATTAAAATGAAGTTTGTGGACAGGACAGGGGACTTGCACTTCAAGTATATTTCCCTGTTAAGGGAATGATTTGGGTGTGACAGCTGGGTAACAGGTCATCTTCAAACATATGCAAGAATGAACTGAATGAACAATCCAGCTTGGAGAAAATCTCTTGACTCCAGGAAGACAAACCGTTGAGTCAAAACAGAAAGAAAACACACATGTGTTGATACTTCTCCTTTTTCCCTCTGGAAATGACATCCAGACGTTGGCATCCTATTCCTTGGACTACTTAACACATGGGTTTGTATGTTACTGTCAAAGGGTATTTAGTGGGTCACACTGGGAAATTGAGTATTGCTTCCATCCACTGTTTTGCAGCAGCACATGACTGCCAGATACTATTCCCAGATCTGTATATAATCTTGCATATATCATAGATGATGCTGATACAGAAACCCATTAAGGCTGAGTCTGTCTGTCCTTATATATGTGAGACTTCACTGAAGTGGGAACTTTGAGCTGAGATCAATAGGAGGATCAGGCTATAAGAAGAGAGCTGAAAAGCCCTATTAATTGTTTACTACATAAGGAATGCAAAAAAAATGTAGATTTTGAATGATGCCTGGTATTCTCAAGAAAATATATATCGGTAAAACAATTGTCAGGTGCCTTAAAATCAAGTGTTTTCTCTTGTAGTCTAAGCATTTACATGAGGTTTCTAAATTTATTTCCTAGCCTGACTAGCCAAGTGACCTTTCTGAAGTTATTTATATTGTCTTTATATTTGTATTCAATTACTCAGCATAAATCAGAATGAGAATTCAAGGCCCTCTTCTGCTTTATCTTTATCAGTATGCAATGAGCCTGATCCAAAGTCTGCTGAAGGCAGCAAGGCAGCAGATGGGGCCCCACTGACATTAGCTGACTTTGACTCAGAGCACCATATACACCACACCAAACCCTGGTCCCCTGGGTAGTGCATCCCAGTTCAGCCAAGTGAGAAATCATAAGGGTTTTCTGTTCTCACATACATTGAAAAAAAAAAAAAAAAAAGGATTTGGGGTTCTCTCCACATCTCCACAAGGTACATAGGTGCTCTTGGTATTTGAAAAAATGAAAGCAAATATTCTGCTAGAAGCATAATTAAGGGATCCTGATTTCTTACAGGAACATATGCTGTGGCACAGCGCTACCTGCTTTACCCACTGCAAAAACTTCAGACACCCTTTGGGTGTCCTATACTTTCAGATCTCAGAAGGTCCCAATCACTTATTTGGTTCATTACTGATCTTTTTTTGACCTGTTAAGATGACCAGAGGACAGCAATGTATGTGCCAAGCTACAGGAGGAACTCTCTCCACAGAGAATCAGTATGGTCTTTCTTCTCTGTTCAGGTGCCGATTTAAAAAGGACAAACTTATAAAATCTAATTAATTTTGGGACCTCTAACCTGAACTGAGATGAAACAAGTATGTCAGGGAAGAAATTAATAATTGAAGACCCAAAGTCAGTTGGTGATGTGAGCAAAGAAACTGGACAGTAAACTCAAAGTCATTATGAGGAGGAGAAACAAATGGTAAATGAGCAGTGTGACTGCATAAGCCAGATTTCTGCTAAGTATTTTCATTCTTTGTGCTAACTGTGGGGCAGGTATTTGTTGGCCTTTTCATGATGGAATGAAGACAAAACAAAGTTTTCTTTTTGTCCTTTGTTAATCTAGAAGAAGAAAGCATGGGAAACACTTTATAGTCCTGCTTGTGTCATCCTGCTTCAGGTGTGCAAATTCAGTATCTTCATGTTTTCTTTATCCTTTCACAAAAAGCCCTCAGAGAAGTAGATATGGTGTGCTGCCTTTTGGTGGATACCACTCCAGAAAGGACTGCAAGATTTATTTTTTTAATGCATGGATAACTTTTTTCAGTGTAATCAGTAACAACATCATAGGCTGTTCCCTATCTGCAGTGACTATGTCATCAGTTCTCTACATAAAACCTTTGTTTTAACTGATACAAAATGCACTAAGGATTTTCACATGATTAATTGACAGCCATCTGGATTAATGAAGACTGGCTCCAGCCATGGGGTGACAGATGAAATTTCTGACTCTAATTCTTATAAGTTCAGCAGACCTAGTAGGGAAAACCCATATTCAGCACTTCTCTTTGTGTCCCTCAAAACTTTAATGCTATGTGTATTTTTTACTTGCAGTACGTAAAGCCTGATGAACACAGTGTAAGATGCTCAGTTTGTTAAACTATACTTTTGTACTGCTTATTATATTCCTATTTTTTTTTCTTAGTACACAACCTAAGGAGGAAATATGTCATCAGCCATGCTAAACCCACTGAAATATCTGGGAATGAAATTCTCCTCAAGTCTCAACAAATCATCTTTTTACAGCATTGAATATTAAGAATTCATTTAAGAAATGATCCCCAAGAGGCCACATGTGAACACTGTGTCATCCTAATCTATCTTTTCCTGACTATTAGGTTGATAATGGGGATTCCTTTGCACAGTCATTATGCATTGTTGTCAGTCTTGAGCCAGTTTTATGACTTGTGTCCAAGATGTACCCTCATTGTCATTAAAGCCTTAAAATGATCCATTAAACTCTTGCTTTGTTTCTTCAGTTTTTCTGACTCCTTATAGAACTTTAAAATGTTGTGGTTCTTTAAATGTCAGGGAACCAGCACAGCTAGAACTATGATCCATTATTGGTTCAACAACCAGAGATTTTTACCCATTCCTATAGTGAGCAACAACTTTCAACAAAAAAATCCAACAGTTTAATATGCCAATGACTGTGTTGAATCCCACCAGTAGCACTGGTAGACCATAATAATGGAACCTCTCCTGTATCATATTGGCAGAGTATGTATGTAGCATGCACCCATTCAGTTTAGTTAATTTTTTATCTCTTAGAATATGTACTCAGTGCCCATGTAAATATTTTGCATCATATGGTCTCCTTTAAGATTTGCAAGAAAGTTTTGTTTTAAGTTGATAGTATAGTTTGGCCATTGAAGGTTTTAAAATAACAGCTTCTTCCTATCCAATTTTTGAAGCTCTCCTAATGTGAAAATGAAAGTAGTTTTAAAAAAATACTTTTGATGCACAGCACACTGAAAGAAGAATGGAGTAATCATAGCATAAATATATTAATAGTCCAAAACCAGTAAATTATATAATAGAAGTCCTTGTTTTAGTGAACTTGACAGTAAACAAACTATTTTATTCAACAAAGCACAATCACTATAATAAGACAGTGAAAGAAAAAAAATCCAGGCAAATAACTTCTGTTACTAGTTCATATTCCCCTGTCCTAGAAGTGCAGCACTCTGAGTAAATGCAGGTAAACTCCAAACCCTTGTCTTTTCCTGACTGATTGCTGGCCGTAACCTGCTGGTATTGGAATTAGAAACTGTCTACACACTCTGCTTTCTGTTTGGCTGACAAAGTACTAACAGAGCAAATTGTAGGTTATTTCACTTTTCAACATGGGCTGTCAAACCCTCAGTTTGCTGATACCGTGCCACTGGTCTGCACCATCTCTATTAAATTTTTTTAAATAAATAGGGTGAAAGTGGGTGGGTAGGCTCTTTGCAACTGGTGTCATCTGTGTACTGATAGTGTACTGATACTCCACTTACCTACATTGCCTGATCATTAGTTTGATCACTATCTAATCCCCGATTCTTCCTGCAAAGCTTGCTGTTTCATTAAACTGCTTAACAAGTACGAGTCTCTAAAGTTGAGTTATTTTCTCTTGAGAAAAAAAAAGAAAAAAAAGATCAGAGATACACCTATCCTAGCAGAAATTCTACTCTCCTTGGTAAACTTCTGTACTTGTCTACACACCAAATTAATAAAGTTGTGATACCTGATGAAGTGAATGACACACAGCTACTTTTGTTTATACATATTGCCATCAGTTTACATGTGAATAGACAAAATGAGTGTTTATAGCAATCTTATTTAATCCTACTCTCAATGGATCAGATGTGAACTGTGAGAGGTTGGCCCACTCTTGCAGTTCTGCTTTCCACCAACGTTTGGAAATACACCAGCTTTCATGAAAAAAAAACAGCCCTTACAATATACTCTGTGCTTCCAGGCACCAGCTGTCTTCTAAAACACATCACCTGTGGACTGATGGCATGTGACCTTGTTACTCATCTATCAACCTATTTCTGTCTCTTTGTTTGTCTCAGGTATTTTTAATGTGTCCATCACCATGGTTTCTCATACTCCTTAGTACTTACCCCTTAAATGTTTAACAAGCCTAGCTTTTAACATTCCTGTGTTTCGATTATATCTTCCTTGCCTTCAGACCTCCACTGAAGGCAGTGGAAGAATTTTTGTACATTTTAAAGGATATGGATCATTCTGTTAGACCATGCAGTGACTTCACTGTCAGTTTTAACTATTGTGGATTGTATTTAAGAGATACTAATAACAAACCTGCCCGATGTGATCTCATAAACAGTGGATGACATCCCAACTTTTTTGAAAGTAAGGGTGGCTCTGCTATGAATCTTACTATGGACAAAACACTGCTTACTTCTTTCAACTTTTCTTCACTTGTTTCACCACTGATGACATGATAATTTGCAATCCTGTTTCTTCTCTTCAGTCCATATTTGTTATCTTTGCCGTCCATCTTTAATTCTTTAACAGAAGTTTGATATTTACTAAGTATTCTGAATGTGTAGGATTATTGATGGCATGGTTTTCATACACAGATTGGAAGTACTAAATTTGTGCAGATCCTTGTCTCTTTAAAAACCTATCATGGCTGGGACTTTAGGTACTATTGGCTTAATAAATACCACCCACTCCCATCTTTGTTGTTAAAGAAAGTCATGTACCTGTATTATGAAATGCACCTGTATTATGACACTATTATGATTACAGTGGTTCCTCTGTTTTGTGTTTGTTATGGTTTTTTCTTTTTCTTTTTTTTTTTTTAAAGATCTAATTTAAAACTGTAACTTAATAAAATAAAATCCATTAATATCCATTTAGTTTACAAATACAGAAGGTCCACTTTTGGCTCAACACCTTTAAGAAATTGGATCTGTTTAGATTTGAGGAGCAGATGGGAAGAGCTGGCATTTATCATGCTTACAATTTTTTATTACAAACAATGCTGGATACATGTACCGTGACATTCTGAAGAACACTGGTGTGCTGCTCACTATAAACCCCATTCTTACAGCCTTTTGAAAGTGAAATGTTGTGAAATTTTGCACTCCATTGGACTATTCTAATTTCTGTGTCAAGTTAATGGTGGCATTACTATTGCCCAAAGTTCCAAACTTACTGGACTGCCTTACAGTCAAAGAAATGTACTAAAAAACTATTTATTTTGTGTTATTCTAATGTGCTGTTAGCCTTCAGATTGAACTTAGACCATATATTCCTAGTTGTTATCTCAACAGAACTAGTAACAATGAGTTCAGTATTAGTAATGAACTGTGATAAATCGCTTTACCTCAGTAGATCCATAGTCACATCTTGCACAATTATGAAAAAGTACTTATAAAATCTAGATCTTGACCCCTTTTGAAGTAAAAAACTTTTTGAAGGTGGCTTTGCTAGAACCAGGATTTCTAGCTTTTTATTTAGGACCTGTTTCTCTGGGCTGCTTTTGGTTGATGATTCTGGAGATTGTTTATCCGATAAGTTACTTGTGTTGATTACAGAGGAAGCAGAAGAGGACCTGCTTTCTGATGAGCACATTTTACACAGGCAGGTTCCTCTGTTCCTGGTGCTGCAGCCCTTGCTGCCACTGCAGTATGTTCCTTGGACCTGCAATGGTAGGTCCAGAATGGCAGAAGAGAACCCTGGATCCTCGGACATGCCATCAATGAAGTTCATGTGGTTGCTGTGCAATGCCAACAATAATGGTGCCTCCTGGCAGTGGGGCTTGGTCAATACTGTGGATCTACCTGCCTGATCAATTAGGTGATGCAGAACACTCACACTGGATTTTCTTCCTCTTCTTCTCATTCTATAAGCTTTCATAAGCTAGAATGCTCATGTGTGACAGAACATTGTATCTGTTGAAAATCGTTACTCTTTCATCAGTTAGTCCTGCTTTTACAGTCCTGCTGATGAATCCTTAGAGATGCAGACTGGTAATTTGCTGGGTAGTGCTGGGAATATGCTTAATGGGACTGTCTATAGCTATGGTTTATGCGCTTCTGCTGCACTGCTACATTCATCTCTGCCTGCTTACTAAAATTTCCAATGGATTAGTTGGAAAAAGAAGATGTATCTATTACACCTTACTTTACTCTTAAATCCCTATTCACTTAAACTGACCCTTCCACTTCAACAGGCTACTGCCCAAAAATATTTAGCATGAATATTTAGATGTCTAGCCCAAAGTCTGTTCTAGTCTGTCAGTATCTTATTGTCTGCCCCGAAGTTTAGTTTCATCCTATAAAATAATTTTTTTTAGCCTATTGTGTGTAGCCTGCTGTCCTTCATGTTTATGATAGAGAAAGAGCAAAGTATTCCAAGTGACTGGAATATCAAGACTCTTTACATTGCCTTGGCCTTCAGTTTTCTTAGAAATAGGATTCCAGCTTTGACTGTAAAAGACATGCAGAGAATTAAAATGTACCCAGTTTGATATTTGGTCCATGTATAATTGTTATGCATTCGAATGTTTTTCACTAAACTTTGGATATTCTCTGAAGGTGAATCAAATGCCTTTACAGATTGCTGAACACTGTATCTTTCTAATTCTGGAAAACTCATAAGATAGATTAAAGAAGAGAAAATTATGAGTGTATTTTTAAAAAAAATATTTATGTGTTACTCAATACTTGTTAGACGGCACCACCATCAATTCAGATGTTTGGGTGAGTAAATTGATCTACCGTTTTGGCCACCAGCATCTAGCAGGTTTCTAAATACTTATCTACAAAGATATTCCCCAATATGGCTACTCCATATGTTCCCTTAGGTGCAGACTTATGAGTATAGATATTTACTGAATTATTATAAAAGCTGCATGCAATGATCATTCATTGATGTGTTTGATTAGAATACTTTAAACATTAATCTTTAGCAGCATGCAGGTAAACAAAATAATAATGAGTGACTCCTTTCATGGGAAAAAGGTATTGTTCCCTTGAGCATGTTATTTTCTTTTCATTTCTCTTTTAGATACACACTGCAGGGGAAAAAAAAAACAAACAACAAAACAGAATACAAAGTTGAATCAATGTAATGGCAAGCATAGAAAAAACCCCAAACAACAGTGATCACTATATTTTGTTGCTTGTCTGGAATCTCTCTCCTAAATTTTTTGATAACATATAATGTAAATGCATTAGTGAAGAGTTAAGAAATCTTTTTTTATATATAATGTAATGAATTAATCTAATTTTCTTTTATAAATAGATAATAAATAATAGATGTTCTCAATCTTTTGAGTGGGACTTACCTTGACATTTGCAGAAAGAAATAGATATTTTTTTCTTTATACATTATATAGCAAAAAATACAGTCAGAGAGTGGGCCATTTCCTTAAGAGTAGATTCATGACTGAAACCCCTTAATTTCAGATGTAAAGTGGCTGGACTGCATTCATAAACAGAGCTGTGAATTCTTTTCCATATCAACTTATGTTCTTTGATTTTCACTGAATGACTGACCATTTCAGCACGCTTTCCTGATCGTATATAATTCAGTCCTTGACCATGACAAACCAATCATTCACAACTGACCCTTGAAATTAATTAATGCCAATCACTGCTATCAGTCAAGACACATTCTGAGAGATTTCAAAAGAAGAGATTGATGTTATATAGTGCTAAAGGTAGATGTAGAAAAATGCACTCAGCCAGAGAATTTCAGAAGAACTTAAATTACATTTATAGATTGCTAACATCCTTCCTATTACATGTAGTTACACCATGGTAGTTGTCAATGTATAGTAAAACTGGAACAAGTGCTCAGTGTGAAAATGCTAATTTTCAGATACTTATATCTTGAAAACCATAGGTGGTCTTGGCATGGAAAATAACATGCTACCTCCAAATTTGAATCTCTAAAGCATAGCAGGAGGCAGATCTAACCAGGACTGTGACCATATGTGTTTGGGATTTCATACACAATAATTAATTTCCATTCTGTAAAAATGAATAATTTAATATCACATCCCACATCAAAAGATGCAAATACAAACTGATACTTAAAAAAATGTCATTGAATGAACTTTTTTCCTAATCAAAAGCAACTTAAAATGTTATGCATAAAAATAAAATTAAAAGAAAACTATTTAACTGCATTTATTTCTCAATATAAGAATCTTACGAAGACTGCCTCTTGGCAGTTGAAGGATGTTTAATTGAATAAAGGACTTAGAAGAAATATGTAATCTGCAAATGGATGCTATATATATATGTACCTAACATCCCTATTCCTTTCTAACTGTGCTTCTAGTTACAGCCAGGTTTCCTCTTTCCTGTTTGATTTGCCTGTGAAGGTAAACCATCATGAAAATACTCAATATTTTTACCTAAACTCAATAAACCTAACACACCTGCAGGCTAAGTCTCTTCACTGAAACAGTGGCAACCAATAGGCTTTAATGTCGTTCTCTGACACAGGTCAGCTCCGTAAAAGTCTTTCTGGAAATTATCATTCTGGTGTCAGATGATCAACAACATCAGCTCTGTTGTGTCATCTGGAGGGCTTATTTCCTAGTGAAATGAAAGGTAAAGCATGTACTGTTGCTCTCTGTGTCTGCTGAGAACATATTCACACCAAACTATCCAACACGTGGTACTTGTATAAAAACATGTTGTGCCAAATCTTCTCTCAAGTGATACTTGAAGTTTCTAAAAAAAAAGCCCTGTTAGCTGATGCATTTGTCTCCTGTTTACCACATTCAGCTGCCACTCCTATCTCTGTCCAAAAGCAAAACAGCCTTTTTTTTTTTTTTCTTTTTCCAAATAAAAAAAAAACAACAAGTCAAATCAAAAGAGAAACGAGAACTGAATCTTTCGATTTGAATTGCTCTGCTAGCAGAAGATTGACTACAAATCAAAACCACGTGCCAGCCTGGAAGTTTTTAGCCACAGAAAACTGTTGATGGGTGCTGCAGGGGGGGTTCAGAAATCCAGTTAGGCTCCTAGGCACATTTCAAAATCCCACTAGATGCCAGTCTGACTACATATCTCAGAAAAAATGTGGTCCTTATGGATGGCCTCTAATCTCTAATACCTGTTGGATCTTGATCCAAACTGTGGAATTAGGCCTGGATCCAGGTCCTACTGTGGAGCTAAAGCTCCTGATAGCTGCTAATGACAGAGTAATCTTTATTGCAGAGTGATGGAGGTTTCTGGGAGAGATCTGTGTGCCTTTTATGGTGCCTTGCGTAAGGCCTATCACAGAACTGATAGCTGCCAGTCAAGAAGACCATATTCCTCCACCCTTCCTTGCTTGGGATGTCAGGATTGCATTATATTACTAAAGAGCACCTATAAGCAAACAAATAACAGCATTCATTACTTTGTGGGAAGAAAAAGTGTTTGTTTGACTGAATGTGAGTAAGAGAACAGCTGATTTTTAAATTTCGGAATAGCATACCTAGAAAGGCAGTCAGGGACCCTGTCCAAAACTCTGTCCAAAACCAGAGAAAGGGGCTAGGGGTGCCATGCCATACCTAGTATCCTGATAAATCAAACTCATTTGCAGTAGGTTTGGAGACTGTCAAGTGGAAGGATGTTAATGATGACTTTACTCGCATTACACAGCTTTTTTTTTTTTTCTTCATAAGCAATGGTTTAGAGCTTGTCTCTCATGCTCTGCTACTTGTGGTATCATCACTGACATCTGTTCTTTTTAGGCTGCAACATAGTCTTGCCAGTTCTCCAGTCCACCAGAAACACTAGTTAGAACTTGTTTACACACACACATTTTCCTTAAAACCCTGGTTCAGCAAAGAATTCACAGTGTAGTATTTTTCAGCAATATTTTCCGTGAGGTGGTTTCTTAGGTTGAAAGTTAACTATTTAAAAAAATAAATTAGCTTGAAATGATACCATGCCAAATTTAGTTTCTGTATTAAAGAACCCATTAGAGATGATTATGTGAGAATGATAGAGATTTCCCTCCAAGTATTTCCATTCCTCTCTCAGAGTATATCTGATTATCCCCCTGTACTCAGCACTGGTGGTGCTGCACGTTGACTACCGTGTTCAGCTTTGGGCCCTTCACTACAAGAAGGACATTGAAGTACTGGAGCATGTCCAAAGAAGAGCAACAAAGCTGGTGAAGGGTCTGGAGAACAAGTCTTATGAGGACTGTCTGAGGGAACTGAGGTTGTTTAGCCTGGACAAAAGAAGGCTTATTGCTCTCTACAACTACCTGGTCTCTTCTCCCAAGTAACAAGTGACCAGAAGAGAGAAAACATCCTCTAGTTGCACCAGGGAAAAGATTTCTTCATTGAAATCGTTGCCAGGTACTGGAATAGGCTGCCTGGGGAGTGGGGGGAGTCACCATCCCTGAAGGTGTGTGGATGTGGTGCTTAGGGATATGGTTTAATGGTGGATTTGGTGATGTTAGGTTTATGGTTGGACTCAATGATCTTAAAGGTTTTTCCAGCCTAAATGATTCTAAGTTTCTATACCAGGAGACAATGTAATGTAGTGTTCCTGCCACTTTTAAGTTAACATTCCAATTTACCAGACAGCTGCCTAGCCACACCTGTGTAGTCCACCACCTGTGGATGGAAATGGTTTTTCCACGCTGAGCTCCCTAATGCCCTGGCTACAGTGCCAAGAACCTGAAGAGGTTTGCATGTCCTTTCATTGCAGTAAACTTGTTACTAAGTGTGACTTCAGTAAAGACTGATGGCTAGTGCTGCCTGCAAGAGTTGAAATGACTCTGAGACAGCAAAGGGGGAAGGATAACTTATGAGTTTAACTAATGCCTTTCAGTATAGCATATCTCAATGGAAAGTCTGTTGCCCTTCTGCAAGTACTGCTTTTTGCTGCTCCGACTGTTGTTAATGAAGCTGCAGCTCGCTTCTGTCTACCCCTGGTTTCCGGTGTCTGGATTGGTTTGAGGTTGCGAGTGGTTTCCTGTTTCTATGCAGCTCTGGGGTAGTCTAATTGAAACGACATGTCAGCAAATATGTGTCCAGTGTGGCTAGTGAAAGAGGCAAGGTCCAGTTTTCTGCAGCTAAGTGACTGAGTATCTCCATAGAAAAGGAAGAAAAAATCAATAAGCTGATGTTTCATGTGAAATGCGTGGAGGGGAACATGGGCCTTCTGCAAGAAGGACAAGACAAGGGAAAGAACGAGGAAATATTAGTGACAGGGAACATTTTTTTCAGTAATTGTCCTCTTGGTTTCTTCCAACTTGACTCTGCATATATGAATATATAGAATTGAATGAGGCAAATTCTAAATCTATGTATCGAGTCTGCAAGAATGAATCCACTGGAAACAGTTTCAAGTTCGCTCACTAAGCAAAGATATTAAAGGGCGAGTCTAAGTATTGCTCTGTGTTATGAAGTGTTTTTTTTGGATAGTTGAGGAGACCATGGCCATTGTGTGAAGAATGTATCCATTCATATTATTTGATTGAATTTCCTGCACTACTAGTTTGCAGCTGCCAGTTTCTTGGATGCAGTATCTTCTTTTTGACATATTTTAGCAGTCCCAACAGATAGTAGGAATCCATTATTCAATGCAAAATGCATAAATAAAAAAAAATAAATTATGGACTTGGTCCAAAAGAGCTGACAGTCTAAGGTGCAGATCTTGCATTCAGTTAGTTGAAAACTTAAGACTATTCATGCTTTGGACTAGATGATCTCTACAGGTCTCTTCTTACCCTGACAATTCTGTGATTCTGTGATTTCTCCTGTCTAGTGTGGTCAAGGATACCATGAAGTACCTTAATCCCTGGAGAGAAGTGTAGGAGGGCATATGGGTGCACTAGAGAAGGGTTAGGATGTGTCTGGAACTGCCATAGTATTGTCTATCCTCAGTCCTGAGGTGTGGGTCAGTGCTGTTCACCTGGATTGGGAAGTTCATCCTTTTCCTCTACCTAGAGTTCTTCTAATGCTTTCTGATTTCCCAGTAACTTTTTCTGAATCCCCTGAATCACAGCTTGCCACAGCATGCTGGCACAGTGATTTCAGCATGGAGGACAAAATAAAGATTTGGTTCTTTTATAGATGTCTGTCTCATAGGTAATCTAAGTACAAAGAGATGGGAGAGAACATCTGGGAGTTCTTTGGAGAGTTAATGTGGCATGGTATCGCCTGTATGTATCTTCTTCAAGGTGAAACCCATTTTGCCAGTAGTTTTCCTTCTTCACTATGCATAAGATTACTGCAGTTCTTAAATAGGTGAGATGAATTTGTATCTCAGTGCCAAAACTGTAGATAAACCAGAGG